>NC_141673.1:106768957-107421457 GCF_028749965.1 Puma concolor | reverse complement strand
CCCTGGTTGCAGAGACAATCCAAACGGCGGTCTGGGCTAGGGAAAGCGGGGTGAGAAAATGTTGGCTGTCATGACGCTAAACTGTTTATAACCAAAGGAATGCATTAAGACACTCCCGCTCAGAGAGCTGATTTATGTTAAGTAAATGGCCCCACATCCCTTGGATGTCTCCACTTGAGCCCTCTCTGCTGCCTGGCCATTTAAATGCACAGCTTGATCTGGGTCCCCACTTGGGTGTTGGCAGGTTGAAAGGCACTTCCAAAGCCAACAAGCTCTAGAAAGCCAAATATGGCCACGCTCAGACCACTCTAGGTGGACCACTGGGAGGCCCTTCAAGAGTGCCAGAAGATGGTGAGGGGTGACTCAGACAGCATCAGCTGACAACTTCAGGGTACAAATGACTATGGGCTATTTTCATTTCTAAACAAAACTTTCCATCCTATAAACCCCAAAGTATTTTACCGAAGCAGTGGGGTCTAGTTCATCAGGCTGCTGCTGACGGGACAACCTCTTAAGCAGGGAACAGATGCTATTTTGAGTCACTGCCCCAGCATACAGTCTCCTGCCCCTTAGAAAATGTATCAACAATAATCAGCTGGGCAGAAATCTCCTGGAGACCCCAGAGGGGTCACAGAAATTTCATGGTACAAGTGAAGGAAGCCAGGGATCAAGGCCAACCCCTCAACTGCTCGTGACTGCCTTTGGCAAGCCAGATCATCTCTGAGCACAGTTACCTCTGCTATGCACTAGAAACAAATCTGTCACAGGGATCAAGTGAGAATAAAATGAGATACTATGTATTAAATGCTTTGAAAAATATTTAGAAAGACAGTATAAAACTACAAAGTACTATCTAGTGACTCCTCCAGGAAAGTTAAATCGGAAATTAGAATCTCTCATATTTAATTCACCTTTCAAAAACAGTCTATGATTTAACAACCTACCTGAATAAAAAGTGAAAAACAAAGTCTATAAAATGGACAAGACTTTTCTTTTTTTCTTCATTATAACCAAACACATATTTCAATTTATTTTTTGCTGTTGCTGTTGAATTGGCTATTTGTTTGACAGAAGTAACTGGATCTGATGGCTATTTAAAATATAACCTAAGCATCTGTCCATCTCTACCAAGAATAGCCAAAATAGTAGGTGTGTTGCATGCCTTACCTCCATCCTAAGTCTGTGGCAGACATCACTAATCAATCACTACAGTCTTTTCCCCAGTCTGGGCAATGGTTAGAATCATCTTCAGCAGGTGGCAGTCCAGGTAGCCATTACTAGTCTTCAATGGGCACAGAACCTGGAACCTGTTTGCCATCTTAGCTATATCCTTTACTAATTTAATCTGAAGCCATAAGCTCAGTAAAATCATCTATGAAATGATTTTAGTCTTACTAATTCCTCCTGACCTTAATTTTCTGAGTCTAGAATTCCTGAAAAAAAAGAGACAAAATCTTTCATTTCACAATTAGACAAAAGGCTGGACATGCTAATACTTTGGAGAAGCTATAAAAATGATGTAACTTTATAGAAAAATATAAACTGTTGATTCCAGTCTCCCTCTGAGCAGGGTCCTCATGGCCCTATTCCTTCTGGAGGAGCTCTTAACTGATTTTTGAAGGAACCATTCTCCTCACACCCTCAAGGGATGGTGTTGGCTTCAAGGGACAGCAGAGTTCACTCAAGACACACCCATGACTGCCAGGATGAACAAGGACAGTGCTTCATGACTCTGTTGAATATCTGAGCCCTTTTTCTGTGAGCATGTCTTGACAGAGGAAAGGAGAGGTAAAAGCAAAGAGCTCTGGATTCCTAAGAGTAATCTGAAAAAGCTCCACAGCAATGGAAGAGCACAGAAATGACAACCACAGACAAACCTCCATGATACAGATATAGCAAACAAGCCCCATAAAATCATTTTTCATACTATGTTTCATGCCTTCATACCAAAAGTTGCTCAACTTCCAGACTACGTTTTTGTTCTGTTTTGTTTTGGTTTTTGTTTTAATTTATCCCTGATGGGATTATAGTATCAGTCTATATACTAACGCTCTGTAAAAAAAACTGAGCAAGACTTCCAGAGTCTGAAGGATTCACTCACTTACCAAATAAGTATGGTTATAACAATGTACCATGTTGCTATCACTGAGAAATCCTAATGCAATTCAGCCAGTGGCTCCATTGTAAGCTCCAGGGGGCAGATGCCCATCTGTTTTATTCCTCAATATATTGAGCACTGTGTCTATCTGGCTCTGCTAGATGCTTCATACATGGCTGTCAAAATTGGTTATGCTTGTCTATGCCCTCTGCTACGTGGCTATTATAGTGCCAAACTCAGAGCAAGCACTCACTTAACATTAACTGACTGATTGATGATTGATGATTGATAGTCCGATCTGTCTTTGGTTTCCTAAGTGAAAAAAAGCAGAATGAGCCAGCCTGATATACCTGGTATATACTTAAGATACCTAACAGACACCTAATGTACGAAAATTTGTTTTAATGTATACCTAATATATACCTCTTATACTTCACAATGTTAAAAAGAAGAAATAATGGACTGACATCCAGAAAGTTTAAAATACTCTAAATGAGTAAGTCTCAAAGGATAGACTGGAAATAATTAGGGGCCATAAATTGAATGTGATAGTTAAAGGAGGTAAACTATTAAATATCATCATGTCACATTGACAGTTTTGCTTAAAAATATAGTTTTACTAAAGTACCAGTTCAAGGGAGAATGATTTAACAAACCAAGCAGAGGTATATTTATAATAACCCCTTCTTCATAAATGGGTCAAAATTTTCCAAGCATGTCCACATCCATGATTTCATTTGTCCTCACATCTTTGTGATGGAAGTAGAATTATTATTAGTGGTCTATAAAATACAGATACAAATTTCCAGTTCTGGCAATGAGGCAGGCCAAGCTTAAACCAAATTCATTGTTTTACTATGCAGAGAAATGCTGAACAATATGAGCTGACACAAAGAAAGGGAATTCCTCAGTCCCAGGGAGAAAGAGAGAACTTAAAGCTGAGTAACAAGCCAAAGCACTACAGCTGTGATGGCCCTGGAGGATGTGGAGCCAGAGCTGGGCTTTTAACATCTACATGGGAGGAGACATAGTTAAGGGACCCCACAAAGTCAAGAATGGGAACTGAGGCCTTGGCAAAAGCCAAGAACCTGGAAAAACTGTTCCCCAGTAAAAAACCCAGTCTAAAATCTCTGCCCACCATCCCAAGAAAGAGATAAGGAAATGTGGGTCACCAGATGCTGATTGGTACTTTTCCTATTGTCTCAGAATTCCAGCTGAAGCCCCAAACCTAAGAACAATCAATGAGAAGTATTCCTCAGACAACGAAGGCACTGGACAGACACCTTGCTGCAAAAGTAAGAGGTAACCAAACTGGTCCTTTCACCCTCCTTCCATCACCCCATCCAGCCCATATAAGCAGAGGACTAGAAACAGGAGTCCTAGAGATAATAAGGTAGGGGCTATGGCAGAGTGTGCTTCTCCAACCCTCCCCCTCCCTCCCAAGCCAAGTGAGGTGAGTACCAAGGGGAACATCTCTTGAGACTGGCGTGCCTGCGATAAAAAGAGACCAGCCTGCCACCTCCTAGCCTGATGCCCACTAAGGGACAGGACCGACATGCCCTCCCCAGGGAACCAGAACAGAGGACTATTGTGGGGAAAGCGCTGACCCATGTCTTTTAGAGTCTGGAGGGTGCACACAAAAACCAAAGGACATTGCCTGCTTCCTGCCTCAAGAATTCTAGAGAATTCTTGGAGAACTGGAGACAGGGTAAGAAGAAAGGGCAACAATGGGAAGCTGCCTGCAGTCCCAAATTTTAACTAAACACAGCAGCCTTTACTGGGCTGAGCTAATGGCACTGTAAGGTGGCTGGATTGAAGCCACTGTAAAATACTCCACCCAAGAGGGTTGCCTCAGCATAAAGAGGCTGTGAGATTCACAAGAAGTTTGGGAGATTCCAAATTACCTATATCAGGGAGCTCTGTGGTATAAAGGACCCCATGGGGACCATCAAAGAACGCACAAAAATGACCAAAGAACCAGTATTGAGATGAGTACCACAGCACAGAACATGACAGTCAACCAATCTTTGGCAAGAAACAGCACCAAGGAGAGAGACTTTAGCCTTACTTCCTCTAAATTTTTCTCCTCTGTCCTAATCCTAGAAGTGCAGAAATAGGGGTGAAGTGGAAGAGCTAGAAGAAGGAAAAAAAAAAAAAATAGATCACTACACTATTCTCCATACAAATCTGAAAGCCATGGGTAAGGCCTGAAATAGTCTACGGACTTTTTTAATATCTGTAACATGAGTCCTAACTATTGAAATGAGACTATTCTAGTAACTGGATGTGAGTGGAAAGAAAAGATAAGCCTGAGAGAATGTGATAGAAAAGGCAAGGGAGATCCAACAGAGAGGGTCTGTATGCAGCAACGGTAGAAAAATTAAAATATTTCCTGTTTGGGGCACCTGGGTGGCTCAGTTGGTTAAGCGTCTGACTCTTGATTTTGGCTCAGGGTCATGATCTCACAGTTCACGAGATCAAGCCCTCTGTTGGGCTCTGTGCTAATGGCACAAAGTCTGCCTGGGATTCTCTCTCTCTCTGCCTCCCTCTCTCTCTGCCCCTCCCCCAATTTGCACACACTCTCTCTCACTCTTTCAAAATAAACTAAACTGAAATAAAATAAAATAAAATAAAATAAAATAAAATAAAATAAAATAAAATAAAATAAAATAATAAAATAAAATAAAATAATAAAATAAAATAGTTTCCTGTTTGAGTCAATTCATTTCATATACATGTTCCACTAATCTCTGACTGAAATTCTGGGTCTGAAATTTTTTTTCTCATGATAATTAAAGCACCAGTGTGCTGTGGGCACTTTAAGTCGAGAAGCAAATATTAAAAACTGTTTCTGGACACTGAAACCACCAAGACGACCCACTGGAGGCAACTGCAAAACAGCACTATTGTAAGACCTCCACAACTCAAGGTGCTTAAAACCCCATGGGAAAGGGGCGCCTGGGTGGCGCAGTCGGTTAAGCGTCCGACTTCAGCCAGGTCACGATCTCGCGGTCTGGGAGTTCGAGCCCCGCGTCGGGCTCTGGGCTGATGGCTCAGAGCCTGGAGCCTGTTTCCGATTCTGTGTCTCCCTCTCTCTCTGCCCCACCCCCGTTCATGCTCTGTCTCTCTCTGTCCCAAAAATAAATAAACGTTCAAAAAAAGAAAATTTAAAAAAAAAAAAACCCCATGGGAAAAAAATTCACAAAGAAGATGGGTTCACACTCAAAATTTATATGCCACAGAAGGAAATGATCCACCACGAATGAAAGTCAGTGGATACAAGAATAACCATTCCCCAAGGGCTGAAGTAGATGAAACAATTTTAAATAGACTATACACACTTTATATGTATAAAGCATATATATGATTTATAGGATTTATATATTTTAAAATTATTAACAATCTAAAATATGGAATAGAAACCAAAAGGCAAAAAAATACACTATTAAAAATTTTTTGAGGAAGAACAAAATAGAACTTTTAGAAACAAAATAGCCATTAAAAATAAAAATGCATTTAAAGGCTAAACAGTAGTTTAGGAAGAAATGAAGCAAAAACTGGTGAATTGGAAGATAGAGCTGAAGAAATTATTCAGAATATAACAAAGAGGGATAATGGAATATAAGATATAAAAGAGAATTTAAGAGAAAATGTAAAATGAGAAAGATCAATATATATTTTAATAATAGAGTTCTAGAATAAAATAGACCAGGGGAGAGGCAATATTTAAAAATGACTGAGGATTTTACAGAACTGGAGAACAATATGAATCTGTAGATTGAAGCATCCCACCAAGTCTTAAGCAAGATTTTTTTAAATCCTGTATTAACTCAACAGTGTAAAACCACATAACACTAAAGTCAAAGAGTATCTTTTTAAGTCAGAATAGTGATTTAGGCTTATAGCAGACTTTTCATCTGCAACAATAGAGTCCAGAAGAAAATGGAATATCTTCAAATTGCTGGAGTAAAACTACTACCACAGAATTTTGTACCTGACATCATTCATGAGTGAAGACAAAAGAAAAAAAGACAATGTCAAACAAAGACTGAGGAAGTTTGAAATTTACCACTCTAGACCATTCCTGAAAGAACTATAAAATATGTGCTTCCATATTAAGGAAAGAAACCAAGAAGAAAGGAAAAGAATAAAAGATGAAATAAAGCTTCCTCACAAAAGCTTCCTTGGGAGCAGCTTTGAATTCTTAGTCACATCTACTGCATGTAAGATAAAGCATCCTCAATTCAAGAACCCCTCTCTAGGCCAGGGAAACACAGGACATTCCCATGCCTTTAAACCCCAAAGCCCAGGGCACCTGGGTGGCTCAGTTGGTTAAGTGTCCAACTTCAGCTCAGGTCATGATCTCACAGCCCATGAGTTCGAGCCCTGCATCCAGCTCTGTGCTGACATCTCAGAGGCTGGATCCTGCTTTGGATTCTGTGTCTCCCTCTCCCTCTCTCTCTGCCCCTCCCCCACTCATGCTCTGTCTTTCTCTCTCTCCTTCAAAAAGAAATAAACATTAAAAAAAATTTTTTAAGCCCAAAGCCCTTTTCTCTGGTACTATTTCTGAAGTTCCAGAGCAAGGTTGTCTTATATTCTTCCTTTATCACCTAAGACATTCTCTTTTTTTAAATGTTTGTTTGTTTGTTTGTTTGTTTGTTTATTGAGAGAGAGACTGTCTCAAGAAGGCTCTACACTGAAAGCATAGAATCAGATGCATGGCTTGATCTCATGAACCATGAGATGATGACCCGAACTGAAACCAACAGTCGGACACTGAACCACCTGAGCCACCTAGGAGCCCCAAGACGTTCTTTCTTAGAAACAACTTGGCTCAGAAATATTCTTTAAGCATTTGAGCCTACATTACAATTTCCCTGTGTAGCTGACAGTATATAAAGGACTGGACACAATAAGTTTTCTCCTGTGGTACTTCAATTAATCCCTATGAAATATTCAAGTAATCGTCATTTATAAATGGGGCTAAAAGAATAAACAGATTCTTAATGGGGGTGGGGCACAGAGTGGTAGCAGATGTAGATCCTCAGACATAGGGGAGTTAAATGATTCAACCAAAATTCCAAAGCAAGAGGTTGAGGTACATCTAAACACAGGTCTCCTTGCGCCCAGGCATGCCTGAACCTTGTAACAACATGCTGTCTTTCAGAGGTTTCCAGCTAAGTCATGCTGTTCTCTCCTCCTCTCTGCCTCTTCTTTCTCACACATACACACACATACACATACCGCATGGAGATACTTGCCAAAGAAATTGAAGGCATTTGGTCCCCAAGTGCTAAAGGAACACTTCCCTAAGGTTTAGAATTGCTGTTCATTTACTTCTGGGCCTAAAACACAATAAAGATGACTTTTACTACCATTTTATCCTCTCTCCTTCAAATGGACCACAACCTATTTATAACCCCTCAGGAGGCACTGACATATGCCTGTCCCTGGGCTGAGTGTGCATAAATGTGACTGCCCAGTGTGCTCTCTGTGGATGTCTCAAAGAAGAGCTGTGCCTACCTCTTGGAGACACCAAGTCTACTCCATTTCTTCATCCAACTCAAGAACATTTTTAAGGCCATTTTCTTCTTTAGGATCTTCTTTTCCCCTTTATTCTATGATAGCTAAGTCAAACTCTAAGGAAATATCTAGAACCAGTTGTCTGGAAAGTGCAACAGGAATTGAGGAAACCGGTGCATTCAGACTCAGCACATTCCCCAACTGATACCCTCAGAGGAAAGGGGTGCATTCTGCCCAAGTTTCCCTGGAGTGGAAAAAGGGAAAATCCCAAAGTCTTGCTGCCCAGATCCAGCAAGAGATCAAGGTGGGGTCAGTGCCACCTTGAGTTTCTCCAGAATAAAAGGCCAAACTCGGCAAAGAGGTTTCCCAGATAAAGCCAGACAAGGTGAAATGGTGGCCACAGGACTGGTCATGCCAATTCCCAGAGGTTTCTGGGAAGGCAGACCGGCAACTAGTGCCACTTCACTTCCTAAGAAAGGCAGAAAAATGTGCTTCCCAGTAAAGGCTTCACTCTTCTCGCTGGGGTTGTGCCACACAATGGTCAGGTCTAGTGGAAGAGGTGGGGGATGGGTTCAGGGAGCTAGAGGAAAAAGGCAGGACTTGCAGCCACTGGACTATCTGTGCATTTCACTGTGATGGTCAGTGCAGAGAACCTGAGTGGAAGTGCAGGGGCCTAGCTTCCCCTACTCAAATCACTAGGCCTTTGCAGCCACTGCCCCTCTCACTGCCTTTAGGCAAGGCTTTCCAGTCCACAGAGGCTGCCTGTCAGACTTCTTACTAGAGTCCCTATACATGTGGCAAGGACTGGGATAGAGCCTGGGGTGCCTCCTGGTCATCAACTCTTTCTTGGATAAAGTACCATCCAGAAGAGTATACGTCCATGGCATTCAAAGAGTGTTATTGTCCTTGGCACCAAAAACTACATCCAGATATCATATTTTTCTTTTTGCAGGAAACTACAGGCATTGCAAAGCTCCAATGGGATCCAGCCTGAGATTTTCCAGTGGTTTATAACATTTTTGTTATGGGAGGTTATGAGAGGGAGGGGATAAAGAAAAAATAATAAATTGTTCTTTTCTCAGGAATTTTATATACATACAGTTGTAATGATATGAAATCATAAAGCTTAACACTCCACAAAGGCTAATCAGTTCTCCAAGGAACTAATATTATAGTGCCACCCCAAGCCGGCACTTCTCATCTGAATTGTCCAGAACACTCCTGTCTACTGTTGAGCCATGACTGAGGCCAAAAGTGCAAACTCCTTGTCCATGATGCCCAAGACTATTTGTGACAACCTGATGTTTTATGTCCACCTCTATGCCAGTCCTGATGTCACCTGCTTCCTTCCGTCCTTGTCTTGAACATGACCTCAGGTCTCTGGAGCATGGGCTCTCTGCTTTGGTGTTAGTGCCCAGAAGGTTCTTAGGAAGCCAAATTTTAAGACTTCAGTAAAATTTGTCTCCATGCACTTACCCTTCCACGCAAACACACACACACACACACACACACACACACACACACACACACACACACACACACCTTAGTCCACCACCTTATATCTACTCTTCTTACACTGCCATTATCCCCACCACCCAGGTTTGCCATCTTCTTCCTGTTCTTATGTTCCCCAAAGAAAGCCCACCTGCTCCTCTGTACATCCACTCAGAGCTCAAGTGGCCAACCAGCTATTCGGATGAATAATCCATGAGAACAAAGGCAGGCTGGAGGATTCAGACTCATGAATCCTACTAAAATTATGTGTCCTGAGACCTCCATTCCCACCAGCCACCTCAATTGTCCTAGGCAACCACCTCCATTCTCCCACTCAACTCTAGCTTAATTTATCTCTTTACAGAACTAGAGTCCTCTGCCCCCTTGACCTACTTAGTGCCTATCTCACTTTGGCAAACTCAGTTCTGGAAAAACTTTCCCTAGGAATGTTGATCACTGCTGGCCCCTAACTCATGCCTCCTGACCTCAACCAGGTTTCCTCTGACTTAGCAACACTTACTGATTATCTTTGGGATGTCCCATAGTATTTTCTACTGACCGTTGCCTCTTCCTGTGTCTTCAAACTCAGACTACACTACAACTGCCTTCATCTGTCTCAGGATCCAGCAATGCAGTCCCTGAGACCCATAATATCTCCTTTTTCAGCTCTCCCTCACAACTCTTTATGTTCTCATCCTCTGCTTACTGTTAGTCTATTTCTGAAGACAGAATTGTACCTCCTTGGTTGGGGTTAAACCTCCCGTTCCTGTCCCTGACCCCACTTCCAACTGCCTTCTAGATCTGCTTCATCAACAGTCCCGCACTTCCATGTCGTCTCTCATGTGCCAACAAATCCATCTCTTCTCTTCTCCTTCACAGTCAAGACTCTAGAAAGAGTAGAAAGAGCGGTCCATTTATGCCTCCCATCACACCAACCGTGCCTCAGCACCAGGCAGTCTGACTGAACCCACTTTTAAAGTCCACTGCTGATACCCAGATCATCAAATCTAGTAGAGTTCTCTCAGTTCCCATCTTCCCTACCCACTAGTCCATTTAATACTGACAGCGATGGCCTTCTTGCCCTCCATGGCTCCACAGTAGCAAGGCTCTTCTTTTACTTCCCTGACCATTCTGGTTCTGTCTGCTCCATTTCTTCCCCTTCCTATCCTTTGAATGTAAGGACTCCATCTTCAGCCCCTTCATCATTTTCGTCTCTCTGTTCCCTCTCCCTAATAATTTCATCCATTTCCACAGTTTCAAACATCACCTCTAAATGAACTCTAAAAAAATAAAATAAAATAAATAAATAAATAAATAAATGAACTCTAATTCTGCACATATGCTGAGTATCTTCCATTTACTCCCTAAATCTACCCTCTCCCCTTTCCATATAGACAACAGCAAAGAATTCCCTTGCCCTCTGGCTTTTGTTAAGAAAAGCCCTTCTTCCCTCTCATGCCTGGACTATGACCTCATAAATGTCCCCCCACCTGCAGTCTTAGCACCCCCACTTCATCTTTTACTCTGCTCCCTGCCTGGTCTTCTGGCAGAGCAGCTCTGACCATACCACTCCTCACTCAGTGGTCCTCCGCTGCCTACCAAATGGGATGCAAGCTCTTCAGCCTGACTCTCACTTCTGCCCATATATAACTTGTGCTCTAATCCAACCCAATTCACTATTCCTTTAAAATCCAATGCATATGCCTTTCAACATACCATTGGCTATACCATTCTTCTTGTAGTGAATGTGCAACCCCTCTCTCTACCCTACTTGTGTTCACCCTTCAAGATCCAGCTGTCATCATCTTTACATAAGCCTTCTCTACTTATTCCATCTAACTGTATTACCCTCCTTCTTTAAACCAGTAAGGCTTTCATCTTTACCTCCCTGTAACATCAAGCATAGTCTGCCTTTTATTATAGTTCTATCTGTGAATGTGGGTGTGTATCTTGCCTCCTACTAAACTACATACTCCCTAAAGGAAGGGATAATCAAGAGACTATAATCTTGAAGGTCTCCTTGAATCCAGAGATCTTATGAGCAAATTGCCTTACAGATAACAGATGCTCATAACTTTCTGTGAACGACCAACCATCCCAATTCTGGGAAGGGAAAAAACAACTTAAAATTATTTTCATCACAATTGGCATGAGATACCCCACATTCAGGGACACTTCACAGTCAACTTATCTTAGAAAAAGGCTTCTTATCTCCTGGTCTTTCAGACAGCTGTGCATAGGTCAAAATTTTTGCCTTTTAAATAACTGAAAAACAGAGCCATAAGATCCTATCCACTGCAGACCAAATATGAGATGTGAGTCACTGCAATCCCCTCAGATGTGGAGCTTAGAGCCCCAGAATGACCTGGGCACCCAGACAGGGTAGCAGAAGCTTTTTGACCTTGGAGAAACACTGTGCAATATTTTAGCTATGGTCAATGGCCAGAACACACCTATAAGCAGGACCAGGGAGAGGATGTGAAGTCAGAGCCTACAAGGGAATAATTTACTAATAGTTGGATAAAATTAAGTGTATTGGTCTTCGAAGTGACCTGCATCTCTGTCTTAGCATACTGAGCTCTGCTAATCTAAGACACACATACACACACACACGCACGCACATGCGCACATTTATGACCAGGCTGAACCCACCAATCAAGATGCACAGGCTCATGGAAGTATGTGAAGTTGAGCAGGCATGAGGCTTTAAGATCTGTACCTACATCAGAACATAGTGCCCTAACAGATAATACAGCCAGGCTACAAAAAGAGCACAAAACCAAGAATAAGGAGAAGTATATTCTAGTCTATCCTGTTACCAAAAAGCTATCCAACTTTAATAGGGTTCGTGTAAGGAATAAATGAAATAACATATATGCGACCCCCAAAAATAAACATAAGTCTAACATAAAATATTCTCTCAAAAAAAATAAACCTGACTAGTTTTTTTTCCTTCCCTAACCAGGCAAGTTGTTCCAATTCTCTAAGCCCAGCTTTCCTTATCTGATAAACTAGGAATAATAACACTTATCCCACTACTTCAATGGATTTTTTTTTTTTGAAGAACAGTTAAAATAGTAGACATGAAAAGGACTAAAAAGGTATTTTAGGTCAATCAAAATGTAAGGTAATATTACTACTTTTAGGTAAGACAATTACCAAAAAAAGCCATCCCAAGATTGGAAAGAAGCTTCCTGATCTTTAACTGGGCCATTAATCACCAGCATGGACCTATCAAGTTTAAAATTTTTCCCTCTGCTATCCACTCCCTTCTCTCCCTCTCTTCCTGACTCTTTTCCCTGTTTCTTTTCCATCACACTTTTTTCCTCCCTTGCCTAGACTTCAGATGGTGTGAGGAGTAGACAAGAGCTCTGGGACACGGCTTCCCCCCAAGCATCTCCAAAGCTGGGAAAGAGAGACCCTATCAACCCAGCCACACTGCCCTTCCAACAGTACAGAGGAACAGCAGCCACCTCAATCATCAGGATTGTCAGACTGGATATAGCTCTCTACAGACATGGGTGCCCCTGGACTACACAGATGGGCAGACAGAGAGACACAGACAGACAGACAGACAGACTAAATAGCTTTGTCTTGACAAACACCCATTTCCTGTCCAGTTACAAATCCCAGTCAGCATGGAGGTAAACGCTGAACTGGATCTAGGGACGTTCATTATTTCTTGGAATGGAGGCAGCATCAGTCACTCCTCATCAAGACAGCTGTTAGATTGTTAAACACCTAATTAGAGTCAAATTTCTGATATAGGTACTGGGACCCCAGAGAAAATACTACATTCTCATTACTGACACAGTGGAACTTCATAATACTATATTTTTCCTCTGCAGGATTCAAACTTGGGGAGTCACACAAGGAAATGGGCTCTTCTAACTAAAAAGTCATAATTCAGAACCAGAAATTTCACTCCTGGTATATATCCAAGAGAATTAACAACGAGGACTCAAACAGACACTTGTATCCCAATGTTCATTGCAGCATTATTCACAATAGCCGGAGTGTATTCACAACCTAAGTGTCCATCAACTGATGAATGGATAAACAAAATACGGTATATACTTACAATGGGATATTATTCAGCCTTGAAAAGGAATGGAGTTCTGACACCTGCTACAACATGGACTAAATCTTGAAAACACCATCAGTGAAATAAGCCAGACACAAAAGGCCAAACATTGTATGATTCTTCTTATATGAAATATCTACAACAGGCAAATTCATAGAGACAGAAAGTAAATCACAAGTCACCAGAGGCTGGGGAGAGGGTGGAGTGGGGAGTTACTGCTTAGTGGTAACAGAGTTTCTGTTTGGAATGAAGAAAAAGTTTTGGAAATAGACAGTGGTATAGTTGTACAACACTGTAAATTAATGCCACTGAATTTTAATACTTAAGATGGTTAAAATGGCAAATTTTTGTTACATATATTTTACCACAATAAAAAAATTTTAAAGGTCAGCATTCACATCTCCTTTAACTATCAATAGATGTGACTTGTACACTTAGCTTTACTGAGCCAGTTAAAAGAAATAAATCTTAAAACCATTCTTTCCATAAGTGAAAGAAAGTGCTTAATTTCAGCTCTAAATGATACGCAAGTCTCTAAATAATCTCATGTGCTTCCTTTTAACTGAATCATTTATCATACAGATTGTCACGACATACCTAGATCTGAAATGCATGAGATGTGCTGCCAACAGCTAGACTACACAGAGGAGTTCCAATTGTAGAATTATTACTGCTGACAATAATGCATGAAAATCCATACAGGCAGATAGTAAACTCATGGTTTCCAGGAGCTGAAGGGAGGAGGAAAAGGAGAATGATTGCCAGTGGGGGGCATCTCTTTTTGGGGTGATGAAATGTGCAGGAATTAGTGGTGATGGTTGCACAACTCTGTAAAACGACTAAAAACCACTGAGTTGTATATTTTAAAGGGTGAATTTTATGGCATGTGAATTATATCTCCACAAAGGTGTTATTTAAAAATAAATAGTTCATTCATTCATTCATTCATGAAGTCTCGAAAGCTCAGCTGCAAGGACGGTCCCCTGAACTCGTCAGAATCTTGTTTGAGGATGGAGACTGTCCATTTTCCAGGAGGGAATTGCTGAGAAGACATTCCAAGAATGGGTGGTGAAGTAAAGCCATGCCAAGAAGTGGTCATCTCAAAGCCAAGACTTACTAGTCTAGATCTACCATTAAGATCTACAGAGGGATCTGAAAAACCAGAGGGCCCAGTCAGAAACCATGGGCATAAATGAATAGCCAGAAAATGGGACCCTGAGGAGGGGCATGCAGAGTGACCACATAGCAGCCACCAAAGAAGAACAAGTGTTGGAGTGTCTGGGTGGCTCAGTCTGTTAAGTGTCCAACTCTTGACTTCAGCTCAAGTCATGATCTCGCAGTTCATGGGATTGAGCCCCACGTTGGGCTCTGTGCTGGCAGTGTGGAGCCTGATTGGGATCCTCTTTCTCAGCCCCTCTCCACTCACTCGCACACATGTGTATGTGTGTGTATGCACACACACTCTCTCTTTTCTCTCTCTCTCAAAATAAATAAATAAATAAATAAATAAATAAATACTAAAAAAAAAAAAAAAAAAGAAAGAAAGAAAGAACAAGTGTTCAACTGTTTATCTACTACACATGACCAGGAGAAGCTGGAGTTTCCACAGAGCAAATCCAAGCACGGTTCCATAAGGCTAGCCCAAGGTAGTTTTTTCCAAAATGGATGGATAGTGAGTTCTTCTTTCTCCTCTTCCCCACATAGAGAAATAATAGAAACAACAAATGCTTTGAAAGTCTAACAGACCTGGATTTAATTCTAACACCCCAATACTGTCTGGGTGATGCTGGCCACAATACACAAGATCTTTGGTCCTCAGTTTCCTCATCTGAAAAATATTAGCACCTGCCGCAAAGGACTGATATAAGGACAAAATTATAGTAAGTGCATGAAGCCCAAAGAACACTGCTGGAGACACACTAGGCATTCAATAAGTGGTAGTTATCACTCCTGCCCCATTCTAAAAATATAAAAAGGAAGAAGTTATACTTCAATATAACTTATTTTTTTTTTTAAATAAAAATGAAAGCATGAAAGACTCTACAGACTGACCCGAGGCTGGGAGAGGGGGCATAGTGAGGGGAGCAAGGTACAAACTTAAATGTGAATTTTCCAGCACCCTTTTTAATGATGAGATTTTTTTGCTTTAGGAAACTGAAGGCTAATCTGTCACTTAAGACGGAAAATTAAAGCCTTTTCCTATTGTGGTAAGTGTCTCAGTGCTGCATGGAACTATTCCCTCTCTTTATCTACAAACCTCTAGCACTTTTACTATTCATGAAAAATAGGGGTTTGGTTTTTTTTTTTCTAAAGCAAGTTTTACATCTGAAGCAAAGTTTTATTTTCCAGGCAGTCAGTCTGTCCTTCTGTACTAAGGAGCTGTGTTTAGGTTTCAATAATTCATGTCGGAAAGCAAGTGGATGTTCGTTTGCCCAGCTGGTGTCCTTCCTGCTCAGTGGCCCTATTTTCAGATATTTGGACCACCAAAGGACTTCTGACCAGTTTGGCTTTGGACCTTAGGCTGAAGGCAGGGAGCCTCACGCTGTGGGTGGGAGAGGACAGCAGCGTATCAGGTGGACAGCTGCTTGGTGGGCATAAGGAAACCCTGCACCCCCGGGTCCTGACACTCTGGTTGGAAACAGCAGTTCAGACGGTCCCACGGTCCTGGGATTCTACTGGCCTCACACTGGTCAACAGATGTCAAGAAAACCAAAATACCAAGCCTATCATGACCAATTTTTCACTTTGATTATTCTGGTATCAGCCAGACCATCTCGGTCTCTGTTGCTTTTTGTTTTCCATTTCCATCTTTGAAATTTTGAATAATGTCAGTCATCCAATAACACCTACAAAGTAGTTTGAAACACTTTGAAAGTTGTTTCATGGCACTGCTTTTTCAAACCCTAGTGGTCTGCTTTCTGATAAGAATAATTGATACCTGCATGGTGATTTACACTCATTCTCCCATACGGAGCTTCACAGCTGCCCTGTAAAGTTGACTGGCTAAGGATTCTTATCTCCATTTTATAGATGAAAAATGTAAGGCTTGATTCCTCAGAACTCTCAAAAAAAGATCAAGTCAAAGAATGTGACCCCAGTCATTTTTCTAGCCATAGTCTTATTTATTTTATTTTTTACTTTTGCTAACTAACATCTTTGAAAGTTTTTTAGCCCAACATGGATTATTTTCGAAGGAAAAAAACAATATAAATGACTGAACATGACACAATGGTTACAAAGTAAATAGAGCTTAATTGAGTAATCAAGTCAACATTTCTGCCCACAGGCTATATGGGGAAGAACATTCATTTACTGTCTGGATTTTGGCTTGGTTCTCTAAAGGACAGGAGACAAGATTATTTTATTTTCTTTTTAGCTAGGTTCAAGCGGGCAATACCAAGTGTAGCCAAGTGTATTAAAAGAAACCCCCCTTGGCAGATTGGCAGTGTGAATATTTCATGAAATTATCACAACACTATGTTCTGAAATGGTGGTTTCCCCCAGGGATCTCAAAGGCCACATCTCTAAGGGTGAGTCTAGCTCATGCCCCTGTCTTAAAGCTAGAGATCAAGTCAGCCTAAAAGGCCTTCCAGTTTTCGATTTATAAGAGCATCAAACAAGTCAGCCAACAAACGCTTCAAGGATGATGGGAATGTCAGAGGCAGGTCCTAGATGAATTCCTTTCCATGTGCTGATTTAAACCAGGGTTCCTTATTTAAACGTCTCCTGGGCAGAGCCCTGTCCTAGAAGACCAGCCCTGACAAAGAAGCAAGGAGAAGCCTTTGTTCTTCCAACTCAGGTAGAGTCCACGGCAGCCGGTCCTCTGGCCAGCCTGCAACTTAAATGTCCCCATGGTTTCTACCCTGCAGTGATGTGACTCCATGCACTGGCCAACAGCAAAGCCAGTCCACGAAGAACTGCCAACAGTTCGCCAAGGGAAGTCCTACAGAACAGCTCGCCTCTCATCACCCCACACCCTCACAGGGGCTGAAATGAGCCTAGAGCGGGACAGAAAGGAAGTACACAAATAAAAACAGCTTGGAGCTATATCTGTTTGCAGACAGAATAGTGATCTGAATTTTGTTGGAGGTCCTTGTGGACATGTATGAACTTTTACTCTGAAGCCTGAGAAATTATTTTTAAACCTTTCCAATGATAGCTACCCCCACCCCACTCCAACTCTGTTTCCAAATCTAACATCTCAGAAGTGATTTTAAGTCAGTACAAAGGTGGGATTGGACAGAGGTAGAATAGGGAGAGGTTGAAAGGTTGATTAAGCAAAATTTTACCAGAAATACTAAGCAATGCTTTCTTACCAGGTTTAACATATACCAAGTGTGGTCAAGAGAAAGCAGGAGGAAAAAGAGTCTGAAGACCTTGTTTTCTGTCACATCCCTGCCTGAGTGACTGACTCTTTAGGAGCCTTTGTTTTCGTAACTAGAAACAGAGTTTGTCCTAAGGTTCCTTAAAATGCTTTGATCCTAGAAAGTAAATTCCCAGAGACATTACATTTATTCTACGTCTGTTTGACAAACCCTTCAAAGCTCATGAATCTAGAACCACCCCCTCCCCACCCTCTCTCTGTGTCTCTCTCACATACACACACACACACACACACACACACACACACACACACAGTGCAGCAAGAAGATGTTTTTAAGTGAACATGTTATGGACAGCAATGGTCTGATGAGGTTTTGGGAAGGGGAGGAACTTTTGGCTTCTTGCCAGTTAATCCACCCTTTCCTCATTCTCTGGCTCTGAGCCAGATTTACTATTCCCTTCATTCCCTTGGTCTCTGGGGAAGGGCCTATTTTCAACCTCTGTTTGACTCCCCAGCTCCAGGCCCAAACTGCTTTCCTTATGTCCCTTAAATCCCCACTTGATTTAATTCAGTTCCACAAGTTGTAACTGTGTTCCCCAAACTACCCCCCAACCCTGGACACATCCCGGTCATCTGGGCCTCTTCCTGCGTCCTTCTCCCAACAGCTGGCTTCCTGAAGCTCCCAGCCATTTCACAACTCTGCTCCTCTACAAGGCCCTCCTGGGCCCCCACCCACACAGGGCACAGACTACAACTGCAGCATGGCTCTCAGGGTCCCAAGCCTCCTAGGAACCCGAGACTCCGCTCCAGTTGCCTTCTTGCTACGAGCACCTGCCTCCAAGTGCTCCTACACCATGGAGGGAAAGAAGCAAGGTCTGTGGCAATGTTCTAGGTGTGCACCTCCTAGGGTCAGTAAAGCCTCATCCTGAATACAGAAGCACTCCATCTGGGAATTAAAATACATCGAAGACCTTTCCTGTAGTACCTGGGCTATTGGTTCAAACCATCACATTCACTACTTCAGCCCTCCATGCTGTTTTTCTGACCCGGGTTCAGTTAAAGTCTATGGACCTGAGTTTAGAACAGCACTGAAAATCATTCCATTTTCCCAGAGGGATCCTGTCACTTTTACTTGTTTTATACAGTATCTAACCTTGAGGTACATGTAAACAGGTGTTTACTAAATTATTTTAATAATGACAGCCATGGCTTGGAGTGTTGTTTCATTATCAGAATGTTTAGCACTCATGTTGCTAAATATTCAGCACCTGATATTTTGCAAAACAATTCCCCATGCCTTTTTTTTTTAATCAGTCTTCTGCTCTCCTCCACAGTGCCCAGCATTAACTGAGGCAACAGTGAGGATGGGATCTAAAAACAGACTAAATTAGTGTGATCATTTGCTAATTGGCTTTGCTCTTAAGTCTTCAGGTGTTTCCCAAACAATCTATCAGTTTTCTTTAGTCCATACTGGAAAATAAAATTGTCTCTTACTTTTGAATGCGGAGCACTGATTTTGGAGTCCCAGCAAGGAAAAGTGGGGATGACGCCAGCTGACCTGTTACTACCATGTAACAAACAGATGCCTCACCAAGCAGGAAGAATTACTGAAAAGGAAGAAAACACTATGGTCCACTCATTCGCCCCTTCTTAACCTGATAGCAAGAGGTTCTCAGACCTCACAGAATTTGCCACAACAACTAAGAAGGCCAACTGAAGGGATAGAAAAGAAACAACCAAGAGTTGGAAAACATCACTGAAAATTAGAACAAATCTCAGTTACTGACTAACCTGGGTCTCGGGAGCTTTTCTGCCATTACCCAGCATGAGCCCAGCCAGACTCATAAACAGAAATCAGCTGTGAAGTGTACCCAGTTGTTTTTGTGTTTTTTTTCCCCCTAATAAAGTTAGGAAAACGCCTTCTTGCCTTTGAGCTGACAAGCTCTGTAACCCTATAGGTTAGGGTTTCCAAATCCCAAATTTCTGGTCACCTCATATTCCACTGGGCTTGGGAAGTCCTGGCCCCTCTGGTTACTAAAACATCTATGGTAAATCAGGGAGAAAATTAATATACAGCCATAACAAGTTCAGCTAATCACCCAAAAGGCTCCCTCAAGGCTGAGTAGGATGCTGTTTTAGAGGTAAACAGAAGTCTGAGGTAAGAGTGTGCAAAAGTGGGAGAAATCCAAAGTGGGTTTTCTTTACCAGAGGGTGGCAAGGTCACTGAGGGCCTCAGTCACACTGGGGGGTCCTCTGGTGTGTGTGCTGGCACGGGAACACACAATGGTCTTTGGGGTTCTCTGCACTGGGGCAGGTATAGGCATAAGCAAAGAGTCACAGCACACAGGAAATTCTCTCCAAACTCTCCCAATATCTTTCCTCACCAAACGCAGGGAGACTGCCCCTTTCCTGACTCCTAAGCCCTGGAGTGCCACCTACTGGGAGAGGCAGAAAGCACATCCACTTTAGGTCTTCTAGGTCTCCATTCATTCGTTCTCAGCAGCATGCATTCATTCATGTATCAAGGGCCTGAATGAGCGGGGACCTGTGCCAGAAGTAAGGATACAAAGATCAGCAGGGCCTCAAAATCCCCATTTGGTATGCTTCAGTGTTAAGTCCAAAGTCTTATATACATAGATGAACCCACCTAGGACAATGTTCACTCAAAGAAAAAAATGCAGGAAGAGTTCAAGTCATCACCAAGACTCTGAGAGGCAGCTGCAGGGGCTAACAGCTCACCGTTTCATCTGCAAAGTACTATACCTGTAACATCTACTTGTAGAAAACAATTCTCCACTTAATATGAGGTAGAAATGTCCAAACAGTCTTAGGGGGCTGCATTACCAATATTCCTCTCCATAACTCACTGGGTCCCCAAAGTGCATTAAACTCTTGTGTAATCTGAAATCTTTTCCTTATTCAGTGTGAGTGTGTGTGTGTGTGTGTGCGCGCGCGCACGCATTTAAATACTCTTAGCATGTGCTCTATGGAAATAATGAATAATTGGTTCTTGTAATATAGTTTATTATGTAGTATTCTGATACACTGTAAAGTATCAGAGCAATACTAGGAATGATATTTTGAGCCTCAATAGCCCCTTTTCTCCAGTTTCCTCCATGCAGTACCCAGAGAAAGAGAAGCTAATGTCATGTTTTCTATAACCCACACAAGCTAAGGTGCAAGCAACGTTGTCTATGACCATTTGTAAAGAGAGTTAACTGTGATCATTATTATTATTACTTTATTATGATGATTACTATTCTGCCGTATTGCTAAGTAGTTAAAAGAAAAGCACAGTATGTCTTCCCTCCCAGAACACATGTTTCTCCCCTCTGCCTTGTCTCCAGCAGATAAGGGACATTCTGATGTTTTATTTGCTAACTGGTTGACTATTAAGAAACTCATTTGCTAGCTGGAGCCTGCAATGGAAAATCAGCCCAGAAAAGCGGGAGGTTGGCGTGGGACCGAGTAGATAGGGCACCAGAGGTGAGGCAAGGCCCACATGAGCCACTCCCAGCCTGAAGCCCAGGGTCAAAAGCCAGTCCTTCAGTGAACCTTCAGGCTATCCCAATGCACTGGCCACTGGTCTCCATATCCCAACTCTCAATGCACACGCGTGCACGCGCGCGCGCGCGCACACACACACACACACACACACACACAGCACTGAAAAGCTGGGGAGAAAGGGCCAGTGCATCCAGTGCCTTCAACTCTGTCAGGAAGAGAAGAATGTAAAGCCCCACCACTGGCAACTTTTTCAGTTCTCCACTCTTTGGTTCGTCACCATCACTGATCTGAGGTAATTGTTTGGCTTTTCTACTCTCTTTCCTGAAACTCTAACCCCCAATTATGTTTCATCACCCCTTTGGTTATTAAACCACAGCAACCCCTTCCTTGTAGATATTCGTGCTTTTCCAGGTCTGCCCTTCCCTACCTCCATCACCCTCCATCTCGCCTCCCTGCAAAAAAACCCTGGGCAATGCCAAAGACCAGGGAAAGGGGGATGGGAAATGGAGGGGAGACAGGGATCCTGGTGCTCTTTCACCTGAGGACCGCATCCAGGAATGGAGGCAAAATTGCTCCTGTGAATTATATAATCACTGCAGCTTCAAGGGAGAGAACTGGAATTCAGGTTGCCATAGTGTTTGTTGGCATGTTGCTGGAAAGGCAGAGCTCCCGGCCACGGCTCACTTGCTCCTGTCCCTCCATCTTTCTCATAAACCTTTCCAGGGTCAGTGCTCCTACTTTTAATGTCTGCTCCGTGCATATGGGGTGGGAGGAAGGATGCCAGGGAACAAAGGGGCAAAAGAAAGGAAAGGGGCCAAGAGGGGTTTATCCTGCAGTAAGAGGGGACCTGGTAAACTAATATTATCGGTATGTGAATAATAATTCTTACCACAGTATACTGCCATCATTAGTGATAGTAAGGACAATACTATTGAGCTCTCCTCTTCAAGGCTGCTCACACCGAGTTGAGAGCCTGGAGGGGAGACATCCATCCCCACACTTCACAAATATCACCCTTTCCTTTGTGTTTCTCACCCTCTCCCTCCTAATGCATCCACTGCTCCATCTGCTAGAAAGGGGACAGGGGAACAGGTGAGGGATGGGGTCATGGCATCGAGAAATCCAGGGACAGAAGCTGCCCTAATGACAAAGCCCTGGCTCACCCTAGAACCCATGGCCCTTGACAAAATTCTTTCTACCAAAAAGTCAAAATCCTCATGCTGCCACCCCAGCTGGAAAGCAAAGGGACAGCTGACCCTCAAATCGGTTTCAGGATGGACAGAGACCAGCCAGGTGGCTCTAAAGGACAGGGGCTCTGTCCCCAAATGGTGGAGATGGGGGCAGGAGGAGGCTGGAAAAAAGAGACATGGAGACAACCGCTCCCCCCACACACACCAGGCTGGGGTCCTCAGAGAATCACTTAAAGTATACCCCAGGAAGTAACAGGACTAACAGCGACAGGTATTCAGGAGGAAGAAATTGAAAGGAAGATTGTAAACAGGGAGGCTTGGGAAACTGGGAGAGAAAAAGGAAAGACTACACCCAAAAGAGACAGAGAAAGCCATAGAGACAAGACAGAGATGAAGCTGGAGGCTGCCACACTCCAGCAAGACCAACCCTCCACACTCCATCATAACCTTAACTGCTGAGCAATGCCAAAACATAATAACTTGTTAATATGGGGATGGGGGTGAGGGAGAAAGTTTCCAAGAAGTGGGGAGTTACCTGAAAGCCTTTCCCCCTCACTGGGGGGAGCTGGTGACACTTGATGCCAAGGATGGAGATGCTGGCAAAACACTGGGCAATAGTGTGCAGCCGCGTGAGCTTGGCACACCCTTTCATTATTTCCTTAAAACATGAAAAAGCAAAGCCCACACACCGCCCGAATTCTAACTGCTTACATCCTCAGGTGCTAGCCCACATGTGGGTGCGAATAAGAACACACGGGGCGTGGGTGCACTCGGGGTCAATGGCAGTAGAGAGGTGGGTGGGTGTAGGTGAGCCGGGGGGAGGTGGGGTGGAGAGGGAGAGAGGAAGAGAGGAGAAAGGGAGCCGGGCGAGAGGAAGGGAGACAGAGGGAGCGAGGGAGACGGGAAAGAGGGAGAGAGGCGCCGAGTCTCACATCTGCATCCCGGGCCCCCACCCGCCACCTGGAGCGCGCTGCCGGGGGGAAGGGGCGCCCGGCTGCAAGCGGGATGCCCGGCGGCTGCCGGGGGCGCGAGGCCGACCTGGGGCGGGGTGCGCGCGCGCGCTCCCAGCCGCGCCCGGAGCGAGGCGAGGGACCCTGGCCCGCGGGGCTCGGCGGCTCCCCCTCCCCCCCGGCGCCGCCGGCCGGGCAGTTGGGCTTCCCAGGCAAACGCGAGAAAGCGAGGCAGAGCAGACAGACACTTGGGGAACTTTTCCCCCTCGCCTGGAATTTCATAGGAAACACATGCTCTGGAGAAGCCGGGCACGGGGAGGGGGAGGGGCGGGAATTTTCCGCTCCGGCTCGCGGGCGGCTCCGGCCCGGGTCCCGCCGGGCTCCCGGCCGCTCGGGCGAGGCGGAGGCGCCCCGCTGCCCGGCGCCCCTCGCGGACGCAGCCCGGGGCAACTCCGCAGGGACCGGCCCAGGGGCCGCGGGGAGCGCGCGGGGGAGAGCGGGAGAGGGGTGGAGAGGGCGGGGAGACCGGGCGGGAGACCGGGCTGGAGCCCCGGCGAGGCGGCGGGGTCCAGCCTTACCTTGGTGGTTTTCCTCTGGAATGTACATCCTCGTGTTCTCATTGACCATTGACCAAAAATTGTTTTAAAAGGAGAAGAAGCCACAAAGAGGAAGAAATGGCCAAACACCCCCAAGCGGGTCTGGATTAATCCCTCCTCCGAGGTCAGCGGCTTTCGTGCAAATTCAAGGAAGCCGTGGATCTGCAGTATTTTCTTCTTCCCTTCTGAGGATTACCTGATTCCCATTATTGCATCAAACACCAAAAACTGCTCCTTTCCACTACTGCCTCCTTTTGTGAAATTGTAATGCATCCTCAGTACATCCGGGCCCCTTCCAAGAATTTAGCACCGCACCTCTGGCGGCTACACCGTTCGAAAAAATAAATCGAGAGAGGCAGAGCGAGAAGAGGTGGAAAGGAGGGGAGTGGGGGAGCAGCGGACCCCTGGACGCGGGGAGAGGGGTCCGCCCGGGCCAGCAGGGGGCCGAACCGTCTCTGCCCGCTCGTGGCGAGTCCTCCTCGAGGCCCCTGTCGGCTTTTTTCTGTCAAAAAGATCCAGCAACTCCTGAGGGCTAGCAGGCAGGAAGAGGCGCCGCCGCCGCTCCGGGCCGCGCCGCGCCGAGCGCCGTTCTGGCAGGGAGCTGTTTCTGCAGAGGCAGGGAGAGGGAGACACCGGGCGCGCGAGAGAGCGCCGCGCTCACTGCCGCCCAGCCCAGCCCCGCCGCGCCCGCGCCCTCCCCTGCCCGCGCCCGCCCGCCCGCCCGCCCGGCGCGCTGGAGGCAGACGCGCTGAACGCTTCCAGATGTGGCGGCGGCGGCGGCGCGCGGGGAGCCGGGCGCACGGCTCAGGGCGCACCGCGCGGACTTGAGCCCGAAGTTGAGCACCCGCTCGGGCCCTCGGCCGCGCCGCGCGAGCCAGCCTGCTGCCCACATGACGTCAAGGGGAGCGAGGCGAGGCGGCGGGCCCGCCGAGGGGCGGGGGTGAGGGGCCGCGCGGGGCGCCCCCGGGGAGGGCGGGAGGGGGGGCGGGCGGGCCGGGGCGCGGACACACCCCCTCGCGCCCCGCCGCCGGCGCCGCGTCCCCCACCCCCACCCCGCCTGCCTCCAGCCCCCCGCCCTCGTTATCCTCGGCGGCACCGGCGTGTCCCTGCGCGGCAGACCACGACGGGAAGGCCTCTGTGAGCGGAATTCCAAGAGGGGAGAATACAATCTGCCCAACTAGCAGAGTCTCTTTGCAGATCGGGCCACTGAACAAAACAGCAAAATGAGCCGTGATTCCGTGATTCTGTTTGATCAATTATAATCAGAGCGGTTGTAGAAGTGACATGTAGAGGCGAGGATGGGAAGAGGGGAGGGGAGAGAGAGAGAAAGGGCTGGAGAGGCGGGGCCTCGTAGGCTAGGCGGTGGTGCCCAGATGTCTGAACAGATTAATAGACCCAGGTTTTCCAATTCCTTGGAGGCAGCCGAGCACGTGTGCTACTAGGATATCCTTACCTACTTCTCTTAATTATTCCTGCCACTCCCGAAGGAATCTATTGAGCGTCTCTCCTTCCCGGAGAAGCAAACATTTCTCTCCATCACTGCAACCACAGCCAGTTCCAGGGCACCCCCTGCAGGCCCGGGCTGCTCTAGAATGGACCTTCGTCAGCTCTAGCAGGGGAACCTGCAATTCCCTCTGGGAAAACCTTTACCTTCCCGCCCTCAGACCGCCTCACTTCCCATCCACACTCATTCCTTGGGTGATCCCATCTGTCCTCATGCCTTTAAGCAACTGTCTATCTCAAATTTGTATCTCCGGCCCAGACTTCCTGAGTGCCAGGCTACACAGCCAACCTCAGTCTCCACTTGGGAGTCGGATAGACACCTCAAACCAGACATATCCAAACCCTGAATTCCTTATGTTCTGTGCCTTCCTCCTCACACAGCCTTCCTCATCCCAGCTGATGGGACCAAACACCTGGAGTCATTCTTGACTCCTTTCTCTCATCCTCCTACATCCCTTTTGTTCTACCTTCGGATAAATGCAGAATATTACCACTTCTCATTTCCTCCCCTGCTGCCCCCTTGGTCTGAGCCAACATCATCCTTCACCTGAGTTTCTGCAGTAGCTGATCCCGCTGGTGTACCTTTCCCTCCCCACCTTTGGTATATCCCTAATACAGTGGTCACAACGATCCATTTAAAATGTCACATCACTGTACTCCTCTGCTCAAAACCCTCCAGTGGTTCCCATTTCACTTAGTAAAAGCCAAGTTCCTTAGAGTAGCCTACAAACTCACCTGAACAGTAGTGCACACCTTCTCATCTCCTAGTGGTCTCCCACCTGCTCCAGCCACACTGAATCCTTGTTGTTCCCAAGGGAATGATCTCTCCCACTGCCACTTTCTCTTTCTGTGTCTCTCTCAGTTCCTGTCTCCCCCTCTCCCTCCCCATCTCCATCTCCCTCCCTCTCCCTTTCCATCTCTCTGTCTCTCTGTCTCTCTCTTTCTCTCTCTCTCTCTCTCTCTCTCTCACACACACACACACACATTCCCTGAGCCCTTTGCTCTAACTGTCCCCATTGAGAAACACTCTTTCCTCAGATGTCCAGTTGGTGAACTCCCTCACTTCCTTCAAAACAGTGGGGAAATGTCACTTTCTCAATGAGGCTCATCCTAACCACCATATTTATTTAATTTATTTATTTGTTTGTTTGTTTGTTTTTGAGAGACAGACAGAGCATGAGCAGGGGGAGGGCAGAGAGAGAGGGAGACACAGAATCCGAAGCAGGCTCCAGGCTCTGAGCTGTCAGCACAGAGCCCAACACAGGGCTCGAACTCACAAACTGCAAGATCTTGACCTGAGCTGAAGTCAGACACTTAACCAACCCAGCCACCCAGGCGCCCCCTAACCACCATATTTAGTATGCAACCTGTCCAACCTCCCCCCAGGACTGCCACTCTCCCTTTTTCTCTAGTTTTTACATGGTATTTAATCCGTAACGTAATAAAGCCTACTTATTCATTAATTATATTATTTATTGTCTTTATGCCCCCACTAAAATGTGAAACCCATGAGGACAGAGATCTTTGTCTATTTTGTTCACTATTATATCTCAAGTGCATAAAACAATGTCTGGCAGACAGTAGTTACTTAATAAATATGCATTGAATGAATGAATGAGTGAATGAATGAATGAGTACCTGAAATGGTTTAGGAGTACTAAAATTCACTGCATCAAAATATTTCCCACTGTCCCCTGCCTGGTAGCTGAAATCCCACCATTCCATCTTCATTCCTTTGGCCAAGGGTTTTGGCCCCAGTTGAAAATGCAAATGCCCCCTGGGAGAGGCATTACACATTATCAGTCATCCTCATTCTCCTGTGAACAGTCTAGATTATTCAGTGCCTACCTTTAGAAAAGCAGCCTAGATTTAGAAACAGTCTAGATTTTGTTGGTTACAAAAGAAATCTGACTTCTTCACCTTTCTGGTGTTTTCATACTCAATTTTCAACCTAACAGAAAAAATTAGAAATGACACAAATCTAAATATCTCTTCCACCTAGTTTCAGGATGCACAAAGAAAAATGAACACACAAAGAAAAATGAACACACAAAGAAAAATGAACACAGTTCTCTTCCTTAAGGCCTTCCTTATAGGCCTATGTCAGAGTGATAAGTGATCACACCATTGAGTGATCTGCACTGTGTAAGTGTTTTACAGGCCTCACTCGTGTAATCCTCATTGCAGCCCTAGGTGCAATAGGTGATGTGATATTGCTCTTCGGGTCCCCATTTTATAGATGTGGAAACTGAGACTTAGAGACTTCAGTTACATGTCCAAGGTCACCCAGCAGGTAAACTGTAGAGTCTGGATTTAGCCTAGGAGTGTCTGACTCCAAACATCTACTCTTGGAGAGGATGTTTGAGGGTGATCTGGGGTGGGTAGAAGGATGAAGAGTTTAAAATGATAGTAAAATGACCGCAAAATGTGCTTCAGAGAATTCAGAGCCTGATAACAGAACAGAGTATATGTATGTGGGGGGGGGGGGGGGCGGGAGGGGAGGGCACATGCTGGATTTATAGCCAGGCTTTTCTAAAGGTAGGCACCGTATAAATCTAGCAAGTAAATATTACCTTCATGCTTCTTTAGTTTCATTTTTCACTTCTCTATTCAGCTGTGAAATGTGTTCTTTCCTTTTCCAGAAAAAAAGGTATTTCCTAAATATTTGGTCTTGCATTGTACACCTGTATCCCTGGAACCTTTGGAACACAGCCCTTGGTGCTCTCTCTCGAGGTAACAAATTCTGAACCTGACAAACGAAAACCACTCTGAATTCTGATTTGAGGATCTGGGAGGTGATGGGAGCAGAGGGCGAAGTCTTTCTATCTCTTCCATTGCCTGTCTGATTCCCCAGCTGAAGGTGTGTTCTCCTCTCCCACGGTTCTTCATTTGTGCCCTCTGTCTACATGCTGGTATGTTTGTACATAGTATTATATTTGTATATGAATGTGCCTTTTCTCCACCCCCACTGCATTTCAAATGTCTTAAGGAAGAGAACTGTGTTCATTTTTCTTTGTGTATAGCATAATGTTTTGTACATTATGGACACTCAATGATTCACTCTGGAAGAGATTCCCTAATGTAACCACAAATATTTACTATACTTAATTTGTTAATTATGGTGTATGTGTAAAAGTGAAAGCCTTGGTGAAAGGCTTGGGAACAATCTAAATATTCAATTTAGAAGGTTGATTAAATAATATCAGAATAGAGGTAGGTTATCTACATATAAAAAGTCATTTGTTCTTCAGAACAGCCCTCTGAGGGAAGTACTATTACCCCCATTTTGCAGGTGAGGAAACTGAGGATAGCTAACTCGCCTGCCCATTTTCACAGCTAGCAAATGTTGGAAGACCTTGGATTTGAACCCCTGTAGTCTGTCTTCAGAGACTATGCCATTAACCACTTCATAGATAAACTAGGTACATTCATGCTGTGGAATTCTTACGCAGATGTAAACAATGTTAAGGAATAATATTAATGACATGGAAAAGGCTATTCACACTAAAAGAAAAACAGGTTATAAAATATCATGTATGCTAAGATTCCATTTTTCTTGAATATTTGAACTAGGTGTATACTTGAACTAAGAAAAAGACTACAAAGTCTTCACACCAAAATGTTGACAAGAGCTTTCTTTGGGAAGTAGGATCACAGGTACATTCTTCTTTTTTTCTGTCTGAGCCAAGGCTGCCAGGGAAGAAGTGAGTCAGAAGGCTCTGCCTCAATGTGCCTTCCAAGAGGTTACCTACCCTCTGTACCTCAGTAAGACCATGTGCATCAGTGAAGTGGCACCATTGGAACATCGGTGCAGCGGTTTTGCATCAGGCCAACTTAACTAATTCCTTCCTAAAATTACCTTCTGTATGTAGTTCCTCAGGATTGCCTACAACAGATATTTGTGGGGCATTTGGAAGGTAGAAGTGAAACGGCAGCTTTCATGTTGTGAAGGTCAGTGTGTGGCTACGGGGGCTGCTTCAAACTTGTCAACACATTGTGACCCATCCGGGGACTTTCCCTGTTGGTGTGGGCCCACAGCCTTCCCCAGCTCCTGCCACATCTTCCCCTTCAGCTACTCTGAGTCTGGAGCAAAGCTTATGTCCCGTTCTGTGGTAAAGGGTACCAGCTTTTGGTTTCAAAGTCAAGGTTGAAAGTGGCAAGAGAAAAATAAAAGTTCCTTTGGGGGAACTTTCGCCTCACTCTCTCCCACCTCACATCTGGCTTTTCTTCCAGACTTCTGGCCCTGCTGATCTATAGCTACTTCAGACCCATCACTGGGTAAGTCTCAGCCCTACAACCAATCCCTTCCTCCCTGTCACCCCCAGTACTCATGAGGGTACTGCTTCCTTAATCAAACCTAACTGATTCATCCCAGCATTTCCCAGGTCACTTGCCGAGATGTTTTCAGGAGTAAATAGTGCCCAGAACATAGGTGCTCTTTATATATACTTGTTGAATTCAGACTAAGTAGCATCACTTAATAACACCTAGTGAGTGTCTGGTACCATGGCAGGTGCTTTAACCATGGTTAAGAGCCTGGTCTTTGGAGACAGGCCAAGCATAGAATCAGGCCCTCCCTCCTATAAGCTGTGGGAATGTGGACTCCTGACTTCAGCTCCTAATGCCCAGTTTCTACAAAATGGAACTAGCAATAGTACCTACCTCTCTAGAGTGCTTGGGAGAATTAATAATCCAGGTAAGGAGTGTGCAATGTGCTCATTTAAAGTTGTTATCATCCCTCATCCCCATAAGAAAGATTTATCAAGTGTCTAATATGTGACTCCACCACAGCCCTGCCAAAGAGACTCACCCCTGCCCATTTAAAACTATAAAGCATTTAAAAATATAAAGGTGCCTGAGTGATTCAGTTTGTTGAGTGTCCAACTCTTGATTTCAGCTCGGATCATGATCTCAGCGTTTGTGAGATCAAGCCCCACATCAAGCTCCATGCTAGCAGCGCAGAACCTACTTGGGATTCTCTCTCCCACTCTCTCTGTCCCCCGCCCCCGCTCACATACTCTCTCTCTCTCTCAAAATAAGTAAATAAACACATTAAAATTGGGATTTGAACCCAAGTCTATGCAAATCCAGAGGCTGTGTGCAGTCCACTCTACTACACAAGACAATTCAGGTACTGGATCTAAAATGGAGGGGAGAGAAAGGCTTCAGGAAAACTCGCCCTACTCACAATTCAGTGAGCAGAGCTGAAGAGGGTGGAGTGATCCCTGCCCTCCTTTTGAGAGACCCACAATAACCCTGCTGCCTTCATAACCCATGTCAGTATTGAAGAACCTCTACTGACAGACTTCTTTTCTATATCACATTGGAATCCCTCCTCCTCACCTACTTATCTAGAAGCCATAGGATAAAAACAGATTCCCGCTAACCCACTGGGTTGTCTTTATATATTGCATTTAAGGAGAGCTCTCCTGGCAGCTCAGCCCCAATTTCAATTCCAAAGAGGAGGCCAGAGTGTTTGAGGTGTGGGGGGAATTCAATCCTCATCCTAGAGCAAGCTTAAACGGCAGGGATAACGTTGTGGTAAAATACCCACCCTTGTGACTTTCAGCAATACTTAATGCCCAAAGGTAGAAAGCAGCGAGATGGTTGATGGCCCAATCCTGAAGACCAGCTGTTCTTGCAGGAGAATTCATATGCCACATGTGAGTTCAAATCATGGCACTCTCTTTTCTAACTCAGCAACTCAGCGGTCCAGGCTAAGTCACATAAGTAGCCTGTCCCCCTGTTTGCCCCCTCTGAAAAATGGGGCAAGTGGCCTCATCTCTTATGGCTCTTTGCAAAGAAAAGCTGATACCCAAAGAAGAGCTAAGTCATTAAAATGACTTTCTTGATTACTTGTCAAGGCCCTGAGAAAGTCAGCTTCATATGGATGACCTGCTGACCCTCAGAAGGAATCCCCTCAGTAAGTCTCAGAACCAGTCCAATATTGTGTCCACCTTTCAGGTGCTCAAGGGCCTTCACAGAGTGGAAGCCATTCCCACATGTATTAATGTCGTAGGGCTGCAATAAAAAATTACCACTAAATGGATGGTTTACAACAACAGAAATTTATTCTCTCAGATTTGAGGGCTGAAGTCAAAAAAATCCAGCGGGGTCATGCTCCCTTCAGGGTCTCCAGGGGACCATTCATTCTTTGCCTCTTCCAGTTTCTGGTGGCTGTTGGCATTCCCTGACTTGTGACCACATTACTCCAATTTCTGTCTCTGTGGTCACCATTGCCTCCACCTCTCCTGGCTGTCAAATATGCCTCTGCCTCACATTTAAGACATCATTTGTTGGTGGACTCACTGATAATCCAGGATGATCTCTTCATCTCAAGATCCTTCAGTTAATTACATCAACAAAGACTATTTTTCTGAATAAGGTAATATTCACAGGTTCTATGGATTAGGACATGGACATATATTTTGAGGAGTCTCCATTCAACTCACATACTACCTTCACTCAGACTAAGTCCCTTCACCCATTCTCATTTCAATCTCAAGTCCAATATTTACTAGTTACTGAAACTTGGGCAATCTCTCTCTCTCTGTCTCTCTCTCTCTCTCAGTTCTTCATTTATAAATGGAAATTATGGGCATATGTTAATACTTGAATGAGTGGCAAATAAACCCAGCGCAGTTGCTAGACTACAGAAGATACTCCTTTCCCTCAATACTCAACTTCACACATATAACAACTCGGTGGGGTAAACATTATCCCCAGTTTTTATTTAAAGACATTGAACATTTGGGGAAGTTAAGTAACTTGTCCACACCAACTCAGCTGGGTAGGAGAGGACCTGACTTTAAACCCCATAGTTCATTTTGCTACTCAGCCTCCCTAACCTCTTTACCTTCTTAACTGTTCCAGGCCAATTCCAAAATTATTCCCTGTGCTGGATAGAATATGTTTTTCTTTTCTTTTTATTTTTTGAAATTTAATCTTAAGTTTTAATTTTATTTTAGAGAGAGAGTGAGCAGGGGAGAGGAGAGAGAGAGAGAGAGAGAGAGAGAGAGAGAGAGAGAGAGAGAGAGAATCCCAGGCAGGCTCCATGCTCAGTGCAGAGCCACTGAGATCACGACCTGAGCCAAGATCAAGAGTCAGACATTCAACCAACTGAGCCATGCAGGAGCCCCTTAACTTTCCATTTTAATTCCAGTTATTTAATGTACAGTGTAATATTAGTTTCAGGTGTACAATATAGTGATTCAACACTTCTTTACATCACTTGGTGCTCATCATAACAAGTATATTCCTTAATCTCCACCACCTATTTCACCCACCCTGCTCCACCTCCCCTCTGGAACACATCAGTCCTCTGTAGTTAAGAGTCTGTTTCCTACTGGATGGCTCATTTGGTTAAACATCTGGCTTTGGCTCAGGTCATAATCTCACCCTTGGTGGGTCTGAGCCCCACATTATGCTCTGTGCTGACAGCTCAGAGCCTGAATGTGCTTTGGATTCTGTGTCTCCCTCTCTCTCTGCCCCTCCCCTGCTCAAGCTCTGTCTCTTTCAAAAATAAATATTTTTTTAAAAAAGAGTCTGTTTCTTGATTCTCTCTCTTGTTTTCTCCCTTTGCTTGTTTTGCTTCTTAAATTCCACATATGAATAAAATCATATGGTATTTGTCTTTCTCTGACTGACTTATTTCACTTAGCATAATACTCAATAGCTCTATCCATGTCTTTGCAAATGGCGAGATTTCATTCTTTTTATGGCTGAATAATATTCCATTGTATATACGTATCACATCTCCTTTATCCATTCATCAATCGATGGACACTTGGACTGCTTCCATATCTTGGCTATTGTAGATGCTGCTATAAACATAGGCGTGCATGTATCCCTTTGAATTAGTGTTTTTTTTTATTCTTTGGGTAAATACCCAGTAGTATGATCACTGGATTGTAGGGTAGTTCTGCTTTTTGGTTTTTTTTCAAGTTTATTTATCTATTTTGAGAGAGACAGAGCACAAGCAGGGGAGGGGCAGAGAGAGAGGGAGTGAGAGGATCTCAAGCAGGCTCTGCACTGTCAGCGCAGAGCCTGATGCGGGGCTTGAACCTCCAACCATGAGATCATGACCTGAGTTTAAATCAAGGGTCAGACACTTAACTGACTAAGCCATCCAGCCACCGCTAGGGTAATTCTATTTTTAATATTTTAAGGAAACTCCATACTGTTTTCCACAGTGGCTGCACCAGTTTGCATTCTCACCAATAGTACAAAAGAGTTCCTTTTCTCCAAACCCTCACCAATACCTGTTGCTTCCTGTGTTGTTAATTTTAGCCATTCTGACAGGTGTGAAGCGATATCTCATTGTAGTTTTGATTTGCATTTCCCTGATGATAGTGATGATGAGCATTTTTTCATGTGTATGTTGGCCATCTATGTGTCTTCTTTGGAGAAGTGTCTGTTCATGTCTTCTGCCCATTTTTTAACTGGTTTATTTGTTTTTGAGTGTTAAATTTTATAAGTTCTTTATATATTTTGGGTACTAACCCTTTATCAGATATGTCATTTGCAAATATCTTTCTCCACTCCATGAGTTCCCTCTTAGTTTTGTTGATCGTTTCCTTGGCTGTGCAGAAGCTTTTTATTTTGTGTTTTTTTCTTTTAAAGTTTATTTATTGTTGAGAGAGAACAAGTGAGGGAGGGGAAGAGAGAGGGGGAGAGAGAGATTCCCAAGCAGGCTCTGCACTATCAGCGTGGAGCCCCACGTGGGGCTCAAACCCATGAACCGTGAGATCATGACCTGAGCAGAAATCAAGAATCTGATGATTAACCAACTGAGCCACCCAGGCTCCTTGAAGTTTTTTTATTTTTATGTAATCCCAGTAGTTTATTTTTGTTTTTGTTTCCCTTGCCTCAAGGGGGACTCATCTAGAAAAAAAGCTGCTGTGGCTGATGTCAGAGAAGTTATTGCCTGTGCTCTCTTCTAGGATTTTAAGTTTTCACGTCTCACATTTAGGTCTTCAATCCACTTTTAATTTATTTTTGTGAGGTATAAGAAAATCGTCCAGTTTCATCCTTTTGCATGTTCCTATCCAGTTTTCCCAACACCATTTGTTGAAGAGAAATTATTTTTCCCATTGGGTATTCTTTCCTGCTTTGTTGAAGATTAATTAACCATAGAGTTGTGGGTTCGTTCTGGGTTTTCTATTCTGTTCCATTGATTTATGTGTCTATTTTTGTGCCAGTACCACTCTTTTTTGACTACTATAGCTTTGTAATGTAACTTGAAGTCCAGAATTGTGATACCTCCAGCTTTGCTTTTTCTTTTTCAAGATTGCTTTGGCTATTCAGGTTCTTTTGTGGTTCTATACATATTTTAGAATTGTTTGTTCTCAGGGTGTCTGGGTGGGTCAGTAGGTTGAGCGTCCCACTCTTGATTTTGGCTCAGGTCATGATCCCAGGGTCATAAGATAGATTGAGCCCCTAATCAGGCTCTGCACTAAGCATGGAGCTTGCTTGGTATTGTCTCTCTCTCTCTCTCTCTCTCTCTCTCTCTGTTTCTCTCCCCTTCTGCCTCTCTGCCCAACTTGTGCTCTCTCTCTCTCTTTCTCAAATTAAAAAAAAATTATTTGTTCTAGTTCTGTGAAAAAATGCTGTTGGTATTTTGATGGGGATTACATTAAATGTGTAGATTGCTTTGGGTAGTATAAACATTTTTTAAAGTTTTATTTATTTAAGTAATCTTTATACTCAATGTGGAGCTCAAATTCATGACCCCAAGATCAAGTCACATGCTCCTCCAACTGAGCCAGCCAGGTGCTCTTGGGTATTATAGACATTTTTTTTTTAATTTTTTTTTCAACATTTATTTATTTTTGGGACAGAGAGAGACAGAGCATGAACAGGGGAGGGGCAGAGAGAGAGGGAGACACAGAATCGGAAACAGGCTCCAGGCTCTGAGCCATCAGCCCAGAGCCTGACGCGGGGCTCGAACTCACGGACCGCGAGATCGTGACCTGGCTGAAGTCGGACGCTTAACCGACTGCGCCACCCAGGCGCCCCGGGTATTATAGACATTTTAACAATATTTGTTCTTTTAATCCATGAGCATAGAATGTCTTTCCATTTCTTTGTGTCATATTCAATTTCTTTTAGCAGTATTATAGTTTTCAGAGTATAGATCTTTCACCTCTTTGGTTAGGCTTATTCCTAGGTATCTTACTATTTTTGGAGCAATATTATTATTTTATTTTTTAAAAAAAATTTTTTTTAAGTTTATTTATTTATTTTGAGAGACAGAGCATGAACAGGTGAAGGGCAGAGAGAGAGGGAGAATGTCAAGCAGACTCTGCACTATCAGAGTAGAGCCTGATACAGGGCTTAAACTCATGAAACTGGGAGATCATGACTTAAGCCAAAATCAAGTGTGGGATACTTAATTGACTGAGCCACCCAGGTGCCCTGAAAATGTTTTTCAAAGTAAACTGTAAAGTGTTTTCTTCAGTAAACCTTCCAGAACCTTCATCTTCTAACCAACTTTATAAACGTTCTTTCCTCTCCCTCCATCCTTTTGTAAATGCATTCTAAGTTCTCTATTATCTTTAAAACATGTTTCCCCCCCCTGGCCATCAGAAATCAGTTATCAACTCTCTTGTTCAATCCACAGCCCTCCTATTAATACCACTCTTGGTAATTTCACCTTTCCTTTGATATTTCAGCTGGTATTAAATGTCTTTTCTCTCTGACACCTGGTTTTTCTCTTTCTTACCGATGGATAATGGTTCAGTTCATACCTGTGCTCTGGATCATTCTTTATTGAGTAGTCACTTTGCATCTATCCCTTTTAGAATTCCATGGCATTAATTTCCACCTTGCTTCCCTAGAAGATCACAAATCATGTTAGACTAGAGTTCTCATAGCCTTGAAAATTTTGGGTTCTTGATCTGACATAGGTGAGGTAGCCCTTTGCCTGACATTTGGGGGAAGGGTACCTTATTGGACAAGAGAAGGATGTTTGTTCCCTAAGACCTCTTTTTTGAAGATGGTCCTCTATTCTGACTATAAATTCTAAGGATCTTTTATTGGGATACCCTGGACCAACCTGCAGCAGTCCCCTCCCTGTACTAAATCTGAAAGAATACTAATATAAGCTACTTAGATAAGAATAATTCCAAATATTTACATTCTCAGAAAGTAAACCCAAATTTCCTATAACTAATTACGCTTGATCTGGCTTAGTCACTCTATCTTGTAAATTGTTGAAAAGTGATTTTCCAAGTCCCAGGAGATGGAGAAGTTATAGCTGAACATTACCACCATTACAGTGAGGTCAATGCCCCATAACACATCTAGGTAACAACTTAGACAAAGCAAAGCTGAAGGGCTTACATGGTCCACAAAAAGAATATCTTCCTAGTGATGACTATCATGAACTTGCTAAATGACTTCAATTCAGTAACCAGGTGGAGACTGGTAGAGTCAAGAAGTTGGCAGAGTTTTCAAGTGCAACAGGAGACTTGGAACTATCTCTTCATATGACCCTGCAGAACCAGCTCTACCTATTAGAGAGGTCTTAGGTAAAAAAAGTCATATTTGAAGACAAGTTTCATTCTTTCAAAGTTTGCCAGTTTTGCCTTTTTCCAAAACAGATTCAAGTTTTCTGTTTTTCTCATGTTCAGTCCTGCTTCTATAATCATTTTTTGCAATGAATATAACCTCGTTGTTTTATTATTTATCACCAACCCTTGGTAATCATTTTTTTCCAAGATGATTAATGCTGCTTATGAACTGACACCTATATCAACTTTACTACAGTTTAATTCCAATAATATTCTGTTTTCCTCCCCTTCTGGGCACATGGAAGAGTGCACTTCTCAATTACTCTGTACCTGTACACACTGTGGGACTAGTTCCGACTAATGAAATGTAAGTAAAAATGACATGTGTCACTTCAAGTTTGAGGTGATGAAAGACCCATTGCGATGTTCCCATTTCTCTCTTCTGCCACATAATCCAGATGGTGCAGCTACAAGACTGAGAAGCATCCATCAGCCTAGATCCCTGAGTGACTTTGTGCCGCAGAACCTCTCCCACAACCCCCCTCTGGATATATAGAATGAGCAAGAAATAAGCATTTATTGGGGCGCCTGGGTGGCTCAGTAGGTTGAGTGGCTGACTTCGGCTCAGGTCATGATCTCGCGGTCCGTGAGTTCGAGCCCCGCGTCGGGCTCTGTGCTGACAGCTCAGAGCCTGGAGCCTGTTTCAGATTCTGTGTCTCCCTCTCTCTCTCTGCCTCTCCCCCACTCATGCTCTGTCTCCTTCTCTCAAAAATAAATAAACGTTAAAAAAATTGTTTTTTAAAAAAGAAGCATTTATTGTACTAAGTCTCCAAAATGTGGAAGTCATCACCAATGTGCGACATTGCCTATCCTGACTAACGGACTAGTATAAATCAACAACTCTGTGTGTCTGTGACCCATGTGTGCTAGGGATATGCCAAGTTCTGATTAGTTGAATTGGTTCCCATTCCAATCAGCATAAAATCATTCAATGATTCTAATTCATAAGAGGGTATGTTGTAACCATAACAATCTTGTGATAGAGTAATATTGACAGCATTTATAATTTATGTGGCATATAATAGCTTTTATTTGTTCTAGATAAATCAATGACAATATCCACTTCAACTGATTCTGTAGATGAAATATCCCCCAAACACACTTTTCTCTTAAAATCTACTGAAAGTAAAGGTATATTTATGCCTGTATTTATATTGAATAGTCTAGGCAAACTAGTCTTATCTAGATATATCAAGAACATGTTAGCAATTTCCTAAGCAGGTTTGGAAAGTATTTGGAGTAGTTTATGGCATCTTCAACTGATGTATGTGTTATCTTCATGGTACATGGATTGTTTTAATGGAATCAGTTTCCAGATCCCCAACTTTCACATATATCCAATCTTAACACTATTTGGAGGACAAACTGGGGCAGAGGCTGGAGGCTGCCAGCCACTTTCTCTTTCTCTTCTGAGCTTTCACAGGCATCCTTCATTCACATGACAGAAGAAAGTCATGCCTTTATACACACACACACACATCCTTCCGTGATCCATTTCCCTGTGATGCGAGTACCACCAGGGCACCAAAAAAGGAGATATTTGAAATACTGATGTCCAGAAAGCCTCCTTTAATCAGACACCATACCCTCTCCAGTCGTCCATCTTTGTAAGAGATACATTTGGGATAATTTTTAACTTTTATATTAATCATTACTTCATTGGGGATTAATAGCCAAAATATATAAAGAGCTTATATAACTAAAACACCAAAAAACCAAATAATCCAATTAAAAATACACATTTTTCCAAAAAAATATATAGATATTCAACAAACACATGAAAAGATGCTCAGCATCACTTTTTATCAGAGAAATGCAAATTAAAACCACAATAAGATATCATTTTACATACATCAGAATGGCTAAAATCAAAAACACAGCAAATAATTGTTGGTGAGGATGTGGAGAAAAGGAATACTCATGCACTGTTGGTGGGAATGCAAATTGGTGCAGCCATTGTGGAGGCTTTTGAAGGTTCTTCGAAAAATTAAAAATAGAATGATCCAGTAATTCCGCTACTGGGTATTTACCCAAAGAATACAAAAACACTAATTCAAAAAGATTTTATGCCCCTGTATGCCTTATTGCAGTGGAATTTATGGTAGCCAAGATATGGAAGCAATTCCAGTGCCCAACCAGAGATGAATGGATAAAGAAGATGTGGTATATTTATACAATGGAGTATTACTCAGCCATAAAGAAGAATGAAATCTTGCCATTTGCAACAATGTGGATAGAGCTAGAGGGTAAAATGCTAAGTGAATGAGTCAGTCAGAGAAAGATAAATACATATTGTTTCATCATATATGGGATTTAAGAAAGAGAGCAAATGAACAAACAAAGGAAAAAAAGAGACAAAAAAAAAAAAACAGTCTCTTAAATACAGAGAACCAACTTGTGGTTGCCAGAGGGGAGGTGAGTGGGGAGACACATGGAATAGATAAAGGAAATTAAGAGTACACTTTTTTTGATGAGCATTGAGAAATGTATAGAATTGTTGAACCACTATATTGTGCACCTGAAACTAATGTAACACTGTATGTTAATCATACTTGAATTTTTAAAAAAGCTCATAATGTATGCATGTTGTCTTGCTCGATTGTATATTAATAATATTTGTGATGATAATTCAACCCAGAAGAAACTTGTAGCACCAAGCCTTATAGTGACAGGAAATTTTTTTAATTTACATTTAAATTTATATACCTCTTTTTGTTGCAGAATAGTATCATTGTGTAATCAATGAGAGACTTTTCAGCATAAAAATATATTGCATCAGGGTAAACTTTTATGGAGGAAATGAAATGGAAATATGTTTCTAAGGTGAAAAAGAAATGATGCAAAATCTTATTTAAAAAACAGCTTTTATATAATATTTTTGAGTGGATAAATAGAGGTTTCAAATAGCGATGGTGTTTATATTTCATTGGAAACTTTTTAAAGAGGGGTGCAACAGTTTTATTTTATTTTAAACTGTCAAGATCTACAAAGCACCAGAAATTGCATCATTTACAACCATTTAAACTTATTTTGAAAATTTTTGGATGTTAACTTGAAAATGTATAGTGAAGCACATACTTTTTGAAACTCTTTTTGGGAAATATGCAAGCAAAGCAGTGTAGGGACTCCTGGCTCAACAAGGACTGATGCCCAGGGAGGCCCACCTAGGGCAGCCTATGGATAGGCTAACTCTGCCTCCACACTGGTGTGCACTGCTCTTCAGAAGGAGAGGTGGGCTCCCAACGCCAGGTGCCTGGTCTATAAACACGTGTTTGTGAAACAAATTAACATGTCTGATTTCTCCTTCCCACCCTTTGTTTATCCCCAACATGGTCTTGAGCAATTTGCCTCCCTTCTCAAGGTTTTTAGTCTTGAGATTCTTAGAGAAAGAGATGCTAAGTGTCATGTGGTCATGTCTCTGGTTATCCCAGAGAGTATAGAAAACATCCTTTGGAAAATGACAATCCAAACACTCCTGAGGATTCTTTTTGACCCCAGATTATTTGTATTTTATTCCATGACAGAATCATTCAATTTTCAAGTATGTTTTTAATCCATAGAGACCCAACAGAGAAGACTATTGGACTTCACTGCTTGGGTCTACCCTTTCAACAACTTGAGATTGGGTTTTCTCAGCCTCAGGAGAAATTCTCCTGGTTCTGGCCTTCAGTCAGGATTTATTGAACAGATCTGAATCTGTCATATTTTCATGTACAGTCTGGGAGCCAAAAATGTTAGGTATTAGAATGAAATCTGAGTTCAAAGCTTGTATCTATTCCTACCTGGCTGTGTAACTTTAGCCAAGTCTCTTATGTTCTTTGAGTATCAGTTCCCTCAACCATAAACTGCGAAACCCCCAAGGAGAGGGTTCTGAGTATAAAACAACATTAATATGAAAACATGTGGTGAGTAAAAGTAGAAAAATAGCAGGAAGTAGAAAATTACCAGAAAGATGGAATTTTAAATCATATTTGACAATCTGTGGTAGCACCCAGTAATCATTTCTGGTCCAACCTGAGTATCATTAAGCACAATTCCAGTCCTTTCTTTTTGTTTTTTAATTCCTTTTTTTGGAAAAAGGGGAAAGAGTTGGCCACCACTGCTTATGTAAGAGTCCACACTACCTATTTGAAGAGAAAATATTTGAAACCAATTCTTCAGAAGCAGAAGTCAAGAATATTCAATGTCTCCACACTACCCAGCCTACACCTGGAGTTTGATAACCAAATTCTGCCAAATTTCCCATGAAAGGCAAACTAAATTTCAACAATTTTATCCCAGTAACCATTTTCTGCTTGAAAATTTCCCTTAAAACTCCAAAAGCAAATCCTGTAAAGGGAGTACTTAGATTAACCAAATTATTTGCTGCCAAGTCATGCATTTAGCTAAGGTCCCATTAAGATGAATTGTACTGCAGAGGGCAGAGCAGGCTCCATTTCCTGGGACAGATCAATGTTATAGAAGTTTGGTAAGCATGGGGCTTAAAACATTTCCCATTACACAAAGACCCCATTTAAGCCATATTCAATAGTTTTTTAAATGCCCAAATTATAAATGTAAAAAAAACAACAACACACAGATGGAGTTTAACTGTCTAACCTCAAAAATCTGCTGGTTAACTCTCTCTTTGCTGAAGCTATGGAGTGAGACTTCACTGGATAGAAAAGCTGCATGTGGGTGGCAAAACGTTGAATAAAGAGGAATGGGTGAACGTTGAATGAAGAGAAATATGGTGCTATCGTGCCTTCAACAAAGTGACCAAGTAGACAAATTGGTCTGCGCCATCCTCCATCTCTGGGCATAAATTCTGCCATGCCTCCTCTCCCCAATTTGCAGAAGCACTCTCTAAACACACATAGGCATGCAATACCTACATGATGTTCCATGGGAACCCAAGGTCTATTCTCCTCTGCCTAGACACAGTGATGCTCCCTCCTGCTTACAGAGCCCCATAGTCCAAAATCACCTCCCATTCCTTCTCTCCACATCCAAGTTGCCAACCCCTATCCTTGACATCTGTGTGGCACTTGTCTGGCATCTGTCTGGCATCCTTTGTATCCTATAAGACTCAGGTCAAGAATCATGTCCTGAAGCCTCACCTGTTCAGGTGGGTGAGAATTCTCTTCCTCTCTCCCCCACAGAGCCTTGCAATTATCTGTATCAGAGCACTAGTTATATTGCTAATTGCCATTTGTTTATTCGAGTTATTTGTTTACCTCCTGTCCCTTTGACTAGACTTTGAGCATCTCAAGGGCAAGAACCATGTTGTATTTGCCTATAAATTTCTGTTCCCTAGAATAGTGTTTGGTTCATAGTAAGTGGTTAAGAAACATTTGATGAATGAATGAATGATTGTTCTATCAATCTCTGGAGGTGGTAGGGAGTTTATCCAAAGGAATATTTGCTAATGGTGCAATTTTAGGCATATTACAGACTGACAGAGGAGATATTTTGAGACCAGGAGACCTGCCCTACTTCTCTCAATCACTTCACAGAAGTATCTACATGAAAGGGTGGCCTTGAGCTGGTAGTTAATGTTCCTGACGAAGCTCCCTGGTAGGTTACCCACAATGATTAGTTTTTAAACTAAATTTAGAACTAATTTAGTTTTAAACTAAATTAAATTGCTTCACTTGTCTGCTCATCATTGTTTAGTGGGCTATCTAGCTAAAAAGACCCTCTTCTAGGGATCTGGGACCCTATATGCATGTTTTGACTCTTATTTTTCTAGTAAGAGGCCCCTGTTTGTAGCAAGGGGCTGACTGTTGGCCCCAAAGACCATCGCTCATAGCAACTGTATTTTGCAATTTCCTACCTATAAAAGCTGTGTTTACTTACAAAGCATTTGCAATCCTTGCATTTGCCGGTGTCCCATCTGTAACACCTGTATTTATCCATCTCCTTTTCCTAGCATCTGTCTTTTACTATCACTTATTGACAAAATTCATGTTTAGGGATTTCACCTCTGATAACATTTGGGCCCAGGATAGTCAGGGAGTTGCTGTGATGTTGGATTGCATCTCTAGGAAGTGACTTAAATGAGAGAAAAATCAGATCAAGCAATAAAAAGGGGAAATATCACGCAAGTCAGATCTGTTCCTACAGTAACTGGAAAGAAAATGGACACAAAAACATCTGAGCATTTATCACATGTCAAAGCTGCCTGGCAAACCACTAGCACCTATTAAGCATGGGTCCACGTATCTCCAGAAATATTATCTCAACAATTCCACCACCCCCTTTTTTTTTTTGGTAAGCTCTAGGCCCAACGTGGGGCTTGATCTCGTGACCTTGAGATCAAGAATCAAATGCTCTACTGACTGAGCCAGCCAAGTGCCCCAAGAATTCTCTTAGATTCTGAGTCACCTGGGTGGCTCAGTCAGTTAAGCAATTTGACTCTTGGTTTCAGTTCAACTCATGATCTCACGGTTTTGTGAGTTCAAGCTCCATGTTGGGCTCTGCACTGGCAGCACGGAGCCTGCTTGGGATTCTCTGTCTCCCTCTCTCTCCCCCACTCACGCTGTCTCTGTCTCAAAATAAATAAACTTTTTAAAAATTTTTAAAAATAAAATTCTCTTATGTTTCTTTGGCTTATCAAAACTCTTCTAACATCCATCACTTATTTTAATACTTTATTTATTTTTGACAGAGAGAGCTGGGGGGCAGAAAGAGAGAAAGGATCAGAAGATCCAAAGCAAGCTCCACAGCAGTGAGACTGATGCGGGGCTCAAACTCATGAACCATGAGATCATGACCTAAGCCAAAGTTGGTCGCTCAACCAACCAAGCCGCCCAGGTGACCCATCACGTATTTTTAAACCTGGACTTAGTACCTTAAGGGGCCAAGTACATGAAAATAATACAGATAAGAAAAACGTATCTGAGATGCAGCACTAAGAATTTAGTGTCTGTGAGCAATGAGGACTTACCAGTCTGAGAAGCTTTAGGGGTCATCCTTTCAGTTGAGTCAGTCTGTTATGTAGTTAAGTGGTTGCCTACAAAGTGTCAAATGAGTGTTAAGAAAGTCACCCTATCCCCCAGATGTCTACAGTCTTTATCAGAGTACCACAATGACTCAGTTTCTACAAATAGAAATGCACTCTTTAGGTTAGTGATTTATTAAGTATCCTATTTTATAATATCCCAACAAAAGAACTCTTCAAGTTTTGAAGTCACTTAGAATTTAACATGAATTATCTTCTCATATCTCTTTTGTCCCAGTATGTAAGGGACCTGGGCCATACTGAGTATACAGTCTGTGTTATTATTTGTCTATCTGGGCTTTTTTTAGGGGGGGGGCAGTCTGGGGAGAAGGGGATGAGAGTAGAAAGGAATGGAGGGAGAAGAAAACTTGAATGAGAAAAAAGACTATCAAAAAGTAGATTAGTGAATTCGAAGAACTCCTTCACAATTTTGCCTGGGATCGTATGCTAAGACTCTACCTGGAAGGACTCTCATTTTCCAGTGCTCCTCAAATTTTTAAAAAAATTTTTTAATGTTTATTTCTTTTTGAGAGAGAGAGAGAGAGAGAGCGCACACAGGCACAACCAGGGAGGGATAGAGAGAGAGGGAGACACAGAATCTGAAGCAGGCTCCAGGCTCTGAGCTGTCAGCACAGAGCCTGATGCTCAAACCCACAGACCGGGAAATCATGACCTGAGCTGATGTTAGACTCTTAACCAACAGAGCCACCCAGCTGCCCCTGAAATTTTAATATGTATATGAGTCAGCTGGGGATCTTGTTAAAATACAGACTGATTCCACAGACGGGGTGGAGCCTGAGATTTTGCATTTCTCTTACAAGCTCCCGGAGGAGGAGGATGCTGCCAGTCCCCAAGCTTTGAAAAGCTATATAGAAGGCTCAGGTATTTTCAAAATTTTGTGCTATTCATCAGGTGGGGGATGGTTAGAATCCTGAGCTAATTTAAATTCTTCCCTGACTTGTACAATGGTAAGAATGGGCTCTGCAACACACCCCCGCTTTATCTGCCCACACCCCTTCCTAAAAGACTCGAATCCAGGTAGGATGGTCCTGCGCTTTCTCTCCCCTTCAGAGGCACAACGTGCTTTTTATTTTTATTTTGTTTTGTTTTGCTACAGTTTTAGGTTTACCATAAAGTTGAGAAGGAGAAGCATCCCCTCTCTGATGAACCAACATCCCTCACCAGAATGTTATGTTTTTTTGTTTGTTTTTTTTTTACCAAGGATGAACCTATATTGACAGCGTAATTACCCCAAATCCATAGTTTACCCACAAGATCATTCTCAGTATTATACATTCAGTGGGTTTGGACAAATGTATAATGACTATATCCATCATTATAATATCATATAGGGTATTTCCACTGCCTTAAAAATCCTCTTTGCTCGCCTATTCATCTCTTCCCCATCCCAGCCACTGATCTTTTTACTGTCTCTATAGTTTTGCCTTTTCCAGATGTTATAGAGTTGGAATCATACAGTATATAGCTATCTAAGTACCCTACAGTTTTTAACAAATAATTTCAAGACCGAGTTGGGTCCTTAATACACTTTAACTCCCAGCTAACTCTGAGATAATAAAACAAGAATGGCTGTCAGCAGACAGTGAGTCTAGGGCTGTGTTTGATGATACCAGTAATAAAAGCAAGAGAAATTCAACAATCTCACATTTATATTTGTAGAAGATTAAAATTCCTGGCATGCCTACCCAACAACAAATTCTTTATTTCTGTAGCTTTTTAAAGAACTTGAGGAGGTAAGAGTATACAAGTGAGTGGTAGGTTAATCTGTCTCATGATGTGATCCTGTCATTGGCTGAAGCTGCCTTCACTGCTAGGGACCAATGGTTCTCAACTCATGATGGTTCAACTTAAGATTTTCTGACTTTACGAAGCTGCAAAAGCAATATGCATTCAGTGTACTTTGAATTTTGGATTCTGAATTTTGAATTTTGGATCTTTTCCTGGGCTAGCAATATGCGATACAATCCTCTCTCACACAATGCTGGACAGGAGCAGTGAGCCTCAGCTCCCAGTCAGCCCCGTGATCACATGGCCAACAATTGATACATTTATAACCATTCTTTACCCTTACAGCCATGCTGTTTTTCACTTTCAGTAGTCTTCAATACACTACATGAGATATTCAACACTTTATTATAAAATAGGCTTTATGTTAGATAATTTTGCCCAACTGGAAGCTAGTGTAAGTATCAAGGTGGGCTAGGCTGTTATGTTCGGGAGGTTAGGTGTATTAAGTGCACTTTTGACTTCTGATATTTTCAACTTAAAATTGATTTATCAGGACATAACCCCATTATAAGTCGAGAAAGATCTGTACCGATGAGGCCGGATGCTCAGTGAGCTTAGCTGGTAGAACTTTGCCTGGGATAAACTGTGCCCAACAGCTATCCCCTAAAGTGAGCTAATACCAGCCTTCAGCAAGCTGTCCTCTGAACACGCATACCAAAGGTAGCAAACAAGAATGCTTTAGAAAAAAAATGGGAAATAAGTGAACTTTGTATTCAGCATCCTCTTGCTCTTTGTGTGGAGCCTTTGTCTTCGTTCCTGGCAAACCTCCATCCTCAGGCAGCCTGAATCCTCCCATGCCAACCACTGCCTCTCTAAACCAAAAATGAGTCTGTGACAGCTCCTTTCTCAGTTCACTGAAGAGTTACACAGTATTGGCTTAACGTATTATCCTTCCTAAAGCACTGACTTTTTAAAGATAGAGAAGGTTGGGGAGGGTGAAAAGCTAGCCTTCTATACAACCAGGTATTTACTTTCTCAGTTGTCAGGGACTAGAGGCTGGCATAGCACCCACAAAATGTGGTCATGGATGGCCCTGCAGAGACTCTGAAAGGTCCAGCTTTGAGTGGCAGCAGCCCCTCCATTGTCCATCCCTTCCTAAAGTCCCATCCTATGTCACTAATGGAAAGATGGCTTTCTGGACTAGGTCTATATGGCCTCATTTCAAATTTCAGCCACAAGCTTTTCATGCAGCAAAGCATTCTTTTTTCTACAGAGTATTGAATCACACAGGATACCTGTGCAGCACTTTTAGTTTGAGATGGCACAGCTTTTAGAGCTAGACAACTCTTGGGAACCAGCCCTAACTCAACCCTCATGTTTATAAATTAAAAAATAAATAAATAACCCCCAAAGAAGGGGGTTAAAATAGAATGGATGATTCCCAAGCCTGCAAAATTAGGACCAGAATCCTTCCTCCCATAAAGCAGAAGATCCACAGCATCTACCCTCAAGGAACAAGACTTAAATCACAACCAAAGAGATTTAGATGTAGCATAAAGAAGAACTCGCTGGTAATGAAGATGATTAAATACTAGAACAGACAGCCATGGGGAATTGCGAAATCGTCCTCCCTAGAGATCTTTTAAAATAGGACAGTTAACCATCTGTCTGAGATGGTTTAAGTACAGTCCTGCCTTGGAGGTAGGAAAATAATAAGATGATCCCCTTACCTGTCACATTTTGGTGTTCCACAAGCACACCTAGATATAGATGTACTCATCATAGGGATCCCAGGTTGAATCTGGGCTGTGCCCCCCACTGGGAATCAGATGTGTCCAAGTTGTTGAAAGGATGTAAGACCCACAGTGTTCTGTCTGCATGAGGTGGGAAGGTGTCTGTATGGAAGAGTTGTGTGCTGGGGTTTTGGGGGGAAAAGACGGAGTTGGAAGAAACAGAGCTGTCATTTCCAAGTTCTTCCCCTCCCCCTCTCCTGCCCCCTATAACACCCTGCCCACTCCCTGCCATGTGAGTGTAATGAACTGCAGCTGATGCTAGCAGAACCAGGGGACTCCAAGAAACACCGGGACACAAGCAGCCCTGCTTTGTTTCCCAGTGACAAAGCATAATACCTAGTGGAAGAAAGAATGGTGCCCCCATCTCTGTGGAGAAATTCAGAATGGCTCTGGCCTAGTGAAATCTTCAGGGCCAACTGCCCCTTTGCAAGACTTCAACGTGCAAGTTTTAGAGCAGCAGGAGACATTGTCTTGGAACAGACCTGAGGATCCTCTCTCATAGGTCACATGCACCATGGTGGGGCTAGGGGAGACTGGGCCCTGCAGGGGAGCGGAGGTCCACCCATACCAGCAGGGGGCGCTCACACCCGAAGTGCATGATTGGGCTTGGAGTTTCCCATTCAAGCCATAGTTTCTCAAGCCTCTAGTCCTTTTACAAGTGCTGTTTTCTTTGCCTAGATCTCTATCTTTTCTTCAGGGTTTCACCTTGGTAGCTCCTGAATTGTTTCCACTTAGCCGCACTAGGCATCCCTCAGCATCCTGTAATTTCCTAATTATATTTACACACAGAATTAAAATCACCTATTTATACTTTTCTCTGCCTTGAGGAGAGGGACTCTGTGTTAATCACCATTATATATCTAGGGCCTGGCACATAGTAGGCTCTCAGAAAAATATTTGTTGAGTAAGTGAATGAATGAATGAATGAATGAGAAATAACAAGCTTTAATAACACTGGATGGCACAATTAGTCCTTGAATTATTTCAGAGTGATTGGTTATTGGTCCAGCATATTAACTGACCTTCTCTTTTAGCTTGTATATTTGGGGGAGTTACTTCACATAGACTAATAAAATAGGAGGGATCACTATGGGTCATCTGGTGGCTCCTTCTTATAATACTCAATAACCCCCACTGCACCTTCAACATCAGCCCCTCAGCCTGTGCCTGAAGACCTTTGAGGGACTGGAAACTCACAGTAGAGCTATTCATTTCATCTCTGGACAACTCTGCATGATGGAAAGTTCTGCCTAATGTTGAGTTGAATCTCTGTTGCTTCAATTCCTTCTCTATAACTCTAATTCAGTTTTCTGGCACCGAGAGAAAGCGTACTGTCTTCCACAAAGCAGGGAGACAAGGAAGATGGAACATGGCCTTTGGAGCTGGAAGGACTCAGACATGAATCTCAGCTTTGCACTTACTAAGTGTGGGAGTTTGGGCAAGTCATTTCACCTCTCCAGTTTCATCATCTGTACCCAACAGGATTGTCATGAGGACTGTCTGGTTAACACATTCCAAAGATCTAAGACATAGCAGATATTCAAAATATGATTGCTATTACTATTATTAGAATATAGATCATTACTATAGAGAGATAATATAGATAACATATGAAATAATATATATAAGATCTTCCTCCCTTTTCTATAAATCTTTTATTCTCCAAGCCAAAACATAAGCTACTTTCACATTCTCTGCCATCCTCATCTCTCTTTCTCTATCAGTGTTTCTCTCAAAATAAGCTACCAGGGGCACCTGGGTGACTCAGTTGGTTTCAGCTCAGGTAATGATCTCACAGTTTGTGAGTTTGAGCCCCCCGTGGGGCTCTGTGTTGACAGCACGGAGCCTGCTTGGGATTCTCTGTCTCCCTCTCCCTCTCTCTCAAAATAAATAAATAAACATTAAAAAAAAAACATGCTACCAGAATTGAGCTCTCAGGGTGGTGACCAGACCAGCACAAATCATCAACCACCGTCATTTTAGATGTGATGCTTCTATTCATGATGCCTATGGTTCCTTTGGCTCCTTTGGAAACTGCATCTTCTGTAGTTCCTGGGCATCTAGCCATGTTATGCTCCTGTCTGTGGTGAGATGATTGCTGGAGGTTTGACTGCGGGGGCGAGGGGTGTTATGATACAATAGTGGGGGGAGTGGAATTTTGTTGTTGTTCTCATCTGTTTTAGTATGAGACAGCTAGAAAATGTTTGCCCTTAGAATTATAGCATGGGGGCACTTGGGTGCCTCAGTCGGTTGGGCGTCTGACTCTTGATTTCAACTTAGGTCATGATCTTACAGTTTGCGAGTTCAAACCCCTCTTCGGTCTCTGTGCTGACAGTGTGGAGCCTACATGGAATTCTCTCTCTCTCACACTCTCTTTCTCTGCCCCTCCCCTGCTCTCTCTCTCTCTCTTAAAAATAAATTAATAAACCTAAAAGAAAAAAAAAGAATTATAGCATGAATCATACTCAAGGCCCTGAAGATAATGCCACTGACCATTCAAGGACAGTAAGACCCCAAAAGGGATTTAGCATAGAAGAATGGAAATAAAGCTCAATTTTCCAGGAAAGAACATACAGCCAGGCTTTTGTATTTTTAAGGTATAAAAGTAGCCTGGGTTTGGAGGGGGAAAAGGGATCCATGTTCTGGGTGCTAGAGGTATCAGATGCCTGAGCCCCACACAGAATTCCAGGACAGAGGTGCGGCCCAGACAGTGTCTGCTTGTGCGAGCAGGTTAATGGCCATGGCATGCGGGCAGGCTTTATAGGGCACCTGTGTCAGAAGCCAGAAGGAGGAGCCAGCTGGACACAGAGACTGGGCTTCACTTGCGGGAGGAGCTGCTTACACATGCCCCAGGATTCCTTATAAGTCAAGGACTGGAGATCCCACACATCTCCTCTCCAGAGGCAGACTAGGCCAGCGGGACACCCCCAGGGAGGGTTCAGCTGCATCACTGTGCCAGCCCAGTGCTCCTCTCAGTGCCATAGGGTTGGCTTAGCACTTTCTTCCACCACCCGCATTTTCAGTCTAATATCCCTTTGATCAGACTGGCAAACCCTCAATTTGTCATAAAGAAGACTCCCCCCAAAAGTAGACACTGTCAGGAGGAAGGTGTTTTGTAGGGAGGGAGATTCTCTTTCTTTTCTGGTGTGTTCTTATTTCCTGCACAAGTGCTTCAGCCATTGTTATATCAGAACCTAGTTCTATAAATACTTCCGATCTGAAAAGCCACATTCACTTTCTCTACTTCAAAATTCAAGCCCGAGAGGGCAGCAACATCTCACGGATACAGAATACACAGAAACACGGCACAATTGTTAGCACCACCTCCTGATGTTCTGAGCTGCCTGTCCATAATTCAGAGGACAAGACAAGGTCACTAATAAACACCACTGAACTGTGTCTCCTTTCACGGCTTCTGCATAAAAATATTGCAGCCCCAATGAACACCAAACAAGTGTAATGGATCGGTTTAATTCACATCTGAACACCCACAAACACATCTGCCTAATAACCTTGTTGTTTCCAGCAGGTTCTCATGCTTGTCAATTATTCTGAAACATCAATTGTCCTAACTTTGACTTCATTTAAAGATGCATTTGGTAGGTTTAGTTAGTAACGGAAGGAAAACCAAGATGCTAAGTCCATTTTAAAAAATCCTTTTCAAGAGCATCAGAGTTATTCTGAATTTGTGTGCCACCTATAAACACGCACTTGAACCTCTTGCCTGGAGGAGCACCAGGATGTGACTGGTGACAGATTGTTGTTCATGTTAGGGATAGTCTGTGACACTGAGGCCAATGGGAGTCATTATGATACAAACACTCAGATGAAACCTAAAACCGTAAGATAATCCATACAGAGAGGGACTGGGGCTTGGGGCCACAGGAATCTCCCCCAGGGGTGCCCCAAAGCGTGCCCTCCATCTCCAGGTACCAGGACACCAGCAGTCGGTGCTCCTCACTCACATCTATGTCAGCCCTGCACAGCCCTCACAGCAGGGGTGGAGCATTTGTCTTTGAGGAGGAAATTGACACTAGGACCAAGGAGAAACCACCAAGAGGCAAAGATCATGTTCAACAATAAAGTTTTACGAAAACAAATCATTCCATAACAGATAATAATATTTATTTAGCACCTCTATGGTTCATGATCCCTTAAACCTTTTGTGTGCAATAACTCAAAGGCTCCTTACAACCACCCTCCAAAGCCTGGGCAACTATCAGCCCCGCATTGTTGGTGAAGACACAGAGCAGTAAGTGACAGAGTCAGGATTTCCAGCTAGACAATTTAGGGCCAGAAGCCAAGTTCTTAACTGCTGTGCTGCCTCAGATGCAGAACTGTACCTGCAGTGAAGCCTGGCCTCCTGGTGATCCCATCCAGGAAGGAAGAGCAGAGAGATGCCTCCATTGGCCAAGATGACCCTGGCTAGGCCACTGTTAGGAAGTTTTGCTACGGTTTTGGTTCCCAACCATGACTGCCTACTGAGAGAGCATAAACAGCTTGGGCCTGGGACCCACTTCAGAGGTGCTGATTTAATCAGTTAGGGGTGCAACCTGGGTAAAGGAATTTGTAATGGTGACTCCGTTTTGCACTCAGAAACTGCTCTGGGGTAAGGGGAAGCAGGAGAGGAAAAGAGGTAGACACTCAAGCATACTTATTTTGAAACTATTCCCATAGTAAATAAGGGTGGAAATAAAAAGAAAATCATTCTTCAATCCTCTTCTGCCCAAAGAAAGATATGGGACAAGGAAGGAGGGATAGGAGATAGGAAATCATTGTCTTCCAAATGGTTGAGCCTGGAGAACTCAGATCAACCCCACATTCACCATTCTACCCATCTGTGTGCTAAGGAACCTGGCCCACCTTTTAGCCAGTTCAAGCTCACCTGGACACCAGAAGCCTCAGTGAAGGGAAAGCGTGGATAAGGTCCAGAGTTTCCCCATACTGAGACCACAGTGATGAGAAAGAATCCAGGTTGGACCCCTAAGAGAGTCAAGAGGTGTCTGACCCTTTGGATATTCCAAGTTTGATGATGAGGAGGTCTGCCTGGTAGGTGGCCCAGGAATGGCCATGGGTAGTTATGCAGCAGTGTCTCTAGATCCCTATGCCACAACAGAACAAAATCTAATTAACAACTCATGCTAGGAGACCTATGAAAAGGTCTGAGCTTCTCTGTCCATCCTTAATCAGAAATAAGTTGCACGTGTGGAGGCTTGTCTTGCCTTCCAGCAGCCAGCACACCCCTGTGGATTCTTGCCTGACACAGGGAACAAAAAAGAAGGTCAAAGAGGTCAGGACAAAGCTTGCCTCTGTTTTGAAACCTAAATTCATGGGCCATGTCCCAACCTGCTAGTGGTCCTCTTGCTGGCTACTTAACTCACCTGTGGTATAAAAGTTCACATTTGATCCTTTCTGCCTCAGCTACTCTGAGTTCAACTTCACTGAGTTCATGCTCCTGGTGCCTAGACCTATAGGTTGGCTTGTCCACAGCTTCAGAACTGTGGAGCATAGCCTTATACCTGCCGAGGCTCTGCTGCCCATCAGATCTCTGGCTGCCTGCTCTGACCCCTCCCAGGCAGCTCTGCCCTGCTGTGGCCCATGCCTGTCCTCTGGAAAGATTAGCACAAATAATCCCATCAATGAGACAGACACAACCTCACAAGCACCTAAAGAAACAGGACACGGGCCCCTGCATGCAGACAAAAGGTCAACCCCAGGGCGCACCTGAGAACCATGGAGAAGGACCAGAGCAGTACAGCTAACCAATGTGAGATCAAGAACAGGAGGATGCTGCTTTCCTCACCACAGCCCAAATAAAGACTGAACCTGTAAAATTTGGCTCGAAAAATACGTTTTTGGCAAAATAATCTATGAAGTTGTTGGTTATGAGAGTAAGGAAATTAAAACAAAACAAAACAAAAACTATGTTGGGCAAGATTTTATCTTGACAATGTTCCTTTAACTGATGTAAAATGTGATGAAATTGACTGTAATTGATTCCAAGGAAGGATGCCAGAGATTCTTCAGCATTAGATCCAACCTTAAAATAGGAATTATTGGGCCTCATTAGTATAGTGATGTTATTTTTTAAATTTCCTTCTCTCTAGTTCAGATGTCCATCCTTACAGACATGGAACTCACCTGGTTAACAGAACACCTCAATATCATGAAATGACGTCTGCATTATGGCTTGTTGCCAAGACAGAGTGGGCCACGTGCTAGCTGGTTCCCCTTTCAGGCTAGGAGTGTGTGACAAAAAGCTGTCAGAGCTGGCATTGATGAAAAGGGAGCCTCTCCACGGCCATATGGGTTGTGTACAGAACTTAGGTATCATCCAGAGGCTGAACTGTCCAGCCTCTGAGGTCTCTTCCTTCTTCACGGAATAGCTGCCAGCCTGGGCCTCAGAGTTCACAAATACCTGGGAATAAGCATGTATCTAAATGGCAGGAAGGGGTGCCTCACAGATATACTCTAGATAAAATAGCAGGTGGGTGAGCTTTCTCTGCTCTTGGGCTCCTGTCCTGAGAAACTAGGGATAGGTTGGTAGTAAGAAAGGGAACCACAGTGCAGTCCCTTATCAATGATGGAGGTTTGGAGTGGAAAGGAAAAGAGAAATAGTAAAACAGAAAACTGTGTTACAATCAGTTAGCCTCAGTTCAGGGGGATGATGGGAGACAAAAGGGAGTATGGAATCCTTTAACTGAAATGCGATATAAAAGTCATAAAAAGGAAATGTAGCACTGATACGTGCTACAATGTGGATGAACCTTTAAAGCGCTGTGCCAAGTAAGGTAAGCCAGATATAAAAGCTCACATATTGAATGATTCCATTTACCTGAAAAATCCAGAATAGGTAAATCTATAAGGACAAGAAGTAGGTTAGTGGTTGACAGCGGCTGGGAGGAGACAGGAATGGGGAGTGACGGCTCAATGGGTACAGAGTTTCCTTTGGAAGTGATGAAAATGTTTGGTGTCTAGATAGACATGATGGTGGCTCAGCATCGTGAATGTATGTAATGCCCCTGAGTATGAACCACTGTAAACTGGTTCATTTTATGTTAAGTGAATTTTACCTCAATAAAAACAATTTTGAGGGGATTATGCCTGGATGGCTCAGTCGGTTGGGCACCCGACTTCGGCTCAGGTTATGATCTTGCAGTTCACGAGTTCGAGCCCCGCGTCAGGCTCTGTGCTGACAGCTCAGAGCCTGGAGCCTGCTTCCGATTCTGTATCTCCCTCTCTCTCTGCCCCGCCCTGCTTGTGCTCTCTCTCTCTTTCAGGAATAAATAAACATTAAAAAATTTTTAACTGCAACATAAACATATTGATGCAAAGAATAACTAGTTTTAGGATAGACTGCAGGCTCCCCAGGATTGTGTCAGATGTCACAATTTGGAAAATTCCAGAAGACTGAGCAAGTCATTTCTGATCGTGGGGCCTCAGCTCTCACTCAGCTATCTGTAATGTAAGACAAGCTTCCAGTTCAAATAGCATATGATCCTATCACTGCTCCTGCCACGCGATAAAGTCTTTAACAAATGTTAGGGGACACATACCCACAAATGTGGTCATCCTCAGCACCAAATGTAATAGGATTTACAGGTTACAATGCATCCAAGGGAAAGTTACAGAAATCCCAGTATTCAAAGAGCTTAAGATACAAACTTTCAAATAAAAGCTAATGTTTATTGAGTATTTACTACCTGTCACACACTGTTGGCAGTGCTTGTATACCACTGACTTATTTTATCATTGTAACAGCTGTTTTCCAGCCGAGGAAGCAGGGCGCAAGGAAAGTTCAGTAGCTTATGAAAGGTCATACAGCTAAGGGTGGAGAAGAGATTTAGCCCCAACAGTCCAAATCCAGTGCCCTCATGTTTAACCTCTGTGCTCTCCAGCCTCTCTATAGGCAGAATCTATTTTCTTTTTGGTTCTAGTTTAGCTCTAAGGTTGGTGCTATTAGGTTCATGCTGGTTCTGGCTACACTGGGGAATCTAATAGTCATTAGGAAAAGTAAAGAGCCCTGGACTGGTAGACAAGAGATCAATGTTTTAGATCTATCTTGGTCATTGGTATTGTGACTGTGAGCAGATTTTACAACCTCTCTGGCCCTCAATATCTTCTTCTATTAAAACTGAGAAGTTGGACTAGAGCAATTGTTTTCCAATTATTTAGGCAGCAGAACTCATTCTTAGAATTAAACTTACTTGGAAGGCCAACATATAAAGCATATAAAAGTGTGGAGCTGTTCTGGATGAAAGTGACAGAGGAAGAACACAGAATCTCTTTCTACGTCCCAGGCAGTTCCTGAGACACTTTCTTGGAACCCCTGTGACTCTGTGGAACATAGTTTGAGACCCACTTAAATAGAAATTCGTGAAGCTCTTTTGAAAATAAAACCTAAAAATTTTAATTTCAAATACTGCATCCTTAGGCATTATTTAATGCTGTGGGGAAACTTGGAATATTCTAGTCACTTCGCTTGAAGATATTTATTTGAATTGATGACCTTGTACAGAGTTGGTGAAGATTTCAGGTAAGAAGTGCAAGTGGAATCCCTCCAAGGACGCAATCCCAGACCAAAATGAAAATGTTCAAAACCCAAGCCTTCCAAAGAGCTCTCTGCATCCCTTTTAACTGACTGCTAAATGTTACCAGCCCAATGGATCCCCTCCCAGGAGACAAGCTGTTCAGTTCTGGATCTGTGTGTTTTGTCTAAATAGCCTAAAATTATTAAGCTGGATCATTTATTAGAGTTTTATGTCAGTCAACGCAACCCCACTGCATTCTTTCTAAAACTTGATACTGATATCTTGCTGGATCCCTGCAATTAAACTTGGTCAATGAATAATTGGACAAGAAATGCCAGGAAGAGTAAGAGTCTCTTATAGTCACTTTGGAAAGATCAACTGACAGAGACCTCCAGGGAAGGGAACTTCATGCTCAAGTCAGTCCCTCTCACTCCACAGGCATTTATAAATTCAAGTTTGCTGCAGTGCTTGAAAGAGGTTATACAACTGTTATGACGCAATGTTCAAGGCAGACAGCTACCCATAACTCAGAGGCCAAGACAAACAGGAATATATTAATAGCAGCCATAACATAAAGATAATTCATTTTCAGTATCTGGGAGCTAAGGGGATCCACAGATAAACTGTTAAGCATTTAGGCATTAAAGCAGAGGAGCTTAACAAATAGGGGGAAAAAAAACAGGAGGGAGATGGAGAGAAGAAAGATTGATCTCCTTTGGAAACAATGCAGCATCTGAACCAATTAAGTTAAAAACAATTATGTGGTTATGGGCAACACCAGACAAAAAAGAAAAGACATTTTCCTAAATCCCCTTGCTCTGCCATTTAGGTGGCATATACCACCCAAGGGACAAAGCCTTTCTTAGTACTAGTAGAGAGATTATACCAGGAAACATTTTCCTTTTCTTAACTCCCCTCACCCCCGACATCATGGTTCAGATTGCTGGCTTGATGCAAGTAAACAAACAAACAAAAAACCCCTCACTGTTAGAATTTAATAAAACATCATAAGTACCTTTCTTTGGGGAATGGCTGGAAAGAATTAGAGGCCTATTTCTCTACTTTTTTTTTTTAACTCATGAAACCTGAAGTAAAAGAAACATTTTGCAGTTTTAGGCTTGTTTGTTTGTTTGTAACATGGCAGGGAATGCATTTTGATTATGTACTCCCAGAATGTACACTGTGAACTCCCCAAAATGTCACAAAGGCTACTTAATAAGAAAATAGTCTGACCACCAAATAGGCTGGTCATCATCATCACACCATCTTGTACTCAGGCAGTAAATGCACATGAATTGTTGATAATCAATTAAAAAAATAATGATATCAATGTTTAAATCTGAGGTGTTAACATCAAAACTCAAATATTCACAAAAATATACTTGTACACAGTGTTTAAAAATTTTTTTAAGTTTATTTGAGAGAGACAGAGATAGCATGAGTGGGGGAGGGGCAGAGAGAGAGAGAGAGGGAGACAGAGAATCCCAAGTGGGCTCCACACTTCCAGGGCAGAGCCTGACACAGGGCTTGAACCCACGAAACTGTGACACCATGACCTGAGCTGAAACCAAGAGTTGGACACCTAACCAACTGAGCCACCCAGGTGCCCCATACAGTGTTTAAAAGTCAGTGGATATTTTATCATATATGGGGTAAGACATGGCCTTTTGCAGAGGAGTGAAGGCTTCTGGCGCCTACAGCTCATGCCTCCCAGATGTGCTCCCTTCATTCATTCCTAGCCTCTCCCCACCCCATCTTGCTAGTGCCATCTTCCAGCAGGAATGTGTATCAAACTGATCCACCTGTCTCTGGTCTTACTCCCTACCCCAATCAGTCTATTTTTCACACTGAAGTCAACATCATCATTCTAATATACAGATGTGATCACACCATGCCCCTCCTTAAGAGTTTTCAGGTCCGCATTCACTACAAGATCACCCAAAAACTTTAGCAGAGCCTATAAGTACTTCACCATCTTGCCCACCTCACCTTTTCAGCATTTTCACCTGCTCATCTCTCCTTTCCCCACCCAAACACATGCAGACCTCCAACCCCCACCTCCCTCAAACCGTGGAACATAGACATTAACACTCTTGTCTCCCTCCGTCAGCAACTTCCCATCTCTTCCATCTGATAGGTCATTAAAAATGTCAGCTCTTTCATGAGACTTTCCAACATTCCCAGGCAATTGATTTTCTTATTTTTCAAAGCATTCACACATATGTCTACCAGTAGAATAATTATTTGCTCTGTTGCTGTTTCTAGTAACTGCCCTCCCTCCTCAGTTATCCAAGGCAGGTGCTAGGAGGGAAATTGTTTGTCTTTGCATACCCAGTGCTTAGCACAGTGCCTAGCACAGAGCAGACCCTAGTAAATGACTGATAAGTACAGGAACAAAAGAATTCAAGTGTTTACAACCTGAGAAAAGATGACAAAAACATGTGAGTTTAAGTACTCAACAATATAGATCAATGATAGTTCAAGTCAACGAATATAAGAAATATGAAGTAAAATCAGCAAGTGTCAAAAAAATTCAGAGGCTGGTATTTTGTGGGAGGGCTTCTCCAAGAAGAGGTATTGGAGTCTTAAATGGACGAAGAGGACTTGAAGCAGAATACAGAATACAGAACTACACTCCAAGAGGCTGGAATGTGAGAGAAAAAAGAAGAGCAGGAAGGCTCAGCCTTGTTTGGAGGCTAAAAATAAAGCAATCCAAGAACCATTTTAGAGGCTTTGAGTAAACTGGTGGGTAGCAAAAAAAATGCCTGCCCCTCCATTGTGCAGAGCATACAGAGCTAGGATGGGAAAAGCATACTGTCACATTCACTTCTAGAGTCCCTGTGTACCCCACAATGTCCCTTGTTGTTTGCCTACCAGATGTTGGCCTGGGGGTGGGGGGATCACACACACTGCCCCTGCTCTGCTGAGACACCACTGCCTGGTATCAGCATTTACAGGTGCTGCATGGAACACGGAACTACAGAACATGTTTCTGTATGGCCAGAGATCATTTTTCCACCCTGACTCTAAGTAGGAAGTAACTTTTCCTTCCAAAAGGGGCCTCCTCCCCTTCCCTACAGAGATCCCACAGAGATGCAGAGAATTCAGTTTAGAAAAACTGGAAGCTACAGCATTTTGTTGGGGGTATTAGGAGGAAGCTAAGCCTGCCTTCCATAGAAACCAGTGCCCAGAGACTACACTTTGACAAGTCCATAAATGAAGCCCAAGAGCTAGAAGTTGACATTCTAGCACAGTCCAAACAAGAACCCTGTGGGGTATTCTGAGGAGACCTACACTGAGCCAGTACAGAGACTGTATCCATGGCCACACGGCCTGAAGGTTTGCACTAACTCCTCAGAGGAGGATGGATTGTTGATGCCATAACCTGCTTTAGTCTTCATAATTCATCACATATAAGTTCATATACTAAATGTATGTAGAGATCTTCTGACAGGTCAAGGGTGCAGATGCTCCCAACATCTGCAGCAGAACTTTTGTTCATCTTAATCAAATCCTAAGATAAAAACCACATGTCAGAGACTGCTACTTATCTGCCAATATCCATTGGCAAGTGTCCCACATGGCTGCCTAGAATAAATATTTCATTCCCCTCTTCCGACAGACTGAGTTCTGGTTGATGGGCTAGGAAGGAATATGATGGCTGCAGCTTACTTTCAGTCCTCTTCTTTCATCCTGTTACCGGTACAGTGACTATGCCTGGAAGCCATTTTGGGCCATGCATGTGAAGGCAACAGCCTAGGTGTGGAGGTTAACTTAACAAGATAGAAGGGACCTGGGTGTCTGACACTTGGAAGCACTGGCTTGCTCAAAAGAGAATTAAATGTCTGCCTCCATTTAATTCACTGTTATTTTGGGCTTCTTTTACAGCAGCCGAATCTGTATCCCATCTAAGGATGTCATATGCAAATATATGGCCCAGGTGGATCCTGCCTGACAGTCAGAGCCAAGACTCCATGGCCCTAAGTGGAAAGTGTGGAAAGTCTAGAAAGCAACCCCCTATGGGATTTTCTCATAATAAACCTGTTTGCCTGTACATATCACTCTGATGCTGTACTCACAGTGCAGTGAATAAAAAGACCTCAGAAAATACCTCTTCATTGATCAAAAGCCTATGTACTTTGAGCCAAGAGAAGAAAACTCAAGCTAAAAATCTGTCCATTCCCAAATTACGAAGCCTTATAAAAGTCCTGGGCTGGATATGAAAAGCAGGATTTGGCAATTACTTACTTAACCCCCTCACTTAATTGGAACAGGTAAAACTAGTCGGAAACCCAGCTCTCCTAACTCTCAATCCAGTGTTCTCAATACCTTCCTGCCACTTTGAAAGAATTCACAGTCTAAAGGAAGACTAATGAGCAGTGAAATATCATATCAGGCAACTGATGTTATAAAGAAGGTGTGGGGAGGATGTGTGTTATTACATGTTGTTTGTCCTTTTTCTTAATTGGCAGCCATAGGCTGAGTCACATTTACTTAGACAGGCACATTTTTGTTCAACTGGATATGCTAAGACAAATGAAGGGAGATATTCAAGGAGCGCTGACATGACCTCTTCCAGCTGACTTTTCCTGGAACAGTTACTGAAAGATCCCGCTGCAGCTCCAGATCTCACCTCTGTCGACTCTTGTGACGTCCGCCTTCCTGGCATTTACAGCAGTCTGCGGAAGTAATGAGGAGAGCCAAGAGCTCCCATGTTAGCCAAAAGGAGGAAGCTCTCACTCAGCAGGTGGAAGTTTCTCCCGGGGAAATCCTGGAGGCTTGTTGTTCCTGTCAACTATTTTAATGTGCCCATAAATTTCATCTGACAGAAAACACGATGTCAAAGGAGTAGAAAGTAACAAAACCAAAAATGTAAAAGCATCCTTGCCAGAACTCGGCCCATCCTCTGTGCACAGCATTGAAGATACAAGGAAAGAAGCCATCCACACGTCCTGTGCCCAGACCACTGCAGCTGCCCTCTGGGGCTTTCCAGGGCAGTGAATCAGGAGGCACAGAATGCGAAGTGGGTTCTACAGGTCATTCCAAAACATATTAACCTTCACAACTACAGGACACTAGATGCACCACACTGCCAAAAAGGTAGTTTCTTTGTTAGCTTGATTGTTTCATTGGTAGGCCCAGAACCAGTTAATTTTCAGGGCTTAGTATAAAATGATAATGCAGGGCTCCCTGTTCCCAATACATTAGAAATTTTAAGACAAGGACAGCAGAGCATTAAACCAAGCTCAGAGCCCTTCTAAGTGGGACTGTGCAAGTTACATATCCCTGAGTAGATTCTACCTTCCGTAACATTCTCTTTTTATACCAGGCAGATTGGTTTATTTATTGGGTATTCTAGCTCTGGATCCAAGCTGTCTGTATGCAAACCCCAACTCCTGGTCTATAAGCTGGGTGACCCTGAGCAAGTTATTTAAGCTCTCTGAGCCTCAGCTTCCTCAGCTATAAGACAGAAATAATCACCTAGGAAATGACACATATAAAGCTCCTGACATATAAACACCCACTCAACTATTATCAACTGTTATTATTATTATTATTATTACCTAGGAGGATGCCAGTTGATTGAGAAGTGTTCTGAATGATAATCAGTGATTAGGGGATATTTGTGAACTCCATATCTAGGAATAATTTTACTACTGGGAAAAAATAGTCAATGTGTGGATATTTCTGTATTTACCCTAGGAACTATTCTGAGACTTGTTGTATATGGCACTAAAAAGTCAGTTCCTGGCCACTGAGGAGAAGTTACTGGTTGGCATATATAGGTTTCACACAAGGAAAAACTTTCTAATACACCATCTGTTGACACTGCCTAATGAGTTCTCCATCTTCAAGGGCATTCAAGGAGGCTTAACAACCATCTTGTCAAGACGCAGAGCAAATTTATGTATTAGGCAGATGGCATTCAAGTTCTCTTCCATTCCTGAGATGCTGTAGATTCAGTGTAGTTTCAGAGTTTCTATTCTGTAACTACAATGTCTAATTTTATTCCCTCCATGGCCTTCCACCAAATCAGCCCTTCTGTCTTCCCTTCTTTCCCCTTCAACCATTTCATTCCAGCCAAGTGTACTTATAGACTCGGGAAGCTTACAGCATCTAGAATTTTTCTCCTTCTTTTCTACTGTATCTGTCTTAAGGAGTCTACCTTCTCCCATCCCCCAGTGCCTTCTATTTTTATTCTTTCATTCTGAAGTTAACTCCATGCAAATCGACTTCAGGAAACCTATCCTGATTAATGATTTGGGAAGGAAGGTACCAGGAAGTAAAGGTGCAGAGCACAGATTTGGAGAACAAATGGTCCTAGGCACCCCATCCAGCTCTCCCAACTACTGTGAGTGACTCTGAGCAACTTATTTAATATTCCTGATCCTTGTTAATTTATCTAAAAAGTCTGGATAATATTAGTACCCATCTCACAGAGTTATTCTAAAATTTAAATGATGTAATGCATGTAAATGCTTAGCATGGTATCTGGCATACAGAGATTCCTCAGTGAAAGTTTGCAATTATTTTTATTGATGTCCATCAAAGGGCTTTTGCTGATAGGATTCTGTTCCTGCCTTACCTTCAGCTTCCAAGAGAAGTGTGTGTGTGTGTGTGTGTGTGTGTGTGTGTGTGTGTGTGTGAGAGAGAGAGAGAGAGAGAGAGAGAGAAACTCTCTGAAAGAATCATATACCTTTAATGTTTGTCTTTAACCCTATTTTAAAGATTGCCCACCATGTTCATGCCACAATGCTGTATAGTAAGAAACATAAGAAGAAATTTAACAAATGGTTTCTCCCTACACAAAGTTAAGGAACATGAGAAATCAACAGAAACATAAAACCATCTACCATTGATATTTTAAGGATACCATTAGGTAGTAAATATTAAATATGTGCAGTTATGTACTTCATATTAAGTAATATTTAACATATTATGGGCACTGAAAACTGAATCAGTCTGAGCAAATCAAACAGTGCTATAGTTAATAGTACCCTCTCACAAAAATAACATGTTCCATTAGAGGCCATCTGGATTCTACTTCCCATCCTTAAGCATCTCAACCTCTGCTTTTCCCCTTCCTCCTTCCTCCCTACCAAACCATCCATTTTGCACTATTCTGGGGCAAAGACTCATGCAGCTTAGAGCCCAAGTAACAACTCAGGGAGCCACCCAGTTTGACTTCTACCTTTTTCCCTCCAATAGCCTCCACAGAAATCAGGGATCCCATCTCTCAGCGGAGAGTGATAAATTTTACCCCCTCATCAGACAATGTTTAAAGGAGGGTTAATTTTTTTTTTTTTTTAATTAGGGACTTGGGACTGATGCTTTAGCTGGCTTCAGTTTATTTGCATGTTTGTAAGAGAGCTGGATTGGGAAAGAAAACCCAGCATGATGATAAGGGAAAAGCTCCATCTTTTGTTTTACCATTATAGTTTTATTCACATGTAAATTTGAGTACCTTGTTTTTAAAATCAGATGTGCCCTGTATTAAGTCAAGTTCTCTGTCCCTACTGGGTATTGGTCAAACTGAACTGATTTTCTTCTCAAATTAGTTGAGTCATGCTTGTTAAGATAGAGAGACCAAATTAGCTCTGTAAAATCAGCTACTGTCCTGTGCAATGCCCAAGCTTGGCTATATCTCAGTTGATGGATGAAGTGTTTGTCCACACCCTTGAATTTCGTCTTTCCACACTCCTTCACTTTTCACCCAGTTATTTCTCAGCATGCCACCTTCCCTTCCATTCTGCCTACCACACCTATGAGTGGTGCACAGGAGCAGCTTGCACCAGCTGGTGAGAGAAGATTGTTAAATTTTCAGAAGTTTTGTGAACCAATTGTTAAACACAGCAGGTATCAAATATGTAAGCTTACACTTAAATAAGTTACATCAAAAACAAAGGGAAGAAACAGTCAAAATCTTATCACTTCCTAACTGCTTTACTACATTTTGCCATTATCTTTGTTCTTGGACTTACTTAGGTCTGTTGAATTTGTATGGTGGAAAACCATAGGCTACTGAGCATCTCTTTCCTACTCCACATTCGACGTTTGTGTTGCTATGTGAAATCAAGTCTTAGAGGGAATATCTATAGCAGAGAAATCAGCAAAGACTACATATCGGCCCTTGAGGTGTTGTTTTGTTCACTGTTTAGACCAAGGGTCTGCAAACTCTGGCCAGTGGCTTGATTTTGTATGACTCTTGAGCACAGAATGACTTTTTATATTTTAGAAGGCTCTAACAAATATTCAGAACCTCACTTTGGTTGAGACATTAATACCGTGTTGTGTCAGTTTAGAAGGTAACCAAAGTTCTTTCTGATTTGTTGTGCTATGCCTTCCAGCCAAGATGCAAGCCTCCAGCCAGCTCTTCTTGCTTTCTTCTACCTCCTTCCTGAGAATGATGAGTCTGGCATTAGACTCAACTGACAAAGAAATGTGATACAGCACAAGGCAAATGAACCCAATCATCTCACCACCAGAATCACATTAGCTCCACAGCCCCAACAACAGTAAAAATACGTTTGATTATAAGAAGCATTGGGGGGCGCCTGGGTGGCGCAGTCGGTTAAGCGTCCGACTTCAGCCAGGTCACGATCTCGCGGTCCCTGAGTTCGAGCCCCGCGTCAGGCTCTGGGCTGATGGCTCAGAGCCTGGAGCCTGCTTCCGATTCTGTGTCTCCCTCTCTCTCTGCGCCTCCCCCATTCATGCTCTGTCTCTCTCTGTCCCAAAAATAAATAAACGTTGAAAAAAAATTTTTTTTTAAAAATAAAAAAAAAAAAAAGAAGCATTGGATAAGGCCAAAAAAAAAAAAAAAAAAATCTTCACATCACATAAGTGGATATTTGGCAATTATCCAAGTAATTGGATCAATGTAAGTAACCAGACCATTCCTCTCCTCTCCCTCCAAAAAGTCTATTTGGGAGTGTAATTATCTATTTTGCCAAAATTAACTGGATAATTAAAAAATCTGTATCCTTTTTTTTTTAAGGGTGAAAACTTATCTCTGTATGATTCTGAAATCCATAAATGCTTGAGAGTTCTTGAAGGAGCAGCCTTCATTTAAAGACCAACCTATGAAGTAGCAACTGAATTCTTTAGACGTTTACCAAGATGGCAGTTCAATTTCAAAGCTGAAAACCAGCAAAAGCAAAACATTTCCATTGCCCTGACTCCTTTTCTTTTCCCCTGTGTGCCCAGGGTTTTGATACCATCACTCTCTGACCATACTAGTCCAGTTTAGGCCTTCGGTGTCATCTTTTTCTCCTAATGGGTTACCCTGTCTCCAGACCTATCTATTTTCTACATTGCAGCCAGAAGTATCTTTCTGGAAATCAGATGTCACTTCTCTCTTAAACTTCAGCCTGTTGACTAGAGAATAATCTCCAGTCCCAAAGTCCAAGCCACATCCAGAAGCCTCCTAAGCATCTAGCTCCAGTCTACCTACAGTTGTATCCTTGATGAGCAGGAAGCTCATACATCAGTGATTCCCAAACTTTAATATACGTTAACATCATCTGGGAGCTTTTAAAAATCCTGATGCCCAGGTCACACCCCTATCAATTAAGTCAGAATGTCTTGGGCTGAAGCTAGCATCTGGCACCTTAAATTATACCAAAACTATAATAGTATTTTGGTCACCCAGATTGCCTGGAGGACTAGAAACTGTTCTTAGAACTTTTACTTAGTTGGGGTGCCTGGGTGGCTCAGTCGGTGAAGCATCTGACTCTTGATTTCAGCTCAGATCATGATCTCACAGTCATGAGATCAAGCCTCATCTACAACTCTGTGCTGGGTGTGGAGCCTGCTTGGGATTCTCTCTCTCCCTCTCCCTCTGCTCCTCCCCCATGTGCACACTTGAATGTATTCTCTCTCAAAATAAATAAGTAAACTTAAAAAAAAAGAACTTTTACTTATTTATTTTTATAAATCTATTGACATAGTAAATACAGTGTACAGTAATTTGCTTTAGTGTATCTCCTCCATCAAACTCTAAACTGCTGGAAAGCAGGATCTGTTTTTAATTTTTTGTCATATTGACAATATTTAGATAGTATTCGGCAACCAAATAAGAACACAACAAATGTTTGTCAAATCAAAGAACAAATGAATGAACAAATAAATCAATAAATTATATCAAGCAAGAGACACTAAACAGAATGAAATGTAAAAAGCTTAAAATAAGGGGTGCTTGGGTGGCTCAGTTGGTTAAGCATCCAGCTCTTGATTTCAGCTCAGGTCATGATCTCACGGTTCATGGGATCAAGTTCGTTCCAAGCTGGAGCCTGTTTGGGATTCTTTTTCCCTCTCTCTCTGCCCCTCCCCTCCTCACTTGCTCTCTCTCTCTCTCTCTCTCAAAAATAAATAGACAACCTCATGAAGATAAAAAGCTTCTGCACAGCAAAGGAAACAATCAACAAAACTAAAAGGCAACCAACGGAATGGGAAAAGATATTTGCAAATGACATATCGGACAAAAGGCTAGTATCCAAAATCTATAAAGAGCTCACCAAACTCCACACCCAAAAAAACAAATAATCCAGTGAAGAAATGGGCAGAAAACATGAATAGACACTTCTCTAAAGAAGACATCCAGATGGCCAAGAGGCACGTGAAAAGATGCTCAACGTCGCTCCTCATCAGGGAAATACAAATCAAAACCACACTCAGATATCACCTCACACCAGTCAGAGTGGCCAAAATGAACAAATCAGGAGACTATAGATGCTGGAGAGGATGTGGAGAAACGGGAACCCTCTTGCACTGTTGGTGGGAATGTAAACTGGTACAGCCACTCTGGAAAACAGTGTGGAGGTTCCTCAAAAAATTAAAAATAGACCTACCCTATGACCCAGCAGTAGCTCTGCTAGGAATTTACCCAAGGGATACAGGAGTACTGATGCATAGGGGCACTTGTACCCCAATGTTTATAGCAGCACTCTCAACAATAGCCAAATTGTGGAAAAAGCCTAAATGTCCATCAACTGATGAATGGATAAAGAAATTGTGGTTTATATACACAATGGAGTACTACATGGAAATGAGAAAGAATATGGCCCTTTGTAGCAACGTGGATGGAACTGGAGAGTGTGATGCTAAGTGAAATAAGCCATACAGAGAAAGACAGATACCATATGTTTTCACTCTTATGTGGATCCTGAGAACCTTAACAGAAACCCATGGAGGAGGGGAAGGAAGAAAAAAAAAAGAGGTTAGAGTGGGAGAGAGCCAAAGCATAAGAGACTCTTAAAAACTGAGAACTGAGGGTTAATGGAGGGTGGGAGGGAGGGGAGGGGAGGTGATGGGCATTGAAGAGGGCATCTTTTGGATGAGCACTGGGTGTTGTATGGAAACCAATTTGACAATAAATTTCATATATTAAAAAAAAAGAAATGAAAGAGAGAACCTCACTATATATCCCAAGTACATTAACAAGATAATAAATTATAAGCAATGCTATGACCATAAATTTAGTAACCTAGTTGAAATGAACCAATTCCTTCAAAGACACAATATCCCAAAACTTATACAAGAAGTAAGCAATTTGAATATCTATTAAAGAAATAAAATCAGTAATTAATAACCTCCCAAAACAGAAAGCACCAGGTCCAGATGTGTCCCTGGCAAAATCTACCAAACATTTAAGGAAGAAATTAAATCAATTCTCTACACTTTCTTTCAGAGAGTGGGAGCAGAGGAAATATTTCCTAACTCATTCAATGAGGCCAGCATTACCAAAATACCAAAACCAGACAAAGACAGTATAAGAAAAGTACAGATCAATATCTCTCATGAACATAGTAGATTCAAAATTCCTCAAAAACTATTAAATCAGTGGTTCCAAGGGGTCAGTAGGGAAAGAATAAATAGGCCACACATAGAAGCTTTTTAAGGACAGTTAAAGTACCCTGTATGATACCATAATGAGGATGACTGCCATTATACTTTTTTCCAAACTTACAGAATGTACAACACCAAAAGCGAACCACTGTGTAGACTATGAACTTTGGGTACCACTCTGATGGGGGATGTTGACAATGGGAGGCTGTGTGTGTGTGTGTGTGTGTGTGTGCATGTGTGTGTGCGTGGGGAGGGAGTATATGGAAAATCTTTGTACCTTCCCCTTTATTTTATTGTGGTCCTAAAACTACTCTGAAAAATTAACAATTCAATTTAAAAAAAACATAAAAAAAAGAAATGAGTATGTCACTGTAAGGCAAATGGCTGATGGCATTTGTTGCTATCCACGAAATTTAAGCTTTTAAGTGAAAGCTAGGATTTTGAAAAATTTGTATATGTCACTATGACCTTAATAGCATCCTAATAACTTAAAGATTTTTCTCATGAGATTAATGATGATATTAGCGAATGAAACTTTTTGATATCGTGTCATGAACTATATCAGTATTTGAGAGACCAGCATAAAAACAGTTAACCAATATTGATTTAGGTAATCAGTACATGATATTACAAAATCATTCATAGGTAAAAGATTCTTGCAAAGTGCAAGGCATTGAATTATAATGTAACAGATTATGAGAAGTTCATTAATATGGTTTCAGATTCCATTTTGCAACTAACTTTAAGGAACTATCCCTTGTCAGTTTTTGTTAAAATATCAAAAAGATTGTAGGCAATATTTTGATTCTTTTCATGTCCTTTAACCAAACTGATGTATCACAACAAACTGAATGCAGAGCCCATGTGACAATGTAGCTTTCTTTTGTTAAACCAGATATTAAAGAGATTTGCAAAAAAATACAAAACAATGCCATTTATTGCATTAACTGTATGTTTTGGGAAACAGTTTTTTTCTAATAAAAATATTACTCATGTTAAGAAAATAAATAAATAAATAAATAAATAAATAAATAAATAGACAAACATTAAAAAAAAGAAGCTTAAAATAAGGAATACTCTTCCCTATTTAAGAAACCAGGCCATTCATGTCATTTTTTATTTATATTTTATTTTTTAATTTTTTAATGTTTATTTATTTTTGAGAGAGAAAGAGAGAGAGAGAGAGAGAGAGAGAGAGAGAGAGAGAGAGAATGAGTGGGGGAGGGGCAGAAAGCGAGGGAGACACAGAATCTGAAGCAGGCTCCAAAGAACCTGTCAGCACAGATCCCAACGGGGGGCTTGAACTCACAAGCTGCAAGATCATGACCTGAGCCCAAGTCGGATGCTTAACTGAGCCACCCAGGTGCCCCTTCACGTCATTTTTTAATACAGTGAATCATTTTAAAGGATGAAGCAGCCCAATTGCCACTGAATTGATCCCATAGGCCTTAATAAAGGTGGAAAGAGCATTGTCTGGAAATCAGTAGACCCACAGTCTAATCCTGTTCTATCATTGCCATTTTATTTAAATTTCTTTTATTTTTATTTTTATTTTTGGGACAGAGAGAGACAGAGCATGAACGGGCGAGGGGCAGAGAGAGAGGGAGACACAGAATCGGAAACAGGCTCCAGGTTCTGAGCCATCAGCCCAGAGCCCGACACGGGGCTCGAACTCACGGACCGCGAGATCGTGACCTGGCTGAAGTTGGACGCTTAACCGACTGCGCCACCCAGGCGCCCCAAATTGCCATTTTATTTAAAGGTACTTGATACTTTTCAGGTGCTTTACTTGTACTTTCTCATTTAATTCTCAACAACAATGCTACAAAGTAGGATTCATTAGAAACTTCATTTTATAGAAAGAAAACTAAGGTTGACATAGCTGAGCCACATTCAAACCTAGGAAGCTTGTCTTTGGCATACAGGCTGCCAACCATGCTGTCCAGGGACTTTCCAACCTGGCTGCAGTTAGACTCACTTTAGGGAGATTTACCAAGGCCCAATCTGAGAGTTTGATGAACTAGTCTGGTCCACCAAGGCTTGAGAACTTCTTCTCTAGGCTCTCTCTAAAGTGATGTAACCTTGGGGCATCTGGGTGGCTCAGTCAGTTAAGCATCCAACTTCAGCTCAGGTCATGATCCTGCAGTCCATGAGTTCCAGCCCTCCATTGGGCTCTGTGCTGATAGGTCAGAGCCTGGAGCCTGCTTTGAATTCTGTGTCTTCCTCCCTCTCTGTCTCTCAGAAATGAATAAATGTTAAAAAAAAAAATTAAACTGATGTAACTTCACAAAAGCCATTCCTCTAGCTTAGCTTTCTTCTACACAAAGAAGAGGCTAAAACTACTTATCTTGGTGACAATTCAAGTTTGAATGCCTAGGAATTATCCCTGTCCCTCATCTATCCCTAACCTCAGGTATGAGCAAAGAGGGGGCTCCTGATATCTCCATATGTGGACTCCTAGTCAGCCTTCTCTTGGAGTTTTTAGCCCCCTTGAAGGGAAATTGGGGCTATGACAAGCCAACACTATAGCTTACTTCATGAAATGCAGTGAAGGAACAAAAGTTGTATAGCTCCTTAGGAAGAATAAGAAGGAATAAATGTAACCCAATGAGTATGCCTTGCTAGCCCTACTTAAAGATGATCACTTAGCACTGGGGAAAGGGACAGAGTACAGAAGAGTCTACTGATTAGTAAACTAGCCCTTTCATAGCTGACAAGGTCTGCTCTGCCCTGCCTCAGGGTGACAAGTGTGAAGAAGTAGAGAATCCAGTCTGCCCCCTTGGGAAGGGAGACCCCGAGGAGAATAAGGGAGGGCTGATCAGGTGAAAACTATCGGTAGTTCGAGTACATACTATTCATACAGATGAATACCTGGACTAAGACTTGGTAGTCCCTAAGGAGGAAAGGATTGCCCTTGGGAGGGTCTTAGTTAGTCGGCTGTCCTCCAAGACCAAAGGGTATCAAGGTGGCTTTAGGATGATGTCTACGGCCCCACTCAGACAAGTCTCTAGGGCTTCTCTAAGACCAAAAAGCTCAAACCACCCAAGAAAACTCATGGTGTAAGAATGACCAGGGCCCAGTCTCTCAATCTTAGGGCCATTCCACCCTGGTCTGAGCCTAAAGAGAAGATATACAACACCTTCATTTTGTTATACTTGGCAATTCATTTAAAGAAACTGAAGCCTTTCTTGAGCCTCCAGCATGTGCTCTCATGGCATCCCAAACCTTTTACATAGCACCGACCACTTGATTGTCATTAGCTGTTTATGTGTCCATCTTCCCAATTAGACTAAACTCTAGGAGGGCATGGCATGCCTGTCTTGCTCACTGTAGTATTCTCAGCTCCCAGTCCTGTGCCAGTTCCATCATAAGAGCTTACCAAATGTTCACTGAGTGAATAAATGATTAAATGTAAAGGATATCTGACAAATGAATACAGCAATACTTCCTATCTACTTCACAGGGAAGGAGAGAGACAGGCTGCCCTACTTATTACAATAATTCTCCCTGTTTAGACTAATCATGGTTTATTTGGGTTAAATAAACATGCTTGTTTTCCTGACATTTTCTCATTTTCTATAAAGCCCATATAATTCTTAACAAAAGCAACTAAAACCAAACAATGGATTCAGTGTTTGCTGTTCTTTGAAAATGTATTAACATTAAAGGCCCTCAGAGGAACAACCCTGTAATAACATGAGCGAGGCTGGCTAGAGTCATGGCCACTGCTCCTAGGAGTCTCCAAAACAGCAGTGAAGGTCAAAGCCCTGCAGAAGGCCGTTTATTACCAACAGGAAATGTAGAAAATACCCTGTCCTTTAATCTTCAAATTACCTCAAGGGAAACAAAAAGCAATGCTATCATTGGGCTTTATCCACAGAGGAAGGAGAGCCTTCTTTGGACACTCAAATCCTGATTTTAAAGCCTTGTATTTTATGACTACATCAAAATACTTAAAGTGTTTCAAAGAGCTCTTTCAGGAATACTCAGAACAGTTACAAAAATAAGCGTTATTACCCCCCATTACAGACAAGAAAAACTGGTCTTGTTTCTACATGATTTCTCCTATCATCACAGAAATAGGTGAAAACCTATAGATGCTGATCCTCAATCCACAAGGCTAGTACAACTGTCAACTTACCTCTCCTCCAAAGACAGTCAATATAGAGCCTGAAAGAGCTCCAGGTTCCTGCCAGTACATCAAAATGTAGATCTGTATTTGCATTTTTTATATAGTGCTCCCTGTCCCCAAGTTCCCAAGGACATTATAGAAATAAATTAGGAGACTGGCAATGGCGATAATGTTAAAAATTAAGAATCACAACCATCAACAAACTAAAAAGGGGGAGAAGGGTCACTTGGGTGGCTCAGTCAGTTGAATGTCCGACTTCGGTTTGGGTCATGATCTCACGGTTTGTGAGTTCGAGACCCGCGTCAGGCTCTGTGCTGACAGCTCGGAGCCTGGAGTCTGCTTTGGATTCTGTGTCTCCTTTTCTCTCTACCCCTCCCCAACTCATGCTTTCTCTGTCTCTCAAAAAGTAAATAAATGTCAAAAAAATTTTAAGAAAGTAATGGCCAATGACTAAACATTGATCAAGCCCCATCTTTGTACCAAGCGCTTTATATTCTAAGCACTTCGCATGCATTATATGATTTAGTTCTCATGACAGCCTGAAGAGGTAGGCATTATTATTGTTCTTAATTTGTAGATGAAGAAACTGAGGTCCAGAGTTTAACAGAACCCCCAAGGTTATATTGCTAGGAGAAGATGAGGCCAAGATTTAGACCTGGTCTCTTTGACTCTAAAGCTCATGTTCTTAATCATTACACTATATTTTTTCCAAAAAGAAAGACATTATGCCACTATGACTGAATTAAATTCTCTGCAGTTTAGGGATATTGAAGGAATCCCAAATCCCAGAAAAATCAATCAGTTAAAGTTGCTCAGAAATACTTCTGGTCATTAAGGTATCCCCTAAGCACAGGGCCAAAAATATCAGTGATTTAAATGACACTAGAGTAGAAATACAGGTCAAACCCAATTACAGTGGACCTCAAGGGAGCATTCAAGCTCTTATGGTATCCTGGAACTTTATTATATTAAATACTGCTTGCTCCAACTACTAGAGGACTCACACACCCTCCTTCCCTTTCTCTAAAGTCTGGTGCTTGTCCACACATTAAATTTAACCCTTGATTATATATTATGTTTTATTGTTCACCATTTTTCCATGTATGCTTATCTTCATCTCCTCGACTAGATTTTAAGTTCTTTGAGAATAAAAACTAGGCTTCAAACTTTGTCGCCCTTTCTAATTTATTATGTGCTTACAATGTGCACAAACTGGGTGCCTACTGATGTAAGTTACTTATTGGGAAGGGTGCTTGGATGGCTCAGACAGTTAAGCATCTGTCTCTGGGTTTCAGCCCTGGTCATGATTTCATAGTTGGTGGGTTTGAGTCCCACATTGGGCTCCATGCTATCAGCACAGAACGTGCTTGGGGTTCTCTCTCTGCCCCAAAATAAATAAACTTAAAAAAAAAATCATTTCAAAAAACCAAATATACCAAGAGTCAGGAAACTTTTTCTGCAAAGGAAACAATAGTAAATATTTTAGGCTTTGCAGGTCATCTGGTTTTTGTTGCAGCTGCTCAATTCCTTTGTTCCAGGGTGAGAACAACCACAGACAATACATTGAACATGACTGTGCCCCAAATAAAACTTTATTTAGGAAACAGAGGGCCAGATTTGGCCTGTGGGCTGTAGTTTGTCAACTCAATAGAGACTACATACGATAGGCTTAAGGGTCCAGGCTGGGAAATGTTTTGAAATATCAGCATTTTATCAGCAGATTCTGTACCTCCCCCTCAGGCCTCTAGCCCATTTTTTAGGGTCCTAGCTTCTGACCAAGCCAATTGTTTTTCCAAAGCCTCTTTCCTTGGACGTAAGTTTAGTTCAGCACAATATTTTGCTGTTCATTTTTCCTTTGGGGATTCATACATTAGTTTAAAAAGAAAAAAATCAATCACAAAGTGAAGAGCTGACATGGTAGGGTTGCATCAATAATAAGTAATTAGAAAACTCTTTGAATGTATTCCAGCCAGGAGTCCCTGACACTTTTTCTGACTGCTTCCTATAGGCTGCCATGTAAATCATCAAGGTAACTTTAAATATGTATTTCACCTGGATTAAAAATCTGCAGAGAGAGGTGATCACTCCTGGCAGCAGGCGACCTAACGGGTGGCAAGGATAAACATTCATTCCTCTGAACAATGACTGCTTCCATCTGAGAACAAGAGAGCACAATGAATGAAGATACCTTTCTCTTTCTTGATTAAAACATTCAGCCCTCAGTTTTGATGTAACATTACTAAGTCCTTAATGGGCTGCTATCTTGACCTAATTTCACTGTGCACTAAACAGATTGTTCATTATCGTTTCTGGGATCATCTACAGGTTTGTTGAATGGAGGTGGTTCAACAGACAGTCACGCTATCTAGAGGGGGAAGAATTCTTCTAATTCAATCACCATATTCCACGGAGAAGTTAAGTGACTTGCCTAGAACTGTGGACTCCACCCAAGTCAAATAATCCTAAAGCCATTCCTGTATGGGATTGGTACCACTATGGTGAACCAGCTAGCACCACACACACCTAGGTAATTTGAGAGGTAACTCAGTTTACTATCCTTGTCCTAATGGACAGTCCACTAGGAATCCCCCACATCCCCACTCTGTCCCAGTACAAACTGCTTTATATGAAATTGGCCACATTCAATAACAACTTCCTGAATCACGTGACACAGAGCAGCCTGTGTTTGCAGAGACACAGCAGAGGGTCTATGCAACTTCTATGGTCCCTTCCCCCGTGCACTCTCAAAACAGGGAGATTTGTCTTTTGCCCTCTCAACTCACCCTTTCCTGAAGCCTTCTTAGCAATCAGGTGTTGAGACTCATGGACATAAGTTACCACAGTGGTTTTTGCATTTTAAGCCTATAATCTCTTTGTGTGGAATTCAAGGCACTCCCTCATGTTTTCGTATGTTCTGGGCATTGAGAAGTAGCTGAAAATATGTTGTTATTATAGAGGTTCTCTAAGCCCACTAAGCCTGACCCCTGACAATGAGACAAAATGAATAGGTTTAGTAGGACTGGCAGAGAGACTCAAGACAAAGTGAGATTAGAAGAGAATGTGCATGCGTGGTCTCCCCACACCAAAGAGCTCCAATTACCCCATGTCCACTCCAGGTCAGGTTAACAGAGGCTTAATCCTGTCAGTGGCTGGGCCCAGAATGGAGAAATTCTGATCTTTTTTACAGGCTCAAGCAAAGGTTCACCCAAGTCCCTTCCTTCCCCACATCTGCCCCTTCTCTTCTGTTCCAAGGCCTTCTGATGGCTGTTTCACATCTTAACTGCTTTGCAATCTCATGGAACACATACCTATATCTCCTGTATTATTTCTTCCTCTTTTTGTGAAGTTTCTGATAAGTATGTTTTAGCTCAGATTCTCCATCTTGTAAAAATCCTAGGACTGAACTGTCTGTGGAATTAATGAGCTCCTTGTCACACAAAACTTTGTTGAGATGAACTGAGCATTGACTAGGTAATTGGACAAGAAGGATCCTTCTGGGCTTCTATTATAAATAGTAATAGCAATGAAGAAAATAATACTAATGATAGTACAGTTATAATAATCATAATCATAATAGCTTTTTTCATTTGCAGAACATTTTATAGATTGCAAATCTTTTTCAAGTACTCTTTCTAACTTGATCTCATTTACTCTATAAAATTGGTAGGGTGGATATTATTTAGGATCCCGAAGTTACAGGTGAGGTCACTTGCTGAAGGTGACTGATAAAAAGAGGTTAAAGTAATTTCCCTTTCCAAAGGGTGCCTATTCCACTATGTACTGCTGCCTGAAAAAGAAAGGAAACTTGCGCTGAAAACAATTGATAACACAGCTTCAAACCATTCCCTCCACTAGGAGAAAGAGGGCATTCATTAATTCTTTACTTCTATCATCATTTAGTACAAAATTCCTAGCAAAAAGGATGGTTTGTACAGGCAGCACAAGCAGAACATTAGAATTTGTTTAAATCATTTTAGAATCACAAACTCTTAGGGGGTATCCTGGAAACTCCTCTTTCCCCTCCATTCCAACACATTCTACACTAGGACAAATGCAAAACTTAGAGGTTATTTACACAATAAAGAAAAGAGTACTAATAAAGTAGACTGTGTATTTCTGTCTCTAGATTATTATGCCCTAAAAAGTCAATTTATATTTGTTTACAAGTATTCATACATAGCTACAAAACCAAACATTTTTCAGTTATATCCCTATTTTCAAACAAGTTAAACATATTCTGTTCCTTCCTGAAATTACCTTTATGGATTAGGTAGTGAATTCTATCTTAGTCATTGCAATGGTATAAAAATCACAGACCTGGACATTATTTATCATACTACAAACTTGTTTTAAATTGTGGTGTACAAATTTAAATACCAAGTGTTAGCATATGTTTTATCTCATAATGACAGTTATAAAATAATCATGAAACCCCAAAGTTACCAATAGATGTTCAAGGTATCATAATGAGGCTTCTGGAAACACAGTGGAAGTATGCCAGCAGTGTGGAAGCCAATGGAAGTTGAAGTGATAGGGATTAAAAAAGAATTCGCCTATTGTAAATGGTCTTTTTACTAACATAGAGCCTGCAATTTAGTATATTTGGATAAGTAATGACCTGTTTTACACAGGTTATTCAAATAGAAATTAGGTAGAAGCCTGTCTTTATCCTAGAAGGCTAGAGCTTAAAGAGTTTGGAGAAAAATAATTTTATTTATTTAAATGTTTATTCAGTTTTGAGAGAGGATGAGCGGGGGAGGGGCAGAGAGAGACAGGGATAAAGGATCTGAAGTGGGCTCCATGATGACAGCAGAGAGCTTGATATGGGGCTCAAACTCATAAATGTGAGATCATGACCTGAGTATAAGTCAGACACTGAACCAACTGAGCTACCCAGGTGCCCTGAGAAAAGCAATCTTAAAAAACAGAACAAAGTTCTGTGGGCCAGGAGATGAACGATATGGCAATGCTGAAGTCATTGCGACATTATTTTTTTTTTTCTGAGTGTTATTTCTAATCCTCAAGGCTTTTCCCCTTTTCTTTTTCTTTTTTTCTTACACTATGTAAAGTTTTTTTTTTTTTTTAAAGATTCAATTTTTTCAATCTTCCTCAGAATGTAAACTCTGAAAGATCAGGACTTGATATATTTGGTTCTTTTATCCCAACTCAGATTCCAGTATTCTATAAGTCAAGAGCTCTTAAAAGAAAAAAAAAAAAGACATTTAATAAGTAAATTTAAGCATCTCATGGTTTAGTTCAATAGAGTGAGCATTTACTAAGTTTCTGTTCAGAAGGTATTGGACCAACTGCTAGGGAGACAACTAGGGTGTATCTGTGTTCCCTGAAATATTGGGAAAGGTAGACTTTGCCCACTGGCCTCAAGATACAAAGGCAAATTCCTTTATAAAAGAAATGTTAAACATTTACTAAAAGATTTTAACAAAAAGGTACATCCAGTTATACACAATCAAACTGACGAACGTTCATCTTCTCTCAAGGTTTAAAGACCAAATCCTTATCACAGACTTTGTAAATGCCTACTGATCTCATCAGAAAAGACCTCAAGTACTGAGAAGCTGTCCAACTTGTGGTAGTAGATATATGTTTTCTAAACTTCTATTTCTTGCTTGAAAGCTCAAAAATTATCATTGGCAACAATAATTGTCCTTGTTTTCCTGAAAGTGACAGATGCATGTTATTTATTTTTGAAAAAATGTCTATCAAATATGTCTGAATAACCATAGTTTGCCCATCTTTCTTTCAAGTAAAAATAGTGTTCTATGAAAATAAAAATAAAAATATACTAATTCGGCTTTTAACTCAAGCACAGAAGTGTTTTCATGGAGACAAATATACAGTACTCTCATATTCAGCACATGTGCTTTGAACATACTTCTTTCTTATTTTTTCACACAGAATTTAAAAAGTGAACCAAAGAGTTAGACTAAAGTCAATAGTTTTTACTGCTTTATTGAGAACACTCTTAAGTGACACTGGCTTTTACAGTGTGGTACCGCCGCCTTGATTCTTCCTAAGACACCCGCACTTTTAACCGCCATGGTTTTTGCACCATTGGTGCAAATGTCAGCACAGTGAAAGAGGCAAATATATATTAGCATTGCCATGAAAATGGCTCCGACCTGGCCGATTACTGAAAGGGTCTCAGGAACTACCAGGGGGTTTGAGAACCACACTTTGAGAAGCTGTAGGTGTTAGCGCCTACAGAAATCACAGTTCTGTTTCTCCTCAGTTATTAATGCTTGAAGCTTGAAGCTTATTATTATAGATTTGATCACTGAGCGTCAAAGAAAATACATGCCAAGACGTCGAACACATCCAAAAGATACACCCTATTGCGCGTGCAGCTCCAAGGCTCACAGAAGAAGAAAACAGCTCTTGGGGAGGGGGTACAGGATTCAGACCTCCAGCCTGGGCTTGCCGTTGCCAGTGGCAACGATCGTCGCCGGCGGGAGTGCGGCCATCGATTAGTAATGTCTTGCGTCCGTCACAGGAGGTGGGGGCATGGCTGGAGAAGGAAGGCCTCCCTGGACTTGCGGTCGCCGCGTGTTTTCGGTTGCGAGGTGGCTCGCTCGTTCTGCGATCTATTGAGAGTGGCTTCCGACAGCTCGGGGTTGATGTCGGGGAGGGAGGGAAGATGGCGGCCGTGGCAGCGGGCGGCCTGGTGGGAAAGGGGCGCGACATCAGCCTGGCGGCCCTGCAGCGCCACGACCCCTATATCAACCGCATCGTGGACGTAGCCAGCCAGGTGGCTCTGTACACTTTCGGCCATCGGGCCAACGAGTGGGTGCGTGCGGACGCGACGGGGCCGTGCAGGCAGGGATGGGGTGGGGACGGGGTGGTCAGACTCGGGGCTCCAGAACCCGGTGAGGGGGACCAGACGCTGACGCCCTGGAGGTGGGTGGAGGTGGATGGTGGTGGATCGCGGCCTGAGGCCGAAGCTGTGGCAGTTGGACTCCTGGGCCGAGGGTTTTGGGGGAGAGGGAGGCCGCTCTGAGAAGCCACCTGAAGTTGGGGAAAAGACTTAAATATCTACGATACCCCACGTGGGGAGACCAGACCGATCAGGGACGGGACCCTGAGAGCTGAAGGAAGGAGGGGGCCCTGATGCTTCGAGGCCGGAAGACTGATGTACTACGAGAAAGTAAAGCAGGGTTCTGTTACAGTAAAACGTGGCCGTAGGAGAGGCAGAGTTAGAGGACGGATGGACAAACCGAGTTCTGGCTCTGGAACATCTGTCTTAGATGGGACGAAGAGAAGTGAAACCTTGGTAGAAGTTGTGAACTCAGGGAATACACCAAGAAAAGAGCAAGCATCGGGAGATCAAGGACAAAATGGGGCTGGGTCTAACACTTCGAAGGAGGCTGACGCTCTTGGGATAATCATTACACCACAGCCTACCAAGACCAAAATGGGTTTAAAATCTGAGTCCGTTTGGGAGCTGAATTATTTAGTGCACTTTTCAAAGCAAAACCCCAGTAAATAGCAGTGGGATGAAATTTAATTTTCCTCACAATTAGAATGGGGTAGGAGCACAAGACACTTGAGTCCTGTTGCAGGAATTACTGCGTGTGATTCTGTAAACCCACCCACTTGAATATTGAGATGTGATTTTTCTCTTTTCCTCATATTGATTTTTGTCCCAAATAATATTAATCCATCCATTATATAGCCATCCATCATTTTTAAATAAGTTAGAAAACAGTATAAAGAATAAGGCCTAGATTAATGGATTTCAGGTGATTTTTTTAAATGTATTCTCCAAGACATCAAAATTCAAGCAAGGAAAACATGCATATTGAACAAATTCACATATTTTTTAACATTTGCATTTGTAAATGTACATAGCCTCCTTATCTCTAGTGTGGATCTTGAGCAGTCTGTAATAAAAATTCACCTGAAAATCATTAACAAAAGTAAAAAGATTAAAAAGGAGACCCAAAAATGGGGGAGAAGAGAATAGCTTTGCCTGAAGTTCTTAACTGAGGAGATTTACTGGAATGGAGCAAGGAATTTAGGTCTGTACTCCTAGTAATCATGCAAAAAAGGAAAATGGGAGAGCTCTTTAATATTCATTGCTCTGTAATAGAAAGTATGCCACTTGGTCAGGAGAGAGGTTATTTCTTCCTAATTTTCAGGAGAATTTGTCACCTGGGTCTTTATTTAAAGGACATTAAGCAATGTACTGGATAATTTCATCAATGAAAATTTAGCAAAAATAGAAGGATATTCTACACCTGTATTGCTATTATACTGCTCTAGTAAAAAAAAAAAAAAAAAGGCCGAAGGCATGTGTTAATTCTATCAAGGTAATTTTGTAGTAGATAAGGACAGAGGATGTATAGTCCTGTGAACTGACTGGACAGTGGGATTAGAGTCTGGAGAATCTTGAGATATTGTTAACATGTAGAGGAGAACATTAATCATGGAAAACAATTGTCCCCTATATAGGCTTTTGACAAGATCTGTGTGATAGATACCTGTTAAAATAGTTACAGAGGTTTATTAGATAGCCAGTGAAGTCCTTCTAAAGCCTCATCAAAAGGCAGAAGTGTCACAGTGCATTATTTACAGGAGTTATGTTTTCCTGCTTCCTGGACTTGTTGCCTTCAGACAGGGCATATTTCATTCAGTAAAAGGTCATTCTTTCAAAGTACTGATCTTCAAGGCTGTGGTAGCCGGAAAAAAGAGACCTAGTTCAGATGCAGAGCAGTTGCTGAGGGTAAATGGTTTGTCACCACTCTCTCCATATGCCATCACTTGGCCTCAGGATGGGACCCTTTTGAATATAAACCCAATAAAAGTTTAACGAACAGTCTTGAGATTGGAGGTGAAAGTATATGCAAGAAAGCAGATGGGATGTAACGGAGGAGAATTCTTTCGACACTGTAATAGATGAAGAATGACTTCAGGCATTCAGAGCAGGAGGTATTAGTAATAAAGGGTAGATAGAAAATGAGGTACTTGAAGGAAGGATTAAGAAAGATTATGTCATGACTGGGATGGGAATTTTAGAGCTGGAACTACTTCCCATTATCTGGAAAGACTGCTCCCCCCAAATCCCTATGTGTCAGTTGAAGAGTATAACCTTATTTATTTTCATGTCAGTCCTCAGAGCAGTGGTTTGTAACTAGTTTTGACTTTGTCTCCAGGGAACTTGTTGCTGGCATCCAAAGGATGGAGGCAAGAGCTGCTGCTAAATACCCTGCACACAGGACAAGCCCCTGTGACAAAGATTTATCTGGCCCCAGATGTTGAAAGTGCTGAGTTTGAGAAATTGCTTCAGAGTGACTTTTGTCCTCTTGTTTCTAGCTAGTGGTTTTCTAAGTTTTCTGTGTATCGAAATCACTTGGAATTTTAAATGGTGTAACCTGCCAGATCAAAATCTCTGGGTGTGAAGTCCAGGCATTTGCTATTTGTTAAAAGCTTCACAGTTGACTTAGGTGCTACATGCATGACTGAGAGAGACCGATTTATGAGGATAAATGGAGACCTACTTTTTCATTATATTAACATAGATAATCAGTAATGCAGAGATTGCTTTGGGTTGTTTCAAAAGTGCCAAATACTATGGCAAGTCCCAGTAATTTGCCAGCTAGCACTGTTTTATATTCCATTTTATTATTTTAAATTTTGAACTGCTTAGTTTTTTTAATACATGTTAGATTTTATAATGAAGTGTAATATTAAACCATTAAATTGTACTTTTAAAATTTTAGCTAAAATTCCCCAGAACTATAAACTAATGATTTAACATAGAAGTCCTCCTTGCCTGGAGGAGCTAAGGAGGACCTAATAAAATCTTGTTCTAACTATACCCCAGAACCTCAACCCTGGGCTTTGCCCGGGGGGGGGGGGGGGGGGGGGGAATCTGGTTACCCTTGGATAACTCTGGAGGCACCAGGAAAATGCATGCATGAATTAGAGCTGTTCAGCTATGATAGATCAGAATTTACATTAACAAAGTCCTTTTTATCCAGTTGTAACAGAGCACTTAAAATATGTTTTCTCAAAAAAATATGTGTTTTCCATCAAGATCTGAGTGGTATAGACTGGTTCTATCTTTTCAGTGGAGAAACTAGCTAAGAATAAAGAATAAACTAGCTAGCCCAGTGTGACCTGGAAAGAACCCTACTCTGAGTATTCATAATCAGGATTTAAGAAATCCCTTATACACTTTAATTCAATGCCGATGACAGTGCTCATGGTGGGCAGTGGACACAGTGGATTTTGTTTGGTGCAGACTTACCTAGTTACTTGGGTCTGGATCCCAAGGAAAACTCCAAAGCTGTTGCCTGATGATGTTCATTATACAGGGAGACCAGACCGGTGGTATTGGGGTGTGGAAGTATGGCCCTTAGCCATTCACAGAGAATTTCTAACTTTTTAAGGACCTGTTGCAATTGAAGATGGCCACAAATTCTTTAACACTTTATCAAGAGGGGGGTCCATTACCTTGAGGACCCTGTGCTAAGTGAAATAAGTCAGAGGAAGAAATAACCAATACCATATGATTTCACTTATATGTGGAATAAAAAAAAATTGCTTATTACCAGTTGGAGAATAATTTCAGAAGAAACATGCCTTTTATATTTCTGATTCTGGATTTTCAAAACTAAAATTGGGCATTAAAGTATTTTTTATTTTTATTTTTTTCAAGAAAAGGTAATTTCTATTACTACTTCATGGAGGAAGAAAGGAAACAAGTCAAAAGCTTTTAGCTTTATGTGTACCGATCCATAGAAACATCCTGGTTTGGATCACTAAGATGAAACAGTCCAAGGTCAAATACTGGAAGACAGAAAAGTGTTTTGGCCTTGCAGCAAGTGCCCCTAGCAATACATATAGGCTCTTAGTCTAGTTTCTTCACCAGTACATATCTCAATTTCAGTTTCTTATAAATGTAATAATACCAAAAATTTAATCTCTACAACTTTTTTTTTTTAATGTTTATTTTTGAGAGACAGAGTGTGAGTGGGGAAGGGGCAGAGAGAGACACACACACACACACACACACAGAATCTGAAACAGGCTCCAGGCTCTGAGCTGTCCACACAGAGCCCGATGCGGGGCTCGAACTCACTAACCAGGGATCATGACCTGAAGCAAAGTCAGATGCTTAACTGATTGAGCCACCCAGGTGCCCCAGTATTTACAAATTATTCTTAAAGTCTCTGTGGAATAGTAAATACTTGCTGACTGTACCAGTTGAACTTTAGGAATGCCCACAAATTTTTAGACTGTTTGGGTAGTATTTATTGTTCTATGGTAGCCATTTTCTCAATGATTAATATTGTGGCAGTTTAAGTAATTCTTAGAAGTGCACCCAGGATATAGATTTCTCAACAGATAGGAATTAACCATGTTTGTTTACACAAGGAAAGGTAAGTAATAATGTTTCTGTATCTTTTTTTTTTTAATTTTGACTCAGTATTTTTCAAAGCACAGTGGCAAAAGACCACATTTGAGAAATAAGGATATTTTTCACAGTACACTGAAGTGATTTATATGAACTTTACAATAAATCCAGTTTAAGGATGAACTCTTACTTTCTTACCAATGTTTATGTATTAGAGAAAAGACTGACTAAAGTTGCTTTCACTGTTCTAAGTTATTTCTAATTGCATATTCTATAATAATGAGGATTACAATTCTTGTTAAGTAATTTACTCTTAATATCCATTTGCTCTTAAAAAACAATGTTTGGTGATGTTTGATATAATTTGGGGCATAGTGGATTTTGATTTCACGACTCCTGATATAGTTCTATGGGCAGAGAATATGTTACTGAACTAAGGCAGTGGTTTTCACAAAGCGTGCGTGCATCAGAGTCACCTGACAGCTTAATAAAAAAGGGTGCTAGGCAGCACCCCAGCATCTGATTCAATAGGCCTGGGGAGGGGCCTAATAATTTGCATTTCTAATAAGTTCCCAGGCGATGCTGATACTGTTGATGTGGGAACCATACTTTTAAGACCCACCGAACTAAGGTGACCAAGAAAATTGTTGAAATCACTTGAGCTTGTGAGAGGATCATGCTTCCAATGTTTTATGTGCCTTTATATATTTTTTTAACGTTTTATTTATTTTTGAGACAGAGAGAGACAGAGCATGAACAGGGGAGGGTGAGAGAGAGAGGGAGACACAGAATCTGAAACACGCTCCAGGCTCTGAGCTGTCAGCACAGAACCCGACGCGGGGCTCAAACTCACAGACCGTGGGATCATGACCTGAGCCGAAGTCGGACGCCCAACCAACTGAGCCACCCAGGTGCCCCTTATGTGCCTTTAAAAAAGGCATGTAGGGCACCTGGCTGGCTCAGTCGGTAGAACATGTGACTCTTATTCTCAGGGTTGCAAGTTTGAGTCCCATGTTGGGTGTGGAGATTATTTAAAAATATATCTTTAAAAAATTACCACTTGATATTATATACCCTTGTTCTTAAAGAGTATATTTCTCCCACAACTACAGTGTACTTAAATTTCAAATGATTTTGATAATAGAGATTAATAGTAAAATATTAGGTTAAATGGAATGCTGAAACTAAAACATGTAAATAACAAAAGTACCTTTGAAATTCTGAATTATAACTTGTTTACTGTTAAAACTTATTATGCATTATATTGATAAACATTTTCATCATGGCCTGGGCCCCTGTCTTCAGAGAGATGGAAGAGAGCCTTTCCAAATGAACTGAAATGAGTTGAACACTTTCACTTTACCACTTAACCAGTTTCTGTGACATTTCTTGAGTCCTAGCCTGGCAATGTTTCTAACTTGATTTCAAAGATCCAAACTAGACTCTAAATATTCCACACCACGTTGGTGATTAATTTTTCTGAAAACTACAGCATTGTTCCACTCTTCTATGTTGTAGTCAAAGTAGAGTTATTATTGGCAGATCATCTGCTCTCCTAGGTGACAGGATATGGCAAGAGATAATGAACCCAGAAAATAGAAGCGTAATGAAAGGCAGACATGAGTGATTTGCGCAGCTTGGCATATACTCCGCTCACAGGATAGAGAAGGCAGCACACTTTTAGTCTCCTCTTTCAAATGAAATCCATGGAGCAAATTTTTGTATTGTTTTAGCCAGAGGTGTGTTGCTGTCCCTGTCTTTGGTGAAAAGAGATAATGACAGTTTATTTTGTAAACGACAAAAGGAGAATGGATGCTTCCCGATGTCGAATCAGCAGGGCTACTGCCAGGCTGAGGCAGTACTGCTTTCCTCCTTGTCCTAGGAATATTACATAGATTGGCCCTACTTGAAATGGAATGTTCTCTAGCTTCTGTGAAAGTTACTATTAATGAAGAAAAATATATATATTTTGCTGTGTTTTTTTTTTAGGAAAAGACTGATGTGGAAGGAACTTTATTTGTTTACACAAGGTAAGAAAATTTTACTTTTACAAAGAAACTGACAGTCTTTGAAAGAATATGTTGACTCCATTGTGTCCCTCTTCCTCAAATGTAGTTTTATTTCAAAAAGAAGAAAAAAACCTGAATCTTAGTTTGAAGTTATTAGTTGATATAAAGAAGAGAATACTGAGTAATGTCACCTGGTAGCATGTGAGGAATACTAATTGCAGAATGTAACTTAAACTCCAATACAGACAAACTTAAATCTTGGTGTTCTTTTATATATATATGTATATATATATATATATATATATATATATATGTATATATATATATATATATTTTTTTTTTTTTAAGTTTATTTAAAGAGAGACAGAGACAACATGAGTGGGGAAGGGGCAGAGAGAGATGGAGAGAGAATTCTAAGTACTGCCTGTGCAGACCCCGATGTGGGGCTTGAACTCACTAAACCATGAGATCATGACCTGAGCTGAAATCAAGAGTCGGATGCTTAATCGACTAAGCCAGCCAGGTGCCCCTTTGCATTCTTTTAAAAATAGTATTAAGTATTTATCCTTTAATTCAAATTAATGGTACAAGGTCCTTGAATATAATGCATTGGCAAGGAGAGAAGTACACTATTAAGAATATCAGATTATTTAATCATTATTTGGAAAAAGGTTTTATTGGTCACCTCACCACCCACCCGCCTTTGACTCTTTAAAGAAATATGCACCAAAATTAAAGATGTCTTTGAGTCTTCCATTATATAGTTAATAGAATGTGTTTCAGGATAGATTTAATAAACTCAAGTTTTTTGTCATTTGTATCAGAAATTGTTAACATCATATATGGGCACAGGTACATGTAGTATGTATATTGTCTTAATAGCTAAATGTCTTATTCATATAAAATGTCATAGCTAAGGCCCATCATTGTCAGTGGGAGGACAAAGATAAAATACAAAGGCCTAGTACAAACCCTCTTAGAGCAAAGTTTCTTTTTTTTTTTTTGATATTTATATATTATCTTTTTTTTTAATTTTTTTTTTAATGTTTGTTTATTTTTGACAGAGAGAGAGACAGAGCATGAGCAGGGGAGGGGTAGAGAGAGAGGGAGACACAGAATCTGAAGCAGGCTCCAGGCTCTGAGCTGTCAGCACAGAGCGTGCTGCAGGGCTTGAACTCACAGACTGTGAGATCATGACCTGAGCTGAAGTCAGACGCTCAACCAACTGAGCCACCCAGGTGCCCCTAAGTATCTATTTTTGAGAGAGAGAAACAGCACAAGCTGGGAAAGGGGAGACAGGACCTGAAGCAGGCTCAGCACTAACAGCAGAGAGCCTGACACTGGCCTCAAACTCACAAACCATAAGATTATGACCTGAGCCAAAGTCAGGCGCTTAACCAACTAAGCCACCCAGGTGCCCCGAGAGCAAACAGTTTCACTGGGGAGATAGAAAATGCATACACACACACACACACACATACACACAGAGAGACACACACGCAAGTATATATTTTTTACACATTCATATTTAAAGATACCCCCCCCCAAATAAACATAAACCCCAATACAGATAGCCTATCCTCAGGGCCAGTTGATAGGTTATAAGCAATGAATAGGCTGCTGTGATTCTGGAAGGCATTTTAGAATTGTTGAGTCTCAAGTAGGCCTTAGGAATAAGGTAGTACTTGACTTGCATAGGGGAGAGGGAAGGGCTGTCTCAACAGGAAGAATTTTGGAAGCCGAGGCATAGAACCCAGCGTGGTGAAGGAACAGTAAGGAAAATGACTTTTGGCTGCATAGAGTTTTTACTGGTTTATGTTAGTTAGGAGACAGTGAGGGTGAAGAGATTTTGCTGGCTTAGAATGTCAGACTATGGATTTTGACATTTATTTTCTTAGCAGTAGGGAGTCCTTGAAGGTTTATGACCAGGGAAGTAATAGAGTTCTGGCAAAATGTGTGGGGTAAGTCAGTACATTAGCGTTATGAAGATGCACTGATTCCAGAAGTTGGAGTTAGGACATTGGACAGATTATTGCAGTGGAGTAGATATGAGATGAGGAGGGGAGGGACTAAAATGGTAGGAGTGGAGCTGGAGAAGATTTCTTGAAACATCGCACATATAGAAGGAGTGATGAAATTTTTAAAATAAATTTAAAAAATGGAAGTTTTGAAAGGGAAGACTGAAAAACTGACAGAACCAGGAGCAGAATGGAAAGACAGGAGGTCGAGAATCTGGGCTGAAAATAATTTTATTTTGAAATAACGATTTTGGAATGATAGCAGGGCATTCAGGTGGAGATGCCCGGTCCCGGTCAGGGATGGAGATACAGAGTTTGGAGTTATCTGCCTTAATTTGGTCATTGAAGCCATGAGAGAATGAGTGTTCTCTGAAGGACAGGAAAGTGACAAAAGCTAATGGTCAAGTTTTAGGGCCCCAGAGAGATCGAGAAGAGCCAGCCGTACAAATATAAGCAAAATGAGAATGGTACAGAGGCCAGATGTGGGCACCATGCAGGAATGGTGGAAGAGTGTGCAGGTACAGGTGCAGGCGGAGGCCATAGTGGGAGCGGAAACAAAGGAATGGATGAGCGAGGTAAGGAGGAGGTCCAGTTTCTTCAAGGTTTCAGAAAAGTGGGAGTGCCCAAGAGCCTTGGCTATTTCAGTTTACATTCCAGAGTACCAGAGCATACCACCAAGTGAGTGTCTTCAGTAGAGTGTAGATTACTCTTGAGAATTCTGAAGTGTGGAAAGAAAACCAAACGGTTGAACTCTGATATATGCTAAGCACACACATGACACATTCTCATTCATTTTTCATATGTATTAATCTTTTGAGAAGTGAAAGAAAAGATGTGTTCATATACATTAATGATTTATTTTAGGGATTTTTAGTAGGGTCTCTCTCTCTCGTCTGCAGAAGATTAACAAATTATACATTTTTGTACCCCCCAAAAATGTAGATTTTGCATTCTCAGGTATTTCTTAATATACTCTGAGTTCCAAATGGAGCTGTCAGTTAAACCATTAAGTTGAGAAACAACTCTTTCCCTGTTCCTTAATCTCTTCCCCAAATCTAACTCCTCAACATTGGAGCTTCTCCCATCTCTCTCCTCTCCCCACCGCCGCTAGGGGGGAGGTGCGCCAACCCCCCTCCACTCCCCACCGCCGACCAGATAGATGTCAGATTCTAGCATGTTGAGGTCTTTTCTCAGTAGAGAATGACAGAAAGCTCATAAAAGTCAGAAGGGAGTGTTTAGTACAGGTAATGGAGCTGCTGGTGATAATATTTTGACTTCTGTTACGGATATTGCTTTAAAGCAACTGGCACATTTATCCCCTGAGCCTATTTTATAAATTATGAGATGATATAATAACCATACTATTACAGAGGTGAGGTCCTATTGTGATAATGAAATACTTGAAGAATCAAATTCTGATTCTGTATAAAAACACCTAAAACACTTAAAAATTATTTCTTTATTTCCTCCCATGGCTTGCTTTCTGTGATAGAGAGTTCATAGAGACACCCACTGGTGATTTTTGAGCTTGACACTTCCAAAGGACCCTCTGTCAGAGATCTCTGGAACTCACTTTTCATACTTTCTGAGAATTTAAGTTGAAATGATTGTCATGATTATTTCTAGTATTGGTTGTATGCCCACCTCTGCTTTACCTCTTTGTAAAATAAGTTACACAATGATTGCCTTCCATCAACTTTAAAATTGGAAGTCTCAAAAGAAAATTCTGTAGGTGGTACTGTAGCTTTATTTTACTTCTTTATTAGCATTAAATGGCTAAGGTGAAATAAAATTAAAACATGAACACCTTTTCTTCCTATTGCTCACAACATTTCTGTGGGTTTGTTACCCTGCTGCCCTAGTTTCAAGTAAATAAATGAATTCTGCTTGCTTCATTTTCAGCATAGAAGCATTTGGTGTTTCATTTGTCACCAGAAGTTGCACAGTTGGATTACTATATGGCTGTCACCCAAGAGTAGACAAATGCACATGTAGTTGGTAGAGTTCTACTTGGTGTAAAATTTGGGCTCTTTCTGCCTGACAGAGTAGGCACTGACAGTTTATTCAATGAAACAAAAAATAAAAATCACTAAATGCCACATTTTTATGGAGAAAAACTTTTATACTAGTTTATCTGTGAAGCTGTTTGCTTACTTCTGTAATGTTTTAATTGTACTGAATCTCTTTACAAGTTTGTTGACCAGAGTGAGTGGCATCATTTCTCTAAATTTCAAACTGACGCTAACATTTTCTATGAAAAATTTCTTCATAATGATTGTGATGTACATTCTCTATTAACTATCAAGATTCTTCAAAAGTGTGTCTGTAATTTTTTAAAGTGGTTAATATTCCTGCCTTAAAGGAATTTACAACCTAGATAGGGAAACAAGATATCTCTACATACATAGCTAAATGAGTAGGACTTGATTTTGCCAAAGGAACAGCAATGGCAGTCATGCTGTATGTGTTACATATGAAGTGGTGCATAAATTAGTATGTTAATTCTATTAGTCAATAGTAAAGAATCATTGCTTTAGGAGCACCTGGGTGACTCAGTTGGTTATGTGTCCGACTCTTGATTTTGGCTTGGGTCATGGGATCGAACCCCACATCGGGCTCCATGCTGAGCATGGAACCTGCTTGGAATTCTCTCTCTCTCTCTCTCTCTCTCTCTACTCCTCTCCCCTGCTAGCTCTCTCTCTCTGTCTCTCACTCTGTTTCTCTCACTCTCTCTCCGTCTCAAAATAAATAAACATTAAAAAAAAGAAATCTTAAAAAGAATCATTGCTTTGTATGTGTACAGTCTGCTTGCACAAAGCTGTATATATATATATGCAAAAAGGTTGAGAGACATTCAAATACTAGTTCTACTAAAAGTGTACTTCTGTTGAATAACTTGTCTTTTGATATCCTCCCCACCCCTTGTGATTTTTAGGTCTGCTTCTCCAAAGCATGGGTTCACCATTATGAATAGGTTGAGCATGGAAAACAGGACAGAACCCATTACTAAAGACCTGGATTTCCAGCTCCAGGACCCTTTCCTTCTCTACAGAAATGCCAGATGTGAGTCTTTCTTAATGCATTTGGTAGTTTTATTTCTGCAGTTTGGCCAAGTGTTTTAAATTGTACAATGGATGTGTTTGTGTTTGTGTTTAGTATCAGCATCAGTTAGCTTGGGAAATGCATGTCCCGTTGAGAGGGAATATCTTCTTCCTTGAGAAAGTTTAAATGAAAACAATGTGATATGATGATGGAAGTATTTGAACCCTGTCTTTTGCAGCTAGACCACTTTGTAGTAGAACCCACTGGAGATTTTAAGCCTGAGCAGGGCTGGTTGAGGTGAATTCTTGGTCAGGAGACTGTAGAGGGACAGACACATAGGCAGTGTACAGATACAGAATTAGTGATTCAGCTAGTGGCACTTTTTCCTTATGTATCACTTGACTGAACATCCTGACAGGATGTTTGAGGGAGAGGGCCTATATTCTAGAATTGCCATCTTTTGAACATATAGTAAATGAAAAACCAAAGCCAAAAGAGTTTTGCTCATTACGAATTTCATAACACTTTATAATGTTCAACGTTACATAACACTTTGTGGTATTAGATAACTAACTAGGCCTTCTCTGATTTGAAATGAGGTAGCAATGACCTATCCGATATTCTCTCTCCATTTTACTCTTATATCTTATCTGACCATTTGTGTTGAACTATTGGGCAGCCCAGAGAAGAATGATGAAAAGTATATAAACTGCAGGAACATCTCCATACACAGAAAATGAGAGCATCCTTAAATACAAATTGTATGTGCATGCACATGATCTGTGCTTTGTGCGTAACTTGCAGAAAGACTTTGCAGTTAGGAAATGTTTTCCATACGTTTGCCACCTTGCTTTTGAGGTCAAGGTACAAGAAGTTGCTGACTGTATACTCTTCAGTATAATTTTAATAATGAATGTAATGCAAATAATATTTAATGTTTTAACTTCAGTGAATTGTTTTGAAATATAGTATTTTAACTTATATTCACATATAATTAAGTTGTCATGAAAGGTGGTCATCTATTATTTAGAGAATACAGTTAAATTCTTATGAGAAAAAAAGCCATTAAAACTGTAACATGACTTACCAATGGTAAGTCCTGTGAAGTAAAAAATTTAGTAATATAGGGAAAATTTTGTTCTTTACTCCTATTTCTTTGGTGGGAGTGTAGTTAAGTCAATTGTAGCTTATAGGTATTTGAATTATTTGTATGCTTATAGTTCTGTCAGGTTTTATTTTTTTAGATTATTAGATTCTATGCCAAATTAATATACAATTAAAATCCTAATAAAATAACCACAAAAATAAATATAAATGACTTTAGTGATTTATAATAATCCTTTTTGATTGCTCTTACTTGGGATAAATACTTGGTCTAGTCAGTATAGATGGTATTTTATTGTAAATTCTTATCACAGTATTATGTATTATATATCACATACTATGTCAAAAATATAAAAATACAAATTCTCGTTAATGTGGTTGATTTAAAAAATAGCTTTCCTAAGTCCCACAGGGTTTATCTAATAAGAAATACTGTTTGGATATAATAAACCTATTAAGCTTTGCCGTGGCTTTATACTAGGGTCGCCCCAAGCTGCCTCTGCTCTCTAGTAGGGTCTCCCCAAGCTGCAAGCAGCCATGGAGCACTGGACATGTGGCCAGTCTGAATTGAGCTGTGCTGTGAGTATAAAATACACACAGATTTGCAAAGACTTACTATCAAAAAAGAATGTAAAAAAATCTCATTAATAATTTTATATTGATTTACCTTTTGAAATGATAATATTTTGAATTATTGAGTTAAATAAAATATACTATTAAAATTAATTTCACCTGCTTCTTTTAATTTTTTATTTAATATTACATATGTGGCTCACATTTGTGGTTTATCTTATATTTCCATTGAACAGCACTGTTCTAGGCATTTTCATTTATTTTACCATATTTTGTAATCACAATTTTGTAGGGTAGACATTTTCACCAGATGAGAAAAGTGAGGCTGAATGAGATGACAGACCTGACAGAAACCCATAAATTCTGCTTTTTTTTTTTTTTTTTTTTTTTTTTTTTTTTTTTTGCTTTTTCTACATCATCTGTACTGTTCTCTGCACTATTAAACACGAATGCAAATTGAAGGCAGCCTTTGGGATGCATAACAAATATTTCTAATAATTTCCATAAGAAAGAAATGAAATTGGTTAAACAACAAAGAATGGTAGGGAATGGATCTATTTACCTTTCTGGGTTTATTTGCTTTTTATTTTCTCCTTAATATCTGGTACTAATTGCCTTTGCAGCCGTAGTCTTTGGTTTTTGTTCATTTGTAAAAGCCTTTTCAGTCTCTGACATCAAAGGTTCACAGAAGAGTTTACCCCAGGTGCTTTCAGAGTCTCAGATACCTCTCAAATGTTTCTAAATTCAAATACTCTATGTAATGATTGCTTATGGTTTACATATTCTCTGCTGTCATATAGATTGTCCTTTGAACAATGAACCCAGCTTCACTCAAGAATGGTTTTTAAGACTCTATATCCCCCAAGACCTGTGTAATCAAGAATCTTCTCTGTATGGTCTTGGCATTTCACTTTGGTCTAGGTGTGTCATAGGCCATGTTTGGACATTTCAGCAGGTAAAGTTGATTTAGGTTTGTGGTGAGTTTTCTCTTGGAGTGTTTTAGATTCATTAAATTAAAAAAAAAAAAAAAGGTACATAGGGAGACAATTAACCCTGCCTTGAATTGGATGAATTTAGAAGAGCAAAATGAAGTAAAAATCTTAAAGTTTCTTCAGTTAATAAAAAAACGATGTTTAACAAATAAGCAACTTTGAATTTTGACCAAACACGAAATATATGCTTTTATTATAGTAAGGGATTTATAGCTTTTAAACTTCGTTATAATAAGGCTTGACCTATATAAGCTTTAAAAGTAAATAAGACAGCTGTTAATTATGGACTGAAATTCATTTCTTCCACAAACATTTACTGAGCATTTGCTGTCTGCCAAGTACCATGTCAAGGCTTTAAATGGGTTATATGACTCTTACGACTTTTTCTTGGAAATTCTTTTATTGTTTAAAATTGAGGAGACTGAGATTCAAGAGATTTAGTAATTTATCAGGATCCATGACAGTTTTGAGATGGAAATAACATTTGAACTGAGAAAGCCTAACTTCAAAAGCCCAGGACCAAGCAGTGAAAGCACTAACATATCAGTGATGCATTTGAGCAAAGCTTACCTTTTAAGAAATACTTAATCTTGGGGCGCCTGGGTGGCGCAGTCGGTTAAGCGTCCGACTTCAGCCAGGTCACAATCTCGCGGTCCGTGAGTTCGAGCCCCGCGTCAGGCTCTGGGCTGATGGCTCGGAGCCTGGAGCCTGTTTCCGATTCTGTGTCTCCCTCTCTCTCTGCCCCTCCCCCGTTCATGCTCTGTCTCTCTCTGTCCCAAAAATAAATAAAAACGTTGAAAAAAAAAATTAAAAAAAAAAAAAAAAAAAAGAAATACTTAATCTTTTTATTTTATACTTCAAAGTTTAAAAAGCAAAGTTTTGGGGTGCCTGGGTGGCGCAGTTGGTTAAGCGTCCGACTTCAGCCAGGTCATGATCTCGTGATCCGTGAGTTCTAGCCCCGCTTCAGGCTCTGGGCTGATGGCTCGGAGCCTGGAGCCTGTTTCCGATTCTGTGTCTCCCTCTCTCTCTGCCCCTCCCCCGTTCATGCTCTGTCTCTCTCTGTCCCAAAAATAAATAAACGTTGAAAAAAAAAATTTTAAAAGCAAGGTTTTTCAAGGCTGGAGGCATCACAATTCCTGACTTCAAGATGTATTACAAAGCTCTAATCATCAAGACAGTATAGTACTGGCACAAAAACAGATACATACATCAATGGAACAGAATAGAAAACCCAGAAATGGACCCACAAACATATGGCCAACTAATCTTTGACAAAGCAGGAAAGAATACCCAATGGAATAAAGACAGTCTCTTCAGCAAATGGGGTTGGGAAAACTGGACAGCATCATGCAGAAGAATGAACCTGGACCATTTTCTTATGCCATACACAAAAATAAACTCAAAATGGATGAAAGACCTAAACGTAAGACAGGAAGCCATCAAAATCTTAGAGGAGAAAGCAGGCAAAACCCTCTTTGATCTTGGCCTCAGCAACTTCTTACTCAACAGGTCTCCAGAGGCAAGGGAAACAAAAGTAAAAATGAACTATTGGGACCTCATCAAGACAAAAATCTTCTTCACAGTGAAGGTAACAATCAGCAAAACTAAAGGCAACCAACAGAATGGGAGAAGATATTTGCAAACGACATATCAGATAAAGGTTAGTATCCAAACTCTGTAAAGAACTTATCAAACACAACACCCAAAAACCAAATAATCCAGTGAAGAAATGGGCAAAAGACATGAATAGACACTTTTCCAAAGAAGACATCCAGATGGCTAACAGATACATGAAAAAGTGCTCAATATCACTCATCATCAGGGAAATACAAATCAAACCCACAATGAGGTACCACCTCACGCTTGTCAGAATGGCTAAAATTAACAACTCAGGTAACAACAGATGTTGGCAAAGATGATGAGAAGGAGGAACACTTTTGCATTGCTGGTAGGAATGCTAACTGGTGCAACCATTCTGGAAAACAGTATGGAGGTTCCTCAAAAAATTAAAAATAGAACTACCCTTTGACCCAGCAGTTATCCAGAGGATCCAGGTGTGCTGTTTCAAAGTGGTACATGCACCCCCAGTGTTTATTTTATAGCATTGATATTGACAATAGCCAAAGTATGGAAAGAACCCAAATGTCCATCGACTGATGAATGGATAAAGAAGATGTGGTGTTGAATGCTGCGAGGGGAGAGGGAAGATGGCAGTGTAGGAGGACGCTGGGCTCACCGCGCGTCCTGCTGATCACTTAGATTCCACCTACACCTGCCTAAATAACCCAGAAAACCGCCAGAGGATTAGCAGAACGGAGTCGCCGGAGCCAAGCGCAGACGAGAAGCCCACGGAAGAGGGTAGGAAGGGCGGCGAGGCGGTGCGCACTCCACGGACTGGCGGGAGGGAGCCAGGGCGGAGGGGCGGCTCGCCGGCCAAGCAGAGCCCCCGAGTCTGGCTTGCAAAAAGCGGAGGGGCCTGACGGACTGTGTTCCGACAGCAAGCGCGACTTAGCGTCTGGGAGGTCATAAGTTAGCAGCTCTGCTCAGAAAGCGGGAAGGCTGGAGGACAAAGGGAAGGAGAGCTGCTGAGCCCCCGGACGACAGAGCTCAGTTTGGTGGGGAACAAAGGCGCTCGCCAGCGCCATCTCTCCCGCCCATCCCCCAGCCAAAATCCCAAAGAGAACCAGTTCCTGCCAGGGAACTTGCTCGCTCCGCGCAAACACCCAACTCTGCGCTTCTGCGGAGCCAAACCTCCGGCAGCGGATCTGACTCCCTCCTGCTGCCACAGGGCCCCTCCTGAAGTGGATCACCTAAGGAGAAGCAAGCTAAGCCTGCCCCTCCTGCCCCTGTGCACCTTGCCTACCCACCCCAGCCAAGACGCCAGATCCCCAGCATCACAAGCCTGGCAGTGTGCAAGTAGCCCAGACAGGCCACCCCACCCCACAGTGAATCCCGCCCCTAGGAGAGGGGAAGAGAAGGCACACACCAGTCTGACTGTGGCCCCAGCGGTGGGCTGGGGGCAGACATCAGGTCTGACTGCGGCTCCGCCCACCAACTCCAGTTATACACCACAGCACAGGGGAAGTGCCCTGCAGGTCCTCACCACGCCAGGGACTATCCAAAATGACCAAGCGGAAGAATTCCCCTCAGAAGAATCTCCAGGAAATAACAACAGCTAATGAGCTGATCAAAAAGGATTTAAATAATATAACAGAAAGTGAATTTAGAATAATAGTCATAAAATTAATCGCTGGGCTTGAAAACAGTATAGCTGACAGCAGAGAATCTCTTGCTACAGAGATCAAGGGACTAAGGGACAGTCACGAGGAGCTGAAAAACGCTTTAAACGAAATGCATAACAAAATGGAAACCACCACGGCTCGGATTGAAGAGGCAGAGGAGAGAATAGGTGAACTAGAAGATAAAGTTATGGAAAAAGAGGAAGCTGAGAAAAAGAGAGATAAAAAAATCCAGGAGTATGAGGGGAAAATTAGAGAACTAAGTGATACACTAAAAAGAAATAATATACACATAATTGGTATCCCAGAGGAGGAAGAGAGAGGGAAAGGAGCTGAAGGGGTACTTGAAGAAATAATAGCTGAGAACTTCCCTGAAGTGGGGAAGGAAAAAGGCATTGAAATCCAAGAGGCACAGAGAACTCCCTTCAGACGTAACTTGAATCGATCTTCTGCACGACATATCATAGTGAAACTGGCAAAATACAAGGATAAAGAGACAATTCTGAAAGCAGCAAGGGGTAAACGTGCCCTCACATATAAAGGGAGACCTATAAGACTCGTGACTGATCTCTCTTTTGAAACTTGGCAGGCCAGAAAGAATTGGCACGAGATTTTCAGTGTGCTAGACAGAAAAAATATGCAGCCGAGAATCCTTTATCCAGCAAGTCTGTCATTTAGAATAGAAGGAGAGATAAAGGTCTTCCCAAACAAACAAAAACTGAAGGAATTTGTCACCACTAAACCAGCCCTACAAGAGATCCTAAGGGGGACCCTGTGAGACAAAGTACCAGAGACATCACTACAAGCATAAAACATACAGACATCACAATGACTCTAAACCCATATCTTTCTATAATAACACTGAATGTAAATGGATTAAATGCGCCAACCAAAAGACATAGGGTATCAGAATGGATAAAAAAACAAGACCCATCTATTTGCTGTCTACAAGAGACTCATTTTAGACCTGAGGACACCTTTAGATTGAGAGTGAGGGGATGGAGAACTATTTATCATGCTACTGGAAGCCAAAAGAAAGCTGGAGTAGCCATACTTATATCAGAAAAACTAGACTTTAAATATTTTTTTTTCAACGTTTTATTTATTTTTGGGATAGAGAGAGACAGAGCATGAACGGGGGAGGGGCAGAGAGAGAGGGAGACACAGAATCGGAAACAGGCTCCAGGCTCTGAGCCATCAGCCCAGAGCCTGACGCGGGGCTCGAACTCACGGACCGCGAGATCGTGACCTGGCTGAAGTCGGACGCTTAACCGACTGCGCCACCCAGGCGCCCCCAAACTAGACTTTAAATTAAAGGCTGTAACAAGAGATGAAGAAGGACATTATATAATAGTGGCAGGGTCTATCCATCAGGAAGAGCTAACAATTATAAATGTCTATGCGCCGAATACCGGAGCGCCCAAATATATAAAACAATTACTCATAAACATAAGCAACCTTATTGAGAAGAATGTGGTAATTGCAGGGGACTTTAACACCCCACTTACAGAAATGGATAGATCATCTAGACACACGGTCAATAAAGAAACAAGGGCCCTGAATGAGACATTGGATCAGATGGACTTGACAGATATATTTAGAACTCTGCATCCCAAAGCAACAGAATATACTTTCTTCTTGAGTGCACATGGAACATTCTCCAAGATAGATCATATACTGGGTCACAAAACAGCCCTTCATAAGTTTACAAGAATTGAAATCATACCATGCATACTTTCAGACCACAATGCTATGAAGCTTGAAATCAACCACAGAAAAAAGTCTGGAAAACCTCCAAAAGCATGGAGGTTAAAGAACACCCTACTAACAAATGAGTGGGTCAACCAGGCAATTAGAGAAGAAATTAAACAATATATGGAAACAAACAAAAATGAAAATACAACAATCCAAACGCTTTGGGACGCAGCGAAGGCAGTCCTGAGAGGAAAATACATTGCAATCCAGGCCTATCTCAAGAAACAAGAAAAATCCCAAATACAAAATCTAACAGCACTCCTAAAGGAAATAGAAGCAGAACAGCAAAGGCAGCCTAAACCCAGCAGAAGAGAAATAATAAAGATCAGAGCAGAAATAAACAATATAGAATCTAAAAAAACTGTAGAGCAGATCAACGAAACCAAGAGTTGGTTTTTTGAAAAAATAAACAAAATTGACAAACCTCTAGCCAGGCTTCTCAAAAAGAAAAGGGAGATGACCCAAATAGATAAAATCATGAATGAAAATGGAATGATTACAACCAATCCCTCAGAGATACAAACAATTATCAGGGAATACTATGAAAAATTATATGCCAACAAATTGGACAACCTGGAAGAAATGGACAAATTCCTGAACACCCACACTCTTCCAAAACTCAATCAGGAGGAAATAGAAAGCTTGAACAGACCCATAACCAGCGAAGAAATTGAATCGGTTATCAAAAATCTCCCAACAAATAAGAGTCCAGGACCAGATGGCTTCCCAGGGGAGTTCTACCAGACATTTAAAGCAGAGATAATACCTATCCTTCTCAAGCTATTCCAAGAAATAGAAAGGGAAGGAAAACTTCCAGACTCATTCTATGAAGCCAGTATTACTTTGATTCCTAAACCAGACAGAGACCCAGTAAAAAAAGAGAACTACAGGCCAATATCCCTGATGAATATGGATGCAAAAATTCTCAATAAGATACTAGCAAATCGAATTCAACGGCATATAAAAAGAATTATTCACCATGATCAAGTGGGATTCATTCCTGGGATGCAGGGCTGGTTCAACATTCACAAATCAATCAACGTGATACATCACATTCACAAAAAAAAAAAGAAAAGAACCATATGATCCTGTCAATCGATGCAGAAAAGGCCTTTGACAAAATCCAGCACCCTTTCTTAATAAAAACCCTTGAGAAAGTCGGGATAGAAGGAACATACTTAAAGTTCATAAAAGCCATTTATGAAAAGCCCACAGCTAACATCATCCTCAACGGGGAAAAACTGAGAGCTTTTTCCCTGAGATCAGGAACACGACAGGGATGCCCACTCTCACCGCTGTTGTTTAACATAATGCTGGAAGTTCTAGCATCAGCAATCAGACAACAAAAGGAAATCAAAGGCATCAAAATTGGCAAAGATGAAGTCAAGCTTTCGCTTTTTGCAGATGACATGATATTATACATGGAAAATCCGATAGACTCCACCAAAAGTCTGCTAGAACTGATACATGAATTCAGCAAAGTTGCAGGATACAAACTCAATGTACAGAAATCAGTTGCATTCTTATACACTAACAATGAAGCAACAGAAAGACAATTGCACCAAGAAGCATAAAATACCTAGGAATAAATCTAACCAAAGATGTAAAGGATCTGTATGCTGAAAACTATAGAAAGCTTATGAAGGTAATTGAAGAAGATTTAAAGAAATGGAAAGACATTCCCTGCTCATGGATTGGAAGAATAAATATTGTCAAAATGTCAATACTACCCAAAGCTATCTACACATTCAATGCAATCCCAATCAAAATTGCACCAGCATTCTTCTCGAAAGTAGAACAAGCAATCCTAAAATTCATATGGAACCACAAAAGGCCCCGAATAGCCAAAGTAATTTTGAAGAAGAAGACCAAAGCAGGAGGCATCACAATCCCAGACTTTAGCCTCTACTACAAAGCTGTCATCATCAAGACAGCATGGTATTGGCACAAAAACAGACACATAGACCAATGGAATAGAATAGAAACCCCAGAACTAGACCCACAAACGTATGGCCAACTCATCTTTGACAAAGCAGGAAAGAACATCCAATGGAAAAAAGACAGTCTCTTTAACAAATGGTGCTGGGAGAACTGGACAGCAACATGCAGAAGGTTGAAACTAGACCACTTTCTCACACCATTCACAAAAATAAACTCAAAATGGATCAAGGACCTGAATGTGAGACAGGAAACCATCAAAACCTTAGAGGAGAAAGCAGGAAAAGACCTCTCTGACCTCAGCCGTAGCAATCTCTTACTCGACACATCCCCAAAGGCAAGGGAATTAAAAGCAAAAGTGAATTACTGGGACTTTATGAAGATAAAAAGCTTCTGCACTGCCAAGGAAACAACCAACAAAACTAAAAGGCAACCAACGGAATGGGAAAAGATATTTGCAAATGACATATCGGACAAAGGGCTAGTATCCAAAATCTATAAAGAGCTCACCAAACTCCACACCCGAAAAGCAAATAACCCAGTGAAGAAATGGGCAGAAAACATGAATAGACACTTCTCTAAAGAAGACATCCGGATGGCCAACAGGCACATGAAAAGATGTTCAGCGTCACTCCTTATCAGGGAAATACAAATCAAAACCACACTCAGGTATCACCTCACGCCAGTCAGAGTGGCCAAAATGAACAAATCAGGAGACTATAGATGCTGGAGAGGATGTGGAGAAACGGGAACCCTCTTGCACTGTTGGTGGGAATGCAAATGGGTGCAGCCGCTCTGGAAAGCAGTGTGGAGGTTCCTCAGAAAATTAAAAATAGACCTACCCTATGACCCAGCAATAGCACTGCTAGGAATTTATCCAAGGGACACAGGAGTACTGATCCATAGGGGCACTTGTACCCCAATGTTCATAGCAGCACTCTCAACAATAGCCAAATTATGGAAAGAGCCTAAATGTCCATCAACTGATGAATGGATAAAGAAATTGTGGTTTATATACACAATGGAATACTACGTGGCAATGAGAAAAAATGAAATATGGCCTTTTGTAGCAACGTGGATGGAACTGGAGAGTGTGATGCTAAGTGAAATAAGCTATACAGAGAAAGATACCATATGGTTTCATTCTTATGTGGATCCTGAGAAACTTAACAGGAACCCATGGGGGAGGGGAAGGAAAAAAAAAAAAAAAAGAGGTTAGAGTGGGAGAGAGCCAAAGCATAAGAGACTGTTGAGAACTGAGAACAAACTAAGGGTTGATGGGGGGTGGGAGGGAGGAGAGGGTGGGTGATGGGTATTGAGGAGGGCACCTTTTGGGAGGAGCACTGGGTGTTGTATGGAAACCAATTTGACAATAAATTTCATATATAAGTTAAAAAAAAACAAAAAAAGAAGATGTGTGTGTGTGTGTGTGTGTGTGTGTGTGTGTGTGTGTGTGTGTGTGTATGTATATAATGGAATATTACTCAGCAATCAAAAAGAATAAAATCTTGCCATTTGCAACAATGTGGATGAAACTAGAGTGTATTATGCTAAGCGAATTAGTCAGAAAAAGACAAATATCATATGGGGGTGCTTGGGTAGCTCAGTGGGTTAAGCATCTGACCTTAGCTCAGGTCATGATCTCATGGTTTGTGAGTTCTAGCCCCGTGTTGACCTCTGTGCTGACAGCTGGGAGACTAGAGCCTGCTTTGGGTCAGTGTCTCCTTCTCTGTGTGCCCCTCCCCCATTTGTGCTCTCTCTCAAAAATAAATGTAAAATATATATATATCATATGACTTCACTCATATGTGGAATTAAGGTACAAAACAGATGAACATAAGGGAAGAGAAGCAAAAGTAATATAAAAACAAGGAGGAGGACAAAACATAAGAGACTTAAATACAAAGAGCAAACTGAAGGCTGCTGGAGGGGTTTTGGGTGAGGGATGGGCTAAATGGGCAAGGGGCATTAAAGAAGACACTTGTTGGGATGAGCACTGGGTGTTATATCTAGGGGATGAATCACTGAGTTCTACTCCTGAAATCATTAATGCACTATATGCTCAGTAACTTGGATGTAAATTAAAAAAAAAAAAAAAAAAAAAGCTGACAGAGCAGTGACTGGTAAAATCTAGTCACTGACCTAAAGCCAATACAACAAATCAGATGACCTTCAATGCCTTTTAATTACCATTTCTGAATAGCTTTCTGTTACTAGAGAAAGGAAGACTTTAGGAAAATAAAACCAGTATTACTATACAAATATGAAAATATATAAAAGACAAGGTGTTTTTGTTATAGTTTTTTCTATTTTGAGAGTGAGCAAGAGTGAGTGGGGGAGGGGCAGAGAGAGAGGAAGAGAGAACCCCAAGCAGGCTCTGCAATGTCAACACAGAGCTGGACATGGGGCTTGATCCCACGAACCATGAGATCAGGGCCTAAGCCAAAACCAAGAGTCTGATGTTTAACTGACTGAGCCACCCAGGCGCCCCCAAATTTTTTTTTAAGTTGAGAATCTCTTGTATCTCAGCTATTAGAAAGGAGAAAATCAAATAAAAATAATGTATCAAAAAGATGAATTTGACCATTTCTTTTATATTATAATCCTTTAGCAACCATTTACTGTGTTTTCCATCGTACACCTAAAAAAGACTGTATTTTCCCAAATATATCGTAATATCTAAGATACATTAGAGACAGCACTGGCAAGTAGATTTCAGAGTTAGACCAACATGTTGTATGTATCATTGTGTGTGGCTACAGGATTAGAAAAAGATTCTTTTGAGCTGCTTGATTTCATTGCAGACATAAGCCTGGAGCTTAGAGAAAATGATAAAAGCAAAATCAAGATATTTAAGATCAAAGTTGTTTTAGAACCTCCTCCTCAGTTTTAAGGGAATTTACCATATTGGGTAGTTTTGTATTCAGAAAGAAATACAGTTCAAATCCTTTATTGACATTTGTAGGATCTGATAAAAACTGATATAAATAATGGAAAATGGTACACTAAATGAAAAAGATAATATATGGGCAGTCCTCCTCTTTCAAACATGCCGTGTCCTAGCAGTGCCCTTTTAAACTAATTGGTTAGTAGATGACATGGCATATTGAACACATTCCTATGGTTCTCCTATAACTATTGAAATAACAACAAGGAAATCAAAAAGACATAAATCCACAAGGGCAGGGGATGCATTTCACATAAAAGATGAAATAAACAAGAAAGAGGAAGATATGCTATGATAGCTTTACTATTCACAATTATTAACTTTGCTTCCCTGCAAAAGTTTATATATCTCTGCTCTGTTGGTGTCAGACTTGACTACATGATTTGGTTCTTCCCCCTATGACCCACCGTCCTGGAGGATATGTAGTGACCCTGTTGAACTCAAGTATGGCTATATGAATTGCTTTGGCCAGTAAAATGTGGGTAGAAGTGGCTTGTGTCACTTCTGAGCAGATACTTTAAGAACAGGTTCATGATTCACCGTGTCTCTTTTCCTTCTGATGACCAGCAATGTTCTAGGCAGAGGCTGCTCTGTCAGCCTTGGATCCTAGAGTGAGGATAATATGGCACAGAGGTAAAAGTGACCCATGATGGACATGTAATGTGTATATGAAATAAATCTTTATCATTGTAAACCATTGAGATTTGGGGGTCATTTGTTACTGAAGCATAATTTGGCCTGCTGTGACTGATACATAAACCATTCAGGAAAAAGGGAATCCAAACACTGGATGGAGGTAAAGGAATTCTAACAACAGTTGTAAAAAGGAATCCCATAATGAACCCTGTGCAACTAAAGATCAGTCAGTTTAAATTAAAGTATAAGAATAAAGGGCTTCAGGAAGGGTATCCAGGAAAAACTTTACAGCTCATACTTTGAATCTATTAGGACATTTATAGTTTTTTGTTAAGAAAGTTTGGGAGGCTGTAAAAACATTGAAAACTGAGAGAGGGAGGGAAAAGTACAACAAAAGGAGGCAATTCTTAATTCCTGGGAAAACAAAATATTGTAAAAGAAAGGAAATGTAATTATAGTACACTATATGGCTTTGCAAGTTATAATACCTAAATTATAAACAGACTATAGAATGGTTTTATACTTATTGGAAGGATGGGGGAAAGTGTGTTTATATGTAAGAGTGTGTGTATTATAAGAAAACTAAATCGTCAATGAATTTTTAAAAATCAGGAAGTAGTGTATATACAACATATAGAAAAAAGTTTAAATGCCTTAAGAAAAGTTAGATGAGAAATAAATGGAGAGCGGTAATAATTGTCATGTATATAATTAAGGTGGCTTTGGAGGTACAGTAATAAAGAATGTAATGGCTAAAGAAGAGTTTTGCTATTTGTTATTATAAACCTTATATGACTCTAAATTATGTACATGTATTATTTTGATAATGATTAACATTTAAAAAAATTGGATATCAGGGGGTGTCTGGGTGGCTCAGTTGGTTAAGTATCCGACTCTTCATTTCATTTCAGGTCATGATCTCACAGTTCATTGGTTCGAGCCCTGCATCGGGCTTCTCACTGACAGCATGGAACATGCCTGGGATTTTCTCGGTCCTCTCTCTGCTCCTCCCCTGCTCATGCGCATGCTCTCTCTCTCTCCAAATAAAAAAATTAAAACTTTAAAAAATTGGATATCAGGATGCATTCATAAAAATAATATTTTAGTTGGTTAGATTTCTGAGTCAACTCACAAGAGTCTTTTTAGTCCAGTGTACACATACTGAAGAATAGCACACTAACATTATAATGATGCACATATGAAATATAGCACTAGCATGTATAGCATTATTTGTATAGGAAAATTTACTCAAGAATAAAACTTATGTATATCCCCAAACGTATAACTTCCTTAGCTACAGGTCAGAGGACTTCTAGTGCTCATTTGTATTAATAGATTATTTGTAAGGCTAAATATTCATATGAATTGTATTGTAGCATGTTTGGTAATAGTAAAGTACACTGAAGCTTTCTCAGACAGTTGCTGAGCCCTAGTTCAGTAGTGGTTCTCCTGTTTTCTCTTCCCTTCCCTTCCCACATCCATTCTGGTTCAGGCATTATGTGTTACATGGGAGTATGTCATAACTCCTTATGACCAAAGCTTCCAGCACCAGCCAAAATGTAAGTTCACTATGAGACATCTCTCTCACATCTAAACAGAATTAAAAGTCCTAAATACAAAAAGCAACTAAGTGAAGATTCTGCAAGTAGACAACAGACATATTGGGGAGGTAAATCAAAGCTTAAAGAACAACCAGTATGGTGGTGAATTTCTGGATTTTATTCATTCTTTATCTCCTGATGGTGACTCAAGAGTGGGCCAAGTTGCAGAACTATGGACAAGAACAATAAAAACTAGGAGAAACTCCTTTTTTAGTTTCAGAACTGGAGAAGTGGACTCCTGTAAGCTACAAAGCATGAAAAGAATCTCCCTCAGTCCCCCTTTTTTCCCTCTCCTAGCCCTACCCTGAAGCCAATTGCAGCGCAAAGCTGAACTGCCACTGTGGCAGTGATGGTGGTGGCACAGTCACCTAAAGATTCCAAAAAACAGCCTGTCTCTGCCACGGGACTGGAAACCAGGACCCCTGTGGTCTAAAGATGGGGAAGAATTCCCACTATATATTTTGATCTTTCTTTTGCTTTACCTGTGAACATCCCAACCTATATAGACTAGCTGACTGTGATAAGCTAAAACTTTGACAGATATCCTGACTTTATAGCCAGAGGACTGGGGGAAAGGGTCCCTGAGAGCTCAAAAGTTGGGGAGACTGTAGAGGAGAAAGCTGAATAAGAAAATCTCCTAATTCTGATTATAAATGGACACATGTCCTGGTCTCACCTCTGAGGTTCACATACATGTAACAAAGACAAAGAAACAGCAAAGGCTTTGAGAACTCACCTACAATATAAATCACCATCCAAGTTTTAGACTAACACCTGAGTAGTACACAGCTTTGAAATGGAACTGACATAAGAACCATGGCCCACAAAAGGCAAGACAGAACTTCCTATCTAACCCTAAAAGAGTTGATCACCTTCTCAAACAAAATAAACATTCTCTGGGGGATTTTAAGAGTTTTTAGAGTCTCACAATGTAACCAAAATGTTGGACATTTGGTACAATCCAAAATTGCTAATCATGCAAAAGAAACAGGAAAATCTGATCAATTCTCAAGGGAAAAGCCAATCAACAGAAGCCTACCCTGAGATGATATAGATGTTGGAATTATAAGACAGTGGCTTTAACATAGTTATTATTGCTATGCTCCATGAGGTAAAACTGATTTTTTAATGTTTATTTATTTATCTATTTTGAGAGAGAGAGCAAGAGTATGGGGATGAGGGGGAGAGAGATAATAGAGAAAATCCCAACCAGGTTTCACACTGACAGCACAGAGCCTGAGGCCAGGCTTGATCCTGTGAACCGTGAAATCATGACCTGAGCCAAAATCAAAAGTTGGACGCTTAACCCACTGAGCCACCCAGGTGCCCCCAAACTAAATACTCTTAAAAAGAATGTAAAGAGAAATTCTCAGCAGAGAAATAGATATAAAAACAAACCAGATGGAAAATTTGGAACTGAATAATACAGTATTCACTGGATGGTCTTTTTTTTTTTTTTTAATTTTTTTTTCAACATTTATTTATTTTTGGGACAGAGAGAGACAGAGCATGAACGGGGGAGGGGCAGAGAGAGAGGGAGACACAGAATCGGAAACAGGCTCCAGGCTCTGAGCCATCAGCCCAGAGCCTGATGCGGGGCTCGAACTCCCTGACCTCGAGATCGTGACCTGGCTGAAGTCGGACGCTTAACCGACTGCGCCACCCAGGCGCCCTCACTGGATGGTCTTAATAGCAGAATAGAGATATAGCAGAATAGGAATGAAGAGTCAGCAACTTCAAAGATAGATCAGTAGAAATCACCAACCTGAAGATATAGAGGAAACAGATGAAAACAAAACAGGGCCTCAGAAACCTATAGGACAATATCAAAGGGTCTGAACTTGTGTCACTGGAGTACCATGAAAGGAGGAAAAGACTGCTGTAGAAAAGGTTTTGAAGAAATAATGACTGAAAACTTTCCAAACTTGGTGAGACACAAATATATGGAGTCAAGAAACTCACTGAACCCCAAACAGGATAAGCCCAAAGGAAACTGTGCCTCTTAATCATAACCAAACTGCTGAAAAGCAGATTTTATTTTATTTTATTTTTTTTTTGAAGGAATTAGCCACGTATTTTATTTTTATTTTTATTTTTTTTATATATATGAAATTTATTGTCAAATTGGTTTCCATACAACACCCAGTGCTCCTCCCAAAAGGTGCCCTCCTCAATACCTATCACCCACCCTCTCCTCCCTCCCACCCCCCATCAACCCTTAGTTTGTTCTCAGTTCTCAACAGTCTCTTATGCTTTGGCTCTCTCCCACTCTAACCTCTTTTTTTTTTTTTTTTATCCTTCCCCTCCCCCATGGGTTCCTGTTAACTTTCTCAGGATCCACATAAGAGTGAAACCATATGGTATCTGTCTTTCTCTGTATGGCTTATTTCATTTAGCATCACACTCTCCAGTTCCATCCATGTTGCTACAAAAGGCCATATTTCATTTTTTCTCATTGCCACGTAGTACTCCATTGTGTATATAAACCACAATTTCTTTATCCATTCATCAGTTGATGGACATTTAGGCTCTTTCCATAATTTGGCTATTGTTGAGAGTGCTGCTATGAACATTGGGGTACAAGTGCACCAAGAAGCATAAAATACCTAGGAATAAATCTAACCAAAGATGTAAAGGATCTGTATGCTGAAAACTATAGAAAGCTTATGAAGGTAATTGAAGAAGATTTAAAGAAATGGAAAGACATTCCCTGCTCATGGATTGGAAGAATAAATATTATCAAAATGTCAATACTACCCAAAGCTATCTACACATTCAATGCAATCCCAATCAAAATTGCACCAGCATTCTTCTCGAAACTAGAACAAGCAATCCTAAAATTCATATGGAACCACAAAAGGCCCCGAATAGCCAAAGTAATTTTGAAGAAGAAGACCAAAGCAGGAGGCATCACAATCCCAGACTTTAGCCTCTACTACAAAGCTGTCATCATCAAGACAGCATGGTATTGGCACAAAAACAGACACATAGACCAATGGAATAGAATAGAAACCCCAGAACTAGACCCACAAACGTATGGCCAACTCATCTTTGACAAAGCAGGAAAGAACATCCAATGGAAAAAAGACAGTCTCTTTAACAGATGGTGCTGGGAGAACTGGACAGCAACATGCAGAAGGTTGAAAAGCAGATTTTAAAAAATCATGAAAGCAACCAGAGGAAAATGGTACATATGGAGGAATAATGTTTTGAATGACTACAGATTTCTCTTAAGAAACCACAGAGCCTGGAAGACAGTGGGGCAACATTTCAAAGTGCTGAAATGAAAGAAATGTCAACTTTGAATTCTCTCCCCAGTGAAAATGTCCCCCAAGAATTAAGGTGAAATTAAAGACATCAGATAAAGAGGGGCGCCTGGGTGGCGCAGTCGGTTAAGCGTCCGACTTCAGCCAGGTCACGATCTCGCGGTCCGTGAGTTCGAGCCCCACGTCGGGCTCTGGGCTGACGGCTCAGAGCCTGGAGCCTGTTTCCGATTCTGTGTCTCCCGCTCTCTGACCCTCCCCCATTCATGCTCTGTCTCCCTCTGTCTCAAAAATAAATAAAGGTTAAAAAAATAAAAAATAAAAAAAAAATTTTTAAAAGACATCAGATAAAGAAAAATTAAAAGAATTTTTTGTCAGCTAACCTGTTCTAAAATAAATGCTAAAAGAAATTCTTCAGACTGAAGGGAAATGATACCACAGGGAAAGTTGGAACTGTAATGTGCCTTAGGAAGAGCAATATATGTAGTAAATATATGGGTAAATAAAAAGTACTTTTCCTTCTCTCTAGATCTTTAAAATGTGCAGGATTATTAAAAGCAAAAGTTATAATGTTGTCGGGGGGGGTTAATGTATGTAGATGTGATATGTGTGACAACTATAATATAAAGGGGGAGGGCAAGGGGACCTATATAGTTGCAAAGCCTTTCTGTTTACTTGAAATGGTAAAATGAAAAATGTAGTAGACTGTGAAAAGTTAAGTGTGTGTATTGTGATCCCTAGAGCAACCACTAAAAAAATACAATACAAACAGATATAGATGCCAATAGGTAAATTAAAATAGAATACTAAAAACATTTCAAGTAATACAAAAGTAGGCAAGAATGGAAGTAACATCAGAACCAAACAGGAAGGATAAACATGAAACAAAACAGTAGATCTAAATCTAACTATATTAAGCATATTAAATATAAATGATTTAAACATACCAATTAAAAGAGATTGTCTAATTGGGTAAAAAATCATGACCCGACACTATGCTGCTTATTAAAAAACCCTTTTTAAATGTAATGATGTAGATAAATTAAAGGTAAAAGAATAGAGAAAGATATACCAGGCAAATACTAATTAAAAGAAAGCTAGAGTGACTATTTTAATATCAGGCAAAGTAAACATCAGAACAAAGAAAATTACCAGGGATAAAGATGGACATGATATAATGATAAAAAGGTCCGTTTATCCAAAACACATAACAGTCATTAACATACATCTAATAACAGAGCTTCCAAATATGTGAAGCAAAAGTAATAGAAATAAAAGGAGAAATAAAACCTTGCAAATATACTTGGAAGACTTCAGTACTCCACTTTCTATAATTGATAGAACAAATGGACAGAAAACAGCAAGGATATAGAAACCTGGGCAACACTATCAGTTACTTGATAGAGAAAGCGTGAGCAGAGGAGGGGCAGAGAGAGGAGACACAGAATCTGAAACAGACTCTAGGCTCTGAGCTGTCAGCACAGAAGCTGAAGCAGGGCTCGAACTCACAAATAGTGAGATCATGACCTAAGCCGAAGTTGGACGCTTAACCCACTGAGCCACCCAGGTGGCTCTGAAATTATTCTTTTTTTTTTTTTAATGTAAGTTGCAGAATTTTAATTTTTAAAAAAAAGTTTGTTAATGTTTATTTATTTCTGAGAGACAGAGTCAGAGCATGAGCAGAGAGGGGCAGAGAGAGAGGGATACACAGAATCCGAAGCAGGCTCTAGGCTTTGAGCTATCAGCACAGAGCCTGATGCGGGGCTCGAACCCATGAACCATGAGATCATGACCTGAGCTGGAGTAGGACGCTTAACTGACTGAGTACCCAGGTTCCCCAAAAGGAATGAAATTCTGATACGTGCTACAACATGGTTGAACCTTTAAGACTTTATTCTAAGTGAAATAAGCCATACACAAAAGGACAAATACTGTATGATTCCACTTGTATGAAGTACCTAGTAGAGTTAAATTCATAGTGACAGAAAGCAGAATAGTGGTTACCAGGGGGCTGGAGAGAGGAGGGAATGGAGAGTTAGTGTTTAACAGGTACAGGGTTTTGGTTTGGGATGATGAAAAAGTTCTGGAGGTGGATAGTGCTGATGGTTGCACAATATCATGAATGTACATAATGCACTGAACTATGTAATTAAATATGGTTAAAATGGTAGGCTTAATGTTATTTATGTTTTACCATAGTAAAGAGAAATACTAGCAAATTGAGCCCAAGAACATATAAAAAGGATGATATAACATTAGCCTTATAATTTGCATCTGGCTTATTATCCCCTCCATGCAAAACCACTGTTAGATTTATCTTCCTAAAGCATAAGTCTGATCAAGTCATTTTCCTGCTCAAAATCTTAAATGCCTACCAAGAAAACATTTTCACGAGGTGTTTAAACCTTACTATAGTCAGGTCCCAGTTTGCCTGTCTGGCCAAGTCTACCATTATTCTTCTACACTTGTTTTCTGTTGTAACCAAACACAACATATGTTTTTCCGAGAATATTCTTTAATTTCTTATCTCCATGTTTTTAAACATGTTTCTTGGGGCGCCTGGGTGGCGCAGTTGGTTAAGCGTCCGACTTCAGCCAGGTCACGATCTCGCGGTCCGTGAGTTCGAGCCCCGCGTCAGGCTCTGGGCTGATGGCTCAGAGCCTGGAGCCTGTTTCCGATTCTGTGTCTTCCTCTCTCTCTGCCCCTCCCCCGTTCATGCTCTGTCTCTCTCTGTCCCAAAAATAAATAAACGTTGAAAAAAAAAAAAAATAAACATGTTTCTTATTTTTTCTTCTTGAATTCTCTCCCTCACCCTGACCAATCTCTACCATATAAATTCTACTCATATTTCAAAACCCAAGTGAAACTTGACCTCTCCCTACTGTTTTTATAATTCCTGTGTCTAGCTGTGATTTCTTGCTGCAACATATACTTTGATTTGTTTAAGTGCTTATTGAGCACTTGTCTGTTGATAGTGATGGATCAATGCTGGATTTCAAGAGTTCATTAAAGAATAAGGCACATCCCTTCCCTCTTATAGTTTACTATCCTCGCACACAAGACGGACATATAAATATAAGTGTTCAAAACAATATGCTAAATGCTGAGCTGGAAATATGGAGCAGGCACTTACTAGTACTTATATTTTACCTTATAGATATTGGTCTTAGTTTCTCCATTAGCAAGCTCCTACGTGACAAGATATCCTTCCACTCTCCTTAATTCCTGGCATTAAGTGTGCACAGTTAAATATTTGCAATGAGTTTTTATTAGATTTCTTTATTCAAGGCAACCAATAAAGCTTAACCAACAATTTCACAACTATTTCTTCAATCTTTTTTCTTTTGGGGCATTATCCAACAGCCAATAAACATAACTTAAAGCTCTGTGTGGTTCCTGGATAGAAACTCAAAATACTAAATAATTTCGGCAGCTTACATAGGAATTCCTCTGCTCCTCAAGGTTGATTTTATATAGATAGTAGTAACATTTACCTAAAAGTTTCTAGAAATTATTGCAAGTTGTGAAAATTCATGCATTCTCATCTTGAGAAATTTAACAGTTCTAGGAAGAGATATATAATGTGGGAAAATGTTAATTTAATCTTATGTGAATGTTCTTTATGAAACTTTAAGTTTTAAAAAACATTTTACAGAATGTTTCCTTCAGGGGCGCCTGGGTGGCCCATTCGGTTGAGTGTCCAACTTCAGCTCAGGTCATGATCTCACGGTTTGTGAGTTTGAGCCCTGTACTGGGCTCTGTGCTGATAGCTAAGAGCCTGGAGCCTACTTCTGATTCAGTTTTCCCTTCTCTTTGTGCCCCTCTCCTGCTCCTACTCTGTCTCTCTCTTTCTCTTAAAAATAAATAAACATTTAAAGAAAAAGAATGTTTTCTTCAAATTTGTTTTATTGAGGCATTCTGATTTGATATTTAAGAAGTTTATTCACGGCAGCTCTTTCTGTCCACAGGTCCTATCCCTGTGCTTTAATAAAATCACCTTTTTATTTTTTTATTTTTTATTTTTTTATTTATTTTTTTTTTAATTTTTTTTTTTTTAACGTTTATTTTTTTGGGACAGAGAGAGACAGAGCATGAACGGGGGAGGGGCAGAGAGAGAGGGAGACACAGAATCAGAAACAGGCTCCAGGCTCTGAGCCATCAGCCCAGAGCCCGACGCGGGGCTCAAACTCACGGACCGCGAGATCGTGACCTGGCTGAAGTCGGACGCTTAACCGACTACGCCACCCAGGCGCCCCTAAAATCACCTTTTTAAAATGCACCCCCCTCCCCAAAAAAAGAAGTTCATTCATTACACCAAAGTTAGGATATATGAAAATAGGTCATGTTGCTATTGTCCAGTGGCCCTGTTAAATCACAATCACGTGGCTTAAACAGTAATGCTTATGCTACAGACAATTTATCTGAGAATTAAATAAGAAATCCTTTTTTCCATGTTTGTGTAAGCAACCAAATCTGTAAGACTTTATCAACAACAGTTAAAAACAGGTAGTATTACCAAACACTAGATTTAAATTAAATCTTGTAAGCATTTACCATAAAAGAAAAAAATGATAAGTTGTTCCCCATCAAAAGGAAAAATTTTATCAAATCAAAAACTTCAGGGTTTTTTGTTTGTTTTTTAGAGAGAGCTTGTGCATGCAAGCAAGCAGGCAAGGGGACATTGGGTGCAGGGTGGGGAGCAAGGGAGGGGAGAGGGAATCCTAAACAGTCTCACCACTGTGAGATCATGACCTGAGCTGAAATCAAGAGCCAAATGCTTAACTGACTGAGCCACCTATCTGCCTTCCCCTTTAGAAAAAAAAAAAAAACAAAAAAAAAAAACAAAACTGTAAAAACAAAAACAAACAAAAAAAACCTTCTGTTCTTCTAAAGATACCTTTTTTTTTTTTTTTTTAATTTTTTTTTTCAACGTTTATTTATTTTTGGGACAGAGAGAGACAGAGCATGAACGGGGGTGGGGCAGAGAGAGAGGGAGACACAGAATCGGAAACAGGCTCCAGACTCTGAGCCATCAGCCCAGAGCCCCACGCGGGGCTCGAACTCACGGACCACGAGATCGTGACCTGGCTGAAGTCGGACGCTTAACCGACTGCGCCACCCAGGCGCCCCTAAAGATACCTTTAAAAATTTTTTTTCTTTATTTTGAGAGAGAGAGAGAGAGAGAGAGAGAGAGAGAGAGAGAGAATGGGGGAGGGGCAGAGAGAGGGAGAGGGAATCCCAAGCAGAGGCTAACAGTGCAGAGTCCGATGTGAGGTTCAGTCCCACGAACCATGAGATCATGACCTGAGCCAAAAGAGTCAGACACTCAACCAACTGAGCCACCTAGGTGCCCCCTAAAGATACCTTTCAGAGAATGAAAAGGCAAGCCACAGACAGGGAAAAAATATTCTCACTTCATATATCTGACATAATACTTATATCCAGAATATGTAAATAACTCTAAGAACTCAGTAATAGGAAGAAAAGAACCCAATTTAAAAATTGGCAATATTTTTAACAGACATTTTACAAAAGAAGATCTATAAGTAGCCAATAAAGAGATGCTCAACAATAATTACCAGAAACTTCTAAGTAACTATGTTGTAGCAATAGCTTATTGCTTTTTATTGCTACGTAGTATTCTATAGCATCAGAATATTGCAATCTGTTAATTTATTCTCCTGTTGGTGGGTTATCTGAATTATTTCTAGTTTTAAACTATTGTGAATAAAGTTGCCATGAACATTCTGGACCATGGTTTTCAAGTAGGTATATGCACTTAATTGTTTTGCGTTTTTAGCAACCACTTATATGTAGTACAGAGGTTTGTTAGTTTTAATAGATAATGCTGAACAGTTTTCTAAAGTTGCACGCCTGTTTATTCTCTTTCCAGTAATGTATAAGAGTTCCAATTGCTTCATATCGTTGTCAACACTTGATATTGTTCCTTTTAGCTTGAGCTATTCTGGGAGTTCTGAAGTGATACTCATTGTGGTTTTAATCTGCATTTTGCCGTAATTAATTGTGTTGAGCACTTTTTCATATGTTTATCGCACATTGGATGGATATACAAATGAAAACTAGCATGGAAATACCACATAACTTAGTAGAATGGCCAAAATTTAATAACTGACATTACCTAAGTGTTAATAAGAATGTGGAACAGTCAGGGGGCCTGGGTGGCTCAGTCGATTAAGCGTCCGACTTGGCTCAGGTCATGATCTCACAGTTTGTGAGTTCAAGCCCTGGAGCAGGCTCTGCACTGACAGCTCAAAGCCTGGAGCCTGCTTCAGATTCTGTGTCTCCCTCTCTCTCTCTCTCTCTGTCCCTCCCCTTCCTGTGCTCTCTCAAAAATAAACATTAAAAATTTTTTTTAAAAAAAGAATGTGGGAACATCTGAAGCTGTCATACATTGCTGGTGGGAGGGTAATATGGTCAACCACTGTGGAAAATGGTTTAGCAATTTCTTATAGACCTATAAACATAATTATCATGATCCAACAATTTCCATTCATTAGTATTTACTTAAAAGAAATGAAAAAATATTGTCCACACAAAGACTTTTATCCAAATGTTCATAGCAATTTTATTTATAATAGCCAGAAAAATCTAGAAATAACCCAAATGTCCATTCATCAATAAGTAAGTGGACAAGCAAATCTGGTATATCCATATAAGGGAATACTACTTAGCAATAAAAAGGAATGAATTACCGATTGGTTCAATAACATGGATGAATTTCAAAAGCATCCTGAGGAAAAGAAGCCATCTACAAAAGAGTACATGTTGTATGATCCCATTCATATGAAGTCTAAGAACAGGCAAAACTAATCTATTGTGATAGAAGTGAGAAAATGATTTTATCTGCTGGGGTTGGTGGTGGAAATTCTATAGTTTTTGACTGAAAAAGTGATCACAATGTTTTATATCTTGTTTTGGGTGGCTGCTTACCTGAGAGTGTATTATTGCCAAAACTCATCAAACAAAACACTTTGAGTTCTGTCCCTTTTATCATACATAATGTAGAGGCACCTGGGTGGCTTAGTCGGTTAAGTGTCCAACTTTGGCTCAAGTTGTGATCTCACAGTTCATGGGTTTGAGCCCCCCCCCCCCCCCCCCATCAAGCTCTGTGCTGACAGCTTGGAGCCTGGAGCCTGCTTCGGATTCTATGTCTCTCTCTCTCTCTGTCTCTCTCTCTGCCCCTTCCCCACTTGCTCTCTCTGTCTCTCTCTCAAAAATAAATAAACATTGAAAAAAAGTGGAAACAATTGAATTTTATAAAAGAAGACTCTTTACATAAATGAATACTTAAATATAATTGGTTACCTTTCTTTTTTATCCTGGCATGTATTAACCACCATTTCTTCTAATCTTGATCTCTTCTTCTAAATTGATGAGAGTACTAAACTAACTCTTCTCCAATTTCTATCTTGGCTTCCTCAACCTGGTATAACTCACTATCTTTATTCTAAAACACATATTCAGGATTTTAAAACAAATGACACCAAAGCCTTCATGTAATTTGACCTCAACTGAAAGTTTTAAGTAATTTGAGGTAATGGAAATAGTTTAATTTGCGTTTGTAGTGTCTAGATTGTTAGGAAGGCTATGCCCCCTTTCCTCTGGCTTGGGCCATCTACTTCCTCCACAGGGCCAAAGAAGAAATGTTTCTTTTTGCTGAATATATGAAAACCTGTACAACTTGATCTTTTTTCCTGAGTGGAAGGAATTAGCTTTCCATTCCCCTTTTCAGTGTTGTTTTTTAAGTCAGTTTTCTGGCTTCTGCAATCAGACAACACAAAGAAATAAAAGGCATCCAGATCGGCCAGGAGGAGGTCAGACTTTCACTCTTCGCAGATGACATGATACTCTATATGGAAAACCCAAAAGATTCCACCAAAAAACTGTTAGAAATGATTTATGAATTCAGCAAAGTTGCAGGATATAAAATCAATGCACAGAAATCGGTTGCATTCCTATTCACCAACAATGAAGCAACAGAAAGAGAAATCCAGGAATTGATCCCATTTACAATTGCACCAAAAACCATAAGATACCTAGGAATAAATCTAACCAAAGAGGTGAAAAATCTATACACTGAAAACTATAGAAAGAAATTGAAGAAGACACAAAAAAATGGAAAAAGATTCCATGCTCCTGGATAGGAAGACAAATATTGTTAAAATGTCGATACTACCCAAAGCAATCTACATATTCAATGCAATCCCTATCAAAATAACAGCAGCATTCTTCACAGAGCTAGAATGAATAGTCCTAAAATTTGTAAGGAACCAGAAAAGACCCCAAATAGCCAAAGCAATCTTGAAAAAGAAACCCAAAGCAGGAGGCATCACAATCCCGGACTTCAAGCTATACTACAAAGCTGTAATCATCAAGACAGTATGGTTCTGGCACAAGAGCAGACACTCAGATCAATGGAACAGAATAGAGAACCCAGAAATGGACCCACAAACATATGGCCAACTAATCTTTGACAAAGTAGGAAAGAATATCCAATGGAATAAAGACAGTCTCTTCAGCAAATGGTGCTGGAAAAATTGGACAGCGACATGCAGAAGAATGGACCTGGACCACTTTCTTACATTATACACAAAAATAAACTCAAAATGGATGAAAGACCTAAATGAAAGACAGGAAGCCATCAAAATCGTCGAGGAGAAAGCAGGCAAAAACCTCTTTGATCTTGGCCGCAGCAACTTCTTACTCAACACATCTCTGGAGGCAAGGGAAACAAAAGCAAAAATGAACTACTGGGACCTCAACAAAATAAAAAGCACAGCGAAGGAAACAATCAGCAAAACTAAAAGGCAACTGATGGAATGGGAGAAGATATTTGCAAGCAACATATCAGATAAAGGGTTAGTATCCAAAATCTATAAAGAACTTATCAAACTCAACACCCCAAAAACAAATAATCCAGTGAAGAAATGGGCAAAACACATGAATAGACACTTTTCCAAAGAAGACATCCAGATGGCCAACCGACACATGAAAAAATGCTCAACATCACTCATCATCAGGGAAATAGAAATCAAAACCACAATGAGATACCACCTTACACCTGTCAGAATGGCTAATATTAACAAGTCAGGCAACAACACATGTTGGGGAGGATGCAGAGAAAGAAGATCTCTTTTGCATTGTTGGTGGGAATGCAAGCTGGTGCAGCCCCTCTGGAAAACAGTATGGAGGTTCCTCAAAAAATTAAAAATAGAGCTACCCTATGACCCAGCAATTGCACTACTAGGTATTTATCCAAGGGATACATGTGTGCTGTTTCAAAGAGACATATGCACCCCAATGTTTATAACAGCACTATCAACAATAGCCAAAGTATGGAAAGAGCCTAAATGTCCATCGATGGATAAATGGATAAAGAAGATGTGGTATATATATATATACAATGGAGTATTACTCAGCAATCAAATGAAATTTGATCAAATTTGATGAAATTTCATGAAAAAGAATGAAATCTTGCCATTTGCAACTACGTGGATGGAACTGGAGGGTATTATGCTAAGTGAAATTAGTGAGTCAAAGACAAATATCATATGACTTCACTCATGTGAGGACTTTAAGAGACAAAACAGATGAACATAAGGGAAGGGAAACAAAAATAATATAAAAACAGGGAGGGAGACAAAAACATAAGAGACTCTTAAATATGGAGAACAAACAGAGGGTTCCTGGAGGGGTTGTGGGAGGGGGGATGGGGTAAATGGGCAAGGGGCATTAAGGAATCTACTCCTGAAATCATTGTTGCACTATATGCTAACTAATTTGGATGTAAATTTAAAAACAATAAAATGAAAAAAATAATAAAGTCAGTTTTCTGGCAGAGAGAAGCCGTAGCATCTATTTTGCAGTCCTTTTTCTAGAACAAAATATATAGTAAACAATTCATATATAGTAAGCAATTAATACAACTTTTCTTGATGGCTATTAGAAAACATATTATGAAATACAAGCTTTAATTTTTTTCCAAAGCTCCAGTTGAAATATACCTGGGCATAGTCATAATAAGTAATAGCAGTAAGGAAGCCAAATTTGCAAACAAAGATAGGTCAAATGCATTTTGTGAAATGTTTTCTCTTCCACTATTCTGTCATTAATTGGTTGATTATTGATTATCTAGGCTATTGAGAAAGCAGTGACCTGAGTAATAGATTACCAAGGGCAGAGACTACATCTTAATATTTTGTGTTCTGTGGTACCAAATAAGCACAGAAAATGAACAGATCTAGATAAGAAATAGACACAATGTACTTAATGTAATTCCCAAATCATTTATATCAATTCTAGATTTGTTATTAGGGATATATGTCTGATGTTTTTGTCCAGCTTTGAAGATACTCTGCTTGGGGTGATTGAGAAAGGGCCACAATGTTGCCCAACTTTACTGAATTCCTCACTGTTGGCCATTTCATGGTAAAGATTGAAAATCCTACCTCTCAAGCTAATGTAGAGCAGTAACAAAAGCTGAACTGTGTGGTTCACCCTTGCTGTGGCCAAGGATGCAAAATCTGGTTTTTGAAGCTCTCTCCTAGACTTCAGGCCACGTGGAGGAGGAAAAGGTCTTACATCTTAACAAATTTGAAGACCTCGAGACTTTATCAACTGTTTTTTTAACCTTGGAATCAGTTCAGGCAATTATTACAAAACCAATTTGAAAGGTTAAAAGTGAACTCTGTGTAAATTTATTACGAAGAAAATGAAAGTCACATTATCTGCCCACAGATAATTGAGAGTTATTTTTCCATTCTAAGGTATTTACTGGTGTATTGATCCTCAAATAGTAGTTCTTAACCTTTTTTGAGTCACAAATTCCTTTGAGGATCTGATGATCCTCCCTGCCCTCGCAACATTTTTCTTCCTCCCTGCCCTCGCAACATTTTTTAATTGCCTGCCATGTGCCAGGCATTGTTGGGTGGGGGGGCGGTTATGCTTTGTACTTCCTACTTTCAAGAATGTCTTCTTTGCATATAGACACATCATTTTGCATACAACTTCAGGGATTTTATTGAACCCCTAAAGCCCTCTAGAGTCAAGAAAGATCTTTAAAGTAATTATATGGCTAAAAATATTTGACATTCTAGCAGAATCTTAGTATTTGCAGGAATAAGAAGAGAATGTTCTATTAAGGATCTGTCCAGTGATACAAGATCCTTACTCATTCAAATCATATGCAGTATGGAATGGGAGACAAGGAATTTGACATTTCATATGCAATTAGAATAGGTAACTGATATAGTCTTGCTCTTTTACTGTACATGAGAGGAGTGGTTGGTTGCACTAGGTAACCAAGAATTCTTTCTACCAGCTCGAAGTCTGGGATTCTTAGTGAGAAAGAAAGAAGGCCACCAAAATTTAAACCTTACACTGTGGTCACTGAATCTTACTCTGTGTCTGTCAGCCTCCTTTACCATTCTAACTGAAAAATTGACCTATTTATTATGCACCATTGCTCAGAAAGCTAGTGTGTTTTAATATATGGTTAAGGGTTGTACATCTGCTGTGACTTGAGTGATGAAACCTGTCACTCTGACCTTAACCCAGAATCACTCTTTTCTTCTGTCAATGCTCAGTCCGTGGTGAAAGGAAAAGATCTAAACTCTAGAGGAGACTATTAATCTAAAGAACTCACATCCTATCAGTTAAAGGAGCATCTGAAAAGCCTCACATAAAGCAAAATTTCACCTTTGAGCCATGTAGTATGTCTAGGTTTCATGTTTTTTGTTTTTTGTTTTTTTGTTTTTTGTTTTTTTTTTTTACTGTGTTGAGTTGTGATACTTGGTAGCTTCTTGAAACACACACACAAGGTGGGGAAACAATACTTCTCTTCACCCTGACCACCCAGTTTATGCAGCCTCAGACTTCCATTATTACCAGAGGACTCAGTGGATATAGGACAGTCACATGAATTTAATGGGGAGCTGTGTATATGCATCTCTAAACTTGTTTGACTTAACAATCTGGCACAGTTAGATAAAGAACCCATGTAGCAAAGCTGATACACAGATACTATGTGAGTGAAATTAAAGTGAAGTCACGTTTATTTTATCCTGAACCAAAAAACACTTTTAGGATTCTCAACTTTACCAAAGAAACATCTGCATAGTGATGCTATTTGGATTCATACACTACACTTGTGGCTTGGAGACAGACTGTATTTTATATTTTGTTTTTCAGAGCCCAGTTTGGCATGAGAGAAGTCTAAATCTTGGCAGAAAAAAACTGGATTCCAAAACACTTTCGGAAATGCTTAATGTGTGAAGCATCTTTTAGTTTCCCTACCCTAACACAGTGCTTTGCACATAGTCAGTGCTCATTATGGCTGCACTGAGTGCTCATATCTGTTCTTCTTTAGAGTCTTTCTTTTCTATTATTGACTTTTGTCCAAAAACCACTTAGAAAATAGTTTCAAATAATCAATTTGAAAGTATTGGATTAATATACTTCTTAACCCACAGAAGGAAAAGTTAGAATTTTTCATGTTCTTAGGGGTTTTGGAGAAATAAAACGATTTTAGCCAAGAATTTGTGTTAAAATTATACTGTATACAGCCTTAGAGATCTAATTTAATTTAAGTAGGACCAAAACATGATTCAATGTTTATAACATAAAGGGCTTTGGGAAAAGTGGTATCTCCTATATCCATAATTATAGATTGAGGTCAAATTGGAAAAAGTACAGAAACTCTGGCTTATTTTTCTTCAATCAAGAAGTAGCATTTGGGGGCGCCTGTATGGCACAGTCGGTTAAGCGGCCGACTTCAGCTCAGGTCCTGATCTCACTGTTTGTGGGTTCAAGCTGTCTGTATTGACAGCTCAGAGCCTGGAGCCTGCTTCACATTCTGTGTCTCCCTCTCTCTTTCTGTGCCCTTCCCCTGCTCATGCTATGTCTCTCTCTCTCTCTCTCTCAAAAATAAACATTAAAAATTTAAAAAATTTTTTTAAAGAAGTAGCATTTGGCTCCTTTCTAGGCCACTGCTATATGGAATCTTAGAAGTTTTTCATTGATCATATATTTAATAGTTAGGATATTTTCAGCAAAGCTATTCCTGTAATTATCAAACACTTGGTTAAATAATCTGAGTCAAATATGACGAAGTCTGCTTTTCATTGGAACAAGTTTTGACATGTAGAAACACTCTTTTATGTTTAGGTTAAACATATATTTTTCATAAACTATAATTGTATGCGATAAGACTTACTTTGCTACGTTGGGATTCAAGATAAATGCATGTGATTTTGCAGATTAATTGCATTCTTTGAGCTCTTAGTTGCCAGGGCCTGACAGGTATTCAGTCAGGAAGACTGGCATATGGTAGAATTGTCATAATAATAAATATACATGAAATGAATACATTAGTGCCTACAAAGTGCTGGGGCAATAGAAATATACAATCTGAGGGAGCTCAACCCCAGTGACAAAATCCCATCAAGATGGCTAATGCTGAAGGTTACCAAATGTGTGAAACTAAATAAATTCCAGTTAGAAGGAGAAATGTTAAGCAATGTTAGGAGAATTCCCATGCTATGTAATCCCTGGTAGAAGTTGTTATCATTGAATACAGAGGATCTAGCACATCTAACTTGTGATGTGTAATTAGCCCAGAATAGTGATAACTATTAATATTAACAATACAAGGAATATTGATAGTATAAGATCTTGTAGTCTGATTTCAGTTCAACTCAGCAAATATTTATTGACTGTCTACCCCATGCTAGTCTTATGCTGGGTGTATTAACAATGTCCTACCTTCCAGGAATTCATAGTCTAGTGGAGCAAACAGTTGTGTAAATACTTAATTATGACATGTGCTCTTTTTTTTCTTTTTTTGGTTCAAGGGTGTACAAAAAACTATGGGAGCAACAAAGAAGTTGAGATTATTTATCCCTAAAGGAATGAGAAAAACTCATAGTTCTGAAGACAACTATTAGCTCAGAGAGGGGGAAAGACACTTTAGGGAACCCATGTTTGTTATTTGTGGTCTAGGAGATTTTGAAATTAATCCACAGGATTATGAACAAAAAGAAGATATAGGGGCACCTAGGTGGCTCTGTTGGTTAAGTGTCCAAGTCTTGATTGCAGCTCAGTTCATGATCTTGCAGTTGGTGAAATCGAGTGCCACATCGGGCTCTGTGCTGTCCGTGTGGAGCCCGCTTAGGGTATTCTCTCCCTCTCTCTCTGTCCCTTCCCTGCTCATACATGCACACATGAGTTCTCTCTCTCTCTCTCTCTCTCTCTCTCTCTCTCTCTCTCAAAATAAATAAAATTAAAATATATATATATATATATATATATAAAAATTTAAATGGCCAAAAAGCAGAATAAGTAATTCCTATTTATATTTATTATTACTGATAACTTTTCCTGCTTCCTAATTTTGTTAATGTTTATTTACTTTGTTAAATCTCAGATTAAAGGAACTTTCCCCTGAAATAAATAAAATTAGGAAATTAGTATGTCATGAAAAAGATTCCATCTGGCCTTTCATGAACTTGAGGCTAGTAGCAGACCTAAAGTTTCTCATTTGGATAACGACCTCTGTGGAGATTAGGGAGGCCTTATGACATAACATGCATTTGTTTTAAATAAAAACTTTTTAAAAGATAAATCCATCCTTTTCTTTTGAAGTAATAAATGCTAGTGTATGGTTGGAGATACATATTAACTTATTCCAAATTAGTATAATGCTTTAGTTGAGAGATTGTTTTTGTGGTTGTTGTTTCTGACATTAACTTTACAATGAAGATAATTTATTTAGAAAAAAGAATTGTTTTTACTTCACAATATTTATTTAGGTTTTCTACTGTTTCTCACAAAATGTTCATGAGTATTAGTCACCCATAAAATAGAAACTGCTTCTCATCTACTGTGAACCTTCCAGTATTTTGAGATCATGGGATCACTGATTTGTGAGGTGCAGTAAAGCTATGTCATATGAAAAGAACCAGACCGGGGGGCCAAAGATAGCACCGCTATGTAGACTCTCCCTGGCCAGTGAAGATTTTGTTTTACAAGATTGTGTCCGTGTTTGGTCAGTAGAGCTAAGGCAGAAGGTGAATGAAAGAACACTGCTTTAAAGGCATTAAAGAACATTATGAAGGAAAACATTTTTAGTGCAAAGCCTTCCAAATGGGGTAGAGGTACAGAGTCAGCGTAGAGCAGCCAAACAGAGCTTGTGTTTCCCATATGTGGCTGCCAGTACATGGGCAGTATGATTGCTGTCCTAGCATTCACTGCCATAAAAATACTGCCAATACTAGAAATCTCAGATTCCTCTTTGTTTCCTCCCTCTCCCTTCCTTCCTTCTACCCTCATTTCCTCCCACCCTCCCTCCCTCCCTCCCTCCCTCCCTCCCTCCCTCCCTCCCTCCCTCCCATCTTTCCTTTTTTCCTTTTTGAGAGTCCATATCAAACTTGTTTTTGAAAAAGGCTAATTCCCATCTCTTAAAACCAAGCCTACACCTCAAACATAAAAATTGTTTCAATCTTTATTTACTTCATTTGTAAGGTGGGGGGAGGAGCATATTTTAGAGAAAACAGATTGAACCAGTAAAAATGACATTGACTAAGTCATTTTGCCTTGTTAGACCACACATTCCTCATTAGTGAAATAGGTTGTTGAACTGCACACTTCTTAGCTGCCTTCCAACTCTAAAACTTCATGATTCTAACTTCTGATTTTTTAACTACCTGGTGATCTTTCAAAGGGTAGGAGCTGGGTGTGCAGACTTACCACCAAATACCAGTAACAGGTCATCGTCAACGTGGCCAATCTTACAGAAAGATTCAAGAAACATGATATTTGAGCAAAGTCTCAAAAACAAGTGTTTACATCGATTAGATGTTGGTCCTTACATTGGGGTTATTATTCCACTCATTTGGAAAAGACTTGGTGAAAGGAATGGGGTTTGAAGGAATTTTAAATTTTGGTTTATCCTTAACTGCGCAGAAGAGATTTATGTAATTTACACTGCCACATTTCCATAGCTTTCCTAGTTAAAAAAGAGAATTTAAATGCCTTCTTTGCTGCATTCTAAGAAGCATATATCCCTTTGCTTTTGAATGAAATTATTAAAGAGGGAGAGAGAATGGGGCGCTTGGTGGCTCAATTGGTTAAGTGTCCAACTTCAGCTTAAGTCATGATTTCACGACTTGTGGGTTCCAGCCCCGCATTGGGCTCTGTGCTGACAGCTCGGAGCCTGGAGCCTGCTTCAGTTTTTGCATCTCCCTCTCTCTCTCTGCCCCTCCCCTGCTCGCGTGCACGCGCTCTCTCTCTCTCTCTCTCTCTCAAAAATTAACATTAAAAAAAAAATTAAGGAGGGAAAGAGAAGAGAGCATTACCAATCAGATATCCTTCCCATGCCTATTTAAACTTTACCTATGTAATTATGAATTATCTACTTCCTAACTATATGGAAATATGCCTTATATTTTGAAGTTGCACAAATATTAGCATGAATCCTTATTAGACGACTGCACACTACCATTCATGATTTGAAGTTGAAAGATATTTAGGGTAAAACATGGGACAAATGATATATGGCTTAAAAGAACATCCTGTATAGAAATACTTGTTAGGAACATAAACCAGATGAGGTAAATCCCCAAAGAACATCCAGAATGAACTAATGCTCCATGCTAATACGAATCCAAGAGTGCATTTAAGGACCTTTGATATTGCCTCTAATGACCTCTTAACTACACTCTTAAATTTTTATCAGCTTTCAATTTTTCTGCTGAAGAAATTTAAAAAGAAGAAAATACCATTATCAGATATAATCAGCTTGCTCTCTTTGTCATCTGTGTGTACATACATATTGAGACATGAAATCTAATGGGGGAATTTTTACTTTCCTTAATCTTGCACGCAGAATTAAAAAGAAAGTGGAAGATTGTTGCTTAAATAGATAGGTGAAGGCAATATTACATTGCCTGTTGCTTCAAACAGTGTTTTTTTCAATTGAAATTTTCCAAAGCATGAGATAGACCAGGACAGTACAGTTTTCAGCAAAATTTCACAACTGTGCTATTGAAAGTCCTGCATTAAATACTACGAAGAGGATTGCCAAAAAGATGAGTCGTTACATCACACATTCTAGATGTCATTAGAATATTTTACAGTAAACTTCAACGTGTTCTTTCTAGCCTTTACTCCACTTTTGGGTTACTTACCTCCAGGAGGGATGTAGAAACAGTTGAGTTGAGCTTCATGCACCAAAGTGCCCTTAAACTTCACCTCTGACTCGGCAGAAGGGTGCCTGGGAAGCGGCCGGTATGCAGGCGCAGCAGGCTGAACAAAGGCTCGAAGCATGGTGGATGTCCAGATGTGGACTAATAGGTCAGTTTTTTAAAACAAATCTCCTCATGAGCTTTTCTCCTTGTAATTTCTTAAAGCCCCGAAGTCATTCCCATTTCATTGTTCTACAAGTTTACACCGCTGTATCACCTCGCAAATTTAGGTCCCGGTGATTCCTTTTTAAGTGTTAGAATTTGAGAAACCACACCTTCTTTTTTGGTTCTTTTCAACCTATTTTTTTCTGTCTTGCCTGCTGTACTCACTGCCTACATAAGGATGGGCCTCTCCCCCAGTGGCTGTACAAGAAAACTGGGATTGAAATGTGAAGTTAATGGTTTCTGTCAGCCTGTCAGCTCATCACCTCCCTGAGGCATGTTGATCTCTGGTTTTTATATATCAGCACGAGCTACTTTGATATAGCCTCTTGTGTGGAAGAGCGATAGTTTTGTCCAGGGGTTGGGAGACCTTGGGCCTAAGAGGCAGAAAACTTCAGTTGGAATGTGCACGTTCATGTAACTGTTGGCCCTTTCCTGGTGGAATGCAACTCAAGTTGCGAAACTATTTTAAGGAGAAAAAAACTTAGGTCCAGTTCTACATTTTATCTCAGTGTTACCCTTCAGTAGCCAAGACTGTTAGGCAGTCTGTTTTTTTCTCCACCGACTAGTTAAATTTTATGTTCAAACTAAGTATTAACTGGGATGAAAAGTGCTATTTCAAAATGGTCCCATTTTAATTTTGAAGTCCCGTTGTTTTAGAGATAAATGGTCAGGTCCTAAAGAAACCTCCACCATGTCTTCTATAGTCATTACAGACCTGATCTTCCCTTCATTCTGCTTTGGCATCTGAAAGATGTTTTCATAGCATTTTTCCTTCCTAAATCTACATTTCAGTTACCTCATGGTAATGACATTGTCAGACTGCTTTTCTGTTTGTATCAACAGTTTCCTTGGCATCTAACTCTTATGAAAACCTAATCCTTATGTCAAATGCCACAAATGTGTAACATCAAACAAAAAAAATGACACTCAAAACATTTCTACTAATACATTCTACAGATGAGACACAAATGGCTCGTTTTCCTCTGCCATTGGGCCTGGAGTTTCTCAGTTGTGCTGCTTTTCTCCCCTGCTACCACCTTTCTCTTTTGATAGTTTTGGGAAACCCAGTCTCCAAGAAAAGGAAGGTTTCACTGTAATCAAGAAATAGACCTGGCTCCTAGTTTTATAACTACAGTTAAAACTGCCACAACACACAAATGTATTCAGATTTATTGTCGTTGAATGTCAGTGACCTAATGCACTTTTGCTTACAAGGACACAAGGCTCAATGGGTGAGTGTATAGGAATCTGTGTAGGCAATCAGAATAGGACATTAGTGTGGATGGATTTGCAAAGAACCTTGAGTGAAAAGCTTTAAGATACACATTTAATGATCTTGAGATGAAAGAATTTCTTTTCAGTATTGAGGCTCTCTCAGCACATAAGCTTCAGAATGTTCTTTTTTCAAAAGATTATCAATGTACTAAAGAGAAATATGTGTATGTATTTCTAGGAGGATAAAATGGTCCTGTTCAGGAAAATGCTGGAGGGTTTTTCCATTTTTTTTTTTTTCCTCTTCACATGTAGGTAAGATAAAGATTCCTGGCACACTAATCATATAAAAAGTTTAAAACCTCATTGCCACCTTATGGCGAGTCAGTAATTCAGATTTATAGGGTTCCTTTTAAAAAATATATCTGTTTAAAATAGCACTAAAGAGACATTTCCTGAAGCTTTGTATCTGAATCATTACTGACAAGAAGCAGAAATCCCACACTGAGGCACTGGTCAGATGGGTGGGGAAAAGAAGTTGTTAAAATATCAGCTGTTTTAATGACCAAATAATATGTATATAATTAAATGTTTTGAACGTTTAAATTTTAAAGTTTTTCCTTTAAAAAAATATATTGTTATTTTTCATTGCTCTATCGTAACATTGCTGCTATTTTCAATGAAGATTATTTAAATGTATCTGTAGTTAATGTATTATTTATATGATTAAAATACCACCAAATCCTTAACTAGATCTTTATAAATGTACTTTGGAACTGTTTAGCCTTTGCTATAAAAATGATGTAAATGGGCACATACTAAGGTATACAGTTTATTTGAAAATTGTTAGATGAATCCATAGCAGCTACAACTTACTACATTTTTCTTTCATTCCTAAATGATTAAGACAGTCACATCTCATCTTTCAACAGTTGTAAGTATTCTGTACATTCTGAAGGCAGAGATTTGTTATTGAATTTTATTTTTTTCTGTACTCTTTCTTAACTTACAGCTTACAAAGCCAGTTTTTCAGTTAACATATTCCTGAGAGAAGGAGAGAGATTTCTAGGCCTAATTTGTGCATCAGGTTTCTGAATACTTAAAGATGAAATACATATATAAATGTGCAGATGGAGTCTAGAAACAATGATGCTTCAAAGCCAGGAGTTTAGTCTTCAGCCTGTATTCATTCATTTAAGAAGCATTTGCCAGATGCCCATTATGTTCAGGTACTATATTGTTAAGGGCAACATACTTTATTGGGGGTATGTATATGTGTCTGCGCACGCATAAGACCACTACAGATTTCTCTGTGGGCTTAGAAAATTCCAGTACTAGGTTTTCAAGCTTAAACTCCAGTGATTGGTTTCATTTATTTGTAAGTGTGTATTTTCTTCAAGATGGAAAGAGAATTTCTTTCCCTTTTGTAGTTTTGAAGGTGCTCATAATTTGTTTGATGTGTTTTTTGCAGTGTCCATTTATGGAATTTGGTTTTATGATAAGGAAGAATGCCAAAGAATTGCAGAGCTTATGAAAAAGTAGGTGCTGAAAGGCTAAGTATTTTTCAGGACATGATGCTTTTGTTTGTGTTTCCCAGTATGACTACACTATACTCTTAACAGAATATCTCTCTCACAGCAATCCTTTCCACAGTGGTTAGGAAAACATGTACTATTACTTAGATGAAAAACAGACATATTTTTACATTTTCACTAGATAAGATTCCTCAGTAGGTAGAACAGTTCACCTCATTTTTTTTTTTGCATGTGTGAAATATCGATGATATGAATTGTTCCAGATGGCAGTTTTCTTCAATATTTTACTCATTTGCAAATTAGCAGTTTTTTTCTTTGAAAAGCTATCAGTATAGCTGTCAGTAAAAAGAACACTCTAAGCCATTTTAAAGGCCACTACACATCCTCTAAGATCTTCCATTTCCTTCCTGCCCTAAACGCTTTCCTTTAACTGCATACCCATGGTTATGGGAGGTCAGAATTTCCTCACATCTCAAATGCTGTTGAGTACGTAGACTTTATTTTCAATCTTGTTGGAATATCTGGGTTAATATTAGTTTAGTGATCAGTAAACAGTCTTTTTTTTTTTTTTTTTTTTTTTTTTTTTTTTGTAGCTAGTCTCTTTTTCTTTTAATCTCTTGATACGTTGTGGTTTGTCCCATCTGCATTTTGGGAAATTTAAATCACTGTCTGACTCCCACTCTTGGCTCCCCTGACTGCATTGAAAGGAAGGCCCAGGTAAGCATGCTGTCTATTCTGTGATTGGTTCTTGAGCCCCGACGCTGCTCACTGGGAGGCAGTTCTTTCCCTGCTTTATGGGGATGGTTTAAAGCCTCAGAATGAACTAAATTTCCTACACATGCCATATCGCAGCCAGTGACTGGACTTCGCCAAACACACAGTATGGCTGCTGCCCGCATGGATTTGACAAAGCATCTCCATCTGTAAAAGAACCATTTTCCAATTTTAAATCCTGAGGCAAGGAAATGACTTAAAAGTGACCCCCCAAAACGAAATGTGGGGAACACTTTTTTATAAATAGATTTCTGAAAATCTAGCTTGTGATAGCTAATTGTAGGTAACCAGCTCAAGTTGCAGATGGTGATTAAGTGTGCTCAAACTGGTATTTACCACCATAACAACTAGTTCCTAACACATTCATGTTATTGTAAACTGTGCAATGGATAATAATAGCAGATTTTATATAGATTAAAAAATACCCTGTGGCTCAGCCAAGAGGCCATGTTAAAATTGTTAGCATTCTGCAGTAATTACTTAACAGCTGGGGCAGGAAATTGATTGTTGACTAGCAATAAGCAGCTGATATGTGTGGATTCTGAGCCCTTCCTCAGTTAGAATTAAATCTCCCAGTAAATTCTCAGATCTCTTTTACCATAAATGACATGGCAGTTATAAAAATTTGAGCTGGAAGTCAAAGCACACAAAAGGAAAAGTATTTTTCTCAGTGTCACCTAGCACCACATAGGAGCAATCTGGTCTCCCTTCTGTATTGTTTTCAGGAAAACAGAAGACACTCTACATTGCTCCATTTGTTTGTTTGTTTGTTTGTTTGTTTGTTTGTTTGTTTGTTGTAATGCCCCTCTTCTAGAGTGGAATCTTCACAGTTCATAAACTGCCAGAGGACTAGAGGATTTGAGTTGCTGGAATCAATTTTGCTTTGACTTCAAGGCATATTGAAACAAGGCGTGGGGGGGGTGGAAATCTCGATATGCCATGCAGTTTGCTCAGTGTTTGAGAACTCTAAATTGGGTTTCCTCAGCAATTAATGAGTCCTGTCAAATGCTCTAAGTGAGGAGTCAGCAAACTTTTTCTGAAAAACAAAACAAAACAAAAAAACAAGTATTTTAGGCTTTGTAAAGCCATAGTTATCTGTCACATCTGCTCAACTCCGCAGTTACTGTGGGAGGCAGCTAAGTGATACAGTAACAGTGTGTCTGTAACTTTACAAAAACAGGTGGTGGGCGGGATTTGGCCTGCAGGACATAGTTTGCCCACCCCTACTCTGGATTCATTTATGTACTCACTGTACTCAGGACCTCCACTCTTACTTTTCTTCTTTCAATTCCTAAGCAGTCTTACTTCTACTATGACTATAACAAGACAAAAACAACTGGGTGAGAATTGGATGGTTTTAAAAGCCATTTGTGTTGAGTTCGTTTTTCTTCTGTGGATTCTCCCCTCTGTTTTTCTAGCCTAACTCAGTATGAACAGTTGAAAGCCCATCAGGGAGCTGGAGCAGGAAACTCCCCGATGATCCTCAATTCAGGAGAGGGCAAGGAAGTAGATATCTTGCGAATGCTCACCAAGGCCAAAGATGAATACACCAAGGTGAGTTTTTGTCTTCCCTTGTGAAACATACTTAAATCCTACAGTGGTAATATGCTTGTTGGGAAAGGCTTAGTGCTATTCCTTCCACCAAACAAAATTGTATGACAAGTTAAGTCTTTATTTGCTTTCAGCAGGATAAAGAAGACTGTTTGTTTTAAGTGGATTAAAAGGTAGCCTAAGAAATCAGCAGGCTTCATATATACAAATAGTACCCAATCAGAAGGTTTACTAGAAGACCCCATTTACAGTAGCAACTATTAATATAACATTCTTTGGAATAAAGGTAACAAGGAAAGGGCAAAACCTGTATGAAGGCATAAAAATAGACTTGACCAAATGGAAATATATGTCCTGATCTTGGATAAGAAGATGAAACTTAAAGCTTTCACTTCTGTTTAGTCTGTAAATTTTAGATGATTCCTAAACAAATAAAGACCGGTTTATTTTCTTCTTTTCTGGAGCCAGACATGTTGATTGTAAAGTTCATCAAGAAATATACAGGAAGAAAAGCAGCGGAAACTCTGACAAAGAAGGGCACTATTGGGAGAGAAGGGGCAGCAAACTCTGAATATTAAGGCATTAACACCTAAGCACATAAAACACTATGGTCTTGATGGTATCGATGCATAAACAGCCAGAGAGAACAATGGGACAGGTGAGAAAGTCCAAAATGACCCCCCATTAGGATGTCATTTAGGATGAAGATAAAGATGAAAATCTCAAATCAACTGTTTGAGTGGATATTTAAATAAATGAAATGGGAACAAATGGTAGCCATTTGGAAAAATACAAAATTGGATTTGTCCCTTATACCAGGATAAATTCCAAATTATTAGAAATTTAAATGTAAAAAAAAAACCATTCAAGTACCAGAGGAAAATTTGTATAGATTTCTTTGTAATCTGGAAAGGGAAAATCTTCCTAACTATATCTTAAAACCCAAAAGCAATTAATTCAGCTATATAAAAATCAAAAAATAAATGTTTTGCCTGGTTTTAAAAAGTGGAAAGATATATAAAACTGAGAAACATTTATATTTAAGCAACAGGAAGAGGGTTAATTTCCCTATTTTATACACTGGTCTTATAAAAATTGAGAACTAAAAGATTGACACTCTCTAGAAACATAGGAAAAAAGAAAATTAGGGAAAAAGGATAATTAAAACCTAGGATTTGGAAACGAGCTGAAATAATGTACATAACTGAATATCATATTATAATTACTTAGAAAAGAAATTAAAGTGACTTCAGAGCCCCATATTTGGACCCTTAGTACATTATATTTAAAGGACATAAGGACCCATAGAGCATTATATTTGAAGGACAAAAAGAACTGCAAAGAAATTGTAAACTTCATTCAGTGGTTTTATTGTTAATAATAACATTGGCATTGTAATTTTTTTAGCTGTCATGGATATAATAAATGAGTATGTTTATGTGCTCAGAACAAAACCTTTCGTATAAGAGAAAAATAATAAGTTAAAGTCATATAATGTTAAATTTTAAGTAAAGTGTGAGAATTAGTTCATATTTGGTTTCTTAAATATGTAGTTACTAACTTCTACCCTGAAGAGACCTAGAGATAAGTGACAACCCAGTAGCAATAAGCACCCCTGGCCCCAAGATTATTGTTTCTAAATACTGTTCCCTCCTAAAAGGTATCAGGGCTCTTTGAAGAAATTCCCAATTCCTATATCCCATGTCTGGGATAGGAAAATCAAACAAATAGGGTTATGTGAAAGGGGCACAGAAGTCAACGTGAAGGGACCGCTAACCAAAACATCAAATTCTAACATCAACAAGAATGACTACAATGGATTGAAACACATTGCATATATATAATCTGTGAGTTCGTGGTGATGAGAGAGCAAGCAGACTAAAAATATAAAACAAAACAAAAAATAATTGTTGGCTATTCTTGGAGGTATTAGGACACCAAGTCGTTCCTCTGATAATTGGTAGTTTATGGGAAGGAATTAAGCATTTACCCTGCCTGCCCAGCAGGGACCAATTTTCAGAGTAACCTCATAATCGTGGTTTAGGAGGGAAAGTTCTCAACCAAGAATTCCAGCTATTAAATGTAGATGAAGTGATAGAACTTAAAATCACCATAGTAAAATAAGTGATTCAAGCAATTGTCATTAGTAATGTTAATATTATGAGAAAGTTTGATGGAAACTTGACCATGGAAGGATCAATCTGCCACCATCTGAATCCACTGATCAGTGCCTTTAGAAGTCAGATAACCAGACATCACGTGCCTCCTAATGTGATATAATGTGAAACAAACATGTAGCACCACTTCGAAATGTTCTTACATGTCATTAGATCCTGAATCTAAGTCTTGAGCTTTCTTAAACTTTATAGTTTACAGAAAATGAAAGGGAAGAGGGGGAAAGGGCAGGTAGAAAACAAATGACACAACAAGGAAGCTCAGAAAAATCCTGAGGGGAGGGTACATAGTAAAGGACAACGGACCGAATTTCTTTAGCATCCCTTTGACTTGATGGTTGACCTTCTCTTGATTGTTGGACTGTGAGCTACTTGAGTACTAAGAACATCCTTCATTTATCTTCAGAACCTTCAGAGCTCCCAGCACATAGGTGCTAAATAAATGATTGTTGAGGGAATGAATACAAATGAATATGAATCTGAATTAACCACAGTTTCGTTATCCTTCGATTGGAGGGCCTGGACAGAGGATGCTTTAAAATGCCAGATTCAGTCAGTAACAACTATTTCTGTATTAGTTTTGTGTTTTGCTTAATTCTTTAACAGCCATTGAAAGATATCCTAATGACTTGGCAACTGTCAACTCATTATACTTCACTAATTGCACTATGTTAGGCACACCAAAGATTAATCTTAAAAGGTGACATTTTTGCCCTCTGGGAACTTAGGTTCTTTGAGGACAGCTTAACGATGGCCAATAAATAATGAATGCAAATATTGAACAAAAATTATTTTCTTTCTTCTCCCTCCCTCCTCTCAATACACACACACATATGCATACACACACACACACACATTCACATACACAAACACATATACTGTGTTATTTTTCTTTTATGATGTTTTGACATCTTAAAAGTCTTCTGGTTGGGGACAGAATCCTCCTCCTTGGGCTAGCCAATTCTTAGAACTAGCAAAGGGCCCAGTCAGAGGATGCCTTTGACATGCACACTAACCAGTCTAGAGCCATCCCTCCTGGATCTGGCCCCAGCACCCCAGGAGGTAATATTCCTCTGCCTTAATCATTTCAGAGCCAGGTTAGGCTACTAGGGACCACCCTGTAGTGTAGAACATACTGCAGTTATCCAAACTGGCCAGTCCTAAAGTTCAGAAACCCCAGCAGAGGCTCTAGTCTTGGCTTTCCCTTTGCTCCCGCTTTCTGCTCCCTGCCCACCCTGAGGCTGCCCCGTGTGGCCCTGCGGGGCGTCCTGTGCCTCCTGTTTCTAGGACCTTTGAGTGTAATTTTGTTTCCTGAGCCTCTCCAGTGTCTCCTCTTATAGCTGCACCTGACTGTCTCATCAAAGGACACAGAACACACACACAGAAACACTCATACCTGGTTTTGGAGATGTCATGTAGGCTATCACTTTATACCGTACCTACAACTTGCAGTGTTTCCCCTCACTTCGTTTGCCCTTCAGAATCTACATATCCTTCAAAGCCCAGTTAAAATTCCACTTTTACATGGAATTTTCCCATATCTCTTCATTCAAATTAATTATTCTTTCTACTGAACTCAGCAGTCTGTTACTATTTAGAACTTATTTTGTTCTTCCTCGTCTGTTACCTTTAACAGTCTGTTACCTTCAACTTCTACCACTATAAACTTGTTGAGGTCACGGGCGCCTGGGTGGCTCAGTCGGTTGAGCATCCGACTTCAGCTCAGGTCATGATCTCACGGATTGTGAGTTCGAGCCCCACGTTGGTCTCTGTGCTGACAGCTCAGAGCCTGGAGCCTGCTTCGGATTCTGTGTCCCTCTCTTGCTCTACCCCTCCCCCACTCATGGTCTCTCTCTCTCTCTCTCTCTCTCTCTCTCTCTCTCAAGAATAAATTGAAAAAAACATTAAAAAAATAAAAAATAAAAATAATAAACTTGTTGAGGTCAAAACAGTGTTCTATTCATCATTATGCCCCCCATATTGGTTGTTATAGTGTTGACATGAGGTGCAGATGTTTAATCAGCGTATAGACTTGCTTTTCTCTAAACCCAAATACATGTTATATGCATAATGTTAATTGCTCCAACTGTGTGATAAGCAGAAGAAATTATTCCTTCTGTCATTAACAGCCAATGATGTAACCCAGGAGCACCTGAATCATCACATTACTTCTCTGGTCTAAATTCTTCCTGGTTTCTCGTTGCCTAGTATATGAACCTTTGGACTCTCCAAGGATTACATAACATAGCCCCAGTTTATTCTTCTAATCTCACTACCTTCTACTCCACCACCCCCCACAAATATTTGAAACTCCTACCAGAGTAACAGTGTCACTTCCTGCAAGTGTCTTCATGCCTTCTTCCCATGCTGTCCCCTCTCCTTCTTTACCTGCCAACGTATGATTAGCCCTTCACGGCCCATTTCAAATGGTCTTTGTCCATCCTGTTATTTCTGATCTACGCAACCTGATGTATATGCTCCTCTGTGAACTTCCGTTGCATTGTGTAAATCTGCTTTATATTTGCCTGTGTTTGTGTTACCTCCTCTCCCACACACAGACATTTCAGAACATGTGGAGATCATGAGTAAAATGGCTGTGAGGTACAGGAAAGGGGGAACACAGAAAGAGGCAAAAGAGAAAGAAAACAAGATTTCCCTCGGACTTGTCGTGTGAGGAAGTGCCTCTCCCATCACCAGGAGTATTCAGGAAGAAACCACATGATGACATACCAGGATACTAGAAAAGAATCTCACTTCTCTGGGTAGGGATTAAACTCAGTGATTTCTGGGATGCTTCCCAACTTTAAAATTACTCAATTCTTGAAAATCCCAAAAATTAAGAGGAGGAAAACTTTTGAGCTAGAGGTACATGATGTTGGTAAAGTGAAGCCTACTGACATCAGATGCAACTACTTACATGAAGTTAATAAAATAATTTAAAAACCTTATTTTGGCCAATATTTTATATTTTTTCCCCTAAGCAACAACTTTCTGTGAATCTGCTGTAAAGTAGCATGATGTTAATTTGAGCTGCATCTCTTTTTACCTCCTATTAGACTTCTAGCTGATATGCAAATGAGCAATACAGTAAAACCACCAACGCTCAGTAAGAAAAAGAACCAGGGCCAGAAAGGATCCTTGGCTGCATAGTTAAGTTCTGAGTGTGCAGAAATGGACTATGTTGTGTTTTGTGGTTTAAGGCAAGAATTAATAAGTCTCTTTTAATATACTGTGATTTATTTATAAAATTAAAGAAATTACTAAGTGTCGTTTGATGTTCAATGAGGAAAGTCAAAAAAGTAGAAAAGGGAAATAAAAAATGTCCATAATCCTATAACCCCAAGATGTCTACTTTTAACACTTTCAGTATATTTTCTTCCAGGCTTTTCTCTTGGCATGGGTACATATGTTTGTGTGTTTGTGTGTGAGAAAATGAGATCATGTGACATAGTTTTTAAGGCTTTAAAGAAGTGCCTCAGGATCTCTATGGAGAATCCATTATGCACTTTTTCCAGCTCTGTGTTTTTTTCCAAGTATCATAGAGTTATTTGGGTCGAGAGAAGCATAGAAAATTAAACAGCTGGAAAATGAGCTACGAACTATTGAGGCAGATGATGTTTAATTCTGAGCAATTTGATAAAGAACAATTTTTACATGAAAGCAAGGCTTCAGTGATGGATAGATAGTGACACAGAAGACAGCTTATAGCAGTTTTACTTAGAAAGGCTATCTGGGGCTTATGCATAGCAAGAAACAGCAGCTTCTTGGCCCATGCAGATATGTGTATAGCAAAGGTGGGGGGGAAATCTGTTTTTCTTTGCTTGAATTCAAGGTCCCTGAACAGAGAGGATGAAAAAGTACAGACACGGTCATTCATTGAAAGTAATCTGAGTGTCCTCTTTCTTTTACATAGCAAGCAGAAGTTCTAGGCTTCCATGCTAACATTTTGTAAGTGACTCTATCTCAGGCTGTATTCTTGTCTTGTGTTGGTTATTGCCTTGGAAAGCCAGGCCAGTTGGTCCATGCAGCCACCAGCATTCACCTAAGAATTAGAAATAACATTTTTTGACTCAAAGGGATTTCACCTCCCAATCAATCTAGTGCCAAATACCCAAATTATTGATAGGATTCTTGGAAGAAAATAAGTCCTATGTACAATTAACTTTACAAACCCAAGTGAACATGGTGGTAATTGACCCCATACTCTTACATCCTTGAATTAGAAAATACAACCCAATAACTGTAAAACACCTTAGATTCTTGAGGGACAAGAGTGTCTTTATAGCTCATTCCATGTCAGGGACAGTGTGAGATATTTTCTGGCCTGAGGCCTTGACAGTTGAAACTAGCAATGCTATGGAGAATATAGAATAGAAGGTAGTGGTTTTATATTCAGTTTTATTTGGTGTTTCAACAAGGTAGATACTGACATCATTGCTGTATTCTTGGTGTTATAAATCCTACTGTGTTAGCAATTGCATGGTTGGTTAGATTAATGTATGATAATGATTCAGTATTTGAAATGATGAGTCTTGTCTCTTGTCTCTTTCTCTGTGAAATTCTAATTTGTAGTGAGTGGCTCAGAACACTCAGATTTGAATTATTCTGTTTATGTAAAACGTCATTTATTAAATAAAGATGATGTTAGTAGTTTTTAAATCAGTGGTTTGAATCAGCTTTACTTTTTGGTTTGTAGACCGAAAAGGTTAGTTACTTTGATAATGCAACTCCCCAGTTTTAAGTCAACTGCTAATGGGTGAATAAACCATACAGTTATCCAGACATGGCATTTAAAGAATTGTTTCTGGGGCACCTGGGTGGCTCAGTCAGTTAAGCGTCTGACTTCAGCTCAGGTCATGATCTCACAGTTTGTGGGTTCAAGCCCCGCATAGGGCTCTGTGCTCCCAGTGCAGAGCCTGTAGCCTGCTTGGGATTCTGTGTCTCCCTCTGTCTCTGCCCCTCTCTGGCTCACACTCTGTCTCTTTCTCTCTCTCTCTCTCTCTCACTCAAAAATAAATAAACATTAAAAAATTTTAAAATAATAAATCATTGTTTCTATCACTGTTTTCATTGAAAAGCATTAGACTCTCCATTTCTTTTTTTTCCACAAGTAAAAATCTTTATTATACCATGTTGAAAAGTGTGAAATACTGTAAACAAACAACAATAAGCGTATGGTTAAGTAAGTGATACTCTCTCCATTTCTTTTGACAGAGAGCAAGTGAGTGTGTCCACATACTTGCATGAGCGGGGGAGGGGCAGGGGGGGAGGGGGGGAAGGGGAGGGGAATCTTAAGCAGGCTCCATACTCAGTGCAAAACGTGACTTGGGGCTCAGTCTCACAATGGTGAGATCATGACCTGAGCTGAAATCAAGAGCCGGATGCTCAACCAACTGAGCTACCCAGGTGCTCCTAGACTCTGTATCTTTAAACTATTGCTTCTTAAGCATATCCATAACCTTTCAAGCATCTAGGTATCTCAGAGTCTCTGGGTCTTGCAGACTGACACTGTTGGTAATATTTTTAGGGCATTGAAATAGTACAACAAAGAAAAATTAAATTGGAATTTGACTTATACTCAAATATAGCTCATATCAGAGGAGATAAAGTAATTTTCCTTTTTGCACAAAAATTTATCAAAAAATAGCTACCAATTAGATAAAATAAAGAGCAACAAGTTATGTACTTTTAAAAAGATTAAAGCTTCTTTTTCACCAAAAATAAGGTTCTTTTTTCCATTTCAGTGTAAAACCTGTTCTGAGCCAAAACAGATAACCAGTTCATCTGCTATCTATGACAACCCCAATCTCATCAAACCAATTCCAGTGAAGCCTAGTGAAAACCAGCAACAGCGCATACCTCGGCCCAGCCAGGTACAAGTCCTGTGCTTTTCATTTGCCATGTCTCCCTAGAATTCTTAAAGAACTTTGACCCAGAGTATAGTCAAGGGAGAGCCTGGTACTATTCAAGGGTGCTTCAAGGTAAACCCAAGAAAGAGAGATTTCAAATTCAAGATTTTAAAAAAATTGCTATTAATGTATTCTTCCTAGAAGCAGGTTGAAATTTTTAATTTTGGCATTTACCATAATCTGTGCTTATCTCTTGTGGACTTGAACTCCTTAGATAATATATTTTTTAAAAAACAGCAAACTCGTAACATTGTCAGAGCTGACAGGAATACTACCTGGCAGGTCCGTGTTCTTCTGAGGTAGGTGGTTGGCTTCCCAAGGCTACTGAGGGAAGGACACCAAGGCAACAAGTCAGTTAAACATTTCTGAGCACTTCCACCATACTGGGTGTGGCGCTGGGCACTGAGTGTACAGAAATGGATTCCTTTTCTGAGGAGGGGCATACAATTCCCCTGTAGACCTGATGATTTGTCATGGCATTTGCATCTAAATATATAAGTATGATGGCATATTTTGTACATATATTTTTCAGAATAGTGCAGCATTAACAAAATTGCTAATCTGGAAGTCCCATTATTGATTGCAAATGTGACGTGGCTATTTCTGTTTCCTATGGTTATTCCTCATTAAAGGTTTGGTATTTTTTTTTTGTTTGTTTTTAAGGAATTCATTTAAATCAATTTTGAAAATGAATATAGAGCCAAAAGACATAAAGACTGGCTAAATGAAAGGCTCATGTTGATTTTTTTTAAAAATAAGTCTTTTCTAATTATGTTTTAGCTTTCTTTTATTTTTGTTTGCCTTCCATGGAAATTTTTTTTAATAGAGAAACTGGAATATGTTGACTTTAGAATGAAACTCATGTTTTCTTAGTCCAACAACACAGGAAGCAGCAGAAGGAGCAGGAAGTGATACAGAGCAGGAAGGAGGTAGCTTTGTGACTGATCGGGCCAGGGCACATAGTATGTATGCACATGATGATTGTTTTAAAGCTACTGGTATATAGTTGAAAGGGTCAAGTTAGATTAGATGACTTAGATTTCTTTCCAGTCCTAAATTTATAATTCTACAAAAATCCTCACATTCCTGTGCATTCTTAGCATCTTCTTGTGCTCTGCAGGCTTAGGCGGACTTCCTGTTGAAGAGATTATTTCCCTTTTAGTATATATAAGTTTGTACCATACTGGTCCCCTGTCTGTGAACCCCAAGCCCATCAAGGACCTATTTTATCAACAGATGCTAGAATATGACCATTATCTCAGGGGTGGTAGAGAAGAATACTGAAAATTTTTGACCTTAAAAGGAGGTCTTAAATTTGTAAAATTTACTATAATTATATAGTTTTTACTATATAATTTACTAAATTATATAGTTTTTTCATCCCTTCTAATTGATCCTATGTAAATAGAATAAATCATCAGTGAGGTTAGTTATGTTTCATAGCCCCCATATATAACCAAATTGTCTAGAGAACCATTTTCAGACATTTTTATTTTTTCCAGACCTTAGACCCTGAACCACAACACTTGTCCTTGACAGCTCTCTTTGGGAAGCAGGACAAATCTACATGTCAAGAAACTGTGGGGTCCCCACAGACCATCTGCCACCAGCAGCAGCAGCAGCAGCAGCAGCAGCAGGAGAAACTTCCGGTCAGGCAGGGGGTTGTACGCTCTCTCTCCTATGAGGAACCCAGAAGACACTCACCCCCCCTCGAGAAACAGCTCTGTCCGGCCATTCAGAAACTCATGGTCAGGAGTACAGACCTCCATCCATTGTCAGAGCTGCCTGAAAACCGGCCCTGCAAAAATGGCAATACCTGTTCTGCTGGGGAGGTTTTTCTGGGACCTGTCCAGCCAGGGTCTCCCCGTAGCATTGGGACTTCCTGTCATGTACAGAGTGCTTCCAGAACTCAGAACCTGTTGGAGAAGCTTCAGAGCACCCCAAGGTCAGCGAACAAGTATGAGCCTAGTATACCAGCACCTGCTGGCTCAGCTGCCCCAAACCTCAGCACCACTCTCCCTGCTGCCACCCCCGGCGCTCCAGCAAGGGGACTGGTGCAGGCACAGGTGGGGTATTTCAATGGCTCCCTTCCACCTCAGACACCAGGACATCAGGCTCACGGAAAAGAGCAGTCAACACACCCAAGACCGACACTCCCCCTCTCTGGCAATCCGATGAGCAGCTCTGGAGTGATCTCCCCTCAAGAGTTACTGAAAAAGCTTCAGATTGTACAGCAGGAGCAGCAGTTGCACGCGTCTAACCGGCCGGCTTTGGCAGCGAAGTTCCCCGTGGTAACCCAGAGCTCTAGGACAGGGAAGACCTTGGAGTCCTGGATAGACAAGACACCCAGCACAGAAAAGCAGACTCCTCTTTTTCAGGTGCGTGTCTACAGGGGTGGGGGCGTGGGGGCGGTGTTGCTGCACTGCAGTGAAGCTTGGCATTAGCCTCTGTGCTCTAGGGACATTTCTGTGCAGAGCAGGGCGCCGAGCGCCATATCTGTGCATCTGATTATCACCATAACTTTCTGCCTGGAGAGAGCATCCTTCCTTTGCTTAGCCATCTGGGGGCTTCCCGCCTTTTAGAGATACTTTATTTGTACAGTTAAATCTTCACAGTGTCATAAGGCCTGACACAAGCACGTGAACACGGGAAACAACACGGACGTGCAGAGAACCCCCTAATCTTTGACCATGGATACTTACTGTCTGCTCTGAAATACTGTGAGATGCCAAGCATTCGACCTTTTCTGATTATTTTAAAATCATTACTGTTTATCCATGTATTCACTAAATACCTCTGAGCACTTACTACGTGCCGGGCACCGTGCTTCCTGTGGGTACATACCTGCAGGTGTGTGACGAGTGATAAGGCATGCAGACTCACCACCTCAGAGGTGCAGGCTGGTTTTATTTCTATCGCTGGTATAGCTTAATGAAGATTGAGAGAGGAGTGAGTATGCCATCTAACTCCACACACACACACACACAAAGTGCCAGACAGGAGGAAATACTTTCAGAAATACTCTGTCCTTTGAGAAAGGCAGTTCTAAGTTTATCAGTAACTTGGAGCGGTGAGAAAACCACAGCTGTTTCATCACCTATGAGTAACATCTGGAGACCTCTGATTTTTTTTTTTTTTTTCCCATTTGGATTGGTACAAATTCAGTGAAAAGGCATTGGGTTTAAAAGTTGGGACATTTCTTGGCGTTCCTGGGTGGCTCAGTCAGTTAGGCATCCGACTTTCGGCTCAGGTCATGATCTCACAGTTTGTGAGTTCAAGCCCCACATCGGGCTCTGTGCTGACAGCTCAGAGCCTGCAGCCTGCTTCAGATTCTGTGTCTCCCTCTCTCTCTCTGCCTCTCCCCCACTCATGCTCTGTCTCCTTCTCTCAAAAATAAATAAACTTTAAAAAAGAAAATTAAAAAAAATTAAAAAGTTAGGACATTCTCTCTGTTCACTAACAGATGTCAGCATTGGTCTTTTTGTCCTGCTTACAGGACCGTAGCTTACAACGGTTCCTCAAAAGTCCTTCACCTTTTTGAAAACAAAGATCACAGTCACATAGCCTAAGTCTTTGTATACATGAGAGCCTGAGTCAAAGTGTTGTTGATTATTTATGACAATCTCAAAGAAACTATTGTTACCCACCCCCCTCCTCATCTCAGTGCGATAGTGCCCCTTTCTTTGATACCTGCTTCTCTTGGTGGTTTAGATGGGACGCTAGAAAAGTTGGGGTTAATAGTTTGACATCAACTTAAGTGGGCACAATTCTCATTTCTCTTCAGTGCCCACGTGTGTGGAGAGCTGATCACGACAGTGTGCATCCGTCAGCCTGCACTGCATTCTCCTTAAGGGTGCCGGGACCCGCACTGTGGGTGGCATCTGTTCTAGCTCCTCTCCTCGCGATGGCAGATAGGGATAGTTAAAGAAAACAAACAACCTGCCTTCCTCCAGGCTTCTTTCTGCCCAAAAAGATACTGAGGGAGTATGTTTTTATAAGATATATAAAAGTCACAGCAGCTTCTAGACTATCAGCCTTTATGCCCCCTTCTCGTGAGTTCTTTTGGGGCATTTTTTTCTCACCTGCCTTAGAAACAAATGAGAGCTAGCTGTAGGAGTCCATCAGACAGGGATAAAATGTCACTTGCATAACTGGAAAAGTTGTTGGAAAACTTGGTTTTAGGTGTTTAGCCAAGTGAGGTAGACATACTGTCTTGGACAGATAAGTCACTGGCAGTGCTGAGCACCACTGGCCCTTCCTGCCCCCATACTTGAGCTGGATGCTCTCCGTGAGCTGGCAGATCCTATCAGGGAGGGACTAGGAGGGGTGGACCTAATAAGCATGTCTCCCTCCTAATGAGAAATCATGAGCAGGTGGAGAGAGGCCGGGAAGGTTCCTCCATGTAGAGAAATCAGGAGCGGAAATGTGTGTGTGCCCCCAGCAAGTGTAACAACTCACGTGGGTCGCTGGACCTTTAGGTCAGAGTAGTGGCCAGTTAGCCCTGAGGAAGAGACCAGCAGTCCTAAATGCATGCTGCAAAGTGATGGTGGTAAACTGCAGAAAATATTACTCAGAGGATGAACTTTATATGCAGTGGGAACAATATTCACAGTGGCAGACTGCCAGAGCAGCTTAGTGATGACAAAGGAAAATATGGAGACAACTGAGCAGGAGTCAGTCTCCTACAGGCTCCTCCACCTAGTGGAGTTGTGAGCAAATAATACTGAAACTCATTTATATCCATTCTTGCCAGCGAGGGGCCTCTTTATCTGTCTACCTTTCTTTTCAACGAGTTGCTACTTACTCCTGCCCTCTGTGTGTATTTGCTGTGAGCAGGCCATCTCACCTCCGCGCGTCCTTGCTACAGTGGCTCCTTCTCTGCTCATGTCCCCTATGGTGTTCACACAACCCACCTGTGCCCCACCAAAGGAGAGGGACAGTGGGCTCCTGCCTCTGGGAAGCCAAGAACCAGCTGCCACTTCCACCAGCCTCCTCCTGCCTCTGCAGACCCCAGAACCCCCTGCAGTCACCAGCAGCCCACTTACCAAGCTCCAGCTTCAGGAAGCACTGCTGTACCTCATTCAGGTAGGAGAGTCACGTCGTCTCTCTTCTTCCCTTTCCCTGCTGACCTGTTGGTTGCCACTTTGAGATAAAGACTCAGTTAGCTAATGCCTACTTAGTACTCCCCAAGAATAAAAGGACCATGTAACAATTCAACCTAAACCTCAACGGCATCCATGCTCAGTTAGCTGGGTGAGATTCAAAATACTGGCTGTGGACTTTGGGTGTCTCAGACCATCAAGGATTTTGTAGTATTGACTAGGTCCTCCAAGCTGTCACCTGCCAGAAAAGAAAGAAACGTATACTGTATAATTAAGCAGCCACTGGGAGGATTGTAGGTGCTGGCTGGTGCCCAGAAAGCTCACCATGGGGAAATGGAGGTGAGAGCCATCTTGAGTAAGTGGCAGCATTTAGGGGAAGGTTCACAAGGACTGTTGAAGAAGGAGGAAAAAGGGAAGCAAGTAATGGCTGTGACTACTAAGGGCATATTTTACAAATAATTTTGAAACCTACTGATAGGACAGGATAGAAGGAGGGGACTTCTTTGTCAGCCATTTGTCTCACTTGGCTCGTGAGGTAACAACATAACAGTGGCCACATGTAGAGAGCTCTGTGCCGGGCGCTGTCTTAAATGCTTCACATATATTAATTCATTTAATCCTTCTACAACAACCCTATTAGCTTTTCTATTTTAGAGACAAGGAAACTGAGCCTAAGTGACTGGCCTGAGGCCACAGCTAGGAAATAGCAGAGCTAGGATTCAACCGCAGTCTGGCTACAGAGTGCTCCTTCCTGCTGCACTGGGCTGGGGCCATGGTAGTAATGGGGCTGCAAGGGGTGGGCCTCCGGAGGCCGTTCAGCAGTCTACCAGGTGAAGCATACCCCAAAAATATATGCTAGGCCTTGAAAAGTGGAACACTTTTATCCAGACAGACTTCAAACACCTCAGTTAACATAGTTAGGTATCTTTGATATAGTCTTTAAGAAAATTTTTGTGGTACTTTACTTAAGCTTTGGCAGACTTTCAGAGAGCTGGCTAGCACTCCACAGATGTTCCGTCCTAGTTAAAAAGCCTGTGGTCTCTGTTATTAAAAACATTTTTTAAAGGTCACGTATTTTGGAGGGAAGGGAAGGAGAGAGGGCTAGCAATCAGTGTCCAAGTGTGAAAGCAGAATAGCAGCCCACTAAAGATCAGCAACAAATGAGTTGCTGATCCATATAATCCATAAACAAATATCAGGGTAAAAATATTTCCCACCTTTTCAAGCCACTCATAAGTTCATGAGGACTTAGGACATCTATAAACTTCTTTTTTATGTGCAATAAATAAAAAAAAAAACTTAAATTGAGAAGTTTCACATTTTTTTCTGGTTCATTCCATTTAAAAAAACATTGTTCCAAAGATCTTTGTACAGGAGCCAAGACTCCAGCAAAAGTCTAGAGCAGGCCCGGTACGTTGCTAGGTAGAAAATTATGATCCGTCCACTCTCTGCATACACTTTACTTTTCCCCATGTAGACATCATCTTCCTGATGGACTCTTGGAAGTCACTCATGCAGACTGTTTTTAGTCTTCGCCTGTTGGTAGGACACAGTCTCACGCACAGGGACTTTGTGGCTACTTTGTAGGAAAAACAGGGAGAAATCACTCTTTCATTGCATGAGAATAACACTATGTGCGTGGGGTGCCAAGAGGGAATGAAGGGGGAATGTGAAATGTGGGTGAATTGCTAAAGCTTTAAAGGATTTGAGTGGGAGGGAGAAGTCTCTAGAATTAAAAACAAAGAGCACCACTGATTAGACCCGTGATTCTCCCTCAGTCCTAGCCAGGCAGTAGAGCCCAGAGACTGCCAGTCTAACTGCTGCCCACTCACCCAGACCAAAAACTTTCCATAATTAATGGGAGAATTATGCTAGTTTCGATGATATAAATGAAGCATGTTGCAAGTAAATCTTAACTAATGTTGAAATAAAGTGTATATATTGTGGGAGACTTGGAGAACCTTTAAGAAGCCCCAGCTATCTCCTAACCAAAGAGACCACTGAGCTGGATCATTGCCTCCCACTCCAGCCTTCTGTTAGGACCTGTATCTTTTCCTGAAACAGACCCGGGCTTTTTTTGAGTGACCCTCATCCCATACTGCCATGTGGCTGGGCTGCCCATCCGTGCTGTAGGTAATGAGCACTTGCTACTTCTCATATGACTGTTGGACACCAGCAGCTGACTCGGTCAGGCCTCCAGTCCCACTTAACACTCTCGTGTGCAGTGAAAAACCACCAGCCGTTGGAGCAGACAGGCAGAGAGGAGCGTCTGAGTGTCAGAATGCCAGTTTAGCTCCAAGACAGAGGAAGCCTTTGGTTCCTGCCAGCCAAATCACATTCCCTTGGGTCTTTTAATTTTGTTTTCCAGAACGATGACAACTTCTTGAATATAATCTACGAAGCTTATCTCTTCAGCATGACACAAGCAGCCATGAAAAAGACAATGTGAAAGCAAAACATTTTCAGACTGATTTTCAAGGTCCTGTGGCTCAAGATTCTTTCACATCAGTGGTGTTACCCTAAATGTTTCCGCCTTTTTTAAAAGTATGTACGATATGAATTAAAACATTTCAGAATTTTTTTCAGTCAAGCTCTTTTTTAATCACATCCTTTGGTTACACCTTGTACTAAGAATCGAGCAGATAGAAGTCTTTTGCTCATATCACACAGTAAATTCCAAGCTTAAATTATTTTGTCCTTGCAGGCATGGGGCCAATTCTACAAGAAGTAGCCTCTCAGTAGGAAGGACTGTTCTGGAAACTTGGTTTCTTTTTTATTAATAGCTCTGGTTATTCTTTGAACGCGGGGAGTGTGGTTTCCCTGTTGCTGAGCTCCTTGTGCTGTAGTGCATGCCAGCCGCCAGGTGGCAGTGTCACCCCACATACTAACCTACGCGGACCTACCCTAGCCTTTGGAGGTTTTCTTTTACCAAAGTAAACGTTTCATTTGTAAAAATCCAGTTGGCATGTTTTCCCAAGGCTTTTGAAGGGAAATTATTTCTAAGGATATTTATAGCTAGCTTCTAGAGGCGAGTTGTTCTAGGAGTCCACAAATGGCCCAGATTTCCAGTAACACTTCGTTTATCCCAGCTCCTGTTATTTCTTTTGGACCTAACCAGCCGAATATGCCTGCCTATGCTTCCAAATGAACATTTTGTCATTTTTAGCAAAACATGCTGAGAAGAAGTCTACAAAAGATTTTAAAGCTTTCTCTTGGCCTCTGAAGAGAGGTGCTAGGTTCTTTAGGGGCATAATGACAAAGACTCTTCAAGCTACATAGCAGATTGATTTTATGTTCACAGAGATGAGGAGCTTAATCTTGGAGGGAGTCAGAAGAGCCCTTGCCAAGTTGTTAAGGCCCAGAGGTGTCGATATGGGAATTAGTCTCTGCTGAATATTAGTAATAAATAAAGCTTTGCATTTCTATAGCTCTTTTTATTCTTAGATCATAAAAAATCTCTAGAATGCTGTCCGGAAGACAGGTTTTATTTTCATTTTATAGGTCATATAGGAGGCATGGGAAAAATAGGTTTCCTGATAGCTTCTGATGCTAAGACTTGGGCTTTAAGCTGTGGACCTTCATGCAGGCACACCATCAGTAGTGTACCTGGGAATACCACTTCCCCTGCTCCTGCAGGAATGTGCCTTTTCTTCTACAGAGAAAAGGTGGGCAGGAAAGGAATTGACTCTTATTACCCTTGTGATGTGCCATTCACTGGACTGAGGAGTCTACTGTTACCCTCCTACGTTTAGGAAGGAAGGATTTCTTTCTTTCTTTTTTTTTTTTTTTTTTTTTTTTTTGATATCTCCTACAATATCTAACACAGATGTAAACCCATGTGATGTTCTAACAAAATACTTGAAATTAATAATTGTGTATGTAATACCTCCATACTCTCATAAGGAGAATGGGGCAAGGGGAGAGACACACATGACCTATTATCCCGAAATCAGCGATTGTGCTCTCTTCTGCAACACACATACTAAAATTGGAACAAAATCAATGATATACTTAACCGCTTGCCAACCTTTTCTTTAAAAAAGTCTCTTTGATCTTAATTACATGTTTAGAGTTGCTTCTCTAACTAGAGAGAAATGAATTCCATTTTAAATGTTTTAATATATCTGGGGGTAGAAAATGGCTAATTTCTGAAATATTTATTTTTTTTAACCTCAGCAATGAATAAATAGAATAGAAATATCAATTGCAGCACCTAACGTGAAAGGATGCACAGTGCTATGTGATAGAAGAAAGAACCTGGGCCCAGCAGGGTCAGACCGGCACTGCAGGCTTCACTCGGGACTTTTTAGGTCAACGCCACAGTGATCTGTTTTGAAAAGTAATAAATTGTCCATCCTTTACTGGAATGAATCACTTTAAAAGTGACAGGCCCAATTCATTTAGACCAAAGACTAAGTCACCCTTTTAAAGGGCACTTGGTGATTGAGTGCTTATTTTTTCTACGTGGCAAAACAGAGGAGACCTTCTTTGTACAAAGAGCTTCCTCTAGAGAGTCCAAGAAATAGATAAAATGGGTTATCTAAGGTACCCCAAATTAGATTTCGTATATAAATTGACTTTTCTTTTTCCTACTTTCATCCCAAATTCTGAGACCATCACGGATGCCACTCCTAGGTGTCACTGGCTCCCAGGCAGCAGTTTTAAGCTAATTGAATTTCAGATGCAAAACTGAGATAATTATGCCTAAAGGCAGTGTTCTCCGACAAGGTAGATTTCAAGCTTGCAGAAGTTACGGAAGTCAGTTCTGCGAGGTGTGGGGACAAAACACACAGCCTTCATCAGGCAGTGCCTTCAGCGCCTGCGTAGGTGAGCCTCTTAGAGATGCTGTTTTCATTTGTAAAATGAAAGTAAGACCCACCACACAGGGTCCTTAGATGGGGGCAATTTGTGGAAAGCGGTTCCTCCGTGCTGTGCATTCTATGAGTTCGTTCTCGCCCCCTTTGTGCTGTTTGGTGGTCCCAGTCTTCCGGCCACTGGGATGAGGCCTGAAACTGCTGGAGTGAACCTCAATGCCATCATTTGTCATCCACTGTGACTGAGTGTTAAGTCTTATATTGACACTTATGTTTCTGTGGTCACTTTACTATACCCTCTTCTCCCCTTCATCTCTTTATCAGTAAAATGAAAACAGTAACACTTACCCCTTCTTTCTGAAGGAGATGAACATGAGCTCTTTAAGACAAAGATGTCAGTGTGACCCGAGATCGTATTGTTACTGTCCCTGCATTTATAGGTGAAGTGCCATTTTACTTGTAAAACCAGAGAAGACAGTGCTGTTACTAGAATTTATAGTCCCTGAACTTCTGAAAAGACACATTGCTCAGTCTCCCCATTTAGAAAACCAGGCATGGAGGTAATTGCAGAGTGAGAGAAACATTTAACAGCATCTTTAAGAATTCTCTAGTGTTCGTACCCAGTCTTGCTGATAAAATTGGATGACATTGGCTATCTTCAGTTCTCTTGGGCGTTAAAGAGAAAAGCAACAGTTGACACATGTTAGAGCCCACATCCCCGGGTATGTAATGCTAACAATGGGAGGTGTCCCATCAAAGACCAGGCCTCTAAATACCAGGCTTCACCTGGATTCAACCATATGTTAGTACAAAGGCAAGGAAGGAGAGGAACTCAACTGAACTGTGAAGACAGTTCTTTGTTCTGCTGGGCAGGACAGGACAGGGCTGGGCTGGCCTGGGGTGGAGGTAGATGATGCTGTGTTAGGAGTGAGGTCTCTAGAATCTATGGACAAATTGGCGGCTTCCTCCTTCTAGCCATAGAGAAGCCCTTTTTTCTCCAGTTTCTCCTCTGTTCAGACATGTGGCTCCTCCCTTTCCAAAGCAATCAGCTTGCTTCCTAAGCTTTGGAACATTGAGCCATCTTTAAGGCTAAATTTATCATTTGCAGCCAGCAGGTTGTAGCAACACTTCAACATGTAAAGTTGCCTGGCTGCACAGATTGGTGGGTCTCCCCAGCATTTTGCTGAATACTTGATTTCAGGTTTCAAGTGGTTGGCATCCCCCTCCCTCTTATAATTAGGATAGTGAGAGAGGCAGTTACAAATACTTGGTATATTTAACTCAACCTCGAGTATCTAGATAGATATTCACCAAATTGAGTTATGAGTAATGCCTTCCAACAACTTCGAGCCTTGAGAAAAGTACACAAATAAAAACTGCGTGTGTCGACTGTGGTCTTAAAACACCAACGGGGAGGTGGAAAGCATAGCTCTGTTGTTAACCTTCTCCAGGGACTGAGCAGTGCAGACGGGCATTGTGGCTCTGAGCCAGCTAGCACAGCCCAAACCATGCAGCCGGGTTTCTTGAATAAGCCAGTCCTCTTGGACAAGGGCACAACAGGAAGGAAGTAAAGATCATTCTAAATAGACAAGAGAAAGGGTGGGAGACCCAATGTTTGTAAGCCAAAACCTAAGAATTCCCCTATAAGTCTAAGGACCAAGATGAAAGGCACAAACTACCGAGTGAAAATCCAGGTAGGACATCCTGCCAAGGCTGGGAGGAGCTGAAACACTCAAGAGAGGCAGTGGGTGTTCCCAACTTAGTGATGCTGAGCATCACTAACAGCAACAATAAGCCCACTGGTCTAGAAGACTGCATATTGTCAGTGGCCCCATGACAGGTCCCATCCAGCTGTGTCCACACACGATTCTATGGAAGACATAAGCAGTGAAAGAAGCTCTGGTTCCTCCAAGAGATTTGTTCTCACTTCCTGAGAAGTAATGCCGACTATGTCTTGCCTCAGCACAGCTAGAGCCTACACAATCAACTTAAGGGCTCAAAAGACCAAGATGGCAGTCCCAACAGGTAGGCTGCCATGAGCGTCTTATCCCATATGGCAAAGAACATATACTTAGGGCCAAACAGTTCTGGATTTGAATCCCACCACCTCCTTTCTCTTTCAGGAAAGAAAATTATTTTCTGTGTGTTTATCATGGGAGCATAGAAGTTGTCGCTTTGGGTCAGAGCCATCTATGCTCCGCAGTGGCGTTTTCTTCTCGACAGCAGCCCCAGGGAATGTGGCAAGGGAGGAGTTGCTCTTCACTCCCATCAGCCTCAAAGGTTAGGTGTATCCCAGCTTCTCTTTGTTGCCATTTATGGCTCCATCATAGATCTGTCCAGAATTCTTTTTGATGATTTCATATTTCCTTCCTATAGCACTTCCCCAGGATTATGAGTTCCTTAAGTTTTATTCCCTGCTGTATGCATAGTAGCTCACCCAGCATGCCCAGAGGCTGAGAAACTGTGGCTTGACAGAAAATCCATAAATATCAGACCCTGATGGGATGGGGGGCTCTGTTCTGCAGTGAAATGCCCAGCCTGTGTCTGAATGTCCATTACCCGTCAGATGCCTCTGTCATCCCCAGGCCAAACACAGTAACATCGGCTAAAAAGACAGCTACTCCTAGTTTTGGATTCCTGGAAAATGCTCATCCTCCCCAGTGCTTTCCCTTTCCTCTTAGAGGAATGTGCCTCGTTCCGGTTCATATATCCAAAAAGCATGTCTATCTTTCCCACCCTTTGGAAATGAGCTGCCTTTCCCTAAACTCTTTTCCTCATGCCAAGTTTGGGGCCACTTCATTCATGCATGCTTGCATTCATTCATTCACTCAGTAAACATGTACTGAGCTCTCTGTGTGGGGAGACATAAGGGCAAATAAGACCTAATCCTGACCCAAGGATCTCACAGTCCAGGTTGGAAGGAGACTAACTGTAAGACGTGGTAAGGGCAGTAATTGATAGGCATGGGATATTACAGCACACCTAAAACAGACAGGAGGTTGAGAGAAGACTTCCAGGAAGAGGAGGCCTGAGCCGATTCACAAAGGACAGGTAAGGGTGGACAAAATGGGGGGAGGCGGGTGTTCAAGGCAAAAAAAGATGGTGTAAGATAAGAAGGCAAGAAGCAGCAATGGTGTGTAGCTGGATGGGAAGGAGGGAGGTAGAACACAAGCCAGTTGGTGTTGCTGGAATTTAAATGGAAAGCTAGAGGGAGGCAGGAAACGTGGCTGGAGAAAGCCCAGGCCAGACTCCGCAGATAACAAGGAGCCTGGGCGATTCAGGCAGGAAGGGCCATGGTCAGATCCCTGGCAACTGAAGAGAGGGCAAAGGCAGGGAAAATGAGCAACAGGGACACTGTGGGGAGGTGTGGCAGGGGTTCACATGGAGGAGGATGATGACCTGGTCTGAAGCAGGGGTAGCTGAGGGTGTTTGAAAAAGAAGGGACAGTTACAAGAAATATTTAGGATGCAAAATCAGTAAGACTTAGTAGTAAGTAAGATGATTAATTACTCATCTGCGGATAGTAGAGAAGAAATCAGGTTTCCTGCTTGGTTGCCTAGGTTGATGATCATGATATTAGATGAGGAAATGCTGGCTAGAGGTGAATAATAATAATAGCAGATAGCACCTATTAAGTTCTTCATATGTACCAAGCACTTTTCTCAGTACTTAGTACTTTATTTCATTTGTCCCTCACTGAAATCCTGCAAAGCATCTCCTATTTTATGGCTGAGGAAACTAAAATTCAAAGTTCACTTCTTAATTGGACCATTTTACTAAGTCATTCAGAGGCAGGGCCATCCTTCCCCAGGGGCCCAAGCTGAATGGGATGGGAGGCAGGAGGTGGGATGGCCATGTTGGCAGGCTCGCCTAGGCTTGGGGAAAGGAGAACACACGGCGTGTGCTTCCCCAAATCCAGATTCCTCCCTGGGGCTGATGACAGCGGAGCAGGGCCAGTCCTAGGAATGAGGAAATCTGGGCCCAGACTGACGACCTCATCCTAAGCCAATGGGAACAAATGGTCAGCCATGCAATTAGCACCAGGCTTAGACCAAGCCTAAAAGAAATCAGACTGCACACAAGGAGTCTAAAGTCAGGAGTCCACATTCCGGGCCTGGCTCTGTCATTAATCTGCTGTGTGTAACTAAAGCCAGGTCATGTCAATATTCCGAGCCACAGCTTCCTCTGTCAAATGAAGGGTTTGAACTAAACGTGGTTTCCTCCAATCTCAGCATCCAGCTTCCTTGCTCCTTTTGGGCCTTTCCTTTTGGATTAAGATGAAAGTTCAGATGAGGTCACTGTCAAAGGTGGTCACTTGTCCTGAGTGTAAGGTGGCTCCCACTTTCCCTGCCTTCACTACCACCTGGAGACAGGCTCCCTCCATGCCCAGGATAAGGATGCTCTAGACTGTGGAGGGATGGCTTTACAGCCCCATTTTGGCTCTGCCATTGATCAGATCTGAGGTGTTGGGCAAATTATATACCTTTTCTAAGCATCCCTTCAAGAACCCCATGGGAGGTCCTGCTTGCTTCTCTCAAATGTACTTTGTGACCTTGACCAAAGGCACTCACTGATCATAAAATGTAACCATGAGAAAGGCTTTTGTGATCATAATCTGACCCTTTCATTTTACTGATGAAGACAGAGCCCAGAGGTGAGTTTTGACCTGCCCAAGGAGGTACAACCAGTTAATGGCCAAACCAGTACCAAAACCTTGGCTTCACAGCAGCTGCCTCCTATGCCTCTTCCCCCAGCACAGCACAGCACAGCACAGCACAGCACAGCACAGCACAGCACAGCACAGCTCTCTCCTCCCCGCTAAGGGACTCCAGCATTCGTCAACCTTTAGAAGTCTGTGTTTATTTATAAAGCTGCTGCTTTCCTTCCAGCATCTGAGAGCATTTTACAGGCATTAATTAAGGAAGGTTCACAGCAAGCCCAAGAGGGAAGGAAGGGTTTGGGGCGGGGGTGGGGGGATTCCTTAAAGGACCAGTTTCTCCTGCTATGTGCTTCTCCCTGTTTTTCTTTAACTTCTCACTCTCCTCAGTACACACATGTGTGCACCCATACGTATGCACACATATACATGCATATACACGTATGTGCACACTCATACATATGCACACATACACGTGTGTGTGCGGTCATGTATAAACACATATACATACACATATATGCATACACACGTGTGCACACACACACACACACACACATACACCAGCCATCTCCAGCAGCCTTCTAGCATCCTTCATAGCAAACCTCTGCTGACTCCGTCCTGATTGCATCTCTGACGCCTCCCTGAGCCCCTTCCCTTGTGGTTTCACCCAACCAGCAGTGCCCAGAGGATGCTCCAGGGTCAGAGTCACTTCACCCCACACGACCCTCACCCCTCACCCCTCCTCTTTCCCAAATTCACTCCTAAATGTTGCGCACACTTCAGCTCATCTCCCACGCTGTGCAGAAATAGTCCTTTCCCTCTCCCATTAAGGCAGGAGAGGTTCATAGGGGAAGGCCAGGACCAATAAGGCACTTCAGTGTCGGTGGTAGGGCCACTGCACCGGGTTTCAAAGTACCACAGACTGCCAGACTTGCACAACAGAAGGATATTGTTCACAGTCTGGAGGACAGAAGTCAGACCAAGATGTCAGCACGGCTGATTCCTTCCAACCTGAGAGCCATGGCGGAGGAAAATGGGGGGGAATCTGTTTCATGCCTCCGGCTTATCTCCTGGGGGTTTGCTGGGGATCTTTGGCATTCTTTGGCATTTAGAAACATCACCCTCAGCTCTGCCTTTATCTTCACGTGATATTCTCCCTGTATGCATGTCTGTCTCCGAGTTTTCACTTTTCATAAGGACACCAGTCACATTGAATTAGGGGCCTACCCTCATCCAGTATGACCCTGTCTTAACTAATTACATCTGCAATGACTCTATTTACAAATAAGGTCACATTTTGAGGTACCGGGGGTTACAGCTTGAACATCCAAATTTGAGGAACACACAGTTCAACCCAAAACAACTATGTCACTGAAACCACAGGTCCTCCTAGGCTAATTAGTGTCTGTCACTGGTGGCCTGAGTGACTCACATGAGAAATGTTCCTATTCAGACACCAAGATTATAACCCACTGGCTCGTGGCTGAGACTCCTTACCTGGAGAACCCAAACATAGCTGTACACGAGTTTCTTCAAACTGGCCTTCGTGTATATGTGTTAATTGCTAGACACACAGTTCAGCAGTCAGTTTAGTCTGATTTAATTGCCAGACAGGACACTGGACGTGGGAAGTTTTAACCCTGAGTGACCAGAGCCGGGGACTCTTCCTTGCTTGTGCCTGTCACTGTCTTGGATTCCATTCTTGACATGGAACGGGCCAGGTGTCCTTCTCTTGGCAACAAGCCTGGAAAGAGATGGTGACCTCAGAGTCCCACTGCCTGCTGACTGCAGAGACTCTTGGGGTCCATTTAAGTTCAAGTTTCTAAAGCCTATGCTTTCTGCCTGCATTCTGCCTCCACCTCACTGCTGCTGTTGCTCTTTGGTTTTCAATTTTTCTGTCAAACTCTGTCCCTTTCTACCTTGGGCACAGAAAAAAACTGGATTAATCATACTCCTTAGTTTCTATAAACCTTCATTATTGGTTTGGACAAGAACATTTTTTTTTTAATTTTATTCATTTCTTTTCTTCTATGTTCAAACCACACACTGCATTCCCTTCCTTCCTAACAGCCTCCCCACAACCATTCTATTGAGCCCATATGTACTCAACACCCTTAATTATCAGGGAAATGCAGACTGAAGCCACAATGTGGCACCACACACGGCCACCAAAGTGGCTAAAAATCAAAGGCTGACAGTATCTTGAGTTGGCAAGGGTGGGTATCCATTAGAGTTCCCATATGCTGCTGGAAGAAGTGTCAAATGACACATAGCCTGTCAGAGAGAGGACAATGCCTAGTATCCTGTGACCTTTTTGTTTGTATGTGTTCTTACAAAATGTGTATTGTTTTGTACAATAAAGTATGGATTTATTTTTTATTGAAGTATAACAGATACACATAAATAATGCAAATGTTAAGAGTACAACTTGACAAATTTTATAAATAACTGTGTAAGTATGTCTGGGTACACCACCCAGATGAAGATATAAAAATATCTGCATGGGTCTCTCATAGCCTTCTCGGTCAAAACTAACCCCAGAGAGACCATTTTTCTGATTCCTACCATCAGAACTTCACACAGTGAAGCCCACCTGGGCTTGAACTTCACACAGTGGAGTCATACAGATTTTTTGTTACCGGCTTCCTTCACTCATCACTATGTTCATTTTTTTTTTTTAAATCTCTGTGTGGTATTCAGCCATGTGTACCTTTGAATTGTTGGACCTATTAATAGACCATCAAGTGTTTCCAATTTTTCTACTCTTCTGAATAATAAAGTTACTGTGCACATTTTGGTACATGTCTTTTTGTGAATATCTGAGCTTCTTTCTTTCAGGTATGCACTCAAGAGTAGTACTGTGGGTCACAGGATAGCAGGCTTTGTCCCCTGTCTGACAGGCTACATGCCATTTGACACGTCCTCCAGCAGCATGTGTGAGTTCTAACAGATACCCATCCTTGTCAACTCAAGATACTGTCAGCCTTTTATTTTTAGCCGGTTTGGTGGGTGTGTATGGTGTCACATTGTGGCTTCAGTCTGCATTTCTCGATAAGTAAGGGTGTTGGGTACATCTGCTGTACATGTGGTTATTGGCTAATCCCATATATGGGCTGTAAAGTGCCTGATCAGGTTTCTTGCCTATTTTTTTTTATTTATATATGAAATTTATTGTCAAATTGGTTTCCATACAACACCCAGTGCTCATCCCAAAAGGTGCCCTCCTCAATACCCATCACCCACCCTCTCCTCCCTCCCACCCCCCATCAACCCTTAGTTTGTTCTCAGTTCTCAACAGTCTCTTATGCTTTGGCTCTCTCCCACTCTAACCTCTTTTTTTTTTTTTTTTTCCTTCCCCTCCCCCATGAGTTCCTGTTAAGTTCCTCAGGATCCACATAAGAGTGAAACCATATGGTATCTGTCTTTCTCTGTATGGCTTATTTCACTTAGCATCACACTCTCCAGTTCCATCCACGTTGCTACAAAAGGCCATATGTCATTTTTTCTCATTGCCACGTAGTATTCCATTGTGTATATAAACCACAATTTCTTTATCCATTCATCAGTTGATGGACATTTAGGCTCTTTCCATAATTTGGCTATTGTTGAGAGTGCTGCTATGAACATTGGGGTACAAGTGCCCCTATGCATCAGTACTCCTGTGTCCCTTGGATAAATTCCTAGCAGTGGTATTGCTGGGTCATAGGGTAGGTCTATTTTTAATTTTCTGAGGAACCTCCACACTGCTTTCCAGAGCGGCTGCACCCATTTGCATTCCCACCAACAGTGCAAGAGGGTTCCCGTTTCTCCACATCCTCTCCAGCATCTATAGTCTCCTGATTTGTTCATTTTGGCCACTCTGACTGGCGTGAGGTGATACCTGAGTGTGGTTTTGATTTGTATTTCCCTGATAAGGAGTGACGCTGAACATCTTTTCATGTGCCTGTTGGCCATCCGGATGTCTTCTTTAGAGAAGTGTCTATTCATGTTTTCTGCCCATTTCTTCACTGGGTTATTTGCTTTTCGGGTGTGGAGTTTGGTGAGCTCTTTATAGATTTTGGATACTAGCCCTTTGTCCGATATGTCATTTGCAAATATCTTTTCCCATTCCGTTGGTTGCCTTTTAGTTTTGTTGGTTGTTTCCTTTGCTGTGCAGAAGCTTTTTATCTTCATAAGGTCCCAGTAATTCACTTTTGCTTTTAATTCCCTTGCCTTTGGGGATGTGTCGAGTAAGAGATTGCTACGGCTGAGGTCAGAGAGGTCTTTTCCTGCTTTCTCCTCTAAGGTTTTGATGGTTTCCTGTCTCACATTCAGGTCCTTGATCCATTTTGAGTTTATTTCTGTGAATGGTGTGAGAAAGTGGTCTAGTTTCAACCTTCTGCATGTTGCTGTCCAGTTCTCCCAGCACCATCTGTTAAAGAGACTGTCTTTTTTCCATTGGATGTTCTTTCCTGCTTTGTCAAAGATTAATTGGCCATACGTTTGTGGGTCTAGTTCTGGGGTTTCTATTCTATTCCATTGGTCTATGTGTCTGTTTTTGTGCCAATACCATGCTGTCTTGATGATGACAGCTTTGTAGTAGAGGCTAAAGTCTGGGATTGTGATGCCTCCTGCTTTGGTCTTCTTCTTCAAAATTACTTTGGCTATTCGGGGCCTTTTGTGGTTCCATATGAATTTTAGGATTGCTTGTTCTAGTTTCGAGAAGAATGCTGGTGCAATTTTGATTGGGATTGCATTGAATGTGTAGATAGCTTTGGGTAGTATTGACATTTTGACAATATTTATTCTTCCAATCCATGAGCAGGGAATGTCTTTCCATTTCTTTAAATCTTCTTCAATTACCTTCATAAGCTTTCTATAGTTTTCAGCATACAGATCCTTTACATCTTTGGTTAGATTTATTCCTAGGTATTTTATGCTTCTTGGTGCAATTGTGAATGGGATCAGTTTCTTTATTTGTCTTTCTGTTGCTTCATTGTTAGTGTATAAGAATGCAACTGATTTCTGTACATTGAGTTTGTATCCTGCAACTTTGCTGAATTCATGTATCAGTTCTAGCAGACTTTTGGTGGAGTCTATCAGATTTTCCATGTATAATATCATGTCATCTGCAAAAAGCGAAAGCTTGACTTCATCTTTGCCAATTTTGATGCCTTTGATTTCCTTTTGTTGTCTGATTGCTGATGCTAGAACTTCCAGCACTATGTTAAACAACAGCAGTGAGAGTGGGCATCCCTGTCGTGTTCCTGATCTCAGGGAAAAAGCTCTCAGTTTTTCCCCGTTGAGGATGATGTTAGCTGTGGGCTTTTCATAAATGGCTTTTATGATCTTTAAGTATGTTCCTTCTATCCCGACTTTCTCAAGGGTTTTTATTAAGAAAGGGTGCTGGATTTTGTCAAAGGCCTTTTCTGCATCGATTGACAGGATCATATGGTTCTTCTCTTTTTTTTTGTTAATGTGATGTATCACATTGATTGATTTGCGAATGTTGAACCAGCCCTGCATCCCAGGAATGAATCCCACTTGATCATGGTGAATAATTCTTTTTATATGCCGTTGAATTCGATTTGCTAGTATCTTATTGAGAATTTTTGCATCCATATTTGTCAGGGATATTGGCCTGTAGTTCTCTTTTTTTACTGGGTCTCTGTCTGGTTTAGGAATCAAAGTAATACTGGCTTCATAGAGTGAGTCTGGAAGTTTTCCTTCCCTTTCTATTTCTTGGAATAGCTTGAGAAGGATAGGTATTATCTCTGCTTTAAATGTCTGGTAGAACTCCCCTGGGAAGCCATCTGGTCCTGGACTCTTATTTGTTGGGAGATTTTTGATAACTGATTCAATTTCTTCGCTGGTTATGGGTCTGTTCAAGCTTTCTATTTCCTCCTGATTGAGTTTTGGAAGAGTGTGGGTGTTCAGGAATTTGTCCATTTCTTCCAGGTTGTTCAATTTGTTGGCATATAATTTTTCATAGTATTCCCTGATAATTGTTTGTATCTCTGAGGGATTGGTTGTAATCATTCCATTTTCATTCATGATTTTATCTATTTGGGTCATCTCCCTTTTCTTTTTGAGAAGCCTGGCTAGAGGTTTGTCAATTTTGTTTATTTTTTCAAAAAACCAACTCTTGGTTTCGTTGATCTGCTCTACAGTTTTTTTAGATTCTATATTGTTTATTTCTGCTCTGATATTTATTATTTCTCTTCTTCTGCTGGGTTTAGGCTGCCTTTGCTGTTCTGCTTCTATTTCCTTTAGGTGTGCTGTTAGATTTTGTATTTGGGATTTTTCTTGTTTCTTGAGATAGGCCTGGATTGCAATGTATTTTCCTCTCAGGACTGCCTTCGCTGCGTCCCAAAGCGTTTGGATTGTTGTATTTTCATTTTCGTTTGTTTCCATATATTGTTTAATTTCTTCTCTAATTGCCTGGTTGACCCACTCATTCGTTAGTAGGGTGTTCTTTAACCTCCATGCTTTTGGAGGTTTTCCAGACTTTTTTCTGTGGTTGATTTCAAGCTTCATAGCATTGTGGTCTGAAAGTATGCATGGTATGATTTCAATTCTTGTAAACTTATGAAGGGCTGTTTTGTGACCCACTATGATCTATCTTGGAGAATGTTCCATGTGCACTCGAGAAGAAAGTATATTCTGTTGCTTTGGGATGCAGAGTTCTAAATATATCTGTCAAGTCCATCTGATCCAATGTCTCATTCAGGGCCCTTGTTTCTTTATTGACCGTGTGTCTAGATGATCTATCCATTTCTGTAAGTGGGGTGTTAAAGTCCCCTGCAATTACCACATTCTTCTCAATAAGGTTTCTTATGTTTATGAGTAATTGTTTTATATATTTGGGCGCTCCGGTATTCGGCGCATAGACATTTATAATTGTTAGCTCTTCCTGATGGATAGACCCTGTCACTATTATATAATGTCCTTCTTCATCTCTTGTTACAGCCTTTAATTTAAAGTCTAGTTTGTCTGATATAAGTATGGCTACTCCAGCTTTCTTTTGGCTTCCAGTAGCATGATAAATAGTTCTCCATCCCCTCACTCTCAATCTAAAGGTGTCCTCAGGTCTAAAATGAGTCTCTTGTAGACAGCAAATAGATGGGTCTTGTTTTTTTATCCATTCTGATACCCTATGTCTTTTGGTTGGCGCATTTAATCCATTTACATTCAGTGTTATTATAGAAAGATATGGGTTTAGAGTCATTGTGATGTCTGTATGTTTTATGCTTGTAGTGATGTCTCTGGTACTTTGTCTCACAGGGTCCCCCTTAGGATCTCTTGTAGGGCTGGTTTAGTGGTGACAAATTCCTTCAGTTTTTGTTTGTTTGGGAAGACCTTTATCTCTCCTTCTATTCTAAATGACAGACTTGCTGGATAAAGGATTCTCGGCTGCATATTTTTTCTGTCTAGCACACTGAAAATCTCGTGCCAATTCTTTCTGGCCTGCCAAGTTTCAAAAGAGAGATCAGTCACGAGTCTTATAGGTCTCCCTTTATATGTGAGGGCACGTTTACCCCTTGCTGCTTTCAGAATTGTCTCTTTATCCTTGTATTTTGCCAGTTTCACTATGATATGTCGTGCAGAAGATCGATTCAAGTTACGTCTGAAGGGAGTTCTCTGTGCCTCTTGGATTTCAATGCCTTTTTCCTTCCCCACTTCAGGGAAGTTCTCAGCTATTATTTCTTCAAGTACCCCTTCAGCTCCTTTCCCTCTCTCTTCCTCCTCTGGGATACCAATTATGCGTATATTATTTCTTTTTAGTGTATCACTTAGTTCTCTAATTTTCCCCTCATACTCCTGGATTTTTTTATCTCTCTTTTTCTCAGCTTCCTCTTTTTCCATAACTTTATCTTCTAGTTCACCTATTCTCTCCTCTGCCTCTTCAATCCGAGCCGTGGTGGTTTCCATTTTGTTATGCATTTCGTTTAAAGCATTTTTCAGCTCCTCGTGACTGTCCCTTAGTCCCTTGATCTCTGTAGCAAGAGATTCTCTGCTGTCAGCTATACTGTTTTCAAGCCCAGCGATTAATTTTATGACTATTATTCTAAATTCACTTTCTGTTATATTATTTAAATCCTTTTTGATCAGCTCATTAGCTGTTGTTATTTCCTGGAGATTCTTCTGAGGGGAATTCTTCCGCTTGGTCATTTTGGATAGTCCCTGGCGTGGTGAGGACCTGCAGGGCACTTCCCCTGTGCTGTGGTGTATAACTGGAGTTGGTGGGCGGAGCCGCAGTCAGACCTGATGTCTGCCCCCAGCCCACCGCTGGGGCCACAGTCAGACTGGTGTGTGCCTTCTCTTCCCCTCTCCTAGGGGCGGGATTCACTGTGGGGTGGGGTGGCCTGTCTGGGCTACTTGCACACTGCCAGGCTTGTGATGCTGGGGATCTGGCGTCTTGGCTGGGGTGGGTAGGCAAGGTGCACAGGGGCAGGAGGGGCAGGCTTAGCTTGCTTCTCCTTAGGTGATCCACTTCAGGAGGGGCCCTGTGGCAGCAGGAGGGAGTCAGATCCGCTGCCGGAGGTTTGGCTCCGCAGAAGCGCAGAGTTGGGTGTTTGCGCGGAGCGAGCAAGTTCCCTGGCAGGAACTGGTTCTCTTTGGGATTTTGGCTGGGGGATGGGCGGGGGAGATGGCGCTGGCGAGCGCCTTTGTTCCCCACCAAACTGAGCTCTGTCGTCCGGGGGCTCAGTAGCTCTCCTTCCCTTTGTCCTCCAGCCTTCCCGCTTTCTGAGCAGAGCTGCTAACTTATGACCTCCCAGACGCTAAGTCGCGCTTGCTGTCGGAACACAGTCCGTCAGGCCCCTCCGCTTTTTGCAAGCCAGACTCGGGGGCTCTGCTTGGCCGGCGAGCCGCCCCTCCGCCCTGGCTCCCTCCCGCCAGTCCGTGGAGCGCGCACCGCCTCGCCGCCCTTCCTACCCTCTTCCGTGGGCCTCTCGTCTGCGCTTGGCTCCGGCGACTCAGTTCTGCTAATCCTCTGCGGTTTTCTGGGTTATTTAGGCAGGTGTAGGTGGAATCTAAGTGATCAGCAGGACGCGCGGTGAGCCCAGCGTCCTCCTACGCCGCCATCTTCCCTCTCTCTCTTGCCTATTTTTTAAGTGGCCTATTTGATTTTTCATATTGATTTGCCTTCATTCTTCAGATGTTCTCATGTAATTTATTTATGTGCACCCACACTTTGTTCACACAGCCCCCCATCGCTCTGTGCAGTTGCTCCTGTGTCTATGACTGAAGTACTGGGACAGAAAGGCACTCAATCCAGGACACTTTTGTCCTTAAACTTGATAACATGCGAACTGTTGTACAGAATCTCCATCTCTCCACACTTCACTGACTCTAGGATGTGTCAACCTCCCACTCCTTTGTACTTAAGTATTATAGTCCCAAAGCTGAACTCTCTTGTGTCAATGCAGGTAAGCCCAGAGGAATGGCTCTCAAACTCTGGACACTGCACTGGGTTCCCCCAGGGAGACTTGGGGCCTCACACCTCAGTAGGTCTGGGACAGGGCCTAGGAGCCTGCATTTCCCACAAACTCCCTAGATTATTTGATATGCAACCAGGTTTCATCTACTCAAGAAGTATTTATTGAGCATTTACTAATAATGCCAGCTACTAGGCACCAGGAATAGAGCAGTGAACAAACAAATATTTCCCCCTTGAGGAGGAGATGGATAAAAAGAAAGACAAGTAAAATATATAGATATTAGAGAGAGAGAAACACCAAGGAGGAAAATTAAGCAGAGAAAGAGTATGGCAGATTCAGAATGAGGATTGCACTCTTTGATAGGGTCACAGACGGTCTCACTGAGAGTGAAGCATTCAGTAAGGAGCTTCAGGAGTGAGCTGCAGGGGAATCTGGGGGAGGGCAACTGGACAAGGACACAGCTGCTGCTCCTTAACTTCTAAACTCTTTGCTGCCTCTAACTTGTTGGCTACACCTGGAAAACCACTTGCAGGGCCAAATATTTCTGAAACCTGTGAAGAGGCCACCCACCAGCTGGAGGCAGGCTCTACTGCCCACCCTCCAGTGCCCACACCTCACTGGTTGATCACACAATACCTGTCCACCACTCCCCTCCTCCATCCTATCAGACCTCAATGTTTTGGGTATCCTTTGCGTGGTCACATTCTTTTGGGGAGGTGGGCCCAGCCCCAGCAGGAGGGGAATTATGATTGCTTTAAGCTAGTTGTGGTGGTTCTGCTCCCTTGCCCTTTACTCCTTCAAGCATGACCCTAGAATACAGTCTGGCTGTTGAAAAAGAAAAGTCTGCTGGATTATTTCTGCAGCAAATATTCCTCACAGATAAGCAATGCCAGGTAAAATCAGTCCTTCATCTCCTTCAAGATATTATGATGTCTGACCATAATGCCTAGAACAATGGCAACCCTCTTGTGACCATGAAGGGAGCTAGGCTGAGGACAATCCAAAATACTGAGGATGACAGGGAAGAAAGATGGGAAGAACTTGACCTTTGGTACATCATTGAGCTGCTGTATTAACCAACTTTCAGACCATCTAGAGTTCTTATGTAAGATATTAAATTGCCATCATTTAAGCCAAGTGAATAGGGGTTTTCTGTTATTTTCAGGCAAAAGCACTAACTGATATCCACTCCATTGATATACCTTGAGCCTATTTAAGACATCCTTCCAATAGTTCCCTGAAGATACGGGCTAGGCAGAGTCTACTCTCTACTCTTACGACCTAGTGGACCATCAGGTGTTTGGGATATACTCGGGCTTACTTTTAGACTTCATCTGCCATCACAACAGCATAAAGGAAGTTGCATGGAGCAAAGGGCAAAGATCCAGTGAGAGTCAGCTGCTCCAGCTCTGGGTCCCCACACTCCCCTATTGGGTTGGGATTTTTTTGCATGTCTCCCTCATCAGCAGCCTATGAGCTTCCTCCAGAGCAAGAAATTACCATCATCCTAGTGGCTCTGAGTCCTCAGGGTCTTGCACAGTGCTGGATGTATACTAGGTGCTCAGCAAAGGTTTGCTGAGTGTTGGCAAGACATGGAGAACAATTGAGAAACAGGAAAAGAGGAGGAACAGAAGGGGAGGCAGAGAGGGGAAAGCTAAGAGGGTTAGGGAAGTGGAAGAAAGTGAGGAGTGGGGTTCCAGACAACTATTTGCAGAGAAAAGTATGTGTAGCGTGTCTTCTTCATAGGGACCATAAAGGAAGAAAGCAAGACTGTGAAACAGAAGGTTGAACACCCAAGGGACACAGAGGCCAGTGGTCATGGACAAATGAGCCTGAGCACACACCTCATTATCAGCAAGCCCATCTGGTCCCCCTCCTCCCTCCCTCCCAGTATGCCTCCTCTCTTTTCCCTGTTCTCTCTCTCTCTCTCTCTCTCTCTCTCTCTCTCTCTCAGAAATGAGGACACAGCTTATGCTTATAGGGATGAACTTCTAGCTGTGTGTAACTCTAGCTATGGTTCCCAAAAATGCTTTGGGGATTCATCAGAACCAATAACTGCCTTTTGTCTCCTCACCTACATTGCTCATTCTGCTGCTCCAGAATAGTTGCTGAAGCAAGCACAGATATCACCCACCCCCACCTCCAGGGATGTGCTGCAGTCTCCCTGTAAGACTGCCTACCTGCATTATGGGTAACTGATCCATGGACTGTGGCCAGGAGTATGAGGATTGTGACAGTGACAAGGAGAGCCGTGATGACCACAGGATTTAGTGAGTGCTTGCCATGTGCCAGGCAATGTGGAGGATGTGGCACATATCCTCTCACACACCCCTGACACCACCCTTCGTTCTATTAAGCAGGAAATTTAGAGTCTCCCTCTGATCCCCCGCATAATGAGAGTGGTTCCAACTCTCATTTGCCACTTGACCTTCAGAAATTTTGTCTCCCCAAGGTAGTGGCAGAAGCCCCTTCCCCAAGCCTCTGAGGTGTTCCCAAGGGTATTGTGAATTGAAAGGTTAGCTCAACCAGGGCAAGGCATGGGACCATCCCACTGGAGGATGGCTGGCCAATGGAGTGAGAGTCCATTAATGAGGGCAAGGTACCACTCACCAGCTGGTGCTTCATTCAGTTTCCCAGCCAGAGTAAACTGACAAAGCTTTGCCTCACTCGTGTGGTCTCCCCGCTCAGGATAAAGTAGGTAAGAACTTCCTAAGGTTAATGGGGTTCATTGTAATCACACATCAGTGCAATTGATGGGCAATATTTTCCTTACAGATTGCATCAGGAAAGCCCTGGACAGCAGACCTGGTGCCCGCAGGGTCTCTTCACTTTGTTTTGCCCTAGATAGTGCCAACCTGAGGGTTCGCCGCAAGTAGACACTTAACAGGCCCTTCCTGGCCTTTCTGGAATGCCATCCCTGGGAAGCTCCAAGCTGCAATTTCTGAGCAAACTTGCAACCTGAGTGAGGTAATTTTCACAGAACCTGGCCCAGCTCTGTGAGGAAACACTCCACTCCCCGCCAGGACCAAGGCCTTTCCACCCTCATTGCTTTTGCCTCCAACTGCTCCCACCTGCTGTGGCCCATAGGGCTTAGCACTGGGGTTCCTAGCTGAACATTACTACGTTTCAGCACCTGCTTCCAGCACCTTGCTCCAGCTGGCATGGGCCCCAGGATTTTTAATGACAGGGCCAGGTTTTGAGAACCACATTGCCAGGATACGGCTGAACAATTCTAATTTAAGCTCATGCAATTTTTCAGACACAGGCAGTGGCGTGGCCTGTGGGACTTATTTCCACTCCAATCTTGGCTGCCAGTCCCGGGGGGGACATTACACACGCAGGCTGCAGACTGCCCCCACCTGTTAAGGGGAAGTCCACAGCTAATTTCTCAGGGACTCTCCCAGGATTCCTTCCTCCTCCACAAGGACCCATGGGGGGGGGGCATTCAGAGGTCTCTCCCTGGAGTGCTGCCCGGGCCTCTCTGCTTCCCCCACCGTTTTTCACTTCAGCCACGTCTCACTGCTCAGCTTCCTGCCTTCCAGGAAGGAGTGGAAACACTACAAACAGAAGTGATGGAAGTGACTCGAAGGCCTTCCTAGTGACGCAGTCCTAGCAGCAGTCTCCTCCGGAGGACAGTTTCCAAGGGAAACGGACATAGTTTCCACTTTCCCCCATGCAGAGATTCCGGATGGACACTGCCTGTTGGCCTCACATGATAAGAATCACCAAGACCCCTTTACCACGGGCAGCTGACCTCAGCCCCAGCCTGCTCTTCCTCTTTGCCTCCACTTTGACAAGCCCTTTTGCACCTTGTATCCCCTGGCCCATCTTCCTCTTCCTTTTTGATGATTGACATATAACATCATATTAGTTTCAGCTGTATAACGTAAGGATTTGATAGTTGTCTATCCTGTGAAATGATCTCCATAGTAAGTCTAGTGAACAATATTTTCTTGCAATGAAAACTTTTAAAGTCTACTCCATTAACAACAACAAAAAAAACCTTTCAAATATACAATAGAGTATTATTAACTATAGTCACCATGCTGTACATGACATCCCCAGGGCTTATTTATTTTCTAGCCGAAAGTTTGTACTTTTTGACCCCCTTCACCCATATCATCCAACCCTGACCCCCTGCCTCTGGCAACCACCAAACTGTTCTCTGCATTATTGAGTTCAGGAGTTTAGATTTCACGTGTAAGTGAGATCCTACAGTATTTGTCTTTGTCTGACTGATTTCACTTAGCATAATACCCGCAAGGCCCATCCATGTTGTCAGAAATGGAAGGATTTCCTTCTTTTTATGGCTGAGTACTATTCCATTGCACATATAAAATATTCAGCTGAACCTTGAACAACATGAGTTCCAACTGTGCAAGACCACTTATATGTGGGCTTTTAAGAGTTGACAGCAAAGGCCACAAGGCATTTATTTAGGACTGCCCACCCTGTTCTCCACAGAACCAAACCAGAGGTGGCTGGCACAGAGATTGTGTCTGCTGCTGAGTAGCCAGGAGTCCCACAGGGGCCACCGGCAGCCTGTGGGTAGGCCTGCAGGGCACCTCACATGTCCACAGGGCAGATTGGTCAAGTTCCCAGGACTGGAGGTAGGAGGCCAAGCTGAAGCCGAGGAATGTGCCCAGAGAGCAGGGATATTGCTGTGCAGGGAGCCCTGTACCCTTAGTACCTTCATCCCTGGAGCCCTCTTCATGCCAGTCTCTGGGGCTGCTCAGGGGAACCACTGGCCTCTGGCCACTCCCAGGCCAAGTGAGAAACCCTGTCCACAATGGTGCCTTGGCCCCGTGGCTTCCCTGAGGCTGGTGCATTCATGTGTGGCCACAGCTGCCAACGACCAATGGCTGGTGGTGCACCTCCAGGCCACCGTTGCTGCCCACAGACTGCCCAGTGGGTGCCCCCGCTGGGCCAAGGCCACCACGGTGTGGAATATCGCCATCCTGGGAAGTCTGGCTATATGCAGAGTGTTTTTTAAAAAAAATATATATATATATACATATATATATGTGTGTATATATATATATATATATATATATATATATATATATATATACTGTACTATAAATATGTTTTCTCTTCCTGATGATTCTCTTAATAACATTTTATCTTCTTAACATTAATGGAATAATCCATTACCACATTTTCTCTGTCCATTCATCCATCAATGAACACCTAGGTTGCTTCCATGTGTTGGCTATTGTAAAAAATGTCACAATGAACATGAGGGTGCAGGTATCTTTTTGAGATAGTGAGGAACCTCTGTACTGTTTTCCATAATGGCTGCACCAATTTACTTTCCCACCAACAGCATATGAGGGTTCTCTTTTCTCCACATCCTCACCAGCACTTGTTATTTTTTTGTCTTTAATGCTAGTCATTCTAAGAGGTGTGAGGTAATATCTTATTGTGGTTTGATTTGATTTGCGTTTTGCTGATGATGAGTGATGTTGAGCATCTTTTTTACATACCTGTTGGCCATCTGTATATCTTCTTTGGAAAAATGTCTATTCAGATTCTCTGCACATTTTTCAATAAAATTGTGGTATGGTTTGGGGGGGGCATTGGTTTGGGGTTTTTTTGTTTGTTTTGCTTTGTTTTATTGATATTGAGTTGTATAAGTTCTTTATATATTTTGGATATTAACCCTTTATAAGATATATGATTTACAAATATTTTCTCCCACTCTGTGGGTTGCTTTTTTATTTTGTTGATGTTTTCCTTTGCTGTGCAGAAGCTTTTTAGTTTGATGTAGCTCCATTTGTTAATTTTTGCTACCTGGGCCCATCTTGACAAACACTTTACATATGTTTTAATGTGTATGAAATTTCCCTTCATCTGTACATGCTGCATACATGTGCTTGAATGAGGACCTTGCATGTGTGTGTGTGTGTGTGTGTGTGTGTGTGTGTGTACGCTTACTAGACTCCCAAACCACTAAGGCCCTGAGGTGCTTCTTCCTCCAAGGATTCAAATGTCTTACATTTGCATAGAACATCACATTCTCATGTCCACTATCTTACATGGTCCTCTCTTATAAGAATCACACACATCATTGTATATAGATGACAAAATCAAGAGGTTAAAGTTTTAAGTCATGCAGATGACTAGCGTCATGGCAAGAACTAGAACTAGGTCTCCTGATCCCTAGATGGATGCAGCTGCTCTTTCCAGTGCTCCAAACTATGAAGGAAGTTGGTAGCCAAGGAAAAGCTCCTAGACTCCATGGATCCTCATGCCCTGCAGCTGAGTCCTCCCCTTCCCTGACCTTTCTACATACCCTGTCTTCTCCCCTGAAAAAGAGGGAAAAAGCTCTTTGCCAGCTCCCCTTAAAATGTCCTGGGAGTTAAGGTCTGCCTGTCAATCCTTCTATGGAAGAGAATTTATATGTAAATAGTAATAGAGGATGTTTTTTAGGGCCAGATCCTGATTCTGCTTAGGGAGTGTGGTATACCAGTTGCCCACATAACACCCCCTTCTCCTGTGCTTTCTTGGTAACAATGTCCAGCCCCGGGCAGGACATCATGATTTATTAAACCAGGTGAAACAATCCTGTTCCCATATTTCCAATCTACCTTGTAGCTCATTGTGACTATGTGACTCACTTCTACCCAATGGGTCAGAAACACAAGCCTGCTGGCAAGAGGCAGGGAGGTGAATAAAATTCTGGAGAAATTTTTTGTCTCATGTTTAAAAAATGAACAGAAGCATCTGGCATGGTGCTTCACCTTCACTCTACCTTGAACTCAGGCATGATGTTTGGAACAGCAGCAGCCCTTTTGTGACAATGAGATAACAAACAGAAGAGGACTGTAGCAAGTGAAGGAGGGAAGGGTAGAAAGAGGGAGCTCTGGAGGACTTCTGGGAGCATCACAAAGCAGTAAACCCAGACCAGCAACTGCCAACTGCAGACTCCTGGCTCTAGGTTAACAAATCCTTATTTGTTAGCTGTGTATCTTGTTACTTGCAGCTGAATCCATTCCTACCTGACAGGGAGTATCATCCCTATTTCACAGATAAGAGAAATGAAATCCCTTAGATGACAGAATAAGGAAGAAATAGTACTAGAGCTCAAACCCAGATCCCTACACACAAGAGCCTGAGCTCTCTTATTGTCTAAAAAGAGTTTTGTTAAACAAATTATTAATATAAATAAGTTTGCAAGGAGAACGTTTATCCTATTTAAAAGGATAACTACAGGTTAATTACGAATGAAACTTATCTTCATATTAAATCATGCGCATTGGCCCCTGTCCCCAATGCTATGCGTGTCCTCCCCTAGCCTTGGCCACATGGCTGGCCCCTCACAAGAGGATCTGGGATTCACTGGGGCTGAGCAAACACAATCTTCCTTCAGATACAGGCAGTGAGGCAGGAAGTCAGGGTAGCCTGAGGAGGACTCCAGCACACCAAATTAGCCTAAGCCCCTCTACCTACAATGAGGAAACTGAGATCCAGAGAGGGGAGCACTTTGCCCAAAGTTACCTCTAGCTAAGGGCCAAGCTGAGACCCAACACCAGGCCTCCTTCCCCAGGTGGGTGCACTCTCGGCCCTCCCAGAGGCTTCCAGAGCTCCTCTGTGTACTGTGACTCCAAGCCCACTTGGTCAACAGGTGGACCAGGTTTGAGGACAGAACCCTTTGCTTCCCAGCAGTGTGTGTCTCTACAATGAAGCTGCTGTCCTGTGAATGCCCATCGGTTTCTGGCATGGACAATGTCACACTGCCACACTATCCATACATGGGGGTCCTGAGTCCCCAACACCAGAACTGGAAGCACACAATCCTGGCCCATTGCTCATTGCAAGCCCTCACTTGATAAAATGAGGGAATTACTGTCTTGTGGCTGGTACCTCTCAGCAAGCACTTCCTTTGGTCCTTCCTCTCAAAGCCTATTCCTTGAAGCCTGAATTTCCTCGAGACCCCTCCCCACACTCCTCCTGGGGCTCCGAGCAGGAGGGAGATGCAGAGAGCTGTGGACTTTCACCATCTCCTTTATCACCAAGTGCCCCTCTCTCCCCTCTCAGGGACCTCCTCCTGGGGTTTCTTTTTGCCCCAGTCTCCCACCCTCCTTTCTTGCCCCTCCCAAACATGCACACACACACACACACCTGCTCACCTTCCTCTAATAAGCCACCTGTCAGGTATTTACAGACCCCACAGGTCTCCCAGTGACCCTCTCCAGCTGCCTGCTTGGCCAACCTCTAATCAGCCTTGTGCCCTCTGCCCTGGGGCTTTGATGTGCCTCAGACCCTCCAGGCAGAAGTGACAAGTCAGGGGCCTGATGTCCCACAGGCAACTGCACCAGCAAATCCAGGTTGAAGTTAGGCTGGTGCTGGGTTGTCACCTGCATCCATGTGGTGTTTCTATGTGGTCAGGGGGGAGGTTGTGTGTGCAGCTGGGTGGAAGGAGGCATGTTGAGTTAGACCACAGCACTTTGTTCCATGGCCATATTCTTCCTCCCTTTTCCCTTGTAAGAATTGGCTAAGCCATGATTAAAGGCATTGGCAATATGAACATTACTCTCTCTTTCAAAGGTCTAGAATCCAGCCAGAACTAGTATTTTTTAGCAATGGACATTTTAAAAATGGGAAGCAGCCTCAGGAAGACAGAGCAGAGTGTCCAAACTCCCTTGGCTCTGCTCATGGCAGCTATACATGCTTCCCCTTTTTTCCTACTTAAAACAAAAATTGTGGTTAAAAAAAATCTCACAAAATTTACCATCTTAAGTGTTTGAGGGTACAATTCAGTAGCATTAAGTACGTTCACATTATTGTGTGACCAAGACCAACCATCAGGATTCTTTTCATCTTGCAAAACTGAATCTGTCTACCCATTAAACATTAACTCCCCAGCTCCTGGCAACCACCACTCTGCTTTCTGTCTGCATGAACTTGACTCCTCTAGAAACCTCATATAAGTAGAATCAGACTTCTTTGTTTTTTTTTTTTAAATGTTTATTTATTTTTGAAAGAGAGAGAGAGAAAAAGAGAGCACGAGCAGGGAAGGGGCAGAGAGAGAGGAAGACACAGAATCCAAAGCAGGCTCCAGGCTCTGAACTGTCAGCACAGAGCCCGGCATGGAGCTTGAACCTACAAACTGTGAGATCATGACCTGAGCCAAAGTCGGACACTTAACCGACTAAGCCACCCAAGCGGCCCCTTCTTTTGTCCTTTTGTGACTGGCTTATTTCACTTAGCATAATGTCCTCAAGGTTCATCCAAGTTGTAGGCTGAGTCAGAATTTCCTTCTACTATGTTCTATTGTACGGATTATTCTGTTGTATGGAAATACCACATTTTGCTTATCCACTCATCCATCAGTGAACAATTGAGTTATTTCCAGCTTTTAGTTCCTGCAAGTAATATTGCTATGAACAAATATTGTAGTGTACAAATATTGTAGATGCCCTTTGTGATGTCCTCTGTGTCATTTGAAGATGAAATGAACCACCCAAGACACATTTGCAAAAGGAAGGGGCAATGAGTGCCTTTGCATTGTTATGCGGTGGTTTCCAAATTGAGTTCAGGGCCCTGGGAAGGGAGGGGGGAAGAGAAAGCAGGACCTGGACTGACCCCCCTCACACTGTCTCCTACCAGAGTATCTCCACTTCCAACCGTTCATCCATTTCCCACGTATTCTCCCATTTGCACTGAGCACTGATTTAGACAGTGGTGGGAATACGGCACAGAGAAAATCAGACCACAGTCCCTGTACTCACAGAGGTTATGCTTTGGTGGAGTGGACAACAGATGAGCACAAGCCATAACGAAATACTGTACATGATATGTTTGATGGCAACCCCTAAGCAAAAAAAGTGCAGGGAAAGCCCAAAGCAAGAAGAGTCTGGGAAGAGGGATATGAAATGTTGAAGGCAGGCAAAATTTTAGATCCTGTAGCCATGGAAGGATTTACTTACTGAAAAAAACATTAAAAAAAAAAGAAATGTAATTCACTCACCACAAGAGTCCCCATGTTAAAGTGGCTTTCAGTATATTTACAAAGTTGTATAGCACCACTATTATCTAATTCCAGAACATTTTCAGCATTTAAGGTGATTTTTGAGAAATATCTTATGCTGGATACCTTCCATCTGCTCCTCCCTCCATGCTGTCTGCCCCTCTTGGCCCAGAACATGGGTGGGCTGCATCAATGGGCTCCTTCTATGGGGGCCTCCAGGTGGCTTAAATAGCTGGGAGCACCTGCTGGAGAAAAGAGGAGGACTTACTCTTCAAGTTCCCTCTGGGTGGGGTCCCCACAGACTGGCTGCATCCTGAGGCCACTGTCCCTGTGAGATGGTCATCTCCATGGAGCTCACTCTCTCTCCAGGTTCCAGGGACTCCCCTCCCCTTGTCCCTTCATGCCTAGGGATTGGGTGCCTGCTGTTTCCAGCCCAGGATAAGGCAGTGTCCCTGTCATTTCCCCACACACCCTGTCCCTACCTCTGTAAATAGTCCCTTTATTACACTCTTCTCAAGGCACCCAGTTCAAGTATGCCGTCTCTTCCTGCCAGGGACCCTGACTGACAGAGGCCTGATGGAAATGAGGGAGCCAGCCACCCAGGGGCAGCAGGGCAGGCAGAACCACTGAAGGGACTGCAAGCTCAAAGGCCCTGAGACGGAGCAGGCCAGACTTGCTCAGGCAGCAGCGAGATGCCACTGTGGGAGGGGGCCCATGAGTAAGGGCAGACAGCACAAACAGGCCAGGGATGAAGCCAGGTCCAGCTCATGTAGGGCCTTGCAGGCTGTGGCAGAAACTTTGGCTTTTACCCTAAGATGCGTAGCCTCTGAGGCTTCTGAGCAGAAGAGCGACACGGTCTGACTTACCTTTTAAAAGGAGCCCTCAGTTGCTGTTCTAAGAATAGACTGAAAAAGGGCAAGAGCAGAGGCAGGGAGACCAGCTGTCAGACAGAGGCCCAGCAGGAAATATGTGGGACACTCATAATGGGAAAATTGGAGGAAAGTTTCTTACAAAGGTGCAGATGTAGAGGAAACACAAGGGTAACCCAGAGCTTTGGAGCCACTGAGATGTTAATATTTTCCAAGTCATGGGAAGGAAGCAGTTACTAGTGGAGCCCAAAGAGAGCATGGAGGTCAACTTTATATGTCAGCTTCACTGGGGCACAGAGTGCCCACCCATTTGGTCAAACATTAATCTGAGTGTGTCTGTGAGGGTGTTTCTAGATGTGATTAACTATGTATGTATGTATGTATGTATGTATGTATGTATGTATGTATGTATTTATGAGAGCGAGAGCATGGGAGAGGCAGAGAGAGGGTAAAAGAGTCCCAAGCAGGCTCTACGCACTCAGCGAGGAGCCCAACACAGGGCTCGGTCCCACAAACCATGAGATCATGCATGACCTGAGCCAAAATCAAGAGTCCAACAGCTCAACTGAGCCACCCAGGTGCCCTTAGATGAGATTAACATTTGAATGGACAGACTTAAGTAAAGTAGATTGCCTTCCCTAATGTGGGTGAGTCCTATCGAATCAGTTGAGGGCCTGAATAGAACAAATGTTGATCCTTTCTGTGAGTAAGAAAGAATTCCTGCCTGACAGCCTTCAAGCCAGGGTATTGGGGGTTTTTTCCTTCCTTCAGACTCAGGAAACATCAAAGCTCCCCTTGGGTCTCAAGACTGCTGGCCTTTGGACTGAAACACCATCAGCTTTCCTGGTTTTCAGACCTTTGGACTCAGACTGGAAATATACCATCTACTCTCTTGGGTCTCCAGCTAGCTTGAGGCTTGTCAACCTGCTTAATTGTGTGAGCCAATTCTTTATAATAAATCTGTATATACACACACATACTCTCTCTCTCTCTCTCTCTCTCTCTCACACACACACACACACACACACACACACACACACACACACACATCTTATTGGTTCGGTTTTCCTGGAGAAGACTGGTTAATACAAAGAGATGGTTGTTCAGAGGTGCCCTCCTGAAGAAGCATAGTGGTGTTGGGTTGAAGATCGTGGCCAGCACAAAGAGACCTCACTCTCTTTCCAGGCACCTGCTGAGGCTCCCTGTTAGCTGAGCTCCCTGTTAGCCTCAGCAGAGGTGGTCCATACAGATGAGACTCCCAGGGCACAGAGCAGGATACACAGCATAGAGCCTAGATCTGGAGAGACAAACAGAAGGTGTCCAGCATAAGTAGTAGGAAGGATGTCACAATCCAGGGAAGAGACAATGGTGGCTTGGGCCAGGGTGGTGGCTGTGGATTGGGGAGCAATGGCTGGATTCTGGATATATTTGTAAGGCAGAGCTGGCAGAATTTGTTAACGGCCTGGATGAGCAGGAGTGAGAAGAGAAGGGTCATAATGACTCCAAGGTTTCTGGGTTGAACAACTAGAAGAACAGGGTTGCCATTAACTGAAATAGTTTTCTTTGGCTTCTGCAAAAATTTCTTTTGAAGAAATGACTCAATTGCTAACAAAATGTTCTGAAATCCCTGATAGCATATTTTATATTTTGTCAATGAAATACTCTGCTCTTGCCTCATTTGATCTTCACTATCCCCTGAAGCAGGTAGGGGAGGTATTCGATGACCAGTGGGGAAATGGAGCCTGGGCACAGGGCCTCGCCTGCAGCTGTGCTCATTCATATTGATGGAATGAAGGGGAAATTGACATGGAATGGTGGGAAATACTGATTTGTCATACTCGGTTATAGAATCAGGCCTAGAGACCTGATTTGTTCCATTGTCTGCCCTTCCATTGCTCAGACAGGAAAAGCCCAGAGATGAGTGAGCTCCAACCTAAGCTTAGTCCTTGAGGAGCTAGTAGACCAACTCCACAGGGACAGTCACCAATAATGTAAAGAAAGTGTGTGTGGAGAAGAGGGTGAGAGTGGGAGTGGGGAGGCGGGGAAAGGGAACAAGGGAAGAAGAGGGCAGGATGCACACCCTAAAGAGGAGAGCTTGGGAATTCTCACTGACCAGTGCTCACTGAGCGATAGACAAAGAAGTACACTTGTAGTCTGTGCACAAAGGAGCTTAGCACAGATACATGACTCTTTTATATCTTTTCCTTCCCTGTTTCTTTTCCTTCCCACCCACCTGTTCCCCTGTACTGCCACACCCATAAATCGGTACTTTCCAATAGATGTGGACTTGCAGCAGGGGAGATTTGAGTTATATTTTAGAAAAAACTAATATAATCCCTTCATAATTTAGGTATAATCTAACTTTTCTTCAGCCTCATCTCCTACAGCACCTTTCTCACCTCACTTACCCCCAACCCTTCCACCCTTGCCATCCTCCCTTATCCCTCACCCTACTACCCTCACAGTGGTGGTTTTAAAACATGTCTGCAAATTTTTGACCCTCTTGCCATTGAGAGGTAGGGTCTGTGTCTCCTCCCTTTGATAATTAACTAACCAATAAAACACAATTGAGGTGATGCTCTGGGACTTCCATGGCAGACCATAAAAGGCAATACAACAACCAGTATATTCTCTTGGGATTCTAACTCTTGGACCCCAGTCACCATGCTGTGAGGAAACCCAAGCTGTCCACGAAGAGGAACTCTGAGCAGCCATGTGGAGGAAAACTGAGTCTCCTAGCCCTCAGCCTGAGCTGGGTTCCTAGCCAATAGTTGGCACCAACTTGCCACCTTGGAAGTGGATCTTCCAGCCCCATTAAGTTGTCCTTCTGACACCGCATGGAAGAGCCTTCCCTGCTGGGCCCTGCCCAAAATACACATTCATTAACTAAATAATATATTGATTTATTTTAAGCCACTAAGTATAACTTAGTATACAGTTATGGATATCTGATATTTTGACTATTTTCCAACAAGTGTAAACAACATAACATGACCATGGTTTCCTACTCTTGTTCCTTCTGTTTCTTGTATGCTGTCTGTTCCTTATAACTATCCATTGAGGAGTCTCCAATTGGTGAACTCTATTCATCATTTAAAGCCCAAGTCAAGGGACACTTGGCTGGTTCAGTTGGAGGAGCATGCAACTCTTAATCTCGGGGTCGTGAGTTTGAGCCCACGTTGGGTGTAGAGACTACTTAAATAAATAAAACTTTAAAAAATAAATAAAGACTTGGGAATGCAAGCTGGTGCAGTCACTCTGGAAAACAGTATGGAGGTTCCTCAAAAAATTAAAAATAGAACTACCCTACGACCCAGCAATTGCACTACTAGGTATTTATCCAAGGGATACAGGTGTGCTGTTTTGAAGAGACATATGCACCCCAATGTTTATAGCAGCACTATCAACAATAGCCAAAGTATGGAAAGAGCCTAAATGTCCATCGATGAATGAATGGATAAAGAAGATATAGATATAGATATAGATATAGATATAGATATAGATATAGATGATATAGATATAGATACACACACACACACACACACACACACACACACACACAATGGAGTATTACTCAGCAATCAAAAAGAATGAAATCTTGCCATTTGCAACTACGTGGATGGAACTGAAGGGTATTATGCTAAGCGAAATTAGTCAGAGAAAGACAAATATCATATGACTTCACTCATATGAGGACTTTAAGAGACAAAACAGATGAACACAAGGGAAGGGAAACAAAAATAATATAAAAACAGGGAGGGGGACAAAACATAAGAGACTTAAATATGGAGAACAAACAGAGGGTTACTGGAGGTGTTGAGGGAGGGAGGATGGGCCAAATGGGTAAGGGACATTAAGGAATCTACTCCTGAAATTATTGTTGCACTATATGCTAACTAATTTGGATGTAAGTTTAAATAAATAAATAAATAAATAAATAACGCCTAATTCAAATGTCTCTTTCACTGTGAAGTCTTCCCTAAAACTTCCCTCCTCCTTTTTCCCCACCATAAGGAGAGAATAATGTCCCCTCTACTACATTGCCAAATACTTCGCTTATGCATCACAGCACTTAGCTCCCTAAGCTGTTGTTTTGAGATCGGCCTTCCTGTAAAGACTCTGAGCCCTATCTCATGCACCATATCCAATCTTCATGCCAGCTCTATGCATCATATCTCCAGTGCCTGGTGCCAAGATGCCCTAGGAAAGTGGGTTAGGATGGATTGATTAAATTGTGGGGGATTTGATATGAAACATTGACCAAGAGAAAGTTGCAATACTCCTTCTCTTATGGCCCTTAAAAATAAAGCCACGGGGCACCTGGGTGGCTCAGTTGGTTAAGTGTCCAAGTCTTGATTTCAGCTCAGGACATGATCTCACGGTTGTGAGATCGAGCCCCATGTGGAGCTCTGAGCTGAGTGTGGAGCTTCCTTGGGATTCTCTCACTCCCTCTCCCTCTGCCCCTCTCTTCCACTTGCTCTGTCTCTCAAAATAAATAAACTTAAAAAAAATAAAGCCACAACATCAGTTCTCTCCTAGCCAGCATGAATATGCCATCCTGGCCTGCAGCTAAGGGATGAGCCCCTGAAGGTTCTGAGTTTCAAACATCTGTCTTAAGGACTGATCATTCCCTTAGCTCTATGCTCTGCTCCCATGCTTCATTTTATTCCTACTAAGACATCTCTTCTCTGGAGTTATTCGGCTCCCAAGTCCTCTGCCCTCCCTTACTCCCCCCGCTCCCACCACAATCCGTAGTGTTTCCCAATATCATGCAGTATACCTCTGGGTCATAGTCCTAATGAGCAAAATGGGCCAGAGTAAACAATGATACAAAGCAATTATTTTAGAGTTATTTAAAAGGTATTTTTCTCTAGACAGTTGGTTAGGCACTTGCAGAGTGAAATACCTCAGTAGGTCATTCAAAAGACATCACTTTCCTTTACTCACCATTGTAACATCAGTGTTTTTCTTTACAAGAACCTTGAGGTCTTCCCAAGCAAATCTAAAGGGCCAGGTAGGACCTGGGCCACTGTTGTATCTGTGAAGTGAGCAAAAGTTTCTATGTAGCTCCATGCTTATCCCGTTAGAAGAAGTCAGTGCCTTCAGTGAGCAGGTGCCACAAAGGGGTCAGGGGCCAGATGCTGTGGGGTCAGAAGCTTGCAAAATTTCGGGGTGGTTATCTATAGTAGAAAAGGAATGCAAATTATAAATACAAAAATAGATATTAAAGTGAACATTTATTTAGAATGAAAAAAATCACTTGAAACTACACATTTTAAGGTGATGAATACTACAGAAATCATAAACCTAGAAAAAGTACGTGTTCTTATTTATTAATTGTCCCATAAGCCTGTGTAGTACTTTTTTCTAAATTTGCTATGATTTGTATTTTTAAAATGTGCAAACTTCATCCGAAATTAGGCATTCATAGAAACAATTCAAATGCGTTTAAAAATCGGCTGCCATGTTATGTTGAACCAAATAATTGCGTAACCAGATTACTCTGATGCTACAACATTGACTTATTGATAAATCTGTGTAGGAGTTCTGTCACTAAAACACTTGCTTCTTCAGGCATTTCTCTGCGTTGGTGGCAATTTTGTGTGCCACTTTGCTGGAACCCGCAGATTTTGTCAGGACAAGATGTATCAGATCCACTAAGAAGCACCGATACGTGTTCTGTGTAAGCTGAGACTTCACATGCAGTGCCCGTGTAGCACCAGTACCAGACTGGGCCCACAAACACAACAGTTTTGGTCAAATTATGTTTTGTGTAATCCCCATCAGAAGAGAAGACAATATAAGCTATATTTATAATTACATACATTCAACATTGACTACTTTCCTAACAAGAGAGAACTGTTTTGGCCAGGCCTTGATAAGAACCAAATCCTCTGCTGGCAATTTTACTTGTTTGATCATTGGAAGAATCTGCCAGACTAGCTTCTGGCTCAAAGTATTTCCAAACCTTATTTTTCCCTCCCCTCCCACATACTTCCAATGGTGGGTGCTGTAGGACATTCACACCATGATAAACTTAGGCTGCACCTGCACGTCCTGATGAACAGTGTAGGCACTGGCAGTGATGAGAGTGTTCCTGGAAACCATTCCTATACCCGGATGGTTGCAGATAAGTTATCTATACATGGAAGTGACAGTGAGCTACAGAAATATATCTTTCTAAGCCCAAATTAAATGTTTCCCCAATTCAACTTCCTCTTAGCTGGATCCCCGAAATGCCCACAGGCACTCAAACATCACCCAACTAAAGGAAAATCAGACAGAGAAGTTGGAATGGAAAGAGACAGAGCTATTAACCACTTGTACTTGGACGATCTTACTTTTGCATATATTAACACAACATTTGGGTACAGGAACATGCTGCCCCTCAGGGAGGGGCCCTGAAGCTTCATCAGCTTCCCAGCAAACGTGTCCCTTAGCCTAGGACCAGGAGCACATGGGGGAGGTGGGGGCCATAGGATATTGACATTATCTATGACCTCATCAAAAGGCAGCAGGCCTGGAGCCAGAGTTACAGTCTCAGCTCCGTCCCCAAGCCTACCTGTGCCTCAAGAGCCCCCTGAAAACAGGGATGATGACACTGAACTCCCAGAATGGCTCTAAGATTTAAAACACCAATTTGTTACATCTTTTTTTTTAAGTTTATTTATTAATTTTGAGAGTGGGGGAGGGGTAGAGAGAGGAGGAGGAGAGAGAGAGAGAGAGAGAGAGAGAGAGAGAGAATCCCAAGCAGGCTCCATGCTGTCAGTGCAGAGCCCAGCACAGGGCTCAGTCTCACGAACCTGAGATCATGACCTGAGCTGAAATCAAGAGTCAGACCCTTAACCAACTGAGTGACTCAGGCGCCCCAATTTGTTCCTTCTCTTGATAAGTCAGAGCACTGGACAGATGCCCCCTGTTGTTCTCAGGCCAGTGTCACAGTCTTCTCCTCCCCTTGGGTCCAGAAGAAACAAGTCTACAGGAACAGGGCTGTCTCTTTAAAGTTCTGGCCCCTAATGGAATGAACCGAGTCCTGTCTTCTCAAATCAGGGTAATCCTGCTGAGGTCATTTCTGCCACCTCCTCCTCCCTGCTGTCAGGCAGGGGATTAGAGGAGAGGCCAATGGATTAACGGGTTCATTTTGTCACAACCACCCCCCTCAGACCATCAGCCCCCTCTTGGAGCCTGCTGGTCAGGTGGGGCGGCTCCTCTGTGCACTGTTCTCTGTGGGCAGAGAGAAACCCCCACCCTTGCCAAGCGTTGCAGCCAAGACAAGACAAAGCTGGGAACCCCAGGCTTGCCAGGAAGGCAGAAGGCCTGGGGCTGTCCCAAGGATCTAGGTGACAGGCAGACAGAGCTGGCGGTTGGAGACTGCTCTCTTCTCTCCCTGCCTTCACCCCGAGCCCAGCAGAGACACCATGCCAGGACTCCCCAGGTTCCACTTAGACACCAGCGCCCCCCACAGCAGGAGGCCCTGCCACCAATGGCCAGGGTCCTGGGCCTCCTTGCAGAAGACCGTGGTCATCCTGTGCCTGCTACTCTCCAGTACCTCCCTGTCCCCCACACACGCGCAGACCGAGATTCCTCTGGAAACGTAAGCATCAAGTTCACCCCAACCCTCTAAAATCTTCTGGCCCTTTCCTCCCTTCCTTCCCCCTATAGAGCTCAATCCTCTGTCCACCTTCCCACCTGGACCTCTAGCTTCCCTCAGGGCTCCCCCTGGGGGTTTCCACTCTCCCTTTCCCTCCCTTCTTCCCACATTCTGCCATTCAGGAGCCCCACCTGCCACTCCTCACACCTGCTGACTTCAGGCAGAACTGAAGTGAGGGTCCTCATTCCTCTGGCTGGCAAGCAGCATCTCAAGCTCCTGCAGGCCCGATGGATGCTCCTTCCAGGATAATCGCTGCCATTACGCCCCTGGCAGTGGGAGATGTGCTAGCTCAAAATGATCGTCGTGGCTCCCCAAGGATTTGTTGGGAAATTTGTGTTTTGACATTCTGAAAGGGTAAAGCAGTTCTAAACCAACAAAATGGCTCATGCAACCGGGAGCTGAGTAAAATTGGACTTTGGTCGCCTTAGTCTTCCCTTCTGCCTCCTTCCAGGCCCCCTTCTACATTCTGTCAATCAGCCCAGCTCCAGGAAAGAATCTGCTCTCAGTCATTTACATTTTGGTATAAAGTTTAATTGCTGTGCAACCTCTCTGAGAGTGTCTAGTTTTCCGTCCTTTGATCATGTGGTCCTATTAAGAAATGCCAATGTATGTGGGGAGCAGAGAACTCTAGAGTAAAGGGGGCAGCTTGCTCAGTCCATATCTAAGCCCAGCTACTCATGACCAGCAAAATAGGCTACCAGAGCCAGCTGTCAACCTCATTTCTTAACAGAAGTGGAGACAGGGAGGACAAACAATGCACATTATGTCTAGCTTTGTTGAGCAATGGATTTGAGCAGCCTTGTTTACACTGGATTGTATAACCTCTACTTTTTCTATGCCTAGTACAGCGTTAGGTGCTTTATAAATAATATATTTACTCCACACAGCAATGCAACGAAGTGGGTGATAGCTTCCCTATTCTGAACTTGAGGAAATAAGCTCAGAGAGGTTGGATGACCTCCCCAAGTTCACACAGGCAGTAAACGGAAGTGCCAGAAGCTAAACTCAAGTCAGCTTGGCCTGTGCTTCACCTGTTGCTGGGCTATAAGACTATCTGTTGCTGAGGGAGATGTTGAGAATAAGTTTCCAGCCCCAGAATACACAACAAAATTGTAAAAGGGGAACTCCAGGAATAGGCTGAGTGCTGAGTAAAGATGGCTGGAATCCAGGTCTTTGTTGAGGAGAATGGCAGACTGGACCATCTACTTAGAAACCTCCACAGTTGGCTGAGATTATTAGCCCTCAAACCTGCCTGTATCTGCACCTGCCCTCTTCCTGGGAGCTGGACCTCTGCCAGCCCCTTGACACAACCCCACCTCTCTCTCCTGCTGAATCCTCTTCCACCCCGATGACATTTCATCTCCCTTGTGTCCAGCTGTGCCCTTGCTTCCTGCTCAGCCCTCAGCCTCCACCACCTTCCCAGGCTTCTACTGCCCTCCCAAAACTGTTCCCATCGAGATCTCCAAAGATCTCTTCCCTGCGCAACCCAGTAGACATTCCTGGCTCCATCTCCCTGGACTCTCTTTTACTTGAATCTCAATGTCTCAACTTCCATTAACATTGTGCTCCTCTGGGACTCCTTGGGCACCTGAGCTGACCTTCTGTCCTCCTCAAGCAATTCTTTCCCTTTGCCTGCCCCCCAGATTGTTGGTGCCTCCCAGGGTTTTTCATCAACTCACAGGTCTTCTCATGCTCCACACTCTCCTTGAGAGAGCCCATATACCTTCAGAATTTCAACTCTACCTATGTACTAATGACTCTCAGCCCTATCTCTACTTGTTAGACTCACATACCATTGCCTGTGGACAGCTCTTTCTAAATATCTTGTGAGGTTTTAAGTTTAAGTTTGTGTCTTCCAAGATATAATGCAATTGGTACCTTCTGGAGTTGTGCAGTGCACAACATATCCTACAGCACTCAGTAGCTTTGCAACAGGAACCTCACATTTATATATCCCAAGACACACTCATCACCTTCCACCCTCTCAAACTTGTTCCTCCTGATCTTCCTGATAATTCTCAATAGCACCACCATCAGCTCAACTACCCAAGCTAGAAACCTGAAGTCATTTTTGACCCCTCCAAGCTCTTCTATACTCTCTACCTAGAAATCTCTTTGGCAGGCTAAACTCTCCCAAACTTCTTTTACTTTTCTTTCTTTTCTGTGCTTTTCTTTTCTTTCTTCCCTCCTTTCTTTCTTTCTTTGGGTGACAGGGAGAGTATGAGCAGGGAAGAAGGGCAGAAAGAGAGAGTGAGAATCCTAAGCAGGCTCTACACCCAGCACAGAGCCCAATGTGGGGCTTGAACCCTTGACTGTGAGATAATGAGCTGAAATCAAGAGTTGAATGATCAACTTACTGAACCACCCAGGTGCCTAAACTCTCCCAAACTTCTAACACTGAATTCAGATCCCACTTGTCCCAAGAAGCCTCCTGGTACCACCACTACCCTCCCCAGCCCTTTGCAGGGCTGGGATCAGCCCTGCAATGGCACCCCTCCCCTTCAAACATGTATTATGCTATCTGTATATGGAGGGGTGTCCTTCTAACTGAGGGTTTTACAAAGATGAGGAAGGACCGTGATATGACTGCAGTGCTGTGCACAATGGCTGGCACACAGTAGGACCTTAATAATTATTGGTTGAGTGATTGAATTAATGTGGACCTTGACAGGATCATGAGGGTAAGCTCCTTTTGCTCCATCTGGAGAGGCTCAGACACAGTCCTATGTATTCTCCCCAGGATGCCACCAGCCTGCCCAGGTGGCAGGATCTTGGTGCACTTCTGGGGACGGATCAGAGGTCAGGGCTTCTCTACTAGGTTGCCTGCACCCAGGGTGAGGGGTTGCTTCCTCACACCCTCCCTGTCTGGCCTGCTTTCTGCCCCCACAAAAGCAGCTCAGAGCCTCTTCGTCCGTCTGTCCCTGGCCTCATGTCCCCTCTGAAGTTTCAACAGAGGATTTGGCAGCCAGTCGTGACCTTGAGCAGGGCACACTGAAGGGCACAGCCCATTAAGAAGCTGCAGTGGTGCCGGGGCGCCTGTGTAGCTCAAGTCAGTTCAGCATCCAACTCTTGATTTCAGCTCAGGTGATGATCTCAAGGTTCCTGGGATCAGCCCTGCAATGGGTTCTGTGCTAATGGTGCAGAGCCTGCTTGCAATTGTCTCCCTCCCTCTCTCTCTCTCTCTCTCTCTCTGCTCCACCTCTGTGCTCTCTCTCTCTCTCTCAGAATAAATAAGCATTAAAAAAAAAAAAAAGTTGCAGTGCTACCAAACAGTTCCTGTTTCCACCCTCAGTATCCTCTCCACCCTGGTCTAGGCCTGTCCATAACCTCTTCCCTTTCTCTCCTCTCTGTTCTCCACCCACAAACCAGAACCCTTAGGGGTTTGGGATCAGGCTTTGCTTCCCAGCTCATCTGCCCTGCCCTGAGGGCAGCTGCTGTGCCCCCAAAGGGTCCTCTAGGTCTCCTGCCTGGACCAGGAGGGATGGTAGCTCTTTGTAGGTGTTTCTGGGTGTAGGTGGTATGTATGTGCATCCATGTATGTATGTGGGTCTCTCTATGTGCTATGTGTGTCTCTGTGTGTGTATCAGCGTGTGTGTGTGTGTGTGTGTGTGTGTACACGCTGGTGTTCTATGTGCATGTGTGTGTGCATATATGTGTGTGCATATATGTGTCTCCATATCTGTGTGTCTGTGTGGTGCATGTGTATACACATGTACTTTCATTCCCCGGCAGAGTGAAGCTGTGGGCAGACACCTTTGGCAGGGACCTATATGACACGGTGACCAAATACTCGGGCTCTCTCTTGCTGCAGAAGGTCAGTAACCCCCTTCCAGGGAGCTCACAGGGGGCAGTCAGTCAGGGACTTCCTCCTGATGGAGAAGCAGCGTTCTCAAGTCCCAATGTCCATGCTGTAAGGGGTCTTAGAGATTATCTAATCCATTCACCTCATTTGCAGATGGGGAAACTGAGGCCCCGGGAGGGAATGATTTGCCCAAGTCACAGAGCAAGTCAGTGGGGGCAGTACGGTGGAGTGGCCAAGAGCACAAGAGTGTAGTGTCAGCTCAGATGCCCCAGAGGCTGATGCCAGGATGCTGTTAGAGAGATGGGGGTGTGTGGCTATGAAGAAGAAAAGGGAGAGGGAGCAGGTATAGGAAGAGTGGGATGCTCGCCTGACTGTGAAGGGGTATGCAGAGGAAGGAGAAAGGGGTAAGTATCCTGCAGGTGCTTGGGCAGTAGAAGGAGATGAGAGGACCTATGGCCTCTGCAGAGAGAGCTTCCCTTACCTCCAGTTCTCAGGACCTCCAGCCCTGCCGCAGCACTGCCAAGCGCCCACACAGGCCCTTGCTGAGGCCTAGCCCGTGCATGGCTCAGGGCGGGAAGCAGTGTCTGATGGACAGGATGTTGCACGAGCTCCCTCCACACCTTTATTTATTAATTGCTTTTTGAGCAGATTGACACCAAGCTTGTCCTCTCACTGGATTATAAACAACCTCATTCTCTCTAATATTTATAACTTCCAGGCTGGTTTTAGTAATAGCCTGCCATCCTTTATTATTACCATTTGCTAAGAGCCTTATATTCACGCTTTAATTCATTAGGTGAGTACGATCTTCACCATTTTCTAAATGTTGCTAAGAGTAAACCCCCAGGGTTTTATGCCTTCGCAAGGCCACACTGCAGCCCTTTCCGGCCCGCTGGTCCTTGGCTGGCAGGAGTGGGCCGGACCGGAAGTCCTGCGCTCCCTGTAGGCCGCTCCAGCAATGACAACTCAGACCCTTTAAGCTCACTTGGAGCTTCTACATTGCAAAGCACTTTACTCATTTGTGCCTTCCAACCCCGGGTGAGGGGGGTGAGGGAGATACAGCAGTAATTACGTCGCCGTTTTGGGTAAAAGCATTCTAGAGCCTGCTCTAAAGCCATGCAAATGTGACGTTTTGTAGATGAGGAAACTAAGTAACTCACCTGTCACATGACCACTAGCTGGCCAAACTGGGTCATTAGACACATGCCAGGTGAAAGATTATCTCCTGAGGGCCCAGAGAGTAGATTTGATCCCAGCTCTCTTAATTCCTAGGCCTACTGGCAGTTCTTTGGGCAACCTGCAGCTGCTGCCATGCTCTGCCCCAGCAGTGAGAATCTCAGTTCACATGGATGTGAGAAGGGGCCACACTGATACCACTAGGTGTCAGGGAAAGATAAACTGATGTCTCACAGTCCCTGTGAGCAGCCCAAGGGAGGCAGCATGACTGCACAAAAAACATGGAATTCTGGGCGCTCTCCAGAATTCCAGGATGAGGTTCTCCATTCACTAGCTGTGTGACCTTGGCCAAGTTTGTTGACCTCTCTGAGCCTCGGTCTACTCCCTTTTAAGGATATTAACCACAACATCTCCAGAGTTCCTGGAACAGAGAGGACATTTGATAAGAGACAACTATTAATGTTAGTGGGGGAGATTATACAAGAAGGGGAGGGCCTGTCCTTGCCTCTAGTCCAGTCAACAAGACTTCACAGGTGTGAATACACTAGTTGGGAGGTTGGAGGCCACACATAATCATGTACAAGACCACAGATGCCCATCTCTCCCACTTCCCCTACACAGAAATACAAGGATGTGGAATCCAGTCTGAGGATCAAGGAGGTGGATGGCTTGGAGCTGGTGAGGAAGTTCTCAGAGGACATGGAAACCATGCTACGCAGGAAGGTGGAGGCTGTCAAGGTACTCCAGGTCCTATGATTTGTGGGGGTTCCACCCCAGCGCCCATGACACCAAAATGACACTCAGTGTTGTGGCCCTGAATCCTCTTTCCCACACCATCCTCTTCCTACCTTATGAGTGTCTGCTTTGTATCCCCATGAGCCTAAAGATCCTTGTAACGGAGAAAATGATGGCAAGCAAGGGGAGCGAGAAGGGGCCTGAGATTTGAGTTCTGCCTTAGGGAACAATGTCCAATACAATAGGATCAATCTACAGTGTTAGGAGGGACTCCACATCACAATCTCACGTTCAGAGACTGGCAAAGAGCAGGTACAGAGTGAGGGCTTAGGAGTCAGCTGCTGAATGAACAGGTGGATGGCTGGATGGCTAGTGGGTGGGAGGGAATATAGCTAGATGGAGAGCTCAAAAAGTGAAGCTCCCTCATCTCCTCTCCCTTCTGTCCTCTCCCCTTTTCTCCTTCCCCTACTCCTCCCCCCACCTTCTCCTCTTCTGTATGCCAACCCATCCGCCATGGCTCTCGAGTGCTCAGAGGGCCATCCAGGCAGCAGAAGTACTTATAGTGCTGGGCCTCATGCACAGGTGATTCCCTCACTGCACATCCACCAAGCCTGGCTTGGCCCTGCTAGAAACAGAATGTGTCCCTTCCCTAGCATGAAGGGACTGCCCTGATATCTGTGGGGACTTGGCTGCTTGGAGAGACATAGTTCCTGATCCACCCATCCAGACATCTGGCCATTCAAAACCAGTGTTATCCCCAAAAGGACTCCCTTTGGGGAGCCAGGAAAACAAGGAGAGAGGAGATGGAGCTGGGTGGTAGGTTGTGCAGGAGAGGCTGAGGACAGGGGTTAGGGAGAGATCTGGCAGTGCTGACAAAGCAAGCTGCAGCCTGACCAGGGTCCTGCCCGGCTCCGCACATCCCCATCAAAGCCCACTGCCTGGGAAGCATCAGTGTCAAAGTCACTGAGAACTTCTTTCCCACAAGTGACAATTTGCAGCCTCTTTTCTATAGCTTAGGGGCAAGGGATCTCAGCATCAGAGAAATTACTTGGGGACTGGAAAGCCCATCCTGGACAGTAGGGGGACAGTGACCTCACATACAACCAACGTGGGCAGTAACGCTTGCCTCCTTCCATCTTCAGTGTTGTTTAAAACATCTCTCTGGGCACAGACGTTGGGCCCTTCCATGGGGATGCCCTGTGGAATTTCTTCATCACATCCTAGGATTTGGTGCTTGAATTATTTGACCCAATATACAGCTATATGAATAGAGACCCAGAGAGGCTTAGTAACTTGCCCCCTAAAAAAGCCAGAATAGGAGCTCAAGTCTTTTTTATTCCCCAGGTTTATTGAGGTATAATTGACAATCAAAAATTATGTATATTTAAGGTGTGCAACCTGATTACCCAATAATATACATATACATTGTGAAATATTCACCTCAACCAAGCCAACCAACATCCATACCTCGCACTTTTCCTTTCTCCCTTCCTCCTTCCCTCCCTTTCTGCCTCCTTGCCTGCCTTCCTTTATTTATTTATGTGTGATGAGAACACCCAAGATCTACCCTCTTAGCAAACCTCAAGAATGCCAACATTCAAAACTGCCAACTAAAGTCATATTGCTGTACATCAGTTCTCTACAACTTATTTATCTTGCATAACTGAAACTTTCTACCCTTTGACCAACATCTCCCCATTTTGCCTTTCCCCCATCAGCTCTTGGTAATTGTTTCTATGAGTTTGATTAGTTTAGATTCCACATATAAATGATATTATACAATATTTGTCTTTCTGTATCTAGCTTATTTCACTTAGCATAATGTCTTTCAAGTTTACCCATGTTGTTGCAAGTAGAACGGTTTTCCTTTAAGGCTGAATAAAGATAGAATAGAGAGAGAGAGAGAGAGAGAGAGAGAGAGAGAGAGAGAGAGAGATCATGGTTGACTAACATTTAGGTTGTTTCCCTATTATTGGTATTATCTTCAGTGAAATGGGAGTGCAGATATCTTTTTGAGATCCTGATTTCATTTACTTTGATATGTACTCAGAAGTGGGATTGCTGGATCATATGATAGTTCTATTTTTAAGTTTTTGGGGAATGTCCATGCTGTTTTCCATATGGTAGTACCAATTTATATTCCCACCAACAACGCAGGGATTCTCTTTTCTCCGCAGCCTCACCAACACTTGTTATCTTATGTCTTTCTAATAACAGCCTTCTAACAGGTATGCAGTGGTATCTCATTTGTGGTTTTGATTTGCATTTCCCTGAAGATTTGTGAAATTGAGTACCTTTTCATATATCTGTTGCTCATTTGTATGTCTTCTTTGGGGAACGTCTATTCAGGTCCTTTGACTTTTTTTTTTTTTTTAACATTACTCAGTGCTCATCAAGTTGTACACTCTTAATCCCCTTCACCTATTTTACCCATCCCCCACTCACCTCCCCTCTGGTAACCGTCAGTTTGTTTCCTATAGTTAATAGCCTTTTGTTGTTGTTGTTGGTTTCTTTTTTTGTTTGTTTGCTTTGTTTCTGAAATTCCACATATGAGTAAAATCATATGGTATTTGTCTTTCTCTGACTTATATCACTTGGTATTATACCCTCTAAGTCCATCCATGTTGTTGCAAATGGCAAGATTTCATTCTTTTTTATGACTAATATTCCATTGTACATACACCACATCTTCTTTATCTATTCATCTATCAGTGGACACTTGGGTTGCTTCCATATCTTGGCTATTGTAAGTAATGCTGTAATAAACCTAGGAATGCATATATCATTTTGAATTAGTGTTTTTCTTTTCTTTTCTTTTCTTTTTTGAGTTCTGGAGGTGGATGGTGGTGATGAATTAGTGTCTTTATTTTCTTTTGGTAAATACCCAGTAGTGGAATTACTAAATCATCTGGTAATTTTATTTTTAATTTTCTGAGGAATCTCCATACTATTTTCCACAATGGCTGCACCAGTTTACACTCCCACCACCAGTGCACAAGAGTTCCCTTCTCGCCACATCCTCATCAGTACTTGTTATTTCTTGTGTTTTTTATTTTAGCCATTCTGACAGGTACAAAGATATATCTCATTGTGGTTTTAGCCTGCATTTTCCTGATTATTAGTAATGTTGAGCATCTTTTCATGTGTCTGTTGCCCATCTGTATGTCTTCTTTGGAAAAATGTCTATGCAGTTCTTCTGCCCATTTTTAACTGTATTATTTGGGGTTTTTTTCTGTTGCCTTGTATAAATTCTTTATATATTTTGGATATTAAGCCCTTATCAGATATCATTTGCAAATATCTTTCCCATTTGGTAGGTTGCCTTTTTGTTTTGTTGATGGTTTCCTTCACTGTGCAAAGCCTTTTATTTTAGTGTGGTCCCAATAGTTTAATTTTGCTTTTGTTTCACTTGCCAGAGGAGACCTATCTAGAAAAATGTTTGTATGGTGAATGTCAAAGAAATTATTCCCTGTGTTTTCTTCTAGGAATTTTATAGTTTCAGGCCTCACATTTAGGTCTTTAATCCATTTTGAGTTTATTTTTGTGTATAATGTAAGTAAGTGGTCCAGTTTCATTCTTTTGCATGTAGCTCTCCAGTTTTGCCAACCATAGGTTCACTCTGTTGATTGTTTCCTTTGCTGTGCAGAAGCTTTCTGGTTTGATGCAATCCCCTTTCTATTTTTGCTTTTTGTCTGTGTTTTGGGTGTCACACGCTCCCCCAAAAGACCAGTGACAAGAAACTTTTTCTCTATGCTTTCTAGTAATTTTATAATTTCAGGTCTTGCATTTAAGTCTTTATTTTGAGTTGATTTTTGTATTTGGTATAAGATAAGGATCCAGTTTAATTCTTCTGCGTGTGAATATTCAATTTTCCTAACACCATCTATTGAACAGACTATTCTTTTCACCATTGTGTGTACTTAGCACCCTTCAAGATCAGTTGTTTTAAATGCTGGATTAGAGGTGCATGTGTATTAAGTGTCTGACTTCAGCTCAGATCATGATCTCACAGTTTGTGAGTTTGAGCTCTGTGTCAGGCAGCCTGGAGCCTGCTTTGGAATCTGTGTCTCCCTCTCTCTCTGCCCCTCTCCTGAGCTTATGCGCTCTCTCTCTCTCTCCAAAATAAATAAATAAAACATTTAAAAAAATTTTTTAAATAAATGTATGGATTTATTTCTGGGCTCTCTATTCTCAAATTATTTCATTTGTCTATATGTTTTTTCTGCCAATACCAACTGTTTTGATTATTGTAGTTTTGTAATATATTTTGAAATCAGGAAGTGTGATGCCTCCAGCTTTGTTCTCCTTACCCAACATTGTTTTTGGCTATTCATGGTCTTTTGTGGTTCCACATGAATTTTACGGTGGTTTTTTTTTTCTGTTTCTGTAAAGAATGATATTGGGATTTTGATAGGGGTTGCACTGAATTTGTAGACTGCTTTGAGTAGTATGGACCTTTTAACAATATTAATTCATCCAATCCATAAAAAGGGATCTTTCCATTATCTGTGTCTTCTTTAATTTCCTTACTTCCCATCATGTTCTGTAATGCTGACATCCTTCTTTAAAAAAATTATGGTAAATACACATAATATAAAATTTACTATTTTTACCATTTTAAAATGTACAATCCTGTGGCATTAAATACACTCTATGCATCTATGCAACTCCGATCACCACCGAGTTCCAGAACTTTTCATCACTTCCAGACTGAAACCCTATACCCATTAAGCAGTCACTCTCACTTCCCAGCTCTCAGAAACCACTAATCTGCTTTTTGTCAATAGATTTTCCATTTGAATATTTCACAAAAATGGAATCATATAGTATGTAACTTTCTATATCTGGAGTCTTTCACTTAGCTTATTATAGGTCATACAGAATAGCTTCACTGCCCTAAAAAATTGTATGTTTTCTGCCTATTCATCTCTCCCTCTCCCAAACCTCTGGCTAACACTGATCTTTTTACTGTGTCCATAGTTTTTCTTTTCCATAATGTCATAATGTCACGTAGTTGGAATGCAGCAAGTAACCTCTTCAGACTGGCATCTTTCACTTAATAATATGCATTTACCTTTTGGCTATTGTGAATAGTGCTGCTACAAACATTTGTGCACAGGTTAGTGTTTGAGTACCTATTTTCAGTTCTCTTGGGTATATTCTTAGGAGTAGAAATTGTTGAAGACCTACTGGCCTTGTTTTGCCCATTCATTCTCCCCTTTGTGTTTCCATCCTTCAGAATCTGGTAGAGGCTGCTGAGGAGGCTGACCTGAACCATGAATTCAATGAATCGCTGGTGGTGAGTCCTGCTCCCAGAGCTGCTGCTGGGAGGGTATGATGACTAATCACTAAACCCCCACCAAGAGCCAGGGTCCCTTGGGTATAAGATACAGAGGGGTGGGGGAAGGTAGACAGTCCAGCACCATCTTTTAATGTGCATAGGATATGTATGACCATGTAATAGCTTGATTCTGAAATACTCTCCAGTCTTTTCAGAAGAGATTTATGGACCAGATAGGAGAGAAAATTTTCAAGACTTGGGGGGGCAGGGGACATAGAGGGACAATCCACCCATTCCATAAACATTTTTTGCCCAACCACCATGTGCTAGCCTCTGGATAGATAAAAAGTCAAGAAGCTCATAGACCAAATAACTCTAGCATGAGGCATATGTAACAAGTCCATAAGAGTTGGTTAACAGAGTTACAAGAATGCAGAAGGGAAGGAGTAGAGGCTCAGAAAGTCCTGCAGACAGGGTGGCATTAGGACCAGCCTCAGGCTGAGTGGGATTTGAACAGGAAAGCCATGGAGAAGCTGAGGGAAAAGAAAAGTCACTGAAATAGGAAAACACAAGATAGAGGAAATTGTGAATGGTCAGTTCTGTATGTCCAGGGGATGGTGAAGTAGAAAGTGACTGTGGACAGATAGGAATCTGGCCTCAACTCAGCCTGGAATGTCACAGACTGAAGGGTTTGAGCAGGGGAGGGACACAGCTGGATTTGTGCTTTAGAAAGCTCTTGTACCAAAATGATTCTTCATCCTGATTTGGGACATCAGTTCATTTAGTCGGCCCTTAAACTGGGTAGGTGCATTCAGTTCACACTGAATTGTATCTAGCTGAACTCCCAACTGCTCTTCATCAGCTTGAATGGCATACCCACTCTTTCTCTGAATTTCCTGTTTGATTAGAACCTGTAAAGTTCTATGGGAAAGGTCCATGAGTTTCCTCTTGTATTGTGCAATTTTGGCCATAGTTGTGGTTTGATTCTTCTGTAATTCGCTAATCTTCAGATATGATATCTAATCTGGTCTGCTGTTGCTTAGTCATCTGATCTTGAAACTTCAGTCTTCCAAGAAGTTTTTTGAAACCCACCATGAGTACCGGAATTAACTTTTCAGAATCAGGGTTATTCACCTTGGCTTGTTCCCAGATAATAGGATCAACACCAGCAGGAGGATAAATGTATGTCAGTTTTTATATATTTGTGAATTCATCTGTGGGAGGAGTAAAGGAAATCCAAGAGTATTTAATGATTGTGGTTTTCTTTTCATTCTATAAAGATTTGAAAATATTTTTTATATTATTTTACTTATTTGGAATTTACAGAGCACACTTAAGCAATTAGGATATAACAAAACTACATTTTATCATTTTTTCATTTTTGCAACTTTTTTTCTTTAAAAAGCAAATCTGTCCTTAGACCTTTTTATTTCTAAAAAAATGATGAAAACTTAAATAAATTCTTGATTGTAAAAAAAGAAAGAAAGAAAGAAAGAAAGAAAGAAAGAAAGAAAGAAAGAAAGAAAGAAAGCTCTTGCAGTCAGCAGTATTGTGGTGTGGGGCAAGACATAGGGTGCCCTGAGGGGGCTGTTCAAGATGTGAACCAGGTGGTGTGGAGGGAGTGGGGTAGGTCTGATCACGGCTCTAAGTGTGGTATTCCAAGTAGACCCTTTAACACTACATGCTAGAGGCAGAGAGCACACTGCTGGCTCCTCAGAGGGACACGGGGGCCACAGACCCTGCCTCGGGCCCAGGCTGAAGGCTGTTTTCTAAAGAGAGAAGCCTCACCTCTCAGGACCCACCACTCTGGGTTCCTAGGAGCCCTCCTACACTGGAAGAAAATTGATGGTGCCCATGAGGCTGCCCCTGTCTCTTTACTTCACCTTGGACCTCTACCTACCCGTCTCTGGCTCTGATCTGGTCATGCCCACACATGACAAACAAAGTGGAGAACTGAGGCAGTAATCTAGACAACTTACATCAAAAACCAAGTGAATCAACCATGCTCTCCAACTGTCTGGGATCTGTATTTGTCCAAATGTGTAATACAGGTCACTGCCTCAGTTGTCCATGGATGTTGCTTGTATGGATGCTGTCAGCCCGTCGGACCCCACCTCTCACATCTGAGTGCTCTGATCTGTGCCATTTCTCTTTCTCTTTCTCACCTTGTATGTCTCTTGTGTCCACACTGTCTCTGTGCTGCTATTTTCCCTCCACCCCTAGTTTAACTATTACAACTCTGTCCTGATCAACGAGAGGGATGAGAATGGCAATTACGTGGAGCTGGGGGCTGAGTTTGTCCTTGAATCCAATGCGCACTTCAGCAACCTGATGGTGAACACCTCCATCAGCAGCGTGCAGCTGCCCACGAACGTGTACAACAAAGGTAGCTCCTTTGCCCCACCCCGCAACCTGGCACTCTCTCTTAACAGTTTGTAGTTGTTAGGTGGTACTGGTGAGTTTTAAAGATTTGCCTCCATTTTCCTGAGAAGACTTGAGGAGTGTAATCTGATTCTCCAACTTCCTTGACTGGGGAGAACAAGAAAAAGTATTCTACGCCAGTTTCGGCTGGAAGAAAACTCAGCATTCCTGGATTAGAGGGTGTGAGTGTGGCTCGCCAAATGCAACGTAGCAGAAAGTTGTAAACTACAGCTCTGCAGGCTGCGTGTGTGTTTGGCAGGTAAAAGATGGTCACTGTTTCTTCTGATTTAGTTTCTCTGCAGTTCTTTCTATAATTTCAACTTTTAGACCCAGACATTTTAAATGGAGTCTACATGTCTGAAGCTTTGAACACGGTTTTTGTGGAGAATTTCCAAAGAGACCCGACACTGACATGGCAATATTTTGGCAGCTCCACTGGATTCTTCAGGATCTATCCAGGTAGGGATATCAGGAGGCATCTCCATGGTCTTCTGAGCTTTTCTGGGACAAAGGCAATAAAGACATTGAAGATGGGCCCTGGCACTCAGACCCCCAGTGAATGGACGCCCCTCCTGTCCAAAAGCATCTCCAAACCACATTTTGACACCCTTCACAACATGATAAGCACATTTACAATAAATAGCTGTTGAATGAATGAATGAATGAATGAATGAAACTATCAAACACCATGGTAACTAATCACAAAATGCCCACATTAAACTCTTGTCCTATGAAAATCACTGTGGAAAATGCAAAGGAAGATAAAACAATTCTGGATCTTAAGGAGTTTACATTCTAATTGGAGAAATGGAGCATATTCACTTGAAGTTTTCAACAGCAATGCACAAAGTGCCACCAGTTAGTATGTGATTAGTGGCACAGTCCATCTATTAAGATGGACTTAATAGATGAAAAGTCCCTTGTCCATCAATAAAAGTAGAAAACAGAAACATCTACCACAAGGTTTGCATTTTACTCCAACCCATTTTTATATTTTAGCACACTCCTGAAAGTCTTGAAGTTGCCCTGTTTTTCTGAGATAGGAAATCAGAAGTCCTAAAAGACCCTTCTGTGTCCCCAGGCTGGAAAAGCTAATTCTTCTGCAGAAAGACACAGGGCTCTTAGAACTCACACACAGGGTTTTAGCATGCCCCTGTTTCTCTGCCCAAATCCACAACCAGTCACTTTCTTTCTCTGCTCTCTGCAGCCTCAACAAGCAAGCTCATCCCTCTTCCTTAGAACAGCCCTTAAAATGCTTGAAGACAACTCACATGTCCCTCAGGTCTTCTTCAGGGTCCAATTCCTGCACATTTCTGCCACATCCAGAGACATCAACTTGTGTGCAGACAAAACAGTCCAGATATGGCCCATCAGTCTATGAAGAGGGGAGGGCAACTTCTCACATCCACACCCACATTTATAGATATATATCAGCCCTTAGGTGCACAGTATTGGGGTGACCATAATCCACGGTCATGGTACACTGTTCTCATGGGTCCATGCAGGCCTATTTCTGTGTTTTTTTATTTTTATTTATAATACAGTGAATGCTTGTATTTACATCACCAACACAAAAACTAGAATGTTACCAAACCTATATTTACTTATGTGCTCCTCCTCTGGCCTCTGCCCCTCTGACTTCTCCCTGATTTCACCCCCTTCAACTGACCAGGTAACAACTATTCTCCACTTTGAACTTATCCCTCTATTTGACTTTTTTGGCTCTCTGCTTAGTTTTATATCATTTTTACAAACACACAGACATCTCCCTAAACAATATATTGTTTTGTTTTGCTTGTTTTTAAAATTTATTAAACTGGTTTTGAGTATAGACTTTCAGAGTTTGCTTTTTCATTCAGTATTATACTAGCAAGATTCATCTGGGCTGTCACATATGTCACATATGTACTTTGTCATTTTTTTCTATATCATATTCTTGTGGGCCAATATGGCAGTTTATTCATCCTCCTGATCCTATCTGGGTTGTTTGCAATTTTTTGTTTTTCTTCTCTGTTTTTTTTTCCTTTTAAGAACAGTGTTGCTATGAATGTTCTTATACATGTCTCCTGAGACATATTCTGAGAATTTCTCTTGGGTATGTACCTAGGAATGGAATTGCTAGGTTATGAGATATGTGACTGTTCAACTATGACAAGAAAGTGCAAAATTGTTCTCCAAAATACTTGTACCAATTATATTCCCACCAGTCATGAATAAGAGAGTCTGTTGACCCACATTTTCTGAAATCCTGGGTATTGTTAAACATTAAAAGATTTTGTTAATAACCCTTTAGTATAAAATGGTATTTCACTGGTCTGGCATTGCATTTGGCTGATCAGTTGTGAAGCTGAGTATCTCTTTCTTCATATGTCATGTATTGTATGTATTTCTTCTTCTGTGAATGCCTATTATGGCATTTGTCTAATTATCTATTGACTTTTCCAATGTTAATCCATCCTTACATTGATATGAAAACATAACTTGATCATAGTAAATTAGTCTTTTGTGCATTGCTGGATTTAGTTTATTAATGATCTTGTTTGGGATTTTTTTGCACTCATGAGTGAAATGGTCTTGTAAATTTTTTTCTTATACTGTCTTTGGTTTTCAAAATTATAGTAGCTTCAAAAAATAAACTGGGAAGTATTCCCTCTTTTTCTGGTTCTTAGAAGTATTTAAATAAGTTAGACTGATCCTTTCCTTGAAAAGTTTGTTAGGATTCATCTATAAAACCATATAGACCTGATGTTTTCTTTATGGGGATATTTCAAATTACCACTTCAATATATTTAATACTTGCAAGACTCATAAGATTTTCTATTTCTTCTTACTTTGGTAAAATTCTTTTTCTAAGAATCTATCCCTTTCATCTGGGTTTTCAAAACTATTTCCAGGAAGCTATTATTCTATCATCTTTTTAATCCCTGCTGTATCTATAATTGTGTCCCCTTTTATCTATAGTATTACTCATTTTTTTCTTCATTATCCTGCCACTGGTTTCTCTATTTTGTTAGGTAGGAATCATCTTTTGTCTTCGTGGACTGCTCTCTATTGCATCTTTGTTCTCCAAGTCATCTGTTTCAGCTCTGAGCTTATCTCCTCTTTTCCCTTTCCTTGAGTGTGTTCTACTGTTCTTCTTTCTAACTTATTAAATTGGACACTTAGCTTTAATTTTAAGCCTTTCTTTATGTCTAAAATAAGCATTTATGGCAATACCTTGGCCCTAGAAGCTCCACTTTTGCTGCATCTCACAGGTGCAGTTAGTAGTGGTTTTTAAAATTTTTAATCATGGTAAAATACATATAACATAAAATGTGCCACCCTAACTTATAAAATGGAATTATGATTGATATATATTATACTAGTTTCAGGCATACAACATAATGATTTGATATTTTTATACATTATGAAATGATCACCTAGAAAGGTCTAGTTACCCTCTGTTACTATACAAAGTTATTACAATATTATTGACTATATTCCCTATGTTGTACATTACATACTTGTGACTTATTTATTTTATAATTGGAACTTTGTACCTCTCAATCCCCTTCACCTCTTTTGCCCATTTCCCAACCCCTTCCCTCTGGCAACCACCAGTTTGTTCTCTGTATCTATGAGTCTTTTTCTGGTTTTTGTTTGTTCATTTGTTTTTAGATTCCACATATATGGTATTTGTTTTTCTCTGACTTATTTCACTTAGCATAATGCTCTCTAGCTCCATCCATGTCTTTGCAAATGGCAAGATTTCATTCTTTTTATGGCTGAGTACTATCCTATTGTACATATACACCACATCTTCATTATCCATTCACATATTGATGAACACTTGGGTTGCTTCCATATCTTGACTATTGTGAAGAGTGCTGCAATGAAAATAGGGGTGCATAAATCTTTTCAAATTAGCATTTTATTTTCTTCAAATAAGTATCTAGATGTGGAATTGCTGGATTGTATGGTAGTCCTGTTTTTAATTTTTTGAGGAGCCTCCATACTGTCTTCCAGAGTAGCTGCACCTATTTACATTCCTTGCCAAGAGTGCATAAGGGTTCCCTTTTCTCCATATTCTTACCAGCACTTGTTATTTCTTGTCTTTTTGATAATGGTTATTCTGGCAGGTGTGAGGTGGTATCTTACTATGGTTTTTATTTGCATTTCCCAGATAATTAGTGATGTTGAGCATCTTTTCATGTGTCGATTGGGCATCTCTTTGGAAAAATGTCTGTTCAAGTCCTCCGCACATTTTTTAATCACGTTGGTTTTTTTGTTGAATTTTATGAGTGTTTTGATATATTTTGGATATCAACTCCTTACTATATATCACTTGCAAATATCTTCTCTCATTTAGTAGGTTGCCTTTTGTTGATGATTTCCTTCACTGAAAAATTTTTTTAGTTTGATGTAGTCCCATTTTTATTCTTATTTTTTTATTTTAGAGATAGAAGGACCACAGGTGAGCCCAAGTTGGAGAGAGGGGCAGAGGGAAAGGATGAGGGAGAATTTCAAGTAGGCTCTATGCTCAGTGCAGAGCCCAATGCGGAGCTTGATCCCATGACCCTGGGATCATGACCTGAGCTGAAATCAAGAGTTGGACACTCAACCAACTGAACCACCCAGGTGTCCTGATATAGTCCCGTTTTATTTTTATTTTTGTTGCCTTGCTGAGGAGACCTATCCAAAAAAAATATTGTTAAGACTGACGAACTTATTGCCTATGTTTTCTTCTAGGAATTTTATGGTTTTAGGTCTTACATTTAGGTATTGAATTTATTTTGAGTTTATTTTTTTATATGGTGTAAGAAAGTGGTCTGGCTTCACTCTTTTGCACTTATCTGTCCAGCTTTCCCAGCACCATTTATTGAAGAAATCATCTTTTCCCCATTGTATGTTCTTGCTTCCTTTATTGTAGATTAATTAACTATATAATTGTGAATTTATTTCTGGGCTCTCCGTCCTATTCCATTGATCTATATGTCTATTTTGTGTCAATGCCATACTGTTTTGGTTACTATAGCTTTGTAGTATAGTTTGAAATCAGAGCAATTGATTCTTCCAGCCTTGTTCTTTCTCAAGATTGCTTTGCGATTTGGGGGGGTCTTTTGCTGTTCCATACAAATGTTAGTATTATTTGTACTAGTCCATCCTACCTACCTTTAAGTGTATGATTCAGTGGCATTAAGTACATTCATAATATTTTGCAACTATCACCACCATCCATCTCCAGAGCTGTCTTAATCTTACAAGATTGGAACTCTACCAATTCAAAAAAATAACTCACCGTCCCTTTTTCCTCTCAGCCTCTGGCAACCACCATTCTTCTTTCTATCTCTCTGAATTTGACTACTCTAAGTATCTTGTATAAGTGGAATCCTACAATATTCGTCTTTTTATGCCTGGCTTATTTAACTTAGTGTAATGCCCTCTAGATTCATCCATGTTGTAACATGTGTCAGAATCTCCATCCTTTATAAGGCTGAATAATATTTCATTGTATGATAGATTACATTTTATTTACTCATTCATCTGAAGATGGACACTTGAGCTGCTGCTTCTACATTTTAGCTATTGTGGATAATACTACTATGAACAGAGATGTACAAATACCTGCTTGAGACCCTGGTTTTGATTATTTTGGGTATGTCCTGAGAGGTGGAATTCCTGGGTCATATAGCAATTCTGTTTTCAATTTTTGGAGGAACATCCAAACTGTTTTCCATAGTAACTATACCATTTTACATTTCTACCAAGTGCATAAGGGTTCCAATTCCTCCCCATCCTTGTCATGTGAAAAAAAAAAATTGAGAGTAGCCATCTTAAGGATATGAGTGGTATTTCATCATGGTTTCAATTTGCATTTTCTTAATGATTAGGGATGGTGAGCATCTTCCCACCTGCTTATTGGCCATTGTGTGTCTTCTTTGGAAAAATGTCTGTTCAAGTCCTTTGCCTATTTTTGAATTGGATTGTTTGCTTTTGTTGTTCTTTAGTTGTAGTTCTTTATATTTGGTAGATATTAACCTCTTATCAGATAAATAATTTGCAGATATCTTCCATTCTGTGGTTCTCTTTTCACTCTATTGATTGTGTCCTCTCATACACAGAAGTTATTGCCTGTGTTTTGGGTGTTATGGTAGTGTTTAAATTATCATTTGCTTCTAAATATTGTTAAATTTCCTTGCGATTTCTTCTTTGATCTTTTAGTTATTTTAAAGCATATTATAAGGGTGCCTGTGTGACTCAGTCAGTTGAGCATTCCACTCTCAATTTCAGCTCAGGTCATGATCATGGGGTCATGGGATCAAGCTCCATGTCAGGCTCCATACTTAGCATGGAGCTTATTTGGGATTCTCTCTCTCTATATATATATAATATAAAATTTTTTTAATTTATAAAATTTCTAAATATGTAGGTATTTATACTTATCTTTTTTAAATATGAAATTTATTGTCAAATTGGTTTCCATAGAACACCCAGTGCTCATCCCAAAATATGCCCTCTTCAGTACCCATCACCCACCCTCCCCTCCCTCCCACCCCCCATCAACCCTCAGATTGTTCTCAGTTTTTGAGTCTCTTATGGTTTGGCTCCCTCCCTCTCTAATTTTTTTTTCCTTCCCCTCCCCCATGGTCTTCTGTTAAGTTTCTCAGGATCCACATATGAGTGAAAACATATGGTATCTGTCTTTCTCTGTATGACTTATTTCACTTAGCATAACACTCTCCACTTCCATCCATGTTGCTACAAAAGGCCATATTTCATTCTTTCTCATTGCCAAGTAGTATTCCATTGTGTATATAAACCACAATTTCTTTATCCATTCATCAGTTGATGGACATTTAGGCTCTTTCTATAATTTGGCTATTGTTGAAAGTGCTGCTATAAACATTGGGGTACAAGTGCCCCTATGCATTAGCACTCCTGTATCCCTTAGGTAAATTCCTAGCAGTGCTATTGGGTCCTAGGGTAGATCTATTTTTAATTTTTTGAGGAACCTCCACACTGTTTTCCAGAGTGGCTGCACCAGTTTACATTCCCACCAACAGTGCAAGAGTGTTCCCATTTCTCCACATATACTTATCTTTTTATTATAAATTTCTAATTCAATTTATTTGTATTCAGAAAACATGGCATATGTGGTACTGATTTATGTGAAGTTAGTTGAGATGCCATCAAGTACGTCATCAAACTTTATAAGTATTCCACATGTGCTTGAGAAGAATATGTGTGCTCTAATTGTTGGATGAAAAATTCTGCATATGTTGGTAATCAAGCTTGTTAATTGCATTGTTTAAATTTTCTATTTCTTTGCTGATTTATGTCTGCTTGACTCTCTTTAGCCCCTTTGACACTTTTTGTTATAAATCTATTTTGTCTCATATCCACAGAGTGATACCAGTTTGCTCTTGGTTAGTATTTGGGTAATACATATTTTTTGCCTCCTTTTACTTCCAACCATCTATGTCATTTTCCTTTAATCATATGTCTTGAAAATAGCTCATAGCTTTTCAATTTTTATCCAGACTGACAATGTCTTTTACTGGTTGGCAAGTTAAACTTGTTTACATTTATTGTATTGAAATTTGTAAACATGCTATTATATGATATTTAAAATTTTTATTGGTCCTTCTATTTTTATGTTTCCTCTTTCCCCTTTGTTTGTCTTTTTCAGAGATTGGCATTTTTGATAAATATCTCCTTCCCTCATTACTTCTCTATTTTTCTATCAGTTTAGAACTTATCCTTCTGTTTCTTTTAGTAATTACCCCTGAAATTTTATCAGGCATACTTAACACATGATGTTAAAAGTAAATAATATTTTTACTCTTCCTCCAGTCACAAAAGAGCTTTAGGACTAGTGCTTACGTCCACTTCTCCCACCTTGGCTTCCATTCTATTGTCATGTAATATATCCCTTTTTTGATCCCCACAAATTAGATACTATGCTGTTACTTGAGACAGACATGCCTATTTGGAATGGACTCTTTGTTTACTATTTTATTTGCCCACCATTCCTTCATGCACCCCAAGCTGTCTTTTCAAGATCCTTTTCCTTCTTGAAGTAAATGCCAGAAGTTCCTTTCTGGTGGGTCTCTTGGTGGTAAATTGCTCCTGCTTTGTTTATCTATAACCGCTTTATTTTATCCCCACTTTTTTGTTTTGCTTTTTAATTCATCCTTTTTTATTCTTAGGAGTTACACAAATCATTTCCTGTTGTCATGTCATTTAAACAGAAAAGGCCAAGTCTTTTTTTTTTTTTTTTTTTTTTTTGGAGAGGAGTGACTAAGCCTGCATTTGATGACACACCCCTGAGAAATAGCACAGAGGAGCTAGAAACCCCCAAGCAGATTTCAGAAAACAACACTGTTGTTCTCTATCAAAACTGCTGTATTCTTTAATGATTGTTTGGCTGGGAATGCATTTCTAAATTCACAATTATTTTCTCTCAACACCTTAAAACTGTGTTTCTACTGTCTTCTGACTTCCATTGATGTTGTGAAAATCTACTATCAATTTAACTGCTGTTCCTTTGTAAGCATTCTCGCTTTTCTGGCTGTTTTCAAGGTATGTATGTATGTATGTATGTATGTATGTATTCACCCTCGGAGTTATGCGGTTTCACTACTATGTGTCTACATGTGGATATCTTATTTATCCTGCTTGGGATATGCTGTGCCTTCTAGATCTATGGATTCAGACTGTTTCTCAGTCCTAGAGCATTTGCCAACATCAGTTCTGTGACCATTGTCTTTCCTCGCGCTCTCCCTTTTCTCCTTCTACAGCCCCAGCCAGATATATATTAGACCTTCTCATTCTAGTCTCTGGGGGAATCTTTCAAATGCATGGATTTTCTCTTATGCAGACCTCTGTCTGCATAATCCATTATGCATTTTTTTCAACATTTAGAAAAATGTTCCATATTCTTAAGGCTGTTTCTTTGTTCCTAATCACTTCTTGTTATTTATTCTTCCTGATGATTTCTCCAACATAGCTATCTTCTACTTTGTATTTGGTAGTTTCAATACCTGTAATCCTTGGGAGGATACAGCTGATAGTTCTTGCTTCTGCTGCCTCTCACTCACACTGCCTGTTTCTTGTGTTTTTGGTAATCTTTACCTGTGAGGCCACACCATTTCAAGAGTCAAGCTTCCCCCCAAGAGCACCACTTCTGTTTCTTCTTGGAGTTGAGGGTACCCCCACCAGGACCACTAAACCCCTCTTCCAAGGTTTTGGTTCAGAACTGAGAACCTTAGACACAGTTTCTCCTCCTCATTATTGTTCTAAGGATCAGATTCCCCACACCTGTGCTTCTGCTATAGGAATGTGTCCTTTGGGAAACCCTACTTCTCACAGCTGCCTTCAGGTCTACATAAGAGCCATTGTTACTCAAGCTCCCACCATGCTCTGGTCCTGTTTCTTCCTTCCAGGCCTTGGCTCCTGGCTGCCCGGGCCCCTGCCTCTCACTCTTGAAACTCGGCTTTCACTTGTTTGGTTTTGGGGGCATGATCACTGAAAACATCTCCTACCTTTGAGACAAGCAATGCTTCAGAGGGTGTACCTCATCTGAAGTCTGTTATGGAAAAGGATGATCCCTTGGAGCTTCTAGACATTCGTGATACTGGCACAACCTTTTTTGTAGCCCAAACATAACCAACTACACTTTCACCTGTTATTTTTAATCTCCTTATTTTGAACTCACTATTCCCAACCATTAAACTCTTTCAAAAGAGATTCTATCATTGATCATGTCAGTGTTATCTGTGCATTGTGTACATTTATCCAAGTTTTTGATCAGATGAATAAGACAAAAGCATTCTGTGAGTGCTCAAGGTAAGACCTTTCGTACTCATTCATTCATTTTTCATTCAAGTAACAAACATTTATTGAGCATCAACTCTGCTAGGTACTATGTTAGACACTATACTAGGCCCTGGAATCCTTGACTTCAAGGAGCCTACAGTCTTATAGCCAAATCACTTCTCCCAGCAATCTTAATTAAGCTGAGTAAAGCGGGTAAGCTAGAGAACAGAGTACCTGGCTGTTTATCGCTCTGTCCATGTTTTGCTGATGGTAGTGGATGTTAACTGTCATACCTCCTTCAAGCTTCCCCTTCTACAACTTGATGTGAGGTTCAGTCACAAATGGGTCCCAGGTATCACATTTTGAGGGGCCTGTAAAAGTAACCCCAACTCTGGGTCTGGGCAGTGTTGGTGGTAGGTATCCCTCCATAAGTTGCCCTTCCTCCTTGCCTGCTGCCTCAGTTTACAGGGTGTGATCTAGTGGTCCCACATCTGCTGTCCAGGTCCACTGCTGGCCCTGCCTTAAGGGTGGCCAAACTGGACATTCTGTGCTCTTTACTGAGTGCTCTTTATTGAGCTGGTAAAAGAACCAGCCCTTATTTCCCCAGGCATCAAATGGACGCCTGATGAGAATGGAGTCATTGCCTTTGACTGCAGAAATCGTGGCTGGTAAGAGCTCCAGGGGAACGGTGTCTGGTGCTGGTATCTCTCTTATAACCTTTGGGTTCTGCCCAGTTCTCCTCCAGTCACTGCCCTACCCCCACCACCAGCCAAGGGCCTCAGGTGTGTAGAACCTGAACCCAATGCAAAAGCAGGAAGAGTTGCCAGCTGTATTTCCCTTCTCTGCAGCTGCCCTTGCTCTATGATTCATCACATTTGTCTTTCTTACCCCAAACCTCCTTCCAGCACATTGAGCTGTCTCCAAATCAACCCTCTGCCAGACTCTCCCCTCCCTTCACACCCCTCCTCTGGCAGATTTGTAATGGAATCTGAGGGTGAAATCCAGCTTTCTCCCTTCCTGCTGCCTGTCCCTCCAGGACCCTGGCTGGTCCAAAACAAAAAGGACAAGGGTTACCACCGGGACTGAACCTTCCTCCCACCTGATACGTCCATTAGATGAGCACAGTCCCAACTTTTGACCCCAAAATGGCTTTAGAACTGTGCTGAGTGGTTATGGGACATGATAAAAGCTAGCATTGATGGATCATTGCCCTGAACCTTGGGTACACCTGAGCCACAATCTGAATAGAAATAACAAGAGATTCAGTTGGGTGGCTGTTCTGGCTTTAGTTTTCCCATTATTGGCCTGTGCTTTCTTTCCGTTAAAGGTATATACAAGCTGCTACTTCTCCCAAGGACATAGTGATTGTAGTGGATACGAGTGGCAGCATGAAGGGGCTGCGGATGACTATCGCCAAGCACACCATCTCCACCATCCTGGACACACTGGGGGAGAATGATTTTGTTAATATCATTGCGGTAAATGTGCCTTCCTATTCTAGAATAGCTCTCCCCAGAAAAAAAATCTTTCTGCCTGCACTAGAATGACCTATACGTACAATCACTTGATGCTTCGCACTGTAGAATGATTCTCTTCTAGCTGGGGCTTCTAACCTAAACTGGACCAAGGATGGGCTTTAAGGGATCCACAGAGTTTCTGAAATTGTGTGTAAAATGTGTGCATCCACTTTTCTGACTCCACAGATTTCATCAATTTCTCAGATGAGTCTGAGAATAAAAATTAAGAGACACTTTCCCTGAGCAGATACTTAACTCACCCCCATCCATGTGCTCTTGACTGGTACCCATCACTGGAACAGCCTCTCCATTATGCTTAGGATGAGTGAGCCCTGCGCTCTTGCTTTTTACATTCCCAGTCCCCCATCTTCTTCGTCCCACCAAATCCAGACACATTAGGAGAAGGGGAATGTAGGTAGTGAGGGCTAGAAAGGGACCAGCAGACCTTGGTCCTGCTTGCATGGCAAATCTTCCTGAGGATAGCTCTAGACAGGATAGGTCTTCCTGTCCTAGAAAAATAATGAAGGAGAGGGATGAAGCAGAAAGAAATGGGAAGATAACAAGTCAGAAGAATGCTTTCAATGCAATGAAAGAGCAGACCAGTTCAGCCCTCCAAGGAGGCAGAGTTGACTGCCACCTTGGGGGCATCAATTTGAAGGCACCTGATCCAAAGCTTTCCCCATCATTCTGTCACATTGCTGAAAATGCTTGTCTTCAATGGAATTTATATATCTAGTAAAGAAATACCAAGGCAAAATGGTCTAACTTCAAAATGTTCATCCTGTAGGCATAAGAAGGGCCCCTCCCCCATCTCTGAATTGCTCCCCTGAGGCCTGCATCATTTACCCACCCACACCACCCCTGGACCTCGCCCTCCCCAACTCCACCACCTTTCCATCCCTAGACATGACCTGCAGCAGTGACAGGACAGTTACAAGGACAGGCCTCAGTCTTCCACAAGAGTGGGAGTGTGCTCCTCCTGCAGAGCCTGCCCCACCTTTCTCCCAACCCTTCTGCTTTCGGGGAGGAGAGGCAGGAGAAACATTTGTTCCCTACATTCCCCAAGAACACCCCAGCACTTGCCCTATAATCTGCCTGCACTCCTACCACCATGTCACCATCATCTCCCTTTCTCTCCCTCTTGTATTTAAACAGAAGTAGATTAAAGACATCTTCAAGATTTGAATTCTAACTATAGGGAAATGGAGAGATTAATAAAAAGAGGGCAGTAGTCATTCATTTCCCCCCTTCCCATTCCCTGTTGACAGCTAGAGGATCTTGATCATAAATGCAAGACAAAAGGTAAAAGAATTCAGTTCCTAATCCCTATACCCAGGCATTGGGGAGGGGTCAGAACATAGAAGAACTAGAAGGCTCTGGGATTCTTGTGGAAGGCACTTTGTCTTGTCCTAAGGGCGGAGACCAAAGGAATTCTCTCAGTGCCTTCAGGTTCTCTGTGTATTCTAGGAGATGGACATCACTCAGCCATCTGAGAAGACCAAGACCAGGATTTGAGGAGAATTTTTAGAGTTAAAGCCCCACTGTCCTCTGTACCCCCTTCTCTCTACTCAGAAAAACTGCCAGAAGCATAGGGTACTCCCAGATAATATTACACAGGTGCCAAGTTAGCCTGTGAGTTTCCTGAGTTTCCAAACTGATCCTATCTGTTCTGTCCCCTCTGCCCTCTGCAACTACAGTACAGTGACTACATCCATTACATCGAGCCTTGTTTTAAAGGGATCCTTGTCCAGGCAGATCGGGACAATCGCGAGGTGAGTGTCCACCATAGGTGAGTGCCTGATGCTTCTGAACCCCTGCTTGATTAGGATGGTGGGCAGTCACCTGAACAGACTTCCTGACGGCCCCCTTTACTTATTCCCATTGCACTTGGAAAGAGGGAAAAGCAGTTACCCATGTAAATACCCCCAAGAAATTGCCTCATAAATATGCTGCCTGCTTATCAGAATAGTGAGCAAAGAGAGACCTCCCATCCAAAGGAAATCTCACTTATTCAGAACTGCTTTTTCACTCTGTGGATTATCCATGACTCAGTTTCCCTCTTTGCCTCCTCTGTGGGTCTTTCCACTGTATCAGTCCTCATGAAGAACTTCCCCAAAAGGAAGAGAAGTTCAAACCCATTGGATTGAGTCTTTCTCAAAGGCCAAGGAGGAGAGGATGTGGTAACTTTTTTGAAAGGAAAAGTTTGCAGGTCACAGATCCTTCTTTCTGTGACTGGAGAATTTGAGTTTGGCTTCTTCTTGAATCCCAGCCTCGGGTTGGACACTGGAGCCCCTGGTGGCCTCCATGGTTTCTTCTGTGAAATGCTCACCATTGGGTTATGTAGGTCTGGGTGCTGAGGATGCTGGGGATCTGGGAATTGGTTCCCAGCAGGTCTGCCTGAACTGTCCTCCCTGCTCTGGATGGGCTCACACTTGGCATTTCCTTCCAGTAGTGGGGATGTGTTTGCACCTAGCCACTTGCACTCTTTCTGTTTATCTTGGGGGCATTTAAGAAACATCTGTTGTAGGGTCCAGCCATGAAATTAGCTGGATCATGAAGAGATGGATCCTGTAGTCATGTTCTGGGCAAATAGCTCTAAACAGCCTCTGAAATTAAGACCACAGATGAAGGTTCCTTGGCCATCATTCCACTGACTCTCCTCTAATTTCTTACCCATGATAGCATTTCAAACAGCTTGTAGATGAGCTGATGGTCAAGGGTGTGGGGGTCGTGAACCAAGCCTTGACTGAAGCCTTCCAGATCCTGAAGCAGGTACCGACACCTGGTGAAGCTCCAGGAGAGTAAAGGGTTAGGAGATGGGGTGGAAGTGTGGGGGGGGACAGTTGGGCTGTAGTCATGTTACCTGTCCTTTCCCCACACAGTTCCAAGAGGCCCGGCAAGGAAGCCTCTGCAACCAGGCCATCATGCTAATCACCGATGGGGCTGTGGAAGACTATGAGCCAGTATTTGAGAAGTACAACTGGCCTGACCGCAAGGTTACCCTTCTGGTGGAAGTCAAGGGGGCAGGGGAAGGGGCCAAGGGAAGCGTTCTCTTACTGCCTGCATAGGATAACCAGTGGTGCCCAGAAAAACCAGGCCTGCCCTGAGTTCAAATGTCCTGCTCCATTAGACACATTGGTAAATGTCCCAGATAGGTGTTCCAAAATTATGGTGACCCTAGGCACAGAGGACTCATGTGAGAGAGTGTTCTGGGTGAGAGACCAGATGTGGTGTTCAGATGAAAACTGTCAGGCTGTGACCCTCCACACTATACCTGGCTCACATTACCATGGTCCTGGCAAGTCCCATTGCTGCCTAGGCCTCAGGGTCCTTTCTGGTCAAAAGGATGAGAGTGGAGAATTCAAAGTCAGCAAAATGCTTGACCTGACATCCAAGACTCACATAAATAATATTAACACTACTTATGGCCAGGATCTATGTCTGCTGAGTGCATCTGTGTCTTGTGGATTAGGTTCGAGTTTTCACTTATCTGATTGGAAGAGAAGTGACTTTTGCTGACCGCATGAAGTGGATTGCATGCAACAACAAAGGTAGGTGGTGTGTGAGCAGAGCTGCTTGCAGCCTGCACCCAGTCATCGGAGGTTCTAAGCCATGGCTCCTGTATTGGGGCCTTACAGAGGTACTGTGTCAAGATAACAGTATCTGCCCCTCCTTCTAACTTGGAAAAATCTAGACAAAATGTAGATTGCCCCCGGAAACCTTGAGTAAATACATGATTACCCCTGCAGGACTCTAACTTATAAAGTCACTGAAATGAAACTGAGAGGTCATCTGTCCAGTGTTTGCAGAAGAGAAAATTCTCTCTTCAAATAAAGCCTGTATGAATCATAATACAGAGTGATGCAGGGGTGAGACCTACAGTTTAAATGTCAGTTCTTTCTGATGTCTAGCCTCCATTCCTCTGTTGCAAATTAAGTCCATTTACTCTGGTTCTGCTTCTAGACAAAGCAGAGGGTCATAATTTTCTTTAGAATAATGTTTTGGGTGCAGTCCTCATCTGTCTCTGGCCAGAGCCAAAGATCTGGGCTGTGCAATGCCAACTTGGTCCCTATTGATTCAACCAAAGTTTATTGAGAATGTACTGTCATGCCTGGCAAAGTTTCCAAATTGTGGTCAGGATGGACTCAGTCTTGCTCTTGTTGCTGTCCAGCAGAGCAAACAGACAAATCAGCCATCAGTGGTGATATAAACTGTAAGGGCAGAGGGGCACAGACCTTACAGGGGCTGGGAGAGTGATGGGAGAGGCACTTCCCCCATTTGGAGGTGGCAGGGAGGGCTTCCTAAAGGAAGAAGTGTCTATGCTGAGATATAGAGAACAGTAGGAGTCAGCCAACATAGAGAGCATTAAAGAGTGTTCCAGAGAGAGTGAAGATCATGTTCAAAGGGTCTGAGATAAGAGCATGCTGGGAATGGAAAGCAGTTTCACTTTTTGGAGGGTGGAATGAATGTTTTGTGGGAAGTGATGCACAATGAGACCAGACAGGTAAACATGTACTAAGGCATTCAGAGCCTTATAAGCCATTTGCTCTTTTAAATATCACTGTGGCTACAACCAAAAGTCTATAGCACCCCTCCCTGTAAACAAGGAAGGACAGTAGTCAGAGATAAGGGGGTTAGGGGACACCAAGCTACTGTCTTAGACTGGACCCCAATACAGAGCTGCCTGCAGGAGGGGGTGCTCTTGGGAGATGACCCTGTAAGGAAGTGAGGAGGGCATAATCATGAGAGGATAAAAGAGCCACAAGGCCCCTGCTGCTCCTGTGGCATTTCTGGACTGAGAGGTCCCCCCACAGTTCTCCCAGATTAAGGCAGCACCACTGGCCTCCAGCTGCCTGCGGGAAAGGACACAACCTTGGGGGAAGTAGTTCCCTGTGGCCCAGGGCAGCTCCCAGTGAGAGCCCAACCTGTAAGCTGAGAGCAGCTGGGGGAGCATTTGTGGGCCCTGCAGAGTGATTCCAAGTTGAACCCCAAGCTTTTCACAACCACACAACCCTTTCCTCTGCCAGGCTACTATACACAGATCTCCACACTGGCAGATGCACAGGAGAACGTGATGGAGTACCTGCACGTGCTCAGCCGCCCCATGGTCATCAACCATGACCATGACATCACCTGGACAGAAGCCTACATGGACAGCAAGGTGGGGGCCTGACCCTGCTCCAGAGTTAGGGGCCCCAGGGAGTAATAGGTAACTTCCTGGTTCAGGAGAGGGGTGAGCAGAGCACCTCCTCAGGAGATGGCGTGAAGGGGTGAATACCTTCAGCCCACTAGAAGACCCATTGTATGCTACCCCCAGAGGCCCAGAAACCCTGTGAGCAGACATGCCCAAGGCTATTCTCCATGGATAGAACCCCTTTTCTCCAGACTTGTGCCACTTCTTCCCATTGTCCTCACCTCCTCATTGTTCTTCTCTCCTACCTGTTTCAGGAAGAAAGGCAGCCAACCAGTAATTCAAGATACTATGGCTTCATCAGGTGCTCCCCTTCCTGCACTTTCAGAGACTGCCTGTGGGTTGCAGTGATTTACACAAAGGAATAGATAGCTAAAGTAGATGAGATGTGTGGGGGCAAGAGGGACCTTCCTGGCACTTTTCAAATCATATCACATACATAGCCATCTGCTTCAGTGGTAGTCTCAGACTGGGATTGAGAGAGACCTGAACATAGTGGCTGAAATAAGAGAAAAGTGTACTTCTCTCTCATGTAAAAGAACTTTAGAGGTGGCATCCCAGAGCTGATGAGGAGCTTCCTGGTCATCAGGGACCCAGGCTGCTTCTTGCATCCCCTTGGTCAACCCCAGGGTCCTCCCGGTTCCAGTAGCTACTAAAACATTAGTTAACTGAAACTACTCACTTTCAGAAAACCTTACTTCCAAACTCTAAAGTGACAAATCAGATGAGGAAGGGGAAGAGACTTGATGGTTAATGATCTATGCATAGTATAATGAATATAGACAATATCTTACTATAATTATGTAATGTAAATAACATCACTGCAATGGCAATCATGTGACAATATGTAAATGTATCAAAGCAACACCATAAGTTTACACAATATTATATGTCAAATATATTCAATTTTTTAAAAGTTATTCATTCTCCAAGAAAGTATACTATAGACTTCCATGGCTCAGCACCCTCCTTTGGTTGATCCTGATGAAGATCACACATATTAAACATACCTGTGCATGCCACCTGTGAGGACCTATCTTCATGATAAAGTGGGGTGCTTGTGCAGAGCCCCTTCCAAGGAGGCTGAAGGAGGCTGCACAATGAGATGAGGCAGTCAGGGAGGAGGGCCATTTGGGAGGTGTGGAATGATGTGGCTCTGGTGTTCTGAGTGACGAAGAGGTTGTGGGTCTGTCCCATGTGTGTTGGGAGTGACCCTGAGGTCAGCTACAACTATGCCTGCCCTTGAGCTATGCTTCCTCATGCATGTGCTTGTGTTTGTGGGTGGCTCTGTGTCAATGTCCTTCTCCCTCTTAACTGCCCTGGGCTGTCATTTGGATCCATAGCAGAGATTTCTGGGCATGTGTGTGATGTGCCCCTTCCATGGCTCATGCTCATCGTTGGCATGGCCAAGACAAGAGTACTTCATGAGCATGTTTGGGAGCTGGGTTGTGGGCTCTGGAGTTTTGACACTTGTCCTGGTTTAGGACTATCGTTGCTAAGAGACACTGGCCTGGTCCCCTTTCCAGCCCACCTCTCTCCAGCATTTCTGCCAGCTGTCCTTTTGCAGAGAAGGGGAACCTCACTTGTGGTTTCGTCTTCCTGTTGGAAGGTGACACTTCAGCGATAGTTGACATTGGTGACTGTGGGTCCTCCACACTATGGACTCTGAGATCTCTGTCCTTTGCTCTTTCCTCCCTGGCAGTTATTCACTTCACAGGCACAGAGCTTGATGCTCCTCACCACTGTGGCCATGCCAGTCTTCAGCAAGAAGAATGAAACGGTGAGTGGCTGCTCTCTGAGAAGTTCTAGAAGATTTTAAAAGTTGGGGTCCCTGGCTGGCATCATTAGACCAATGGTTCTTGATTGGATGGGCATCAGAACCACCTCAGAAGGGTTTTATATTCAGATTCCAAGACCTATGCCCAACCATTTATATCAGAATCTCTTGGTTGGGAGGGGAGTGAGGGTGGGAGGTGGAGTGGGGTCCATACTTCCCAAACTCACCCCTTGATTCTGCTTAGTCATTTTGGGGTTGTCTTATTTCTCTGCACGTGGGACCACTGTCCTGAGGATATAAGGCTAGAAAAGTCACCTGCCAACTTTCTGGCAAAACAACACTTAGCCTACCAGTTTGGACAGCCTCTAATTTGTAAAGGCCTCTGGTAAAGGACTTTCTAGAACTTCCATCCTCTATCTGGTCAGAAAATGTTTCCTTATAGGCCTTGTGTGTTCAGAGCATCCATAGATTATGGTCCTTCAGATTCTGATACTCAGCCTCTGCTATGAAAATTAATATTTTATTCAACTTTGTATTTCTTTTAAATATTATGATTTAAATATTAATACTGGAAATTAATCTTCCCTGCAGCTGAGATTTCTCCTGGGGCCTCTTCCGGTAGGTTCTAGATTTTTATTCCAGAGAGCTCAGCCTAAAATCCAACTGCAGAGGAAGGGTCATATAAGGAAGTGGCTTATATCTTCCAGGTTCTGGGAAGGCCAAGGGTCCAGTCCAGCCCTGTGCACAGGGAAGCCTGGCCTTCCCCTGAACCAGGTATTTTTCTTTCCAGCGATCCCATGGCATTCTTCTGGGTGTGGTGGGCTCTGATGTGGCCCTGAGAGAGCTGATGAAACTGGCACCCCGGTACAAGGTGAGCCTGGATCAGATGCCTGAGTGGGGGGTCACAGGCTCCCTGGGAGCTGTGCTACCAGGCTCAGGAGTCTTTTTGCAGGCATTGCAGCCAAGCCCAGAGCTGGGATGGGGCCCCTCAATCCCACCCCACAGAGAAGTACAGGCACTGAGCCTGGTGGCAGTGGTTTGGATTTCTGGGACCCTGTGTCACCACCAGCTCTGACTTGCTCTGTGGGCTTCAGAAAGTTCTTTCCCTTCCTGGTGCCTCAGTTTTCAATCTGCTCCTCCATGCCATGCAGTCCTGTTTGGGGAACAAATGAGATTAAATCATCAAAGCACCTAGATACAGCATGTGATGGGGAAGAGGCTGAGTAATGATATGCATTAATGTGGCTGCTACAAACACTAAAACTTAGAAAGGAATTCAGACTCAATGGCTAGAAGCATGACGCTGGCTCAGTTATATTCTTATTTGAAAAACTCACTGCTGTGAGCTGCCATCTTTAATAGTCCTGCAATCCAACCCTCACCCAGCTCCAGTTCTCCAGCCCAAACAACAGGTCTGACGCCCCTCAATCCCTGTTGTTTTGGCAGCTCGGAGTGCATGGATATGCCTTTTTGAACACTAACAATGGCTACATTCTCTCACATCCTGACCTCCGACCCCTGGTAGGTACAGATCTTACTTGCATTGGGATCTTAACTATATGGGATTTGGGGACAGTTCATAAAATCAGTTAAAACAATGAACATACATTGGGCTCCATTTAAGAACCCAATAGATAATATAAGAAAAAAAATTTAAGTCATGGTTTCCATCTTCAAACTGTTTGTAATCTAGCAGGAAAGACAAAACAAAAAAATAGGTGAACTGATTAATGAACAGTCCAGAAAGCATATAATGAAATGTGCAGTTTTCCCTGAAGGACAAGCTTCCACTTACATTCCTGTCACTGCCTCAGTTGCTCCACACTCCTCTTGGAGTCTTACAGTGGTATCAGCAGAACTCCAGGGACTGCCCCCTCCTCAAGGGGGTGTGAACATTGAGTTAACAATAAAAATGGCAAGGGAAGAGTCTCATGAGAGGTGGGGGGGGAGGGGCAGTAAAGCTGAGGCTCCCCAGAGTTTGTCTTGGGATGATATGTTCCTTAGCACTCCTGCCTCCTTCCTAGCTCGCTCCATCCTGATGCATGGGGCTGGGAACATTTGCACATGCATTCAACAGAACAACTGATGACCAAAAAAGTTGCATCATTCTATCTAAAAGTTCTGCCTCCAGCGCTAGGGGCTCCCTGATGCCTCTGGTCTGGGCACTTGGCTGCTATTGATGACAATGGCCACACCTTTCAGTGTGATTGTTCAGGGAAGTAGGAAGAAGGCAGTTAAGTCCTACAGGAACCTTAGCCCTTTCCCCTTAAAGTCTCACACTAAATTGAAATGGCAGCTGAAGACAATACCAAGCAGAGCATCTTTGTGAGAACTTACTAAGGGGCTCATCTGCCCCAGGTACCACTTGAAGAAATCATTCTAAGCCAAATTCCATTTCAATTTGGTTCAGATAGATACTGAGTGTCCATAAAGCAACTGACTGAGCTATTTAAGGCAAAATATAGAAGTTCATAGTAGAGATCAGGGCACACTGGAAGCCATGTTGTCTTCCCAATTCAGACTCTACTGGGCAAGCATCTGAACCCATAATGGGTCACTGACCTCTACCAGTGGGTTCTATAGGGAGCATTCCCAGTGGCAATAAGATGATTCACTAGGAAAAAAAAAATAATATGTCAATCATGGAGCTGACTTGTAAAATTGAAGGGCAATGGTCAGAAACTCATTGGTCACCATCTATATAATCTAGATGAATATAAGACTTCAACCAATCAATTAATATTGTGGACCTACTGGGTGCCTGACCTTATAACACTCTGAGAATACTATAAACAGAAGGTTATATCTAATTAAGGAAATAGAGTATACACAAATAGACTTGAACAAATGAAACGATTAGAGAAAAATAGCATGTAGAATATTATTACATAACAAACATTATTATGTAAAGCCACCATGATGAGATTCCTAAGGAAAGCACTATCAATTTGTGGTAGGTATTAAGAAGAATAACAGTTAATTTAAAAAATAAAAATAATAGAGGATTTGCCTAGTAATAAACTGAAAGTGGATCAAGAGCCATACTTCTGGCCTGAAATCTCTCTGTCTGTGCTCCAAGTTACACAAAGTAGTACTGTGGTTTTAATAAAATGAGCTAAAGATGATCTTTCATGTATCATCAGGAATTAGAAAATAGAAATGAATGACGAGTATTGCACCTTACTCAAAAGAAACAGATCTGGTGTAAAATATGGCAGGGCAGTGCTGTTTGCTATAAGCACAGCATCACCAAGGCCAAGAACAGAAGCATCATCCAAGCATGGGTGCAGAGAAAAAGAGAAGAATGAAAGAATACTACTGGGGCCATTATCATGCAAATCTCCCAGAAATAAGGTGACACTTTCTTGAAAAAAGAAAACACTGGCAGAAGCAAGATACACAGTGATAGGGGACTTCAGTCTTTTAAGCATCTTCAGGGCCCCATTCTGCTAAAAGTAGACCCTCTGATTAATTCTTAATTTACCCTGACAATAAACCATCCTGTTTCCTTTTTTGATCTATTATTAAACTAAACCTGGGAAGTGCTGCCAACCTAGTATCAGGTACCTTGACAATATCTGTCTTGGTATCAGAGAGAGGGTGGCAGGGAGAGGTGGAAGTCAGGGCGAAAAAACAACAACATTCAAAGACTTGATTAATGGCTCTATGTCAAGCTGGAGGGAGGTCTTTATTAGGCACTGTAGAATCTGCCTGTCCTTGGCTTTGTCCCATTCAAGAATTCAATCAACAAGATGAAAACATAGAAATCAGATGACACCAAGTCTGGAAGGTGTGGATAATACATTAAGGGAGGAAATTAGTATTCAGGCAGTATTATAAACAATGGGCTGAAACTAACAAGACGAATATATTAGGATGCATGGAAAGTTCTGCAAAATATTCAATGCTCAAGCATAATATTGAAAAGATGCAATTTAACAGTGTACCATGTGAGAAAGGCCAAGGGCACTTAACTGACTGAAAACTCTATTTGGGCCATTAGGGCAGTGTAGCTGCCCTGAAAATCCAGTAGAATCAGAGGCAGCAGTCAAAGCCATACGATATTTTGGTCCACACAGGTCACACCCACACTACACTGGTCAGAACCCCATCTAAAATATTGACTTTCGTCCTGGGCACTTCATTTTGGGAATGACATGGACAAAGTAGAGCATATTCAGAGGGACCTGAGGGATCTACAACCTGAGAATGTTTAGCTTATAGAAGTGAAGTCAGGAGTAACAAGCACCTTCCAAACCTTAAGAGTTGTCAGGTGGAAAACATTATGTGCAACTCCAGGGAAAGAATAAGACCAATGGGTAAAAGTAACAAGGAGCCAGATTTCAGCTCTGTATGGGGAAGAGCTTTCTAACGATTTAGAGCTGTCCAAAACCAAAACAGGCTGACTCACAAAATAGGGAGCTCCTCATCATGGGAAATACTCACTCAGAGGCCGTGAGACCATCTGTCACAAATGTTGGGAAGGGAAATGCTGCATCAGCTGGAAGGTTGACCCAGATAACCTTTAAAGAATCACTGAGATTCTTTGATTTTATGAATATATCTGTAAGGCTTTATAGCAGGGCCTTATGTTTTAACCTCATGTCTTTCTTCATGACCTGCCCACTCCAGTACAGAGACGGGAAGAAACTCAAACCCAAACCTAACTACAACAGCGTGGATCTCTCTGAAGTGGAGTGGGAAGACCGAGCTGAAACCGTGAGTGGGGAAAGCAGGATAAATAGAAGCTGGTGTAGCTCTACAGCCAGTACTCAGGCCAGCTGTGGGGCCATGAGCTCTGAGACCACCCTGTTCCTCCCCATGGAGGCTTTCCAAGTCCAGACCAGAAGAAGTTCTGTATTACTGCTGTAATAACATAGCAGTATCTTACTGAATCCCAGGGGGTGCTGAGGCTGAATGAGCCATGTCTGTAAACCACAGAGGCTGAGCTCCAGTGGTATTTCATTCTGACTTTTGGGGTCAATAGCTCATTCAGAAAAAATTGTGTCTCAGTAATATGGCACTATGTTCTCTCATACATCAGTGTACTTGGGAGCATTATCTCGGTGAATGTCTGGAACTATAAGCTGAGTGGAACCTAGAATCATATCTATGTTCCCTCCTGTGTATTCTGCTTAAAGGAAAAAGGGAAGAACTGAAACTATTCCTAGGGATCACCTCCAGTCTGGTCAATAAAGCTCAGTGCCTTCCGCCCTCCAGTGTGAGCCAGGGAACTAATACCATTATCTTTCCTCTTGAAGCTGAGAACAGCCATGATCAATGGGGAAACAGGGTCTCTCTCTATGGACGTGAAGGTTCCACTGGACAAAGGGGTAAGGTGCTTGAAGGAAAGAACCAGGGTCTGGTACCAGGAAGGCAGCTTCCCAGTTGATTGAGATTTGGGGAGGTGACAAGGGACTTTGGCCTAGCTTAATTAGAGCTTAAGTCTTGAGTGCTTGCTGTAGTCTATGGGGCTTGACTAGAGAGTATATCCAAAATGTGCATCAACCCCAGAGAAACATCAGGCCAACAAAATGATCAGTTCTTTGGAGACTACCAAGAGAAGCAGTAGGTTTAGCTCAAGGCATTTACAACACTTTTTTCTTCCTGATGCTGCCTGCTATTTGGCTCTTTTGTTGTTTGTTATGGAAAGGGGAAAAGCGACAGTTAATTTTATAAATTGTTAGCAACTCTTGAAATCGTGTTATATGGGAAGAGGTTGAAAATAATTGCCACTCCTTAGAGCTGATTTTCATCCACTGTAACCACAGATAGTCAAGAATCAATACACTCACTGATGCCATTGCTGTCTTCCCAGATCTACACATCATTTATAAAAGATCATTTCATCTTATCATTTAAAAGGTTCCACTGCATTTGTGGTGAATTTTCATTGTCCCTTGACATATTTACAAATGTCACCTCCTCCCTCACAACCACCCCCACCTCCTCCTCTTGTTGCCCATCTGCCTCAGCTAAAAGAACACAGGCATCTGTCTGCAACAATTAGACCCAAGTTCTTCCACAAACACAAACCTCCATGGAAGCCAAACAAGAAAGCATTGGAAAGGAAAAGCAATTCATTGCATTCCCTTTAGACACATGGGCTGAATTTCACTGGGACCAGTATCTGATTTCTGTGGCAGTTGCCTGCTTTTTATAAGCTCTCGGCTGAGAAGAGCCTCCTTTAGGCAGACTGGACAATATCAATGATGTCACCAGTTATAGCAGCTCTTTCTCCTGATCCAAAAGAGTAAAGGTTTCTTCCATGTACCTCCACCTTTATCCCAACAGACTCCTGCTTACAGGCATGAAGGAGCTCTTCCTTAGCCCAGCCCAACCAAAACATTTCAGGTAGCTATAATGAAAATTTTAACATGCACATGGCAGACAGCAACTCCCAGATAGATTGGAATATAGCTATACTATATCTAATTCAGACTGACTTACAAAGTAGGTACAGTGTGTCTTCTATTCTTTCCTCCCAGTGCCCAATGTTCTCACGCTGCCTTCACACTTCTCAAAGCCACCAATTGAGCAAGAGTTCTAACCAGATCCAAACAGTCTGAACTTCTCCTCAAATTTCTGCCCATCCCTTTGAAATGTGTTCATTGCTGATAATAAACCATCCAGGTCAAATGTGCTATTTAACAAAAGCTTCCAGACATGTGGGTGCTTTAACATGAAGTAGGGTGATGCTGATCATGATCATGATATAATGCACATCTCATAGCACATAGGTGTTCATGCCTTACTACTACTACTACTAATAATAATAGTGGTAGCTAACATTTATTTGAAACTCGACTAAGCATGTTATAAGTATTCACTTAACATTCACAATCCTATGAAGTATATACTATCCTATCCCCATTTTATAGATGAGGAAATTTAGAGAGGCTAAAAACTTGCCCAGTCATCTAGATGATTAATTGCAAAGCCCTCATGTGTCTGATTCTAGACCACACACTTTTTTTTTTTCTGAGAGAGAGAGATAGAGAGAGAGAGAGATTGAGAGAGAGAATCTTAAGCAGGCTCCGCACCCAGACTGGAGCCCAACATGGAGCTTGATTCCACAACCCTGGGATCGTGACCTGAGCTGATTTCAAGAGTCAGATGCTTAACCAACTGAGCCACTTAGGCATCCCTAGACCCCACACTCTTAACCACTAATGTTTAAGGCTTTTTTTGTAGGAGTAGCCCTGAATTCTCTACTCACTCTCCAGCCTTAAAGACTTCCCAAGAGTCTCTTTAGAATTCTGTTTCCATCTTTAAAATTCATTGTCTTCTCCTCTCCCTCCACCTCATTATATCATAACTCAACTCTAATCTTTCATCTCTTTACTTCCATGCTCAGAAGCCATCACACCTGCACTGTGTGTGTAGGACATTTTGCTATGTGGTCACTACTGTGGTATCCAGCCTCCTGCTGCTCTGATCTATTATGAGGCCACTCTGCGATGTTGCTACATTTTTTTCACTACCAATTGCTCTGTCTGCCCAATGTGTCTTCTCTTTTTAAGAGTCACAGACAGTTCCATTGTTTTCTCGCCTGCCACTCTATCCCATCCTTCGCAGCTCAGTGGTGTGTCTCACCTCACAAACTCGTTCCTCACTAGAAACACTCTTCATATCTAGGCCAAGGGAAGCTTTCTTAAAGCATTGTGGGAATATCTGTCATCATTCAAGCCATCCTTCTGGCAGGTGTAGTTTGTTTTGTTGTTTTCTCTAGGGGATTTTACATGTATCCTTACTTCCCATGGATCAATTTAGACCTTTTTTCCTAAACACCAGACAGGTAAGTATGGTGGCATTCACAAGACAGTAATGGCAACCCAGCAAGATTTAGAGCAGGGCTCACAAACTCAAAAACCTATGGGGTCAGATAGGCTGTGTTCAGAAATGTGAGTAATAGAGACAAGCCTCAGTATTTGTGGTTCTGGGAACTGAAGAGTTACATGTATCATCTAAAGGAGACAACTAAGAATTTGTATTTTTTAATGTGCATTTAATTCCAAAAATATTGAAAACACAATCTGGGCCAATATCTAAGATACCAAATTGAAAGGAGTCCAGTTTTGGCTTGTAGGCCTCCTATTGGCCATTTTGATAGCTGTCTGTTTTCCCCAAAATGTGGACCAGTAATAGGTATCATAATTTCTAAACCATCAGTAGCATCCTGGGCAGATATCCTAAGACATGTTTAAAAGAAAAGACAGGGACACCTAAGTGGCTTAGTCAGTTGAGCGTCCAACTCTTGGTTTCAGCTCAGGTCATGATCATGGGATCAAGCCCTGCATCAGGCTCCTCACTGAGCATAGAGTCTGCTTAAGAGTCTCTCTCTCTCTCTCTCTCTCTCTCTCTCTTTCTCTTTCCCTTTCTCTTTCTCTCTCCCCCACTCACACACACACTCTCAAAGAATAAAAGGAAGGAAGGAATGAAGTTCATTAGTTTAATTTAAAACTTTATTTAAAAAAAAAGAAAAAGAAAGAAAAAACAGGTAAAATATCCTGAAGTATCTTATCCGGCATGCTTTTTATCATTTTCATCTTGTTTGATAGTTTAGAACAAATAATTAGCAGTGGGAGAGGAAGAGAGACAGACAGTGTTATTTACTAGCCTTTAGATTTTTCCAAGTTAGCCCTGCTGATGGGTGCATGGTGTGTATACACACACACACACACACACACACACACACACACCAGCAACTGACACAGTCAGTTAGGACAGATTTGCCGCATATTCCTCCAGTACCTTCTAATCCCTATGCACTGGATTCAGGGGGGTAGCTCTGTAGCACTTTCTCATTCTCTCTGTGTGTTACACACTCACTCATTCACTTTTTTTCCAGCAAAGGAAGGCAATCTATTAAAGGAGGAGATTGTTTTGACACCTCTTTACTCATATTTTCCAAACCTCTCCAGTTCTTTCTTTCTGTTAACAAGATTCAGAGACAGCACCACTCCTCTCTTCCTTTTGCCTCAGCCTTAAAAGATTATCTCAAAGTTATGATTCTAGTTATGAGGGAGCAGCTTGCAATAGGCTAATTCTCCAGTATATAACCATTATAAATTTGAACAAAATATTAAAAAACAAACATTTAAAGACATGCGAAAGTGGCCAAAAGCAGGCAGAAGCAAGGGTTGAAGAAGCTTCAACCCTTGAATCAAGAGAACTACACTGGGTGAAACACACATTTATGTGTTTTTTTTTTTCTTAAGGGATGCCCCAGTCTGTTTAAATGAAATAGCTATAATTCAAGCAGAAAGCTATAGTTACCATCTTGAAGTATCAACTAACAGAACTTGGGCTCTCAGAGTGTATTGAAATGAAAGAAAATACCCTAGAAATAAGGGATCCTACAGGTGGGCTGGCCCTAATATATGTAAACAAACTCCTCTCAAATTCTTGACTGACCTTAAAGTACATATACGCAGGGGAGACTCTAAGTACCCAGGGGAAAGCAACAGTTGAAAGAGTTGAAAATCAGAACAAGGATTTCAACTGTTGCCTATGGTAATGAAGACAGTTTGGAGTCTAAGTCACACCAAGGTGAAGAGGCGTGGTAAATACCTCAGGATTTTCTTTGAAAGCACAGAAGAGTTATGCTTTAGGAGCAAAAACTATGTCCCAAGACCAAGAGATTCACTCTAGACCTAAAGACAAAGTTGAAACAGACCCACCCTAACAAAAATGTAAATCCAAGCTTCCACATGCTCAAGGTGATCAGCTAATTATTTATCTGCTGATTAAAATAAAAATCAACACTTGTCAGAGGAAGACAAGGTATCTCCAACCTATTCTTTACAATAGCCAGTATAGCATAAAAATTAGCAGGTGCATGAAGAAAAAGGAAAATGTGACACATAGTTAAAAGAAAAAGCAGTCTTAGAAACTGACCCAGAGATGACCAGCTGTTGGATTAGAAGGACTTTATAGCAGATATAACACATTTGCACAAGGAATTAAAGGGCAGTCAGAATGAGTGAATAAATGGAGAGTCTCAGCAGAGAAATGGTTGGGGTTTAATCAAAGTAGGTCCACTACAAGTGATATGAATGTAGGGTTTTATTCCAGGGGTTAAACATTATGAGATTGTTATTGCTGGTAAAGAAGTTTGTAAGGCTGGTGTCTCTGCATCTAGTGGTGAGTTTGAAGTCATCATAGGTCAGTAGGACTAGCGATTTGAAAGGAAAGCTGGATGAAATGGTGGGGGGGGGGTGGTGCAGGGGAGGGAACAAGAGCAGACTGAAACCCATGAGGAAAAATAGGAAGCATAAGCACAACTAAAACCCACATCTGTCTCTCACTACCTCTAATCTCAAGGATATGGGCAATCTGCAAGAAAGAGCTAATGCCATTCATGTGGAGCTGCACAGTCACCAGGCTCAGATCTCAGGAAAGCTGAAGGAGGAGATCCAGTGGCAGCTGGGGAAAGTTTCTGTTGGGAAAGCCCAGAGATCAGAGCAAGCTGCAAGTGCTCGATATGCTATACTTACCTTTAGCGTGTAAAATGGATGCTACTTCCCTTCTGCCTTACAAATCTCATGCAAACTTCTCTCTTGGCCAGCCCTAACTTGGAACCATTCAGGGAAGTAAGTCTGGAAATGTAGATCCAGCTTAGTTAATTTGACACAGTATATAAAACCACCACAAGAACCAAGTGAAAATTCTAAAACTGATGAGTACAATATCTGAAATGAAATTTTTACTGGATGGGCTTATCAGCAGTTGGAGGAAAAAAGGACAGTGAATTTGAAGACAGATAAATAGAAATTATCCATTCTGAAGAACAAAGAAAATTTTGAAAAAATGTTTGAAAAAAAAAATTATCCCTCAGTTACCTATGGTCTGGCATTATGTCCTTAGAGTCCCAGAAGAAGGGAGAAGAAATGGAACAAAGGTATTTGCAAAAAAGAATGCCCCAGATATCTTGAATTTGGTGAAAAACATCACCCAGAAGATATAAAATTTTCAGCAACCCCCCAAGCAGATAAAAAGAAAAAGAAACCACATCTAGGCTCACCATAATATACCAGCTGAAAATCAAAGATATAAGAAAGTCTTAAAAGAAGCTAGAGGAAAGCAGTAATAAAATTATGGCTGACTTCTCATCAAAAACAATATAAAATAAAATGTTTTAAATGCCAAAAGGAAAAAAAAACTCTCAACCCAAATTTCTATGTATGGAGAAAATATCCTTCCAAAAGATGTGTATTTAGACATTTTCTTATAAAAGAGAACAGAGTTTATCACCATCAGATCTGCCCTATAAGAAATGCTTAAGGAAGTTCTTGAGGCTGAAGAAAAATGACACAGATGGAAACTCAGATCTATATGAGGAAATGAGCAGCACTGGAAATGGTAAATGTGTGCACTAATATGAGACTTTTTTTGAACTCCTCAAAAAGACAACTATTTAAAGCAAAGGTTTTGAAATTGTATTGTAGGGCTTATAATGTACCCAAGTATAAGATAAATGGCAATGATAGCACATAGTGGAATTATCCCAAGAATGTAAGGCTAGTTTGACATTCAAAAAAGTCAGTCAATTAATGTAATTCATTACATTAACAGCATAAGGGAAAAGCGCCATATGGTCATCTCAATAGATGCTGAAAAAGCATTTGACAAAATTTAACTGGAAACAAAAGGAAACTTCTTCAATCTGGTAAAAGGCATCTATGAAAAGGCTAACTTTAAATGGTGGAATATTAAACACTTTCTCCCGAAAAGTGTGAACAAAGGAAAGATGTCTGCTTTCACCACCTCTGTTCAACATTGCACTGGACCCTGCAAGGATCTATCCTTACAATAGGTAAGGAAGCAAAAGGCACAAAAATTACAAAGGAAGAAGTAAAACTGTCTTTATTCATAGACAAGATGATTGTTTACACAGAAAATTCCAAGAATCTGCAAAACAACTACTAGAACTAACAGATAAATTTAGCAAGTTGACAGAACACAAGATCAATACTATAAAAATCAATTGCATTATATATATCAGCAAACAATTGGAAATAAATTATTTTTAATTTCAAATTTCAATAGCATCAACATAAAATAGCAACAACATAAAAAACTTACGAATAAATTTAACAAAGTCATATATGACCTCTATGCTCAAAACTGCATAATGTTGCAGAAAGAATGTCAAAAAGTTAAATTAATAAAAAGATATAACCATGTTTACAGGTTGTTAGTCAATATTGCTAAGTCATCCATTCTCCATCCATCAGACTGACCAGTAGATCCAATACAATCCCAATCAAAATTTGAACAGACTTATTCTAGATATAGCATAAGAAGTGAACAGGAGAAGGTGATTCTAAAACCTATATGAAAATGTAAAGGACCTAAATAATGCCCAAAATGACCTTGAAAAATAAGAACAAATTTAGATGTTTCGTACTATGTGATTTCAAAACTGACTGTAAACTTATAGTAGCCAAGCAGGGTGGTATTGACATAAAAATAGACAAAATAGGGGCACCTGGGTGGCTCAGTCAGTTAAGCTCCTGTGACTCTTGATCTCAGCTTAGGCCATGATCTCATGGTTCATGAGATCGAGCCCCACACTGGGCTCTGCACTGACAGCACAGATCCTGCTTGGGATTCTTTCCCTCTCTCTGTCCCTCCCCTGCTTGTGCTCTCTAAACAAACAAACAAACAAACAAAAAGAACCCAGAATAGACGAAGGGATAGAGAATCCAGAAATAAACTTACATATTGTCAACTGATTTTCAACAAAGCCACCTTGTCAAATCAATGTAGAAAGGAAAGTCTTTTTAACAAATGGTGCTGGAACTACTAAATAAATGTATGAAAAAAATAAATAGTGAGCCATATCTCACACCATAAAAAAAATTAACTTGAGGGGCACCTGCATGGCTCAGTCAGTTGAGTGTAGGATTCTTGATTTCAGGTCAGGCCATGATCTCACACAGTTCATGGACTTGAGCCCCATGACGGGCTCCAGCCACTCTGGCAGTGCACAGCCTGCTTGAGATTCTCACTCTCCCTCTCTCTCTGCTCCTCCCCTGCTCTCTCTCAAAATGAATAAACTTAAAAAAATTTTTTAAAGAAAAATTAATTTGAGATGGATCATAACCTCAATGTAAAAGCAATAATTGTTAGTCTTCTATAAGAAAACATAGAAGAGCTTTACGACCTGAAGTTATCCAAAGGTTTCTCTTTTTTTTTAAGTTTATTTATTTACTTTGAGAGAGAGTGGGGGGTGGGGGGAAGAGCAGAGAGAGAGGGAGAGAAAATCCCAAGCAGGCTCCACACTGTCAGCATAGAGCCCAGTGTGGGGCTTAGTCTCACGAACTGTGAGATCATGACCTGAGCCAAAACCAAGAGTCGGAGGCTTGACCGACTGAACCACCCAGGCACCCTTATCCAAAGATTTCTTAGATAAAACATGAAGAACACAAAACATAAAATAAGATTTGATAAATTGTATTTCATCAAAAGCAACAAGTTCTGCTCATCAAAAGGCACCATTAAGAAAATGAAAAAGCAAGGCTCAGACTGTGTCCAGAATACATAAAGAACTTGTACAGATTGTTAACAAAAAGACTAACAACCCAATAAAAAATGGGCAAAATACTTGAGCAGACCCTATGCATCCTTAGTCATCAAGGAAATGCAAACTAAAGCTGCAGTCAGATTCCATTCCATACCTTCTGCTAGAATTTAAAGGACAGATAACACCACATCCTGGCAAAGATGTAGAGAAATTGGAACTCATATATTGCTAGTGGAAGTATAATAAAAACAACTTTGGAAGATTGTTTGGCAGTTTTTTATGAAGGCAAACACTTTTAGCATATCACCCAGAAATTCCATTCCTAGGTATTTATCAGGCAAAATAAAAACATGTCCACAAGAAGACTTGTCAATAATATTTGGAGCAGCTAAAGCTGCTCAGTATAGCCCCACACTGGAAACACTCCAGATGCCCATCAATAGGTGAATGTAAAGGCAAGCTGGCATGCCCACACACTGGAGCGCTACTTAGCAACAGAAGGAAACATACTGCTGATACACACAACACCGGTGGTCTTAAAGATGTTATGTTGTGCAAAAGAAGCCAAGCACAAAAGGTACACACTGCAAGGACAGACAAACCTAATGTAAAGTGATAGAATTCAGAACAGAGTTCACCCTTGGAAGGGTGGGGTGGGGATGGGCTGGAAGGAGGCAAAGAGATTTTTAGAAGATGCAAACATTCCATATCTTGACTGGGGAGGTAACTACATGGGTATATATATATTTATCAAAACTAATGGAAGAATACACTTAAGATCTGTACATTTTGCCTTTTTCTTTAATAAATCAAAAAAGGAGGGACCCCTGGGTGGCTCAGTCAGTTAAGCGTCCGACTCTTGGTTTCAGCCCAGGTCATGATCTTGTGGTTTCATAAGGTCAAGCCCCGCATTGGGCTCTGCACTGGCAGCATGAGGCATGCTTAGGATTCTCACTCTCCCTCTCTCTCTGTGCCCTGCCCCAACTTGCACTGTCTCTGTCTCTCTCAAAATAAATTTAAAAAAATCAAAAAAGGAATTTTTTTATTTTTTTTCAATATATGAAGTTTATTGTCAAATTGGTTTCCATACAACACCCAGTGCTCATCCCAAAAGGTGCCCTCCTCAATACCCATCACCCACCCTCCCTTCCCTCCCAACCCCCATCAACCCTCAGTTTGTTCTGTTTTTAAGAGTCTCTTATGCTTTGGCTCTCTTCCACTGTAACCTCTTTTTTTTTTTCCTTCCCCTCCCCCATGGGTTTCTGTTAAGTTTCTCAGGATCCACATAAGAGTGAAACCACATGGTATCTGTCTTTCTCTGTATGGCCTATTTCACTTAGCATCACACTCTCCAATTCCATCCATGTTGCTACAAAGGGCCATATTTCATTCTTTCTCATTGCCACATAGTTCTCCATTGTGTATATAAACCACAATTTTTTTATCCATTCATCAGTTGATGGACATTTAGTCTCTTTCCATAATTTGGCTATTGTTGAGAGTGCTGCTATTAACATTGGGGTACAAGTGCCCCTATGCATCAGTACTCCTGTATCCCTTGGGTAAATTCCTAGCAGAGCTATTGCTGGGTCATAGGGTAGGTCTATTTTTAATTTTTTGAGGAACCTCCACACTGTTTAAAAAAGGAACAATTTTAAAGGTAATCTCCAGTTCTGACCCTCAAGCCAGCCCCATCTTGGAACACCGGGCTCCTGAGGCCACCACAGCCCTTCCTGGCCCCCGACTGCCCCAGCACCACTGTGAGGGAGGCTCTGACTGAGACAGTGGAGGCAGGAACATTGTGGGGATGAGGCTGGTGCTGGAGAACTGTTCATTCAGGTTTGATCTAAAGCTGGTTTCTTCCAGAAACAAACTTTTTTGCCACCCAAATTCCACTGCACCCCCTTCAGACATCTTATTCTAAAAGCCAGAAAGAAATGAAGGGAATAAGAACATGTGGCTTTCCCAACAGCATAAACTTCTCATGGACAGGACAATCCACAGGACTTCAGACCCCAGAGCAAATCTTGCTCTTCCCTGGACCCACCCCTCTCCATTAAAGTCACACTCACCACCTCATGGCAGCCTTATGCATGGGGTGCTATTATTAATCCTGATTTACAAATGAGAATTCTGAAGCTTAGAATTGAAGTGAAACAGCTCACCCAAGAGCACACAGCTTGTAAGTGGCCGAGCTGGCTCTAAATCCAGGTCTGCCTGATGCCCAGCCCAGGCCCTGAACCACCGTGTGAACTACCTGATGCCCTAACTTACACAATTCTACTGAAACTGAAAAGATGGCAGCTTTGAAAGGAAAAAGAAGTTGTAAAAGAGTGACGTAGCCCTGGGAAGGGGTTAGTGGAGGGAATCATGCTCCCTCTCCCTCGGCTGTATTCCAGAAAGGGGGAGGTTGTAGGTGGGTCATACACAAATGAGCTCCAGAAGCTTTTAGCACCAGCTGGTCCTGTATGAACCCTAGCATTGCTGTCCACACCTGCACTGTTCAATACAGTAGCCACTAGCCATGTTGGCTATCTAAATTTATATGAACTCAACTAAAACTTAAAACTTCAGTCCCTCAGTTGCACATTTCAAGCACACAATAGCCTCACATGGCTAACAGCCACTTCGTGGGACAGCAAGGGTGTAGACATTGGTCCTTTAATCAGGCAGCCCCAAGGCTACAGCCTGCTGGGCCTGGTGGTCAACAAGGTGACCATGGCCCTGGCATGCCCCTGGCAGTCAGGGAAAGGGGTCAGAGGTGAAGGAAGTGGCACAGAGACAATGAAAGCCAAGGGCATTAGGTGAGGAGGTAAGTGGCATGGTCAGGCACTTCTCTCTTCAGCAAACCTCCTTTTCTTTTCTCTCTTTCAGAAGAGAGTTCTTTTCCTGACCAATGACTACTTCTTCACAGACATCAGTGACACACCTTTCAGGTGAGGGACCCATGTTTTATTTGGAAGGGAGATGTGGGATGGCTGGAACATAAATTCCAATAACTCCAAGCAGAAATTCCAGGTCTGGGGAATGAATTTACTCATATTTAGTTGGCAATTTTATGGTAACAGAAAAAAACCCCAGGCTTGCCTTCAGGAAACTTGAGGTCTAGACCTGCTTTGCCAGTGTATCCTACTTTGCAGGGTCTGGAGCCAAACTGCCTGGGTTTGGGTCCCAATTGCACCCCTAGCAGGCTGTGTGACCTTAGTCAAGTTACTAACTTCTCTTTGCCTTTGACTCTTGTTTGTAAAATGAAGGTAAAAATAGTAGCTACTTCTTTGTGGTTTGTAGAACATAATCTACTTAAAGATCTTAAAGCGATGCAATGTAAAAGATTGTAAGATGAAAGATCAAATCTGAAAATCTCTTTGGTTCCTTCCAACTGTTGTCAACATGAGGCATTATACAGCTTAAGAAACAAATAGCCCTTATCTCTGAATTACCTCATTTCTCAATAAAGTGTGGTGCCCAACCTGACTGCTCATTAGAATACCTGAGGAATTTTGCAAAACTGTCAATGCCCTGGCTCCATCCAAACAAATGAACTCAGAATTTCTAGGATATACCTGTAATTCAGATATTCAGCAAACATTAACAACAGTGTTCTACTAGGAGAGAGAGGAGGGCATGGTGGTGTTCACCAGGCAGGAAAGCAGTCTCCTATTTGTGAAAGCCTGTGAGACATAGAAACCTCTCCACATTTCAGGAGGTCCCTGAGAGGTTTTGGATGAATCTTGTCTAAAATGGTAGGTGATGGGGCATCTGGTTGGCTCAGTTAGTTGATCGTCCAACTTCGGCTCAGGTCATGATCTCACAGCTCATGGGTTCAAGCCCCGCGTCGGGCTCTGTGCTGACAGCTCAGAGCCTGGAGCCTGCTTTGGGTCTGTGTCTCCCTCTCTCTCTCTGTCCCTAACCCACTCACATTCTGTCTCTGTCTCTCTCAAAAATAAGTAAACATTAAAAAAATTTTTTTTTAATAAATAAAATTAAATGGTAGGTGATGGGGCTCTTGACCTACAGAACTGAGAGTCCTTCTCAGGAAGAGAGGTTGATGGAAGCATAGAACTGCTGCTTTAGTTCTAGAGGAGACAACTTGTGAGGCCAGGGGCAACATTCATAGAGTCCAAGTTGCTGAAGGCGAAGGAAGTAGGCTGGACATTGCTTGGCCCTTGTTGCTGCTGAGCACTTGTGTTCTCTGTTCTCCCCATAGCCTGGGAGTGGTGCTGTCCAGGGGCCATGGAGAGTACATCCTCCTGGGGAACACAACTGTGGAAGAAGGTGGGTCTGTGCCCAGTACTGGTGGGCAGTGTGGGAGGAAAATGGATTCTCCTGGGACACTGAGCAGGGCCAGCCTGGGGCAGAGCCAGAGTCTCCCAGGTCCTGGACTTGAGCAAACTCTCAGAGCAAGGCTGCCTGGTGAGAAGGGGTCTGTGTGTCCTGTGTGCCAGGGTTGCAGGATCTGCCAGTCGGTTGTCAAAGCCGGCAAAGCCTAAGACTTGCCATTGTGGAAAGCTTTGGTGGACCAGAAGAGGTAGGTCAACAGGATATGTTTCTTCTTTGAACAAAGCTAAATTTCACCTAAGTCATGACAAAGGAGGCCGGAAAGAGTAAAGGAGCAAATCTGTAGCCGTTGGATAAGGCCAACAAAACAAAGTACCACCAACTGGGTGGCATAAGCAACAGAAATGCTTTCTCTTGCAGTTCTGGAGGCCATGCCCCCTCCAACACCTCCAGAGCAGGATCCTTCCTGGCCTCTACCTCCTGATTGCCCCAGGCATTTCTTGACTTGAAGCTACAGTTCTTCAGTCTCTGTCCTCACCATCACATGTAGCTTCTCATCTGTGTCTATTTAACCTTGTACAAGGACACCAGTCATATTGGATTAGAGCCCACCCTAATGACTTCATCTTAACTTTATACGTGCCATGACATTATTTCCAAATAAGGTCACATTCACAAGTAGTGGGGTTCATACTTCAACATATCTTTTGGGGGGGACACAGCTGAACCCATAGTAGGGAACTTATGGGAAGTGAACTGAGAGGGGCAGCAAGGAATGGTGGGGAAGGATGGGGGACAAGGTCCCCACCCTCCCTAACCCAACCTGTTCTTTACTTACAGCTGCCTGAGCACGTTGAGAGAACAAAACTAATATCCAGGATTCAGGGATATCTCAGGAAGTCCTGGGATGGTTTGGTCACAGTTCCATTTAACACCCACATTCTGTCCATTCTTCCTTTATCATCTCTTGAGTGCATCTCATGTCTCCATATCCCTGCCACCGCCCTAGTCATTGTCACCTCTCTCCTGGATAACCACAGCAGCCTCCAACTGGTCTCCCTGCTTCTCTCTTCCTGTAAATCTCTGCCAGAGAGATCCATCTAGAAATGCCAGATCAGATTGTGTCACTGCTAAATGACCTTTAATGGCCTTCTAGGGTTTTTTTCTATTTTTGGTCATTTCTCCATGCACTAAGCTTTAAGATCTTCCCATGTGCTTTGCTCTCCCCTGAAATGCTCTCTTCTCCAGTGCCCACCCTCTTAGCCCACCTAACTTGGACCCACTCTTCATGTCCCAGTGTAGATGTCACTTTTCCAGCAGCTGTCCTTGGCAGACCCCCTGTTCCCAGCCACATGCTCCCATGTGACCCCTGCATTCACCCTTTCACAGCATACATCCATGGCATTAGACCACACTCCTTCCCTGTCTTCCACTGTCCCCAAAACGATCAAACTCCCTGGGCCTCCATGGTGCATTCTCTCTTCCTATACTTTTCTTTCTGTACTTAGATATTCTCAGGGCACATTCCTGCAGGGGACAGAGACCAACTTCCATGGGTGAGACCAACCAGTGATCCAAGGACTTGGAATTATGGACTCAACCAGGCTTACTGTGGGGAAAGGAACATCACCCTGTAGCTATTTGCCTTATGTCTATGTCAGTCCAGTACCCCTTTTAATAACTCCACAAATTTCCCCTTGGTATTCCTATCATCCTTTCCTTCAATTTAACAAACCTCAATTGAGCACCTATTTTTGAGGACTGAGTAGGTGCTCAGTAGGGCAATTGTTCATTTACTCATTCAATCAACAAACCTACACTGAGCACACGGTTAGTGTAGGTACAGCAAGAGGCTACAGAGATTACACAAAACAGACTTGGCCCATCTCTGAGTTCTACTTTTGACTGGCCATTTAACTCAGTTGGGTACAATGCAGACAATGAAGCAAAAACCACTGGTTTCAAAGTATCAGCTCTTTGAGAGATCCAAATAGGTGGGATTTGGACACAAGACAATGGGAAGAAAAGCATTTCAGGAAGCAGGAGCAACATGGACAAAGGCATGATTTGTACAAACCCAGCACCATCCTATGGGTTGAGTCCCTACTCCGAGCTGAGAACAAGGAAGAATAAAACCCAGTCCTTCCCTAGAGAAGCTTCCTGGCAGTTGTTTGTAAACAATTCAGGTGCACATCCTCACAACAGTGGGTGAGCACCGTACTGAGTGTGAACTCTGGTTTCAGGCCTGCATGACTTGCTTCACCCAGATCTGACCCTAGCCAGTGACTGGTAAGTGGGAAATTCGCTGTTCACGAAGAGTAGAGAATGGGAAGGAGAAAGGTGGAATTTTCTTGAGGTAACATTGATTCTCCTGGGCTCCAGGATCTACTGCATCACAGATATCGACCCAGACCATCGGAAGCTCAGCCAGCTGGAGGCCATAGTCCGCTTCCTGACAGGGGAGGACCCAGATCTGGAGTGTGAGTGCTGACCCTGCCCACCGAGGACTTTCTTTTTTCTTTTTTTCTTTCTTTCTTTACTTATTTATTTATTTTATTTATTTTTTTAATTTACATCCAAGTTAGTTAACATATAGTGCAATAATGGTTTCAGGAGTAGAATCTAGTGATTTGTCCCTTATGTATAACACCCAGTGCTCATCCCAACAGGTGTCTTCCTTTTTTTTTTTTTTTTTATATATGAAATTTATTGTCAAATTGGTTTCCATACAACACCCAGTGCTCATCCCAAAAGGTGCCCTCCTCAATACCCATCACCCACTCTCTCCTCCCTCCCACCCTCAACAGGTGTCTTCCTTAATGACCCTTACCCATTTAGCCCATCCTCCCACCCATAACCTCTCCAGCAACCCTCAGTTTGTTCTCTGTATTTTAAGAGTCTCTTATGTTTTGTCTACTTTTTTCTTTTTTAAAAAATTTGACTACGGGGCGCCTGGGTGGCGCAGTCGGTTAAGCGTCCGACTTCAGCCAGGTCACGATCTCGCGGTCCGTGAGTTCGAGCCCCGCGTCGGGCTCTGGGCTGATGGCTCAGAGCCTGGAGCCTGTTTCCGATTCTGTGTCTCCCTCTCTCTCTGCCCCTCCCCCGTTCATGCTCTGTCTCTCTCTGTCCCAAAAATAAATAAATGTTGAAAAAAAAAATTAAAAAAAAAAAAGAAAAAAAAATTTGACTACATGTGAGTTTTAATATACCATTTATCAAAAATAATATAAGAAATTTAAGTGAAATCAAAAAAAATACACTAACCTTGATGGGTAAGGTCTTGACGTGTGGTTTTTTTTTAAGTGTTGACTTGTTGACATCTTATCACATTCATTATCACTGTCAACTTTTTTTAGTTCTAATTAACGTAAGTATTATATTAGTGTCAGGTGTACAATATAGTGATTCAACAACTCTATATATTACTCAGTGATCATCATGATAAATGTACTCTTTAATCCCCATCGCCTATTTCACCCATCCCCCACCCACCTCCCCTCTGGTAACCAAGTTCTCTGTATTTCAGAATCTGGTTTTTGTCTGCCTATTTTTTCTTTGTTTTGCTTCTTAAATTGCATATATGAGTGGAGTCATGTGGTATTTGTCTTTCTCTGACTTATTTCACTCAGCATTATACTCTCTAGATCCATCCATATTGTTGCAAATGGCAAGATTTCACTCTTTTTTATGGCTAAGCCACTGAGGACTTTACTTACTGCCAAATAGCCTTATCCCTGGAACTCACCCATGGCTTAGGGAGAACAGGGAGATTTTCAAAGAAAAAGGCAGAACTAGCCTCCCTATGGGACCACGAAGTTGTCTAAGTTCCTGGCACTGTGGCAGCATGAGTGTGTCCCCATGTCAGGGACTGAGATTGCTTTAAGCCTCTTTCACCGGGCACTGTTAAGCCTTCAAAGAGACACTCACACAGTGTAAGGGCATCAGCAGCCTGCCCCTAGATCTGTCCCTACTACCATCTAGCTGATACTGATGCTCTGTACTCTAAAGTCCTCATCTCAGCAAAGGAGAGCATTTGGCCAGATGGCATCTTGTAGCCTGTGGTCTGTGAGAGTTTTCCAGTGCCTGGCTCTCAGGCTAAACTTAAATTCCCCAACACAAATGCAACTGGTGAAACCACAGGGCCACACCCTCAGCAGGGTCCCTCTTCTTCCTCTTTGGAAGAGGGACACACAAATGTCACCCCTAAGACAGGACCTTGCTTCCATGCTGGCCCAAAAGGGCACTCATTTGTGCATTCACTCACTCCATCAGTAATCAGTACTGAGCATGTACTTTGTGCCATGCCTGGGGTAGGCACTGAAGCTACAGAGATGACCCAGATGAGTCCCTTATTCTCATGGAGCTTGTAATCTAGTGGAGAAACCACACAACAAAGAAGCAAGCATGTGTGTGTAGGTGTAGGTTATTCCAAATTGTGGTAAGTGCCATGAGTAGGATACTGTATGGGATCCTATAGAGCGCCCAACTCTGTCAGGTAGTGTTACTTATGCTGAGGATAAAAAAGAGTGACCCGAGTGCCTTCACAGGTACAGGGTCTGTTTTGGGGGCGATGACAGAGGTGATGACTGCACATCATTGTGAATGTACTAAATGCCACTGAGTTGTATACTTTAAATTGGTTAATTTTATGTTACATAGATTTCACCTAAATAAAAGTAGATAATTTTTTTAAAGAGAGAGGGAAAAGAGCCACACATGCAAAGAGTTGGGGGAAAGCATCCAGACCAGGGAACAGCATGCACAAAGGCTCTGAAGCAAATTCACGTGCACAGAACTGGCAAAAGGCCAGTGTGTTGGGAGGGTGATGATCAAGTTGCAGACTGATGGCAGCAGAAAGGAGAGGTAGCCTGGGCTCAGGGCAAGGTCTGATGTCCCTGAGAGATTCTAATCTCACGGAATACCAGAACTGGGAAGAGCCTTAGAAATCAGTTCTGCTCACATGTTGTTTGGGATTGAGGATGTGAAGGCTGAGGGAGATGACGTGATTTCTTCAAGCTCACATAGATGGTTTTATGTGTCCCAGATACATGTTTATGAGACACATCCCATTCCCTGAAGTCGGGATTCCTTACAAAGGTGGATGAGCTGTATTCAATATCATAGAGGAAATAAGTGGTTTGGTCTCCTTTTATTTTGTCCCCAGGCGATGAGGAGCTGGTGCGGGAGGTACTGCTTGATGCGGTGGTGACGGCCCCCATGGAAGCCTACTGGACAGCGATGGCTCTCAACACCTCTGAGTATGTCAGTCCAGGGTGGGGCTGAGGGTTCTGTGGAGCAAAGCAGCTCCAGCCCCTAGGATTCCCTTGACTGAGTCAGGGTCCCTCCCACTTCCTGGCTGGCAGCTCAGGAGACAACTGGGTCCAAGATGAAGGTGATGACAGTGGGCAGACATGGGAGGAGTGAGAGCTTCCTTCACATGGGCCTCAGTAAAGCAGGGACTTGGCACAGCTTCCACATCCCACATGTGCTGCTGCTCTCCCCTCTGGAAAAGCATCAAATGTGGGTCCCCCTGGCATAGCTCCAGATCCCCCATCCACACTGCAGTAGCCCCGTTCCAAGAACACCTCTCTCTCGGGGTTGGTCTGTAGCTGTGTAAGCCTGTTTGCCAAGTACCCTGGAAAGAGTGGTTCAAGCACATAAGGTCAAGACACTATGAAGTACAAACTTGGCCTTTACCACTGCCTTAGATTTCCTCACTCCCTTTGCTGATATTTATCTTGTGCTATCAGGTTTAGTGAATAGGTAGAAAGAAGAAATGAATGGTGTGTGTGTGAGCACATGTGTGTGTGTGTGTGTGTGTGTGTGTGCTTGTGCACGCATGTGTGTTGGGAGGGTACAAGATATTAATGAGGTTAAGAATACAGTGGACTACACCTTGTTCCTGAATAGGAAGATTCAACGTTAACATCATGAAGATGTCAAACTCCCCTAAGACACTCAAGTTAATTAATGCTCTCCTAAAGAAAAGAATAGAATTTTGTATGAAACAACCACCTATTTTAAAAAGCAAGATGCAGACTACTGTGTACAGTTTGAAGCCATTTCTATAAAAAGGAGGGAAAACAGTATATCTGTACGTGTGTGTGCGCGTGTGCATGTGTGTGTATAAAGTCTATGAAAGTGCAAATAGGAAATAGTTCACTGTATAACTTATAACTGTTTGGTATAATTTTGAACCATGTAAATGTATTACATATACAAAATTAAATGAAGCTAGAAAAAATAAAAAGAATATAGCAGGCCAGGCACTAAGTACTTAGTGTATATTAACCTCATAACCACCCTCCAATGTAGGTACTATCATTATCCCCATTTTACAGATGAGGAAACCAAGGTAAGGTGTGATAAACAACTTGCCCAAGGTCATATGCCTCACAAGTGATGAAGTTGGAGTCAAACCAGGCAGTCAGGGGATTGGATCACTGGTTTGGAGAGAAGGGGCATGATCTTCATCTTTCCAAGTTCAGAGATTAACCAGAGACATTTTTTTAAAAATTTTTCTTTAATGTTTATTTATTTTTGACAGAGAGAGAGACAGAGCATGAGCAGGGGAGGGGCAGAGAGAGAGGGAGACACAGAATTGGAAGCAGGCTCCAGGCTCTGAGCTGTCAGCACAGACCCGACACGGGGCTTGAACTCACAGGCTGTGAGATCATGACCCAAGCTGAAGTTGGACGCTCAACCGACTGAGCCACTCAGGTGCCCCATAGCCAGAGACGTTTTTAATGTTGAGAAACACTGAAGAATAAATATTCTTAACCAAGGTGTATATTAGAAAAGAAGACCTGGAGAATTAATATAAAATAGCATATTAATAAAGCTAGGGTGATAAGTCATATAATCACTCTCATAGATGCAGAAAGATATTTGAACAAATGTTAATATCCATGAATGTTTTTAAAAACTAATCAATAAAGTTAAAATTGACCTAAGCATGAAAGTCAACATCTGAACGGGGCTAGAGGCTCTCTTAACTAAAGACAAGACTAAGATAGGCATTCCCATATCCTTATTACTATTTAACAAGGTCGGAAGGTATTAGTGCAACCAAACAAGAGAATGCACCTAGAAGCAATGAGAAGGGAAAGGGAGAAGTAAATTATCTCTAAGAAGGTGATATGATTATATTTCTGGAAACCCCAGAAGAATTTATAGGAAAGCTAGTAAAACAATAACAGAATTTAGTAAAGTAATAGTTTATAATATGAACATCCAAAAATTAATATCCTTTACCTATAAAAACAAAATTAAACTTAAAATATCATTAGAGAATTCCTATTTAAGAGGGCAAAAAATAAAATGTAATCAAACACCTAGGTATAAACTATAAGAAATATCCCAAAACTTACATAAGGAAAATATTAAAACACTCCTGGAAGACACAAACATAGTCTTGAACAAATGGGGAGGTATTCAGTGTTTTTGGATAGGAAGAATCAACATCACAAAGACATTGATCCTCCTTAGATTAATTTGTAAGTTTAATGCAACCCCAATAAAAACATAATCAGTATTTTTATGGATCCAGATAAACTGATTATAAAGTTTATTTGAAAGAATAGTCAAGAAATTCCTGAAAAAGAAAAGCAACAAAGGAAGTTTTGTGCTCCCAGGGTATTAAAACATGTAATTTATGAAGTGTAGTACTGACACATGAATAGAAAGGCAGACGAAGGGGAAAAAATAGAAAATCCAGAAATTCATCTAAATGCATGTGGAAATTTGGTATATGACAAAGACATCATGTCAAACCAGTGAGAGGAAAAAAATGGACTCTTTAATAACTGATTTGAGAGCCATCTGGAGAATGATAAAATTGTATTATTTCCTCACACCATACACCTGGACAAAGTCCAAATGACTCAGAGATTTAAATGTAAAAAATGAAACCATATAAGTACTAAAAAAAAAAAAAAAAAAGAGCCAGTTGCTCTAAAATCTAAGAATTAGGAAATCTTTCCCAATGATGACTCAAACTTCAGAAACAAGAGAATGACTGATAAATTTAACAACATAAAAATGTTTATTTGGCAACAATAAAAACATAAGCAAGGTGAAAACATAAATGACAAACCAGAAAAATGTTTGCAACTTAAAAAACAAAAGATTACAATCTTTTATTCTCAAAAAATGAAGAACTTCGAAAATAGAGAAGTAAAAGACCAACCACTTTATAGGAAAAATTACCAAGGTATATGGACAGTTCTGAGAATATATACAAATAGCCCTTAAATATATGAGAAAATGGTCAATATAGCTCATAATAAAAGGAATTCGTATTAAACGGTACCAAGATTATATTCATCACTCATCAGATTGATAACCATCTAAGTTTGTTGACATGCACTACCAGCAAGGCTGTGGGGAATCAGGCTCTTGTATATTGTCAATGGGTATACACAATGTTTCAAGGGCTATGGAGAAGAATTTGGCAATATCTAACAAGTTAAAAATGCATTTACACTTTGACTCAGCAAGACCACTTCTAGGAACATATTCCAAAGATACACTAATAAAAATAGGAAAAGATATATACATGAGCTTTTTGTTACAGCTCCATTTAGTGAAAGATAGGAAATAACCTACATCCATCAGCAGGAGCCTAGTTAAATAAACCATGGTAGATCCACATAATGAAATACTATGTGACTGTAAAAAATGAGAAATCTATAAACTGTTATGGAATGGTCTCATCAATGGAGAAAAGTGTGTATAACACCTCCACTATTTATTTAAAAAGAGGAAATTCAAATATATTTTCATAGTTACACATATATAAACATAGACACATGTATGTATGTACATATGCACACATATATGTTTAATGGAACAATAAACAAGCAAACAAAAGTTACTTTAGGGAGAGTGAAAGACAGGCTTATAAATATGCTTTATTTTGCATATTTGACTTTGGAACGATGTAAATGCTTTATATCATTATAAAACAAAATTAAATTTTAAAAAATAAGCTCTAGGGGCGCCTGGATGGCTCAGTCAGCTGAGCGTCCGACTTCAGCTCAGGTCATGATCTCACAGTCCATGAGTTCGAGCCCCGCGTCAGGCTCTGTGCTGACACCTCAGAACCTGGAGCCTGCTTCCAATTCTGTGTCTCCCTCTCTCTCTGCCCCTAACCCACTCATGCTCTGTCTGTCTCTGTCTCAAAAATAAAAACATTAAAAAAATAAAATAAAATAAAAAATAAAAAATAAGCTCTAAAAAATTGAAAACAAAAGAAACAAATAAACCTGTGTATCAAGTTCATGAAATAACTGTACATAGATGAATTCCCTCAACGGACTTAAAAACACACACCATAAACAATAAATAAAATCATAAACCGTGCTCAATAACCACATTGGTAGAAACAACATTGGCACTGTTATTCTCAAACTATATAGATGGGTAGGGCAAATAGTATTGTGTTAATGTCATTAGGAACCAAGGTTTTCAACAAACAAAAAAAGAGATGCAAATTTTTTAAATCAAAGAAGTTAAGATGTACTGCTGAATACGAATTGGAAATATCAATGAACTCACGATTATTTTCTCTGAAAGAAACAAAAAGGATATCCTAGCCCTGTACACTGAAAAGACCAACCTCAGTGAGCACCCCAGACCCAGATTGTGGACTTTCAATGTGCATATTAAGAAATTCTTATTAAAATGAGTCAGCGATCCTTGGAGAAATGTCTGATTTCAGGACAGTGACAAATGTACAAAATGAGCCAGGAGTATCTTGTCATAACCAGAAGCAAGAAGTTACTGAAGACTATAATGAGATTGTGCCAGTGAGACCCCAGAGCCAACTGGAAGCGACTCTCACTGGTTAAAGGTGGAAAAATTAGAGCAGCAAAAGCAATGACAACTACAGTGGATTAAAACATATTAAGTATGCTAAAATCCTGTGTTCACAATGATACTGGGGAGAAAAAAAGACTTTTGGTCATCTTCAGAAGATGTTAGGAAACCAACTCATTATTCTAAACTGGCAAGTAAACAGAGAGACAATTATTTATCCTGGCTCTCCTGTAGAAGCTGCATCTCAGGATAACCAAATATTGATGAGAAGTCTATCTTTAATCAAGTATTTCAGGTACAAATAAAATAAGGAAGAATCCTGTCTTGCAACCTCTGGTCAATGAGAGAGTGTGCGCCTCTTGACAAAGAACACACCACCTATAACTCAAACCTATGTCAAACCCATAGCTCTAACTGCTAGTTTATAAGAAATACATGGGACAAGACAGCATGCTAAATAACACCACAGCATCATGATCAGCTAAACCCAGAATGCAGAAACTCTACAGAACCAACAACCTACTTCAGCAAATAAATTGCAAAGAGAAGAAGAGAGGGAAAGAAGAGAAAGGAAGGTTGAAAGTGACTAAATATGACTGATAACAAGTATGGGGTTCCTTTTGGGGATGATGAAAATGTTCTAAAATAGACTGGTGATGGCCATACAACTCTCTGAATACACTAAAAACCGTTTAATTGCACACTTTAAATGGATGAACTGTATGGCAAGTGGATTACAGTTCAATAAATATCTAAATTGAGATTGAGAAATGAGAGAGGGAGAGATGAGAAAAAAAAAAAAAGAGACATATGAACTGTGGACCCTAGTCTGATTCTTATACAAATAAGCTTTAAAAAAGTCATGAGGATTGTGGATTATTGGATTATTTGATGCTATTAAGGAATTGTGGATTTTTTTAGATGTGATAATGTCATTAATGATTTTTTCCATTCCTTATATTTTAATGATAGAAATTAAAATATTTATTAATGAAATGATATCTGCGATTTGCCTCAAAATAATCTGAGGGCTGCAGGAGGCTGTAGATGAAACAATATTGGCATAGACTGGTAATTGTTGAAGCTAATTTATGGGTGCAGGAGTCTCATTAGACTATTCTGTACTACTTTTGAGTAAAAAATTGCATCAGGCAGATTTTCAGAGAAAGAGTCCCTTGGGCCCCACCCCTGGAAATTCTGGTTACTACAACATCAGAGGTAGGCAGGCAGTCCCATCTACATCTCCAGACCTTGGTGCTTTTCCAGAATGTAGACCAAGTGTTTCAACCCAGCTCCAGGTACTATCAGTTGATATTGCATGGTGCAACCTTCTTCACAATATTCCTTTAGGGATACCCTAATAGCCATACAGCTGAGCCTTGATTAAAAAAAAAAAAAACCCAGGGTGCCTGGGTGGCTCAGTCAATTAAGCATCTGACTCTTGATTTTGGTTCAATCAAGATCTCAGCATTCAGGAGTTCAAACCCTGCGTCAGGCTTGACTACTTTATACACTCACTAAAACCGCTAATCTAGGTACTAAGAGAAATTAGGTAGTCTCCTGCAGCAAATTGGGCTAGGCATATGAATATTAATAAAGTTAGAAGTAATTAAATAAAAACCATATATAACAAGCCCACAGCTAATAGCATATTCAGTAGTAAAAACGATGAAAAGCTGAAAGCTCTTGCTCTAAGATCAGGAACAAGGAGCTTTTACCACTGTTACTCAACATAGTAGTGGAAGTCCTAGCCAAGCAAGAAAAAGAACAAAATGAAAAGGCAGCCTATGAAATGGGAGAAAATATTTGAAAATTATATCTGATAAGGGGTTAATAACCAAAATATATTTTTAAAAACTCACACAACTCAATAACAATAAAACAATCTGATTTTTTTAAAAGGGCAGAGGAGGGGCGCCTGGGTGGCGCAGTCGGTTGAGCGTCCGACTTCAGCCAGGTCACGATCTCGCGGTCCGTGAGTTCGAGCCCCGCGTCAGGCTCTGGGCTGATGGCTCAGATCCTGGAGCCTGTTTCCGATTCTGTGTCTCCCTCTCTCTCTGCCCCTCCCCCGTTCATGCTCTGTCTCTCTCTGTCCCAAAAATAAATAAATGTTGAAAAAAAAATTTAAAAAAAAAATAAATAAAAGGGCAGAGGAACTGAATAGACATTTTTCCAGAGAAAAACCTACAGATGGCCAACTGATGCATGAAAAAGTTCTCAACATCAGTAATCATCAGGGAAATGCAAATCAAAAACACAGTGAGGTATCACCTCACATGTTAGAATGTTATCAGAAAGACAGAAGACAAGTGTTGGCAAGGATATGGAGAAAAGGAAACCCCTGTGCACCATTGGAATGTGAATTGGTGCACCCACTATAAACAACAGTTTGGTGGTTCTTCAAAAATTAATAATAGAAATATCCAGCAATCTCCCTTCTGGTTATCTATCCAAAGGAAATGAAACCATTATGTTGAAGACATATCTACACCCCCATGTTCATTGCAGCATTATTTATAATAGCCAAGATATGGAAACAACATGTCATCACTGGACGAATGGACAAAGATGTGGTATATATATATATGCGAAGATATAATATTCAGCCATGAAGAAGAAGGAAATCCTGCCCTTTATGACAACCTAGATGAACCCTGAAGGCATTATGCTAAGTGAAACAAGCCAGACAGAGAAAGATAGATACTACATCATATCACTTATATGGAGAATCTATAAAAGAATAAAATAAAGTCAAACCCATAGAAACAGAGAGAAGAAAAGTGATTGCTGTGAGCTGGTTGGGTGAAGATAGGTCAGTACAAAGTTTAAACTACAAGCCACATAAGGCCTCAGGATCTAATGTAAAACATGGTGACTGTAGTTGATTAACACGGTATTGTATAATTGAAATTAGCTAAGAGAATATTCTCAAATATTCTCACCCCCCCAAAAAAGATAAAAATACCTAATATGATGGGTGTGTTAATTAACTAGATGGGAAGAGTCCTTTCACAGTATATCAAATAACCATGATGAACACTTAAAAATTTTACAATTGTATATCAGTTATACCTCAAAAAAGCTGAAATTAAAAAAAAAAGAGGTGATGACTCCCACCCCTGGTGCCATCATCGCAGAAGTATGGCTTTGAGACCATAAGAAAAACTAGTTACACTCCAGCTAGCTAATGGATTTTCTTTCTCAAATCTTGCTGGCAAGGTTATAAAGTTCACTGGGTTCCCATAGGTAGATGTAGACAGTGTCTTCTCCTCCTTTCACAATTCAATAATAAGGTAAACATGTGAAAAGGGCTTTAAAGCTGTGAAGTGTCATGTATGTGTCGGTCATGAGAAGTTCCTGTTCCTGAGGTCCCAGGACAAAATCTCTTTTCCTTTATTCCTTCTGTCCTCCAGAGCCAACTCCCCTAAAACCTGGATGGACAAATTAGGAGCAAAAAAAAAAGCAGAAAGGCAGAGGCCCAAGGGACCCCATTAACAAGGGAAGATGCTGCCCAGGGGAGCCAGGTCAACCAGATGTAACAAACATGATGCTCACAGAGGATGGCCAGTGCATGTGTGTACAACCCCCTGAGCAAGCAACGTGTCTGTCCATTTCATGTTCCCCATCCTGAAGATCAGGCCAGGAACTAGGAGAGGCCCACAGGTCTTCCCCGTGCCCCCAATGCCCTCTTCTTAGTCCTGTCACTGCACTGCATGATAATGACACCTGTTCTGTCTGCTTCACAGCGAGTCCGAGCAGGTGGTGGACATGGCATTCCTGGGCACCCGGGCTGGCCTCCTCAGAAGCAGCTTATTTGTAGGCTCCGAGAAGGTCTCCGACAAGTGAGTCATGCTGGAGAGGGAGCGGGATCCCCGAAAGGTGTTCCTGTGGCATGTCGTCAGGCTGACTCTTGGAGTCCAGCAATGCAAGGAGGGTGGAAAGGTTATGGCTTGCAGATTGGGAGGGTCAGAAAAGTAACTCTTCCACCAGGTTTTAGATGCATCCTGGAGGTATCCCCAAGAAAGAAGGGACAGCAGCCCAGTCAGAGAAGAGAGTGGATGAGACTAAAGTTGGAAGGGTTAATCACTTCCATAAAGGGAAAACCAGAAGTTGTTTTTCCCACTGGGACCAGTGTCTATGTGACAAGCAAAATTATTTGGCTGTGTCCCCTTTTTTGTTAACAACTTACATATCCCCTAAACCGGGGGTATTTTCCCCCATCCCCACCCCAGGGACATTTGGCAATGTCTGCAGACATTTTTGGTTGTCACAGCTAGGGGATGGGGGCTTGCTACTGGCATCTAGTGGGCAGAGGCCAGGGATGCTGTTAAACATCCTCACAACAATTATTTGGCCTAAAATGTCAATAGTGCTGCTCTCAGCAAAGCCTACATTTTGGGAGACCAGGTTGCCAGGGTGTCCTCCCCACCAAATACTGAAGCAAGGGGAGGATGGGAGAACAGAGCCACCTGCCACTCCACAAACCACCAGACTCAAATAGGCAGAGGCCACCAGGCACTTGGAAGAGAACAGTGAGGAAGCACCTCACAGTCTCCCATCCACACATGGCTGCTCTCACTGAATCCAAGCACACTCGGCCGCAGAGTGCCATCTTTAAGCTTCTTGCAGGACTCTGACAGATCCATACTTGCTTGAAAGCTGAGGCCTTCTAGGAAAACAAAGTTGCTTCTCCCTCACCCACTTCCCCTCACTCCCAGAGAGGTGAACAGAGGAGAGCGCTGTCTCGCTAACCCTTTCCATGGCCCTGTCAGAGACACAGCAAATGACTCAATGGACCAAATCTGGTAGGTAAACTGTAGATTCACTCTAAGGCCTTGAGCAGTGTGGGGAAGTGACCTCCCCACACTTACTACCCCTCCTGCTCTCCACCCACTTGTATTTCCTCATCCGCTTACACTTCCACCCCCACACAGAAAATGACATCCATGTCATTGCTGGCCAAAGTTGGACAGGGTGAACCACACCTGGCAGTAGGAAGGGAATAAAAGCATCCTTCGTATTTCCCTAAATCCTCTCTGAAAGGCTTCTATGAATGGAAGAGGAAAATCTCAATACAGAGAGACCCTCCTGGCTTACAAACACAGCCACCACAAATGGTGGGCACCATGCAACTCCAGAGGTCTCCTTTCACCTAGACCATGATACACCTGGCCGCTCAGGAATTGTGCAGGAGAGCTTCTTTTGAATATGTAAGCCAAGCACTCTTAAAATCAAACTTCAATTATCCACCTTGTGGTTTATCCACAGTGTCTTTTTTAATCCACAAACCAGCTTTTCTCCCTGCCTCCCACTCTGCTTCTGGACCAACACTCCCTTCTGCTGGCTGCTGTGTGTTCAGGGAATGCAAAACCATAATTAGCAAGGTAAAGCTGTTCAAAAAAAAAAAAAAAGATAACTCATAATGCATTCTAAACCCTGGAGGCAATGACTTTTGAAGTAACCATTTGGGGGGAATCTATGCCCTTCTATTAGTGCAGTGATAGAATTGACTATACGGTTTCCCCATTCAGACATGCTGATTAACCAGACAAAAGGAAATTAGGCTATATCCCAAAGAAATAAACCCTGCAGGCAAAGGAGTTTTCATTAAAAAAAAAAAAAAAAAAAAAAAAAAAAAAGGTGTTCTTTCACAATACAGGCTCTATAACTCCTCTACCTACTAATATGTCATCAGGTACAACAGCATTTGATTCTGGAAAAGGCAGGAATTGCTGGGGAACATTGTGTGGGGTAAAACTAGTTTAGGGGCTGTTTTCTACCTGCAACTCTACCAAGGCAGAGATGAATCTCTCTTCTTGGCCCAGCCAAGATGACCTTGTGTAAAAAGAAAGAGGGATGAACATATTCCCAGATTTAGGGGGAGGTACCAAATCTTTCTCCTTGCAGAAAGTTCCTGACTCCTGAGGATGAAGCCAGCATATTCACCATGGACCACTTCCCTCTGTGGTATCGACAGGCTGCTGAGCATCCTGCTGGCAGCTTTGTCTTCAATCTTCGATCAGCAGAGGCACCAGGTGATTGGCACCCCTGTGCTCCTGGGGCTGAGCTGGGACCAGGGCATGTCTCTTCCTGAGGCTTTTGGTGGGAAACAGGAGCAGACATGGAAAAGAATGTCCACACCTCGGGGTCCAACCTTCCCTCATGACACCTGTCAGCAACTTGGGAAAGCTTACTTATGCCTTATCACACAATTGGCCTCTACTCTGAATATAGGACAGATCATTTTATCTCCTCTCCAGCAGCCAAGGTTGGTCCCTAAAAATCCAGCATGGCACAAAGGAAGAAATTTGACCCAAAAGTCAAGAAGAGCTGGATTCTAGCCCAAAGTCCAAACAGGTGGATATTAGAAAAGTTTGTCTTTACCATTCTTCTATTTCTAAACATCTATTTTTGAAAATGTCTTAAACCACCCAGATGAAAGTAACAGACCTTATTCCATCAGAGGACTTCTGTACTTACCAAGTTCACTGCCCCATCGCACTTCTGCCCAGAGAAAGCAGCCTGGTCTCCACTCCGTTGGGGTCTCCCAGGAAGGGCAACATTGGGCTCCCTGTCTGCTCCTCAGGAACTCCCAGTAATAATTGGGTGCCTCCTGGCTGGTAGGCCACTGGGGGCTCAAAGGGTAGGAAGCGTGGCAACTAAGATTGGTCCCATGGACCAAGCTACCAAATCCCTACTCGTCCAAGGCCCAGGAAAGGTTTCAGAGCTGCAGGCACCCAACTCTCAACCCCCAGACCCCACTCTGAAAAATAGCCCAAGAAAAGTTAAGTGACTTTAACAGAACACCAAGAAAATTGCAAAATGTTTAGAACAGAAAGGGACTTTGAAGGATGCAAGGCTTCACTTTCTTAATGTACACTCAAAAGATTCTATGGCCCAGAGAGGTTAAGGGACTCATCCAGGGGTCCAAGAGTCTGCAGCAGAGCAAGCTCTCCACCAGGTCACCTTGGGGGAAACTGACCCTAGCACAGTGGAGCAAGAGGGCCTAGAAATATCCATGTCCAGGTCAGAGTGCAAAGAGATAGAGAAAGAGAGGGAGGAGGGGGAGGAGAGGGAGGGAGAGAGGGAGGAGGAGAAAGAGAAGGGGGAGGAGGGGGAAAAGGGAAGGAGGGTGAAGGAGAGGAGGAGGAGAAGAAGGGGAAGAGAGAGGAGGATGAGAAAGAGGGGCAGGGGAAAGGAGAGAAGGAAGAGAAGGAGGGGAGGAGGGGAAGAGGGAGAGGTAGAGAACTCAGCTGAGTCCACCTGGAATGGAAATGTCCTTTCACCAAAACCCTCCAGCCACCACTTCCACCAAAACCATCCTCAGCTTCCTGATGGAGAAATTCCCTGAGCTGACAGCTGGGGAGACCCAGGAGGTCCCCCTCTATGTCCTTTTGACTCCTTCTTCACCTTGTGCCTAAGCTCACCTCTCCATCCCATGCCTGTTCCCCTCACTGAATGCAACACTAATAGGCTTTACAAAATGTTCTAGAGCATATAACTCATTTAATCTGCACAACTCTGTAAATGTTGTTATTCTCTTCTTGCACAGGAAAAATTTCAGGCTCAGAGGGTTCTGTGACTTGCCCAGGATCATGCAGCTAGAGAGCCACACAAGCCAGGCTAAACCCAAGTTCTACCCACCTTAAGTATAAGCCAGGAGGGGTTAGAGGAAGGGAGTCCCAGTGAAAGCTTACAGGGGAGGCTCACAAAGCCAAGGTGATGGTCCCCTCCCCACATTGCCCCCCCAGAGCCAGAAAGAGGCAGCTCTTTCTTCCTGTCGCCTTCTATAGCAGGATCAAGGGCTCCCCAAGGAGGGGCTCCCGCAAGGTCCTGGGGAGGTTCTCTAGAGTGAAGCTCTGGCCCCCCACCCCCAGTCCATGATGATGGCTCCCTCCTACCCGCATTGTCACTGGGCCCATGCCTGAAGGCTGCTGGGGTTGCTTTTTGTGGCGGTGAGGTAGGAGGGCGGTGGGTGGGGAACCAAGCCGCAAGGAGAAGAGAGGGAAGCTGGCAACCCAGAAGGGGGGACGGTTGAGTAGGGAGGCAGGAGCTTGCTCTCTTTTCACACCCTCGCTTGCTGCTTTAGCTCCTGCCTATGCTTAGAGACACGTGGACACCTCTGCACACTTCATTCTCCCCCAAGGGAAAAGACAACAACAGCTTCATTGTAATGGGGAGTGGGTACCCTGAGGAGGTGGAGGAGTCACCTCCAGGGTGAGTGGAGTCTTCGCTCTGCCTCTGCAGGCTGACTCTGTTGCCCTTTGCCTGAGGCCTGGTGGGCTGAGTTCTGCCCACACAGAGCCATCCTTTGCAACCAGTCCCTGAGAAATCTGCCAGCACAGAGCAGTCTCACCAATGCCCAGGTGCCTCAGGCTCATCACTCTTGCTTCTAGACATTTCTAGAGGCAAGGTGAGGAAGCTGACTTCTGTGTTTATTGTGGTTTTATCATGGCAAATTCCTTGGATCAAGGACAACGCTACATATTGTAAGTTGCTAGTATCAGAGTAATTTTGGGTTTCTGTGGGATATTTGATTATAGCAAGGTGCGATAGATGAGCTTAGCAAAAGAGATATGAGAAAACAGTGGTTAATTTAAGTTCTGCTATAGCAGACGATTTCCACATGAGCTTCTCATGACCTATTTGTTTCGAGCAACATTTGATATATAAAGACATTCTAACAAGATAGCACTTGATAAAATTTTTCCCCTTTCTTGGAATTTTTAGTAATGGAAATTGGCCTGTGGACAAGAATGCTTTGAAAAGCGAAGCCATGTCCCTGGACTGATGAAAATTAAAAAGCCTGAGGTCAGCTACTAGCCCATGTTTTGGAGCCAGAAAGCTCTGTTTTAATGTAGAGCTGAAACTGCCACGTGAATTTTGCACCTGTGGTGGCCAGATTCTCTTAGGAAAGGTGGGGGTAGCAGCTCAAGGCAAGCCCCTTGCCCTTCAAGAGCCCAACAGAGTGTCCCAGAAGCACACCAACCATCTGCAAAGCGAAAGACATGGCTTGATAACGGGGTGGTGGTGGCAGGTTGGCCACCAATGACCAGGATTTATGGAGTGCCTCAGAGGTGTCAGGCACTAGCCAGCCTTCTGTGCCTGGTACAGCCCTGGCATCCGGCCTCCAGAAGGGCTGGCTGCCAGTGTCACCCTGACTCATGTGACTGTTGAAGGACAACCCAGGATCAGCCACTGCCGAGTCCTGGAACGCAGCCTGTCCTTCTGCTAGAAAGAATCATTTGACACAAGGCAAGTCTTCTGAGTGGAGCATGTGCTGAGAGGGTCACAGCAGTGTCCCTGAGCTCAAGCAAGTCAACAACCAGCAGACAGTTGCTGCCCTGAGACAGAGCAAACTCACAGTGTCCTTGTGACGTGGACAATACTGCATTGTCCAAGTGGGCAGGGGCTGTGGTGTATTTATCTGTCAGGTTCAGATCTGCACAGGAGGGGCAGTGCCTGACACTCAGGAGGCGCTCTGCAAAGATGAGTGGTTGATGGTAACAGAGCCACCATGGCAACAACTTCCCCAAACACTGCCCCGTTCGCCCCAACTTATTCAAGGAATGCCCTCACCTGGTATTTATGTTGTCTTTTCAGCCTACCCAATCACTACCCAACAACAGGCTCTTCCTCAGGTACTGAGAACTTGACTTAGCAATTTTTGTTTCCCCAGAAAGTCCAGGCCAGCCAATGGTAGTAACAGCGAGCACTGCTGTGGCCGTGACGGTGGACAAGAAGACAGCTATCGCTGCAGGTAGGAGCTGCCTTTGCGCCACCATGGTCGAGGAGCTGTGAGTCAATGTCAAGAATAAGGCACACAGTAATAGCAAGAGGACCCTACCTATGGTCTGCAAGTGACACAGCCCTCAGGCCATAAGTTTTCCCAAGTGAAATGTGGGACTAAGGGAGAAAGGAGTCTTCCCAAGCCATTTTGGTTATAAAACCATAAAATCTTAGATCCAAAAGAGTTTAGGAATTAAAATGAAGTTCAGACAGGTTAAGAGATCTGCTCCAGGTTGCACAGGACAGAGACTGCAACCCAGACCTCCTCACCACCCCTCTCTGCTACTTCCCGCTTCCATCACCTTGGGTCTAGCATCCTTCTGTGGAGAGAGCTGGGCCTGTGAATGAGACCCTAAAGTAAGAGCCCAGGACGCATGCTCAATATGTGCCAGGCACCTCGGAAACTGCTTCCTGGGTGCATCTCCTTCAGCCTTCAGGGTGATCCAATGAAGCCGATACTTTTGGCTCCATTTTACAGATAAAGAAACTGAGACATAGAAAAATTATTTGCCCAAAGTCACCTAGCTAATAATTAATGAAGCTAGAATTTGAACTCAGGTTGCCTCTCTTTAAGCCCCAGCTTCCTACCCCATGTTGCCATTTGCCACAAATGTGATGAGAGTACCCAATGACCCTCCCACACTGCCCTGACTTGGTAGTTTCTTGGTATCTAAAAGAGTCCTTTGCATGGGTGCCTCCTTGCCTGAGTGCCGTCAGGCCTGTGTGGTGAAGCCCGCAGCCCTCAATATAAATCCTCGCTTCGGTTTCCATGTCTCAGAGCCAGCTGTGTTCTGCAAAGCTGTGCAATCCAGTGGGCAGTCAAGCATCAGCCACCACAGGTCCTGTCCTGCCTCACCAGGGGCCCGGAGCCATGTGAAAGGGCTCCAGCAGCTAGAGCAGGCAGGGGCAGGCAGGGGTGGTGCGCCTTGTCCCTCAAAGCTGGATTCAGGGCAAAAGAGGTGGGAGGAGCCGGCTAGGGTCTGGCAGAGATTGTCCAAGCCTGTCTTACTGCCTGAGGAAACACCAGCACCACTGCTGGCCTTCAGGATGTACCGCTACAGCATTTGGAAGGGGCCATCTCAGCCACCTTTTTAAACTCAGGCCACAGTGTGCTAACTCCAGACCCATTTCTAGGCCAAAACTGGACCTGAACTTGTCTCCCTAAAGACTATTCTGTGGTCCCAGCTGAAATCTGTGCCTGTCCTGCTCCCTGTGATATGGACCTTCTAGCTCCTGCTAGACTTGAGAGTCTAGAAACCAGAGGGGACAGGGGTCAGGCTGCCGGCTGCATTCTCCTGCACTCTCCAATCATTTGGTATCATTTTTAACTCAGAGCTGAATCAGAGCCTCCAGGGGTTGCCATAGAAACTGTGTCCTGGTGCCTCCGGTTTAACTCACTGCAGACAATGGCTCTGACGCTCTGGGATGCATGGATGTGATAGGAAAAGAGTGAGGCACTGGAGACCTTATACTTCAACTTTTTGGGGAGTGTCTCCTTTTGCAATTTCCCTTCCATGGCAAATGGCTCAACCTCCCTGATACTGGGGCCAGAGGAGGCCAATAGTTGAAAGCAGAGTAGGCAGCTTATTTGCTATCCTGACAGTTTCATCCCTTGGAAATAAGTGGCACCATGTGCATGTGAGCTGCAGGACCAGGTGAGCAAGGTGGCTGCCGGGCGGGCTGCATGTGTGATTTTGCACACTGAGCAAAGGGAGAAGGTAGGAGACAGGTACTCAGACCAGCTATGGAGACCGGCTACATGCCAGATGTATGCATAATAACACGGGTTCACACAGAAGGGCAGATGAATAAAGAGGGATCATTTTGATCTTAAGCAGGTGGTTTATCAACTGTTTATGCAGAAGTTCTAGGAATCTTTTTGATCAGGATCCAGTTTCGATTTCCCATGCCCTCCAGACCTACTTGGAGAATATTGCCCAGCATAATGATGGTGGCACCATAAATTGCAAGTGTGTTTCTCTAGCACGTGTCCTGTAGTACACACATGCCCCTGCCTAGAGGCCTTTAGCGACGAGCCTGCTGTCTGGAGCCGCACGAGGTCTCCTCCACTTACTCTGCCTACATGCAAATAGGCCTAGCTGTCAGACCTGTGTGTGTACATGCACAGCAGTGACGTGCATGACACACCTATGCATTCCCCAGGCCTGTGCCAGGCTGCTGAGGGACCTTGGTCTCTGCTTCTGCAGCAGGGCTTGGGGAGTACTGTCTGTTGGGTCTGATACACCTGCTAGGCTTCAGGAGGCAGCACCCCACAATTATCACTGCCTCTGAAAAGCAAACAGCCCGGCTCTGCTGAGAGTCCAGCTGAATGCCAGGAAGGGGCCTGGATGGCTCACTTCTCCCTAGGGCTTGCTCCTGGCTCGCTGGGATATCATCCAAAGGAAAGCTCCTAGGAAGGAGAAAATTCGGTCTTGGTCTCTGATGACTAATGACCATAGAGCCCAGGCCCAATTAGCCAGAGGCCGGTCCAGGCCGGGAGATGAGTCACTCCAGCTTGGGATGGATGAACAACCCCAGAGATCTGGCCCTCTGGCTCATCTCCCCTCCCGGTCTCCCAGCCCCAGCCTCCAGTTTATAATTCTGGTCCCGTCCCACCACTGAACCTGCTCAGTCCTGTGGAAGATCATATTTGTAAGCTCAGAGTGTCATCTGCCTGTCCCTAAAGTCAGTCTTGAAGGTGCAAGAGGATAATAGTTTAAAAGGGATTCCTCTTTCACGTTAGCAACACCCCCAATCTCACCAAAGCTGATAAAACCTAACCAATAGCTCTTGGAGAGCCCTGCCCCTGCCTCCCATCACACAGTGGTGTCCTCTGGGCAAATGCATGCCTTCCTACCACATCCACTCATCTGTCCTTGACTGTCACAGTGGATGAGCACACAAAGGGCTCGGAGCAGTGACAGGTCTCCAGCTGACCTTCACTGCCCAGTGCTACATGGAGACCCAACCTGAGGCTCACGTACCCATACTGTGAGGCCAGCACATGGGTGACTTGTCACACTCGGCTACAGAACCCGTTCTAACCCAGGACTCAGCCCTCCACATCTCTCCTGGCAGTGCCCCAAGGCATTCCCTCAGGCAGGAGTTTCCTGTCTGTCTTATGGAGGTCTGGACACTGGGGTGACATCCTGAAGCAATTTTGCAGCTGCCTGGGGAGGTCAGGGCACAGGAAGCCACTCTCCCAGCACCTACATGCCCTCCCCACCCAAGGAAACCAGGAGGTACGTAGGAAAATACAGTCTTTATTGTTCTTCTGAAACAACAAACCAGAAATATAATTTTGCCTTTAAAAATCTTCTGTCTCTGGCTGAAGGTACCACCATTGACAACACCCACCCCTCCCCTCTCTTTCCCTTAGAAAATGCCTAGATCTGGTATTAGCTGGAAAGAAGGAAGACTGTGCCCCTAGCCTCAGGAGACATGTTTAGCAGCCTGCTAAGCAGCATTCCCTGCCTTCCCCCACAACATCCTTCACCTACCATGGTCCTCTATGAGGTGGAAGGATCGAGGGGTGCAAGGCAAGGTGGACATGCCCTGTCCTTCCCTGTTCCTCTTCAGACCCTTGACCTCAGTGTTCCAGTGGTATCTTCCCAGGCCACCACCAAGACTCCTGTCTTGGAGCCAGAAACCAGCCTGATGCCTCCCGACCCTCCAAAAGCCTTGGAAAACTTGTGTCCAGCAGAGGGAGACCTAGTACTCATCTGAGATCAGACTTGCAGGAGGGCACAAACCTACAAGAGGGGACTAGTGACCCCCAAACCCCATACAGCCATCTTCTCACCTGCCGCCCCTTTTGTGTAGGCTGCTAGTAACAAACAGGCCCCCTGGCCCATGCTCTGGTTTGGAACCCAGTCCAGGTGCAATTAAAACCTCCAGAAAGCCAGACTGAGCACATAAAACCCTGGGAAAGGGACCCCACAACTGAGGCTTCTGAGCAGAATGTGGCAGCCCTCTCTCTGCCCCTGGGGTCTGCTTGGAATATGCTGGCAGGCAGTGAGCTTTGGTGAGGGCCACCTGCTTTCCCAAGATGCCACCAATCATGACCCAGTCCCCGCCCCAAGGTCCCAGGCCTAGAGCTGCTTAAGATGGAGGGGTGAGGGGTACAGAGCAATGGTTCTTGGGCTGCAGACTATAGGAGTGGAACTGGTGGGTGTCCCCATGGGGCCTGGCAGTGATGATGTCCTTAGCGCTGAAGAAATGCCCAGTGGTGTATGTGCCTGGGCTCCCGGGAGGCTGCCATCCACACATGCTGTAGCTTCAAGGCCTCTGGGCCGGTGTCCCTGGAAAACCCAGCAGGAGAGGTGTGAGAGGGTTACCATGGTGACAGGCAGTCTCATCCAGCAGCACCACTTTGGCCCACTTCAGAGAATCTCAAAGGAAGCCTTGTGTTGTCAGTGTGTGCTTCTCCCCCTGTTGACTTGAGAAGATTGCGGTGAGCAAGCAAAAGGTTCTGTGGCCTGAGGGCTAGAGATCCAAGGGGAAACATGTCTCTACTGCCCAAGTTCTCATGACCTGTGTCCATGTGATTCTGTGTGTGTATGTGTGTGAGAGAGAGAGAGAGAGAAAGAGGGAGAAAGAGACAAACAGACAAGACAGAGACCAAGAAAGAGAGAGATTTCCAATAGATATAATTGCGCTGGTGATGCTGAGTGTGTGTGAGAATGGATAAGTGAATCCAGGAGCAATGCAGTTGGTGTGGCCTATAGCAGATAGAGAGACCTAATGGCTTCAGCAGAGGGGGTGTGTTATAATCATGTTTCTTAGAGCTGGGTCCAGATGCCATGGCTGGTGTGATTGTACATTAGTACTAGCAGTTGAAAGCTGGACCCAACTCCGACACTAAGGGCAGCTGAAAATATATTCCTGGCTTAGAAGAGGGTCACAGAAGTTGACCCTTGGCCCCCCTATCACTTCCTCCCCACCCCTAATGCAGATGAGGTGCTATGAGCAGGAGGTAGGGAGAGTCACCCAGTCTACAGCCAGGGCAGGAAGGGCAACAGGGGAACACTGAGTCCAGAAGCCTCCACTTGCACACATATCATTTCTTCCCTATGGCCAGAAGCTTAGGGAGATCCCCCAGGTGTTCCAGAGACTTGGTGGCTCAGAAAGGAGCATGAGCAGGAGCCTTTAGCACAAGGGTGGCTTCCGCAGAGACTTGGAAGTTCATGGAGACAGCCGCACTGTGGCTTGTTTGCTGGAGGGATGGGGAGGAGAGGGGAGGGGGGGCTATGGTGGAGGGAAGGGCAAGCCCTTACTGAAGCAATCCCCAGCGTGCTCTCCCAGCCCATCCTACCTAGGCCAAGTGGGGCTGGGCTCTCACGCCACAGAAGAGATCTGCTTCTGGTCTTCATGCTCACCCTCCGGGTCCCCCATTAGGGGCTGCCTCTTCTTGAGCTCCCGGTGGTACTTGGCCATAAGGGAGGCATAGATGCAGCCATAGGCAGCAGCCACCACCATCATGATGCAGACAATGCCACAGACAACCCCCGCGATGATCACCGTGCCGATGGCCCGCCTCACGCTCACCGGCCGATACCTCTGCTTCTGGGGGCAAGCAGTGCTGGGCTCGGGCTCGGGCTCAGCCCCTGGCTTGGGTTTAGCAGGTTCAGGGCTTGCCTTGGTACAGGGTGGCCCAGGAATATCCAGCCCAGCTGAGCTATTCTCATCCTCCAGCTGGGAGCAGTAGTTGAACATCTCCATGGGGACCACACGCATGTCCTTCCCCCTCAGTTCCTTAGGTAGGGTGCAGGCAAGCTGGTCCAGGCGCCCCCCTGCATCCAGGGAGAAAAAAAGGAGGAGATGACGAGACATGCAGAACCTGGACTCCCTCTCCCCATCCCCAGAAAGCCCAGAAGGTCTAGTTTCTATCAGGAATGCAGTCAGTCCTGAAATCACATCAATAGGAGAGGAAGAGAGAAGAAAAACTAGCATTTATTAAGCCAAGTATCATGATAGGTGAGGTACATATATCATGTCATTTCATCTACACAGAAGCCATATGAAATGGATATTACCATTATTCCCATTTTAGAGCAGCACACAACCATTTCAGTCAAGCCTGCTCCCTCCAGTGTCAAACTGATGCACAAGAGTAAGGCAATGCTTATATATGGAGGTACTCAGGGAAGAGTTGACAATGCAAAGATAGAGCCAAGAACCCTGCCCAGGCTATAATTCTTCTCTTCTCCTTGCCCCTGAATCTGCCCGTTCACTATCTGTAAACCCAGGGCACTGTTCTCCACAGTATCTAATTACTCCAGAGCTCCTCCCTCTCACAAACAGGACAAGTTAAAGCCACTGTCACAGTGACCACGCTTCCATGCAGAACCTTTTGGTTGCCCAAGACCACCTATTTGGAGAAAAAAGGTCGGGTGATAATGTTTTCCTCTTCCTTTTTAAGAGCAACTATAACCCCTTAGCACCCCAACCACAGCATCTCTGAGTGAAGCAGCATCTTGAAAGGAAATCCTGAAAACCCATGAGGGCAAAGGAGAGGGGGCCAGTGCTAATGAGGGGGTGTGGGCAGCAATAGGGGCATGGGCTAATCACAACAATAGTGATAGCCACACAATGGTGAAGTCATGAGGGCATGTAGATGAAGAACATGGGTGGGGTAAGAGAGAAAGTAGCTGAGGAGAATCCCCTAGGATGTCAAAGTCAGGTTTTGGCATTCTATCCACTTCCAGGCAAGGGACACCCCCCCCCCCTTCTAAATGGCCCCTGCTAAATGTGCTCCTGCCAGTCCATCACTCCCAGGTCCATCTCCCAGCACAGCTGCTGCAAGCCTCCTCATACAACAGATATGCTTCTCCTGGGATGCTGATGAAAACACCCTGGGATTTTTTTTTAAAGAAATGCAAGGTTGAAAACAACTGTACTATTGAAATTTCCAAAAATATATATTCCCATTCCATGCCCTTTTGTGCTGAGAATTTAGTTCCTGATGACTATATGAAAGGACAAGGACATTCCCTTGGGATAACACATGGGTCTGAAGACACCTGGTTTCTAGTTCCCCTATGCCACTGACTGCCTGGGTGACCTATGGCAGGTCTCACATCCAGTGAAATGTGTCCAAGAGCCACCTCTGTACAGGCAGGAACTGGGTGCTGAGATGGGGACAACCTCACCTTCCTGCTCCAAAACCTGAGGTTGAATCATCTTGCACAAATTATTTAATTTAATTGCATTTGAGTCTTGTTTTCTTGGCCATAAAATAAGAACAGCTAACTCACTTAACTGCTATAGGGATTAAACAGATAATGTACATGAAAAAATATTTGTAAACTGGAAGCTATATTAATTATTATTTCCCAACTCACAAAAATGGGAGAAATTATCATAGTGACTAACATTTTATGGCACTTTACAGTTTGTAAAATTTTTTAATTAACTAACACATGAGAATATCACCCAAATAATTGAGATGGTGGCTGGATATGAAACAAAAGGAGTAAGACTGAGGAAAAGCATTAACACTCTTCATACTGATTCACTCATTCAGCAAATATTCATGGAGCATCTACTTTGTGCTGGGCACAAATTATGTCTTATTAAGTCCATTTGCTATTATGGATATTACTAACAAATGAACAAATAAGTGAATAGGTTTCATGGAGGACTTACTTTATGCTAAGTACTTGTCAAGACACTTTTTGTGCATTACTATTTAATCCTCACAATGATTCTATGAGATAGGTGTTATTTGCCCCATTTTACAGATGAGAACACTACCACAAAGAGGTTTCTCAGGATCCCACAGCTAGTAAGTGAGTGACAGGGCCACACATCAAACCCAGATCTAGCACTTTTAACCATTATGCTCACTTCTTTGCCCTCCTTTTCCATTCCATTTTATAGTCATTCTAGAACTTTCCCAGGTTAACAAAAAGGGGAAGGGAAAAGAGTAAAACTAAAGATAGGTGGGGGCACCTGGGTGGCCCAGTCAGTTGAGCATCTGATTTCTGCTCAGGTCATGATCTCGCAGTTTGTGAGTTTGAGCCCCGCATTGGGTTCTGTGCTGACTTCTCAGAGTCTGGAGCCTGCTTCAGATTCTGTGTCTCCTTCTCCCACTGGCTCCTCCCCCACCTGCACTCTCTCTCTCTCTCTCTCTCTCTCTCTCTCTCTCTCAGAGATAAATAAACATTAAAAAAACCTAAAGACAGTTGGCTTATTAAAAGCTTTGAATATAAAACTTCTTGAGACAGAGAGTTGAGATCATCATCAAAGTGAAAATTTGGTTTTATCTGTGGATTTAAATTCCACACTCCTGAAACTGTAGATATTTAAGAAGGTATTGTATTATTCAGAAGAGCAAGGGTGTTTTTTCTTCCTCCTATCATGCCGGGGAAGCCCAGAGGCATACCTGGTGGGATGCAGAGAAAAATTATACTGAGTCTTTAAGTTGCCTCATGAAACCTACGGAAGTGAGATCAAGTTACAGTGAGTCAGTCTAAAAGAAAAAGAACAGGAAGGAGGCTGGGAGCTGGGAGGGGTACACAGGGAAGAAAGCGTATCAGTAGAACAGGAGGGAAAGCAGCACGGGCCTCTCAGCCCTGCTGATGATTTGGAACCGAGGCTGAGACTCTTCCAGCCAGCCCTGCTGGTAGAGAGGTAGGACCACCCCCTTCTCCCTGGACCTCAGCCCTGAGTCAGCGCTCAGCCTCCAGGAAGTATGTTGGGCCAGGGGGTGACCCTCCCAATTCCTCACACCCAGGCAGGACTAGCTGTGCTTACCTCGGTAGGAAAACCACTCCATCCAGTGCTTGAAATCACGTAGGTTACAGTCGCATTCCCAGGGATTGTCCCCAACCTGCAGCAGCTGCAGGCTTGCGAGGGGTTCAAATGTCAGCCGGTCCAGGTTCTGCAGACGGTTGGAGCGAAGTGATAGGGAGCGCAGAGCCGGGAGTCCATCGAAAAGGCCAGGGGGCAGCTGGGCCAGGCCGTTGATGGACAGGTCCAGGTGGCGAAGCAGGGGCGAGTGCTGCAGCAGGTCCCTGTCCAGGGTCCTGATGCTGTTATTGCGCAGCTGCAGCTCTGTAAGATTCGTCAGGTCCCGGAAAATGGAACGGGGCAGCTGGTCCAGGAAGTTGTTGGATAGGTCCAGCCGCTGCAGGCTGGACAGATTGGCGAATGCCCAGCTAGGCAGGGCACTCAGCTTATTGTTCAAGAGTAAGAGGGTTCGGGTGGCAGCGGGCAAGTCCGGGGGCACCATGGTGAGGCCTAAGCCACTGCAGTCCACCTCCAGGCTGCGGCTGTCACACTTACAGGAGAAGGGGCAGGCGGGGAGGGCCTCCACAGCATACAGGGTGATCCAGCAGGTGATCCCTGGAGGGGAAGAGAACAAAGAGGTGGAAAGAAAGCAACAGGCTGGGGGTTATCACCTCCTGCTTCTATGCCCTCCTTTCTAATTTGTATCATAATGGCCTCTTGACTTTATCTGTTTTTGGCCCAAGCCACAGTCAATACACAAACCTTTACTGACCACATAAAAAGATAATTAACAAACCCAAAGCAGGTCTATATTATTGGACATCACACAGTGTCAGTAGGGCTTCTTGCCTCCCAGCATATCTGGCAAAAGAATCCCTTTAGTGGAGTACAGTCCTGCAGAATGGCAGACCTGAGTCCAGAAGACAAGCAATGTTGTTCCACAAAAATGTCCCAGCTTGCAGGGCCTCCCATGGTTGATCTTCTTGGGAGTTTGGGCCCACTGACACCATAGATGTTGACAAAATAAAGGATCTAGTAGTCAAAGAAGCCTCCTCCCTTGTTCCTCTCCCAGTGTCACAGAGAAGGATTCTCTTTCCAAAAGAAAATGGCCACACTACTGCTTCCTTCTCCTCTGTACCCCCACCCCAACTTGGAGCTGTACTAGGCTAAGACATGCCATGCATGGAAGCATGAAGACCAGAAGCTTGAGCCCATCTACAGTCCCACTCCAGAGACCACTGTGGAAATGATGAGGATAAGATGCACAATTCCACTTCCATGCTGAGGAAGAGTTGGGCACAAGCCACTTCACACCATAGGTCCAGAAGTTTCCTATTTATTCTCATTCTAAAACCTGCCATGAACTTAGGCTGGGTTCCTGTTCCTAAGGGCTACAGAATGGACCCATTAACAACATTCCATTAGTGGTCCTATGTTTTGCCCAGGACCCCTCTGAGTAAGCTCAGAGCCTAGTCTGGGGAAGGGCTGGGGGGTGGGAGAGGGGCCTAAAAGAACAATCACAACAGAGCAGTTCATCCTATTGCCCAGCAGCCCTTTTTCAGAGTGACTGCGAAAGTTAAGTGTCTTCCTGAGTATCAGAGAAGCTTGCTCACTGTGAAAGAGTTTTCTCTTTCTCATCCCTGGGATGAGCTCAAAATAGTTCAACTTCACTAAGTCAGCACCCGGTCTGGCAAATTACTGGCCCCATCTTGGATGTGGGATTCATGCAGATCTGACAGCACGTGGGAGGCTGTAGAGGGCCAGGGGTGGGAGTGCCCTTTTGTGCTCTCTCTCTTCCGTTCATGGCATGTCTTAGGCTAGTGCAGCTCCAGGTGTGGGGGTGCAGAAGGGAAGGGAGAAGTAGTGTGGCCATTTTCTTTTGGAAAGAGAAGCCCAGAGGAAAGACCCTAGCCAGGGAAGTGGCAGAGAAGTTCAGACCCAGTTCGTGGCCCAGGTGGCCCCACCCAGACAGGCAGCAGCCATCCTGACTTGAGTGCCTGAATGAATCTGTGTCTGGTAGATGTCCGACTGTCTGGTGTCCTCAAGAGCAGAGCTTGAAGGAACAGTAGGGGACTGTCCTGCCCCTCCACATACACACACACACACACACACACACACACACACACACACACACCTGCAGGGTCACTGACAGCTGAGAAGCAGACTGCAAGGCTGACACCTGAGCCTCTTCATTCTCAGGGGGAAATGAGCACAGTCATGGCCATGGGAGCCAACTGGTGACCCTCCCTGGCCACATGTGGACACCTGCTGCTACCTGTCACCCTCTTACCCCTCTGAGCCCATCTGCTGCCAGGTCAGCCTGCCCCCACACTACCCCCACTATGCCATTTGAAAATCAACATTCTTCAGACTTTACTTTCCACAGGAAAAAATTCAATCCATCCAGCTTCCCTCTCAAAAGGATCAACATAACCAGAAGCCATTATTCTCCCCCCCTGAGAAATTCAGGGTGACATAAAAGCTCTGGTGACAAGAAAACATAATCCTGTATTGCAAGGTGTTGAATGATTCCAGAATGAGGTTGAAAGGGGATCTGAGCAGCTCGGGGATCAGCCATTCTCACATGATGAATAATTCAGGCTGCTTATGTAGTGGGGCAACCACATCACAGGACTGACCTTACGAGGGGAGAAGTCAGGCAGAATAATGTCTTTTAGGACTATGTCTTACCTCTTAACCACACAGCCTTGGGCAAACAAGTCCTTACAGACCTCAGCCCTCTCCCTCATGTGACGAGAATTCTCAGGGCTTCTTTCAACCTGACAACTTAAAGCCTTTCTTATGGGAAATGGACGCCTCAGTCTCCTCAGAAGGAGGGGTGGGACCCAACCTGTAAGGTCCTTCCAACACCACGACCCAGGAGCTCTCTAGCTCCCTCCATTTCAGAGCTGGGAAGTCTGAGGCAGAAGAGAAGTCTCCAGGCTCACCCAGCCAATGAAAGAAAAGAGGGAGACTCGCCATTAGAACAAAAGGACTCTCCTAAACTGGACTTCTGGGCACAGGAACAGACTCACCTAGGAAAACAAGTTCACCCATCATGGCCTCCAGCTCCCAATTTAACCACTAAAGCTCTCAGCGTCGATTCTTCCTTTGCCACAGATGCGTAGCATGGGCAAGATTTTAGAGGGCAACCTCTGGCCCCCAGAGCCCCCTGCAGCCTGGCATGCATCCCTGCATGCCAGGCTAGCCCCTGCCGCTTGCCCCCACCCCATGGTACTCACAGTAAATCTGCCTCCACAGCACGGCAAGCCCGGTCCTTTGCTCGGGGCCACTGTCCCGGGCCAGCATGGTGAATGCCACAGCTCTCAAGGCCCTGAACCTCTGGGGAGAGAGGAGCCTCTCGGTGTGTGCTGTCAGTCCTGAGAGAGAGAGAGAAAGAGAGTGGTGAGCAGGCACTCGAGGCCCCATTCCAGCCCAGGGGTTAGGGAGAGGGCCAGGTGTCTCTTTACACTCCTTGTCGTCCCCTCTCCTGTTCTTCTCAGCTCAGCTATGGTTCCCTGGGGGGTGGGGGTGGGATGGGTACGAGGGGCAGAGAAGCCAGGAATCTTTCCACTTCCCTGGGTGACTGGGGAGGCAAGGAGGGCAGGCTCCGGCCTTTGGCATAGCACTGGGCTCTGTGTGTGGGACTCTTCTGCATCCTCTCCCCTGTCTCTCTTGTTGTCTCTCTGGTGTGTTGATCTCTAAAATGTTTTGGAAACATTTTATGGTCTCCTTTGTGGGCTTTCCCCCATGTCACAGATGGGGAAATTGAGGGATCTGTCTACCAGGTAAGCAGAGTAAGCGCTGCTCTTACCATGGCCCCCGAGGAGGCAGAGTCTGCTGCTGAGTCAGGTGTGCAGCCTGGGCCTCGCTCTTGCTGCCGGATGGCCTCCTGCTTCCCCTCCACCTTTGCCTGAAAGGTGAGGTGCAGTGCTCTGTCTTCCGCCCGCTGGGCTATAATAAGACTCATCAGCTCAGGGAGTTCATGCAGCAGCTGTCTATGCAGGAGACAGGGGCAGGAAGGAGAAGAGGAGATTTTGGAGCACAGGGAGGGCTAGGACTGGCCCTGGGGCTGCAAGAAGGCAGGTTTCTCTCGCAGATGATGAAAGAGGGGTACTCACCCTGTCTAAGGTCTCAGGACCTGCCATGCCCCAACCCTATGGCTAATAAGAGGGACATGGACCCTCCTCTGGTCCTCATTTCCTTCCAGATATGGCTAAGGCCCTTAGACAGAGGCCAGAGCCTCCACTCTCCCAGCCCCAGCAGAGGAATGGGAGAGGAGACTGTGGTGGGCTGCCCTGCAGCAGGATGGGACAAGGTGGGGAAGGGGACAGAGGAAGGGAAGACCCTGCCCACAGCCCAGCCCCTCCGGCTCCCAAAGGGCACCGTCCTCTCAGCCCACTGCTTCTGGCTGGCTCCTCTGGTTTCCTGCTGCAGCCTTCCCTCTCCTCGCCCCCTCCCCTGCCCCCATCCTCCGGAGCCAGGGGCAGAGTTAAGCAGGCAGCTGAGGAGGTGGAATGGGCTGCTGGGAAGCTAATGCGTTCAGCTCTGAAGTCTCTGCACCCAGTGAAGCGAGTTTCCCTCAGGCATTTCAGGTCCTGCTGCAGCTCCTGGTGTCTCTCACTGCCTCTCCAGCTCCCACTCTTGAATCCAGCTGCCTCTGGTGACAAAACCCACATAAAACACAGCGACCCCTGCGAGAACTTCAGCTGTACTACCAGCAAGAGCATCCTGGTGTGTGGGGGTCTTGGCTTTGCCTTCCCCCCACCCCTCCACCGGGGGGGGGGGTTCCAGGTTGTACAGGCCTCCCAGAAGCTGGCAGAGACAGCCACAACAACTGGCCCCTGACATGGGGCGTGGGGAACAGCCAGGTTCCCCACACTGCCTCTTGGCTGAGGTGTGAAGAAGCCTAGAGCAGCTCAGGTATCTTCTCCAGCTGTTCTCTCAGGGCCAGGCCCCCATAGGCTCCTAGTTCGGAAGCCCAGGCAGGCAGGACTCCTAGTTTCCTTCTGGTCCACCACTCCCTAGCTGTGCAACCTTAAACAAACCCGTACACTCTCTGAGCTCCAATTATCTTATCTCTAAAAGTGGTGATCGTAATACTTCATGGGCGGAATCTCTGTGTGGATCCATTTAATTAAGGGAGGAGAGTTAGCATTTACTATATTTAGTACACATTACCTTAGGAGAGAATTCAGGCGAATGTGCCCAGCTTGGACTTGAGCCCATGATAGATGTGAGGAAACACCAGTTCCCTTCTTCTGTGGGTAGGGGAGAGCAGCTTGCAACAGCTCTAGGTAATGTCTCCTTCCTGGTCCCACCAACCTCACGCATGTGTTTACTTCTCTATTCCTGAGCAGATGGGCCATCACATGATGCTCATGGCCAGACACCCCACACACACAGGCTTCACAGACTTCCATTGCAGATGACAGTGTCCAGCCTCTCTGTGTCCCTCAGGCCCTGACCCTCAGAACGATCTGTTTCTCCAGCAAGAACCCTCACATCCAGAGCTCACAGCACCCACACAATATTAGGCAGCTTGGTGGCCATCCAAGGCACAGAGATGAGGACCAACTTGCTCAGGGTCACACGCTAGATCAGAGATAGGTCATGGGCTTCTGAGCCTGGCTGCTCATCCACTCCCTGGCAACTGTGGGGTCTTAAGGGAAGACACATATGTCAGGGCAGGGTGCACATAGGCTCCCAGACACGTGTGTGGAGCTTCCAACATAGCACCTGGTGCAAACACACACCCACAGAGAGCTGTGCAGTTAGGCACATGCTCACACACACACACACACATGCACACACGCGTGCACACACACATGCCCTGCCAGCAGCCCTCCAGCCCTCCTCTTCAGATGCCAACAGTCAGCACAGTGAGATGCCTGGCAGGTCCCAGAAGCCCCCAGCGGACAGATGTACAGGGGCACCTCCAGCCTAGAAGGGAGGTCTAAGGAAAACCCTGAAGGGCAACCTCTACCACAGGACTTTTTCTATACCCAGACCCACAAGGGTGCTGGAGACCCAATCCAGGCCTCCGCTCTGCTCTTTCCAGCTTTCTGCAAGGAGACAGGTGGCAGAGAATCCCTCTCACCCAAGCCCAGGCCCTATGTCCACCTGAACCTCCTCTCCTCTTTCAAGCAGGTTCTCCTTTTCCACCCCACTTACCCCTCCCTGACCTCAGTGTCACACCCATGGTGAGCCGAGGAGTTGACCAGCAAGCACCCATCAGTGGAGACAGTGGCCTGGAGCAGGTCCTGATGCCCCATCCCCAGACTTAGACAATGTCACCTATACAAGGCAAGTCAGGCAAGTTGCCACAATGCAGACCCATAGGCATCATCTTTCGAGGTGGCAGGGCACTGTTGACCCTAGTATCTCTGGAGATATGTGATGAAAACAAAATCCCCCAGGCCCATGGGTGGGGGATGGGGGCTTCACCTGTGCTCCCTAGGGAGCTGGCCCTGCCTCCGTGGGCACCATGGAAGTGACCTTTAGGGAGATTTGGGGCTAGAACCCAGCACTTCCTGGCTCCTTGGCCCTTTGCCCACAAGCACACCTCCAACCAAAGAAGCCCTTCCTACCCCCAGAAGTATCTAGCCTCATCAGGAAAGGGGATGACCTACATTAGGAGAGCAGCTGCTGCAGCAGGCGCTGGCCGGCTGCTGGAATAAATTTACACTGTCTGAGAGGGAAGTCCCACCCAGGATGGAGAATGAAGGACAGAAGAGAACAGGGAGGTCCTGCCAGAAAGATCTATCTCCAAGTCCTACAGCTTCCTGGCTCTGGATGCCAGACCTGCTCCTAATCATCATGGGACTCACTGTCCCAGTCCCAGAGACAGAGACACCAGAGAGAGGGGCTGGGCCCCAGCAGGAAACCCCTGCCTCCTTTGCCAGCCTGTGCTGAGAGAACCAGGATTGGAGGATGGGGCCAAGGAGCTACAAGCAATCAGACGGAGAACCCCTGAGAACCCTTTGCTACTCGGCATGGTCCATGGGCCTCACCTAGGCATTTCTTAGATGTGGAATCTCAAGTCCCACCCTGGTCCAAATGAATTAGAATCTGAATTTTAACAAGATCCCAAGCTTGAGAAGCACAAGACGAGATTGCTTCTCCCCCAGTAGGCCCTGGCACCTCCCAGGAGGCCATGCCAGTCAGTCTCTGGAAGCCAGGCCCCATCTCGGAAGCGCCAGTGACCTGGGCCGAGTGGGGAGGATACTGACACTGGCACCCCCTTCAAAAAGCCTCTGTATGGGAAGAAGCGGTGACCATAGCCACAAACGTCTGTGTATAGTGTCCTTGGTCCTCATAACAACTCTCTGAGGTTGGTATTACTTTTAACACCATTTTTGCAGATGGGGAAACTAAGGCAAAGGAAATTAAGTAATTTGCCTCTGGATAGGCCCTGGAAGAATGAATACAGCTTTGGGTTCAAGCAGTCTGGTGACAAAGCTACTAACTCAGCTGCCTTTATAGGCTTCTCGGTCTATTCTGTTCCTGGTCTGTTTACACACGGAGGTTCCGGGTATAAGAAGGAAAAGGCAGAAAAGGGAGACGCAACCTTTCACTTATACAGTACTTCACAGTTTACACAGCATTCCCTCACCCACTGTCTCACTGGATCTGAGGAGGCAGAGGTTTAATGCCCCTCCTCCTGATGAAGAAACAGGGTCTGTGAGGTCCTGGACTCAGACACAAGCCCGGTCTCCCCCTCCCAGCCCCTCCTTCCAGTAGCATCATAGATGTAGGGAGAAGCCCCAGGTGGCCAAGATCTTAGGAAAGGAAGGGAAGGGGGCTTTCTAGAAACCTTCCGGCAGAAGGTTGGGTGCTGAGGTGAGGAGGGTAGGCTGGGAGCTCCAGGGAAGCCAGGCGTGGAGGATAGTGATAGAATGAGAGGCAGCAATAAGAGCAGAAGGTTCCACGTGCTCCTGCTGAGCTGAGTGGGTGCAGCATCCCCTGGAAACTGGGAGTGGGGGCTGCTTCCCGGGTGGGGCACCTCACCTCAGCCCCCTGGGCAAGGAGCAGCCAGCCAGAGCCCCCAAATCCGAGTGCTCAGGTTAGGTCGGTGCAGAGCCATGGCCTCTCTGTGCTTCTGCCCCTTCAATTCCTCCTACAGACAGAGATAATCCTCCAAGTGGAGCTGCCTCAGACCCCAGCTAGAAATCTCCAGCACACCCACCAGCAGCCTGGTGTCCACACCCTTCCCCTGATGCCTCTGTCACGTCCATCTCCCCAAGTCAAGTGTCCAAACCATACAACTGCTTAATGCCTATTGTACCTCAACCCAGGGTTCCTGACTCCTGGGACATCATGCTGTCCCTGCCATTCACCTCCACTGGTATCTCTCCCTTTGGTCAAGTATCCCTCGTTGAGGACAAGGCTTCTGCACGCCCTCAGCATCCAAGACTCACAGGACTTACAAGCAGAAAGGGACTTCGTAGTCGCTTGTGCACCCACTTCACTCTGCAGAAAGGTGAAGGTCACAGGCGGGTGAGAAGCACCAAGAGGGTGAGAGGCACCTGCACCGCAGAGCGGCCTGAGCTGAGCCCTGTTTGGTGGGGACTGTGCAGGGCTGGGCTCTGCACCTGCTGCCTCCAGTCTGGCCATCTGGGCCCTTCCAAGAGACATTCTCAGTCTCTTCCTGCCTGTCACCCCCATAACATACACTGCCCAGGCAGTACGGAAGCAGGTTTTTTTTAATCTCTCTATCTGTACTTGGAACAGGCAAACCTTCCTGGTTCATTTCAAAATGCATACCCCATTCTCACTCCCAGCTTCCTGCATCCTGGTTTCCTTGTTGAATATTCCTGATCCCAAACAGATCCTCTGCTAATCAGAACAGAAACACCCCCTGAGTCGTTCCTCACCAGAGCCCCTCTCTGTTGTGAACAAACTAAGCACGTTCATTGAGGTCATGGATCTGGGCTCAGGCCATGGCCTTGGGTCGGGGCGGTGGGGGGTGGGAAGGGGGACAGAAGAGCCTTGACCTGGGTAGAAGGAGGGAGAACCCGAGAAGAGAGACTGCCTCCGCTCCAAGTCCTTCCTCCCCAGACACCCCAACATTACATAAAGGCCCTCCCCTGCCTCCTCCCCATGATACCCATTCCATCAAAAACAGCCCAGTAGGGCCCCTTGGCTTTAGTGCCTAGGAAATGGGAATAAGGTTTGCTTATCTGGGCCCCAGACACAGCTTCCAGCCAAACCCCAAAGAAACCAGATCGGTTGCTTAAGAAACCTCCCTCCTTCTCCTGCCACCCCCAGGCTGGCTTTCCTGGGCTCCCTCTTTTGGCAGTGCCCGAGACAGAGACTGTGGCAGCGGGGAGGTGGGGTGGGAAAAGCAGGAAGCTGCTTCGGGTTTCCCTCCTGCTGGACTTCCCCCGCCCCCTCCACGTGCTCAGCCTCCCCTCCCCTCCCCCAGCCTATGTAGTTATCTAAGCTGCCGGGTGTCAATCTGAGTCATGCCAAGGCAATGCCCAATGCGCCCTGACAGCCAGGTGCCACCCTCACCATCACCCCCAGAAACTCTGAAAAGCTTAGCTCAAGGAAAAGACAAAGCAGTCACTGGAACTGAGCTGGGTGGTCTGGACTCCTGGTCAGACTATCCTCTTTGCATTGTCAAAATGGGCCTCGGGGCTGCTGAGAGCAGCTTTCCTGATACAACTCAGGGTGTCCATGCCCCACTGGGTTGGGAAACCAGGTAGGAATGGCTTGGCCATATACCACCCTCTCCCCCTAAGCTGAGTCCACAATTCCCACCATGGCATAAGGCTTCTGAACCCATTTATGGATAGAGGACCTGGTGTGTAGCTGGGGGACACCCTGAGCAAATTCTCACAAGCCTGGATCCATCCCCTGCCCCTGGGACCCTGAAGGGCTGGGAGCAAGGCCTCAGGCTCACCAAGGAAGAGCTGCAAGGCTTTTCTCCATCGTCCACTCCCAGCCACGCCCCCACCAGGGAGGCTTCCCCCACAGCCGCGTGGACCCATGTCCATGTAGGGAAGAGCTCCACTGCACCCTGTACAAGGGCAGCTTCCTGAAGGCCGACAATCCCGTGCTGAGGGCATCCTGCAGAGAGGCTGCCCCAGGTCTATTCCCAGACCTCAAACAGCATAGTCCTCCAGCCTGCCATCCCCACCCCCCCCCCCCGCCCCACCAAGCTGTCCTCTGTACCAGCCCTGTCACCAGCATCCCTTTCCATAGCACCCAAGCTCCTCAGGCTGTGTCCGGGAGCCGGGCAGGCAGACAGCACAGGGCTCTCGGCTGGCACTCCCCGTGCTGCAGGGATTGGTTTCTATGCCCCCCAGGGCCTGTCATCTGGCACTGGCACTGCCCTCCTCTCCCCTCCCCTTCCCCAGCTGCCCCCTCCCCAGCAGAATCCCAGCTCACCTCCCCAATGCTGTGATGTCAGAGTACCCCTGGGTCCTGTATCTTTGGGTCGCCCAGATGTCCGGTACTGAGCACTTCCCCAACCCCAGCCATCGCTCCCAGGCAGCAGGCAACAGCCACTGTCTGTGCAGGGCCAGGAGACCCAGCAAAGATGGGCCCTGTTCCCTGTGACCCAGCTACCCTGCAGCCCCACCGGCCCTTCATTCCTTCTCTCCAGAGGACAGCACTCACCTTTCTTCACCCTGACCGCAAGCTCCTTAAATCAAGTAGCTCTTAGCCGTCCAGCGAGCCCCTCCTGGGATTCCTGGAGAAATCCAGACAGCACTGCCCAGCGGAGCGCTGGGGGCACTGAGTCTCCAGTCGCCCGGCCGGGAGCAGGGACCTGGCACGCAGCGCACAGCACGGGGGAGAAGGAATGCCTGCCGCAGCTGCCAGGGGGACGGGGCTGCTGGGTCAATAGCAAACTGAGAAGGAAAGAGGGAGGGACAGAGGGAGACCGATAGGAAAGGGGAAGAAAGGGAGAGGAGGGGAGCGCGCGCGTGTGCGCGCAAGCGAAGAGACGGAGCAATGGAGTGACAGCTGGGGGTACATCTGTGATGACAGCGACAGTAGCACACACAGGCGCCGCGCGCACAGGCGCACACACACCGGAGGCGCTTGCGGCCAGAGGGCAGCGCTCACCCTTGAAATGCTCACATTTCGGTGGAAAAAAGCACCTATGGATTAACCGCTTCCAACTCGAAAGGAGGAAAGCTGTTGAAAGCCCTTGTACCCTGTACCTCCATCTTCCTTCCCCAATGTCCTCCAAGCTCTCCCTGCCCCGACCGCCGCCCCCCTCTCCTGTCTCTCCCCTTCCCTTTGGAGAAAGAGGGCCAGGACCCAGAGGGCAGAGAGGCCCCTAGGAGGCTGGGTCTGTCTCCCGTTCAGAGATCTGCAGGGTAGTATCTTCCATCCTGCCTGTGGAAAAGGAAAAACTAAACCCTTTTCCCGGTCAAAGGGTGATTTATTCCAGAGAGGGTCATTGGAGGGGTGCACAGGACAGCCCATATGCCTGGCAGTCCTCCAGAAAGGGGCCCTGAGCCACACAGAGCTAGTGTCATGGTCACACATAGATTACTGAGCTTCAGTGACCCCAGACCAGGGCTATTTAAGGAAGTAAAATGCCAAGGCTGACAGGCTGGGAGCTAAGGGGACTGGAGCTGGTTGACAGGTTGTCTGTAGTGCCCTGGGGTGAGCCCTGGAGGAACCAGGGGTAAATGCAGCCCCTCCCCATCTGACTTGGCTTCTTTAGGCTCCTTGTTCTTATCTAGATGAGGTAGGCTTGCAGAAGGGAAGAGACTGGTATTCAAGAACTCAGAGGCGTCGTTGCTAACCAATCAGGACAAAGAAGTTGAGGAAATTGATATTCCAAGAGATGGCAAGTGTCTGATCCAAAGGCAAAAGACACCAGCAACTAAGCCAGAGGAGGAGTCCCAGCCTGGGGCACAGACCCCTAAGTGACCCTTCCTTGCATCTCTTAAAATCTGCCTGACAAGCAGGTGGCATGGCACGTTGATAATATATGTCAGGGGTATCCCGGTGTCCCTCTTCCACTTTACCTGTGTTCCTTGGGGGATTCACCATCAGGACTGGGGCAGAGGTGAGGGTCAGGTCGAGAAACCCCCAAGATGCCTCTGACAGATGCTCCTGCACCATCTTTTCTGTCTGCCCTGCTGCACAACACAGCAGCAGAGGCTCAGACCACTGTTCCAGGAGGAAAGAGGGCATCTTCTACCTGGGAATTCACCTACACAGAGGTCAAGTGCATCCTATCCTTCAGGCTAACTGCACCCACTTACCTCTAAACAGATCTTGGCTCTCCCAGCTCCTTCCCTGAGGCTGAAACACCCTCCGTCCCCATGGGTAGCCTCCCCCTTCTTAAAATCTCAGCCAGAAAGTCACCACCTTTACCAAGTTTCCCTGTCTGGTCCACAGACTTGACCTTCTCCAATCTATGGCTTTTCTTTGGGGCACCCTTGCGGTTCACATCACAGAAAATGTACAGCAGCTTTCTGTGGGATGGCTTATCTTCTTTCATATACTATGAGCTGTATCAGAAAATGGACTCTGCCTCTCCCACACCCCAGTACATTCTTATCAGCTGAATCAGGGCTAGAAGGGAAGAAAGAGCCCAAGCCTAGGCATCAGGAGACCCAGAGTCTAGACTCTGCTGCTCATTAACTAGCTATTAGCTAGTTAATGAACCTGACAGCTCTGGGCCTTATTTTCCTGCTCTATAGAATGAGGAGGGAGAATGATTGAGATCTTGGGTCTCCCTTCTGTTACTGGCACTCTATGACCTTGAGCATCTGCTGGAAAACCAGCCTGTAGGGTAAAAGATGGGCCCCTCCTAATCTCACAGCTCTTGATCAGTTAAACGCTCTCCAGGCTGAGTTATCAAGGCAGAGGGGGGGAAGGACAAAGTAGCTATGAGAGCTAGGGGGTAAAGTGTGGAGGTGCTGGGAGAATGGCTCCCAACAGGGATCATTTCTGTGTGTGTGTGTGTGTGTGTGTGTGTGTGTGTGTGTGCACAGCTGCTTTGTTTTGCCATCTGTAATGACAAAGCAGCACTGAGGTGACAGTCAGGACCCCGAGCAGATAGGTACATCTTGATAAGCCATCTGCTGCCTGTGGCCTTATTGAGGCTTTTTGTTAGGTTGTCTGACAGTCAAGGGAATGTTAAAGAAAAGCTGCTTCGGAGGAAGGCACAAGATCATTGTGGAGGAGAGATCCTTGTGCAGAAGCAGGGGAGAGAGGAAAGGCAGGAGGAGGCCAGGGGAGGGAGAAGAACAGGCACGGCTATGGGCAGGAGGAAGGAGCATCATTTCTCTGCCTCTGTCAGGTTGTAGTGGGACCTGGGGTCCAACGTCCGTCTCTGAAACAAGGACCAATCACGCACAGAAAAGAGGGGGTCTCTTAATAACCCACTGGGGGTGGCAGCCCAGAGAGGCCAGTGCTGCACATTCCCATGGCCCCTTTGCTTGGATTTCTCTTCACCACTAGTTCTGTGCCTGCCTGCAAACATAGTACCATGAAGTAGTATCTCCTGCACACAGCAGGCTTATAGGAGGCACTAGGAGGGGGGTGACCCCCTGGTGCTCCCCTGAGACAGGCGTCCAGTGAGGTTCTGACAGTCGACCACCTGAGCAAGCAGAACAGGGACCCAAGGGCCACCTTGGCAGGTCTCCCAGGAGAGAAGCCTGGACTCTCGCAGTGTCTGGGGTGGAAAAGTACAGTTTGGGTTGTAAGGCAGGAATTGAACAGGATTTGAAATGATGAACAGCAGAACAGACGATTTGTTGTTGAAGATGCTCCCGTGATCCTCACTACCTCCCCCACTCTATACCAGCCCCTGCTGTCAGGATCTAGCAGATCCTACCATGAGGAAGCTCTTTTTGTCTCCCCTAAAGTCCCTGTTTCTTAGTGGGCTCCCTCCTAGGCCTTCAGGGGAATCAGAGCACAGCTAAACCTCTAGGGTCTCAAGTCCAGATCTGTAAGAGGCCAGGCTCCATATGGGAGGAAGGAGCTCAGCTCAGTCCTAAGCCCTAAAGGTAAGGGATGAGATGGCAAGATCTTGTAGAATTTGCTTCCCAGTCAAGTGGCTGACTCAATGGAATTCACAAATATTTACTTAATTCAAAAAATGGTTATGGTGGGGAGCCTGGGTGGCTCAGTCAGTTAAGCGTCTGACTCTTGGTTTCAGCTCAGGTCATGATCTCATGGTTTATGAGTTCGAGCCCTGCATCGGGCTCTGCACTGACAGTGCAGAGCCTGCTTGGGATTCTCTCTCTGTCCCTCTCTCTCTGCCCCTCCCCTGCTCTCTCTCTCTCTCTCTCTCTCAAGAATAAATAAAATTTTTAAAAACTTAAAAAAATGTTTATGGACGGGCGCCTGGGTGGCTCAGTTGGTTAAGCTTCCTACTTTGGCTCAGGTCATGATCTTGTGGTTCTATAATTTGAGCCCCACATTGGGCTCTGTGCTGACAGCTTGGAGCCTGGAGCCTGCTTCGGATTCTGTGTCTCCCTCTTTCTCTGCCCCTCCCCTGCTTGTGTTCTCTCTCTCTCTCTCTCTCAAAAATAAAACATTAAAAAAATTTTTTTAATGTTTATGGAGCCCCACAGTATGTTAAGTATTATACTAGGTGCAAGGATCAGAACTCACTCCCTCTTCCCTACTTTTAGCCCCCATGCTAATAAGGTGAGGCAGGCAATAAATGGGAATAAAATAAATCTGTTGCTGAGAAACTAAAAGTGATGAAATAGAGAGTGGAGGGTGAAGGAGTGGTCTGCTCTGTCTGGAGAGGTCAGAGAAAGCCTCTCTAGGAGGCAATGTTTGGGCTGAGATCCAATGATGAGAAGGAGCCAGCCATGTAAAGTTCTAGGGGAAGAGCATTCCAGGAAGGAAGCACAGCTTTGATGCACAGCCATTTAAGGGAGAAGATGATTCAGGTTGAAATCAGAGAGAATGGCAGGGCAGGCTCCTGTGGGGCTTTGAGGCCATATTACAGAGGAGTTTAGATTTTGTTCCAAAACCAGTGGAAAGGCACTGGAAGATTTTAAGCAAGGGAGTGACATGACTTGATCTTCAGAAAGATCATTGCTATGGCTATTGGGGAACGGAGGGCAGAGAGGCAGGGAGACTGCTTAGGGATATAGCACATTAATCCAAGTGAGGGATGTTGGTCTGGCCCAGGGTGGTAGCAGCAGAGGGTGGAGTAGACAGACTTACAGTGTTTTGGAATAAGGGCTGCCGAACTTGGATGGAAGAAGGGAACATGAGAACGATTAAGTGGAATATGCCCCAAACGGAAAAGTCTCAAGGAAGGTCACATTTGGGGGAGGAAAAGCCAGAGTTCAGTTGTGAACATGTGAAGTTTGAAATGCTTCTTGGTGACCCAAGTGGAGATGTAGGCAGTTGGAATGTCCTCAATTCTGCAAAGGACACCCAGATGCAAAGGACCTGGAGCTCACCTTAGAAGAGCTTCTGGTCCAGTTGTGAGATGGAACCTAGGGGAGAGACAATCTGCTTGGTTCCCCACTCCTCCCATTTCTAGCCAAGATCCTCAAAAACCTGTTTCATTAGGGAAAAACTAATTCCCACCCTCTCAAGCCTCTCTGTGTTAGAATCACAGAATTTCTTCTGGCTCTGGAATGTCATGATTCCATGAGAATTGGCTCTGAGCAGGCAGGTAGAAGGGCAGGGTCTTCCTCTAGGAATCGTCTGAAATCTCTTTGACTATGGAAGCCAAGGACAAGGGTCAGTGGCCCAAAGATCTGATCATTCTAAGCATTAGTGTGACTCCTCTCTGACAATTTTTAGAAAGTTTCTTCCTTCACTCAGCTTTCTTTTGTTGGTGAAAGAAATGGTCTAAAATGAATATCATGGGTGGTCTTAAAAGGAAGAAAGGGAGAGAGAGTAAGAAGTCACCTGCAAGTTTAGAGGGAAGCATGGAAGGGAGGATAGGGTGTGGTCACCAGCGCTGGACTCTCCAGCACAAGCCTCATGTGTTGATCATGTGCTGTGTCAGTGCATCTCTCTTCTTTGTCATGACCAAAAAGTGGGTGTGCCCGCGCCCTTCCCACCCCTCCTCTTAGTCATCAGACCTTGCAGCCCAAAGAAGTGCACAAAGAACTCAAATGTTCCCATATCATAGAACCTGTTCCAGAAGGCTAGCCAAAGTTCCAGCCACAGAAGTACCATGAGACTCCAAAGAAGGGGAGGGGCTTCTCGGGGCCTTGGTTTCATCATCTGTAAATTCATGTATCTAGAATTGCATTGTCCAGTATGGTGGCCATCAGCCACATGTAGCTATTTAAATTTAATTAAAATTAAATTAAAAATCTAAAATTCAGACCCTCAGTCATACCAGCCACATTTCAAGGGCTCAATAGCCACATGTGTCTAGTGGCTACTGTATGAAACAGTGCAGGTCTAGAACAGAAAGTTCGATCAGATAGCATTGCTTTACAACAGTGGTTCCCAAAATATGGTCTCTGGGCCAGTAGCATCAACATCATCTAGAAACACTTTAGAATTGCAAATTCTCAGGCCTCACCCCAGACATACTAAATGAGAGACTCTAGGGACAGGGGAAAACCTTCCAGATGATTCTAATGCATGCCAAAGTTTGAGAACCAAGGCTCTAGTGTAAAATAATATTCTCCTCCATTATCTGTTTGAGCCTCAACAATCTTATACTCATTCTGCCTTCCTAGGGTGAGTATAATCATGGCTCATTTTGTAACTGAAGAAACAAATCCAAAGATCACAGCCTTGGCAAACCCAGGGCCAGAACTCTGGCCCCTTGACCCTTCCTTGTCTCATTTTTTTTTTTTTTTCATAATATTTGTCTAGGATCATTCCATATTGAAAAAACAAAAAAATACAATTCTGTATCTCTGTGCCATTCTAGAACTCCAGCCCATTTAGAAGAGCCTGTTGCTGAGTTTTGGCAAGTCAGAATGGTCACAATGGAAGATCTCTCCAATGAGTGGTCATTGGGGTGCCTAGAATGTCTCATGAATATAGTATAACAGTCAGGAGCTCAGATCCACGCCCACTGTGCTGATGAGGGGACCGCAGCCCCAGGTGGGAGAGTGCTTGACTAGAGAACAAACAGTTAAGAGCCTTAGGAACAGACCCAGCTGAGTCCCGGTTCTGCCTTTAGGGGCTGGGTGACTTAGGCAAGCACATCACCTCTGCAAGCCTCCATTTCCTCAGCTGTGAAGTCCGAATAAGAATAGAACTGGTCCGCTGTGTGGATGAAATAAGCTCATGGATGTGAAGGTGACTGGCACTCAAAATTTTCAATATTATTATACCAGACAGTAGGAAGTCAACCTAGTTTTTTTATTCCTTTTCTTTTCAATATAACCTGCCTTTTTGTTATGTTCTCTGACCTCAGATTTCTCTTAGCATGTGAGCTCCAGCTCGCATCCTCTGAGCCTATTTGGGAACCAAAGAGGCACAGGTGGCCATTGGATGTGGCATCATCAAGAGTAGCTTTTGCCAGTTGGTAGCATCTCTAGTTTTCTGGAACCTACTTGGGTAAACCTGATCGTACCTTTCAGCAAGGAAAGAGACTTCTTACAAAGTGGGGGAGACCCTGAGCAGGAATGGGGTACAAGACAGGCTGTTATGTCAGGCTTGAAATCTAGAAAGCTCCATGAAGGGCGCTGAATTCCAGTCTCAGCCTACCACTTCTGGTCCGATGACCTTGAACAAATGGCTCAGTCTCTCTGCCTATTTTTCCATCTGTGGGAAAAGGGAGAATGATGTGCCTAGTGCACCTGCCTCAATTTTCCCAAGATCAGATGAGAGTGCTGTCCTCATTGTTCTGTAGAACCTGGGACTCATCTTTCTCTTGAGCATTTTCTGGTGTTGCCTGCTGTGGAGAGACAGAAGCCACCAGCCGGTCTGCTTTTCTCCCCACTCCCACTCCACAGGAGCCTCAGCTCTCGAGCACACTGCCATCTGACTCAGCTCGATGCTACCTCTCCCCTCAGTTCCTGCTGATGCACCTCCTCTCTCTGACTTGGATCTATTTTTTTCTCTCACTGTCTCTTCCCTCCCACCAACCCCCTCCCCAAAAAACACGCCCATGGTCTTGCCCTCCCTCTTCCCACTTCCTTGTAGCGGTGGGAGTCCAAATGAGGCTGGAGTTCCTACAACGCACGTTCTGGGCAGCGACCCGGCAGGTGGGTGTGAAGGTGCCAGGTCAGGGCCAGAGGATTGGCCGACACCTTGGGATGAGGAGGGCCCGCTCCCTCGGGCAGCCCCCACCGCCTCTTGGCCCACCTCCTGGGCCCTCAGTCCGCTGTCCCAGATCCCTTCCTTCTCTGCCTGGCTCAGTTCCCTGCACCTCAGCATGTGGACTCCTGACCTTCCTCACCAGGGGCTCTGTCTCAGCTCAGACCCAGAGAAAGGGCAGGACACAATGCTCCCACCTGCCCTGCCCCATCAGGCAGAGGAGAGAGCACCCCTCATCCCTCCAGCCAAGACCCAGGCTTTGACTGCTGTCCATCCTGTGCTTCCCACTCCACCCCATCCTTCCCCACCTCTGCTCTTCCTCCCCGGAGCCTGGAGCCCTCGCACTGGGCTCTTCCCCACTTCCTGGGTCTCCTCACTGTCTTCCTCAAGCTCCTCTGGCCAGAATCTTCCCCTCTGTGCCATGGCCCCCCCATCTGTGTGTTGCTGCATCCTCCCTTTGAGTGGGTTTAGGAAACCACAGAATGAAGATGGAAGGGATGGGAGGGGAAGGGGCACCAGCCCCATAACCTAGTAGCACCCTTCACATCAGGTGGGATCACAAAGAACAGGAGCCTCTGAAACCACCCCATGAGGCTTCCAGTGCCCCCCTCACACATGGGCTGCAGTGGCCATGGCCCCTCAGACAAGGCTGAACCCGCCAGCAAGGGCCTGCTTCTCCTTGCCCTGACCCCACTAACACAGCTTCACACGTGCATCACACCACACATATACACCACACGTGCACACATGCACACTGCACACAGACGCCCTACACATACAACACACACACGGCATACATACCACATATACCATACACACACACCAAACACATACAGTATAAACCCCACATCAGTATACGAATATAACACACACACAACACCATACAGATGCACATACACAGGCATACACAGTTTACAATTTCTCCTCTTCCTTCCAGTGCGGCACTGTGGAGGGGCCATGCCCAGAGAGCTGCCAGGACAGTGTAAGTTCTTCCACGGACCCCCCAACCACATCCTTCCCTGAAGTGCTGGGCCACACTGCGTGCCTCTACACTGGACACGCAGGCCTGCCTTCCTGAATGCCGGGACGGGCACGTTACCCAGGGGTCATGGCCCAGCCATGACCTCCTCCTGGGTTTCTCCCCAGCTCCTGGACTGCTTCGTCATCGACAACAACGGGTTCATCCTGATCTCAGAGAGGTCCCAGGAGGTAAGGCATTGGGAAGTAGAATTAGGGGGCAATCAAGTCATCTGGCAGCCAGGACAGCCAGGGGAAGGAAGTAATCCTGGCTTAGAGCAGATGAGAGTAAATGGTCTGAAGAAAACAGAGTCTCTTCTTGAAACCAAGTCCATATAGCAAGATCACAAAATTCAGACACTGTTCCACTTGGGTGGTCAGAGAAAATGTTACTTCTTATTTTGTCTGTACCTCATCTGGCCTCATCCCATGGTTGGTAGAGAATCTGCCCACATGATGAGGAGAGGCAAGACCAAACTCCACCTCAGGGTAGCGTGTGTCCTGTGCCGAGGCCGTGCCGCTGACTCCCAGAGTCCACACACCCTTGTACTGCCCATCGCCCCACTGCCCTCCATCACGTCCCCTCCCCGCTTAGTCCATTCAGGCCACTGCAACATGAACAGACTGTGTGGCTCATCCACAGCTGGAATTTATTTCTCAGGGTTCTTGAGGCCAGATGTCAGAAGCCAGGGTGCCCATGTGTTCAGGTGAGGGCCCTCTTCCAGGGCACAGATTTCTTATGGTATCCTCACATGGCACAAAGGGCAAGGGAGCTCTAGGGGTCTCTTTGATAAAGGCACTGATCCCATTCCTATTCTACCCAGATCACATTTGCTCACAAGTTGGTACAACTTTGCATATTTGTAAAAACAGAGACATATTTTATAAAGTATGTGTTTATTTAGCTTATTTACCCCTATTTTCTCAACTATTATAACATTGTATGTACTTTTAAAAGCCATCCCAAATCCTTTATAGAATGAAGCAGGGTGTAAATGAAATGAAATTTAATCTCATAATAGGGTTGGGACCATCCAGAAGCTCCTCCAGAGCGCAAGCCCCCAGTGTGCTTGGTTACCCCGGCCTCTGACACTCCGGTGCTTCCACTGCCTCCCTTCCCCCACTTCAGGGCCCCACACCACCGCCACCATCATCTCCGGTAGTGGTATTAGTCTCATTTTGTCCTGGAGTTAAAACTGAGGCTGCAAGGTGAGGTTAGCAACCTGAAAACCAACAGCTGCAGAAAAGTCAGACTTTGAGCCTAGAAATACGAGTGAAGGGCAGTGACAGTGACCAGGGAGATAAGGCCTTCTCTGGGGGGCGTGGCAGACTGCAAGCCCCAGCCTCCGGGGTGGTCCTCCTGTGCCTGGGCACCCACCCCAGGCTGCTCTGTTACTGCTTGGGGCAGAGTTCATTCACTTTGCTGCGCTTGGCTGAGTCTGATGGAATTAGGACCGATGCCTCTAGGACGCTGAATGCCAAGGCCAGGCATCCCAACCCCCAGATTAAACTCCAAGGCTGGTGCCAGGGCTCTGGGAGCAGTGTCTTGACAGAGCTCCTCTTTCCTCACTCTGGACAACTCTCACCCTGTGACCGGAGCTGTGTCAGGTTAGGAGAGGGCCGGAAGGGAGTCACCAATGGTATAGCAGCGCCAGGCACAACACACACACCACACACACCAGGCACAACACACACTTAGTTACTACATGGAGAATCAAACTGGCCTAAAGGTAAGAGAGGCCTGGAAGAAGCAGGGACTGGACTGGAAGGTGAGTGGAAACACAGTGGTGGAAAGCGGGTGCTGATGCTGTAGATCAGCTGTCTATCCATCCATTTTTGCTTTTTGTTTTAACTCCTCCATTCAACAACTCTGTAACAGTTATCTGTTGCATGTAACAATTTACCCCAACATGTAGTGGCTTAAAGCCACCTGACTTACTGTCCCACAGTTCTTGGGCGTGGCTTAGCTAGCTGATTCTGGCTCAGGGTCTGTCATACAGCTGAAAGGAAGGTGTCAGCCAGGGCTGTGTACTCATGTCAAGGCTTGGCTAGAGGACGGTCAGCTTCCAAGTTCACTCACATGGTCAGTTACCACCACATGGGCCTCTCCACAGGACAGCTCACAACATGGCAACTTGGTTCATCAGAGTGAGCAAGCCAAGAAAAGCCAGAGACAGAGAGAGTGAGAACAAGGTGGAAGTCACTGTCTCCTGGAACCTAGTTTCAGATGCGACATCCCATCACTTTTACTATATTTTATTCACTAGAAGCAAGTTACTACATCCAACCTACCAAGGAACCATTACAGAAGTGTTCTACCATAAACCCCTTCCCCTTCCCCTTCCCCAAACACACCCAAGTGCTGTCAAGGACCACATGGTCTGGCCCCTCCTCCAACTCATTCATTTCCCCCCCTTTTACTCCTAAGCCTCCAAGTGTTGGGGGGCAGGGGTACTGGAAGCAGCGGCAACAGAAATACAAGTTAACAGAAATACAAGTTCTCGGGCCCTACCCAGACTAAGGGAATCAGAAAGTCTGGGGTGGGGCCCACCAACTGCGATGTGACAAGGCCTCTGATGATTCTGATGTGTGATAAAGTCTGAGAGCCACTTCCTAGGCCTTAATGCCAGCTGCTGTTGATCTGGATGCACTTTCCCAACTGGGCTAATGTGCCAGAAGGTCCAGACTACTCCTTGTCCCTGCTGAGGTCCATCCAGGGACCGGAGGAGAGAAGACTGTCACTGCTCTGGATGCAAAGATTCTTCCCAAAGTCCCTCCCAGCCCTTCCTCACTGCGGCCCTCCTGCCCAGCAAATAATGTGAGTGCAATGCCCAAAGGCACCATCTGTGGTCTGCCTGAGGGAGGGGCAGCCTGAATCTCTCCTGGCTCTGGTGGTGTTCCAGTCCTGCTGATTAGACATTTGGTCCCACTGAGCCTCTCTTCCAGCTCAGGGCTCATTCTTTTAATAAAGAACTACAGATGACAGGATTACAGCCCTCTGTTGGGGCCTAGAAAGAGAAGCAGACAGCTGGGGCCAAGAAAGTGACAACAGCTCTATAGATCTTTGTAATGTTTACAGTGGATCTGTCACCCTGGATTTGGGGACTCCAAGTCCTGTCATTTGCCTGTGGGTAGCACCCACACAGGAGAGCTTCAAAGTGGACCTCAAAGGAACAGCAAAGGTAAAAAATCAGATGCCCCATCATGATGTCTTTCCCTGAGGACTTGAATCTCTCAGAAGGAATGCGCCCCTCTACCCCCAGCCCAAAATGCTGAGCTTGTCCTCAGACCAGGGCCTCTGATGTGCCTGTCTTGAGCCTCAGCTCCTGTTTTCCTTGGCTTCCCCTTCTCCTTCCCTGCCTTCCTACACCCCTACCAAGCAAGTGCCCCCCACTGTCTTCCAGTCATACTCCCAGTGCAGTGGGTACGGTGGACACAGTGCAGGAGAAACCTCCAGCCTCCCTGCCTGGCTCATGCTTCTGACCGTGCCGCTCCAGCCCCCATCCCTCACCACCTGCCTCAGCACATCCCAGGCTGTCCCAGGCTCTGGCAGCAGAGCCTTCCTGGGGTCAAGGCAGCCTCATTTGGGCAGCTCAGGCTGGGTGTCTCTAGAGAAAATTTCAGCTGGCCACCTGCCCCAGAGATGACCCATCACAGCAGAGGACCTCTGGGTGCCTCTCTCCAAAGTGGTGCTAATGGCCACTCCTCCACATGCTTCCCTGGTCCCACTGTGGGGCCAAAGGCACTTGTCAAGAGACTGAGAAGCTCAGAGGAAACAGGCAGGGCTGTACAGTAGTAAGGAACAAAAAGAAATTGGTCCTCATGAGGAGCCACACACAGTGACTTCACTCTGGTAACTCATTTAATCCTCACACCCCTTAATTTTTTAGAGAAGAAACTGAGGCTGTCCCTGGGTAAAAGGCTGTGAGACATTTGCCCCATTCCAGAGTCAAGGGCTCCCCCACTCACCCTCTGGCCTCCCTTCCCTCTGGGGATAGTAGCTTCACACAGGCATGCAAATTAGCCTATGCACAGGGCTGCTGCTCAGTCAGCAGGAATACTCATCAGTTCTGCCCCCTCTGCCACCACCTGCCCCATCTGCTTCCTGCTCGAGGCCCTGGGTGGTACCTCGCAGGACCCCATCTCACTCCTGCCTCATAACAGACAGGAAACACAGAAAGCCCCAGGCCCTTTGGATGCAGTCCCAGAGCTCAGGCAGTCCAAAGGACATTGCTTATCTTTGGAGTGTCCCCTGTACACAAGTGGAGCCCTGACCTGCTGTGAGCAAACCTAGATGGCATGGGGACCTGGAGCTTCCAGAGACCCTGTACTGTGCTGTGGGTGGACAGAGGCAGGAGACCCTGTGCTGTGCTGTGCTGTGCTGTGCTTTGGGTGCTATGCCACAGTCAGTCTGGGGGACCTAAACTGACAAGGGTACTCAAGTTTGAGTGTTTCAACTTGGGCTTTGCAGGGTCAGGAACTAAATCAGTTTACCTATTTGAGGCACTGATTCACTCTGATGAAGCTCAAATGAAACAATCAGCACAGAATAGTGTTCTGCTGTCAGGAATAGTGCCCCCACTACAGTGTTTTTTATGTGGGTTTTTTTTTTTTTTAACTTATTTTTGAGAGCAGAGGAGGGGCAGAGAGAGAGACAGACAGACAGAATCCGAAGCAGGTTCCAGGCTCTGAGCTGTCAGCACAGAGCCCACTTGGGGCTTGAACCCAGGAACTGCGAGATCATGAACTGAGCCAAAGTTGGCTGCTTAACTGACTAAGCTACCCAGGCGCCCCTACGGTGTTTTAAACAAATTAAAGGTTTATTCTCTCACATGAAAGAATAGAGAAAAGTAGCCCAGGCCTGGTATGGTGTGGTCACCAGGTGTCCCCATCCTCAAGATCACAACATGGCCATAGGAGTTCCTGCCTTCTTGTCCACTTTCCAGACAGGAAGAAGGGGGAGGTCAACAGCCATGAATGAGGTGCTTCAGCAGATCTCCCTTTAAACAGATTCCCAGAAGTCTCACCCAGGAACTTTGCTCACATTTCATTGGCCAGCCCCAGCTGCAGGGGAGTCTGGGAAATGTAGTGTTTTAGCGAACACATTGCTACCGTAATTCAAGTCAGGATTGCCTTACCTAAAGAAGAAGGGGAGGATGGATATGCTCTGCCAGAGTGACATATCCTAGAAAGTCACTCTGTGTATGTGTAGGTACAGAGGAGGACACATTTTTCCCAGTGTCCAGGAGCTTGTCTTCTCAGAATCAAGTGTCTGAACAACAAAGAGAGATAAAGGGACAGCCTTGTGGGAATTTGGGCCGGCAGCTTCATCAGGAGCCTCTTTTCCATCCCGTTGCACTTTCCCAGCAAGAGTACTCAGATCACTCATTCATCCCCCTGTCCATTCACTCACACATTCCTTCAGCAAATACATGCTGAATAGTGACCATGAACAAGACACTGTGTGGTCTATGAGAAGCCAGGAGGTGGATGTCTGCCCTGGAGGATCTCGCTGTCTAGTAATGCAGGAATGCACAGACACCTGGTCACTGGAACAGCAAAATTTAGCAAACCGCAGCTGACGGAGAGGGATGACTTGAACTGGAGGGACTCCAGGTGGGTTCAGGGCTGCACTGTGAGGAACAGCAGGACTGGATGCCTCTCACCTTTTCACTTGCTGTTCCTTCCCTTAAGTGCCCTCAGCCCCTCTCTGCTGTCCCCTGTGTTCTGGCCTCAGAACACAATGAGCCTCTGGCCAAAGAAAGCACAGAGCTCAGAAAAGCCTGAGTGTCTCATTGTATCCAGCTCTCTCATGGCTACTGCCTCGTGCCTTAGTCATTAGCCTCTAGGTTTCCAAGTGCAGAGGAGGGATGCCATCACTCCAGCTGGAGAGGGGAGAAAGAAAGACTTCTTAGAGGAGGACAAGTAAAGCTCCTTGGAGTGGGACTGAGGAAGGGTCATTGAGGCAGAGAGAAGAGCCAAGGCCTGGAGCATCTCCTGTCATATGGCCACCACATACAGAGCACTCACTGTGTGCCAGATGCATGGGACACATTATCCCCTAACCTACCCATGGCCACACAGTGGGCAGTGCCAGAGCCAGGATCGGAGTCAAAATCCAGTACCTAAGTCCAGACTCTTTCACTCTGCCATGCTGAGAAATTGGCAGAAGAGGCCAGGGCAGGTGAGGAGGTCGGTGTAGGGGTGCAGCTGGAGGGCAGTCTGAAGCCAGAGCACAGTAGGCTTGGGTGTCAACCAACGTGGAGGGACTTTGCAGGCTTGGAGGATACCGCCTAGCCTGGCACACTGGTGCATTGGTGGGTGCTCACCAGTGCTGGCTGATTGGGTAATGGAGGGACGGAGCAGGAAGGAGACCAAATCCCAGCTGTATTTGAGAAAGGTTGTCTGGCAGCAGGGCTGGGGACTGGGAGACAGCCCAGTTGGGAGGGTGGAGTGAGCTGCCGTTGACAAAGGTCTGGGTTAAGTCACTGTCCACGAGTCAGAAGGTGAATGACAAACCCGCAGGGCACACTGGTAACTGGAAAGGTGGGGGGAGTGGGGAGGGAAAATCAAAGGCAGCTCCAGAGTTCCGAAAACGGGATTTGGCCGAGTGATAAGGATGCCAGTGTGAGAGACAGAACTCTGCTTTTGAGCCTTTTTAGACCATGATTCACAGAAAGAAATACATGTTACATCTGATCTAGGACATACACATGCACCAGATACAACAAACCAAATTTCACAAAACCTTGTTTAACCTGACTGCATGCAGTTCACATGAAATTGTTCAAAGGAATTCTATGCCTAAAAAAAATCAGACTGCAACCCCCATATTGATTTCATGGCCAACTAATGGATTACAACTTAGAGTTTAAAAAGGACTGAGAATATGGCAGGGGAGCAGGTTAAAGAGGGAAGGGCCAGGTGGAATGGATACAGTTCTGATTATATTGAAAGGAATCTGAGGGGAAACCAAACCAGCAACTAGTCTGGAGCTCAGAAATGAGCCTGGCCTAATGTGGGGGACCTAGAAGTCCTCATCCAGCTCCAGCTCCCTCCCTCCTCTCACCACCCATCTCTCACGCCCCCTCCTCCTCCGTCTTTTCCCTCCCCTTGTTCTCCCCCTCTCTCCCTCCCTCCCTCTCCATCCATCCTTTCCTTCCTCTCTCCCTCTCCCCCCTCTCTCTCCCTCACAGATGGGAAGATTCCTGGGGGAGGTGGATGGCGCTCTCATGACCCAGCTGCTCAGCACGGGGGTGTTCAGCCAGTAAGTGGGACATGCTGCTCCCCAGACTGAATACACACAGAAAAGGCAGGAGCTGATGCTAAATGGTCCCGACAGATATCGGGATCCTGACCTCAAAAACCCATAGTAAAAGCCCCAAAGAGCTCCCAAAGCAACCTTTCTGAAGCCAGGGACTTGACATGAGGTGGAGAGGGGTATAAGGTCATATGGGCCCTTAGAGGGAAAACCAAATTTGCTGTTCAACTTCTTTAAAGCAAAGTGCCGAGATGTAATTTTCTGATCTGCCTATCCTAACCCATGCACCCTCATGAATCCTGGTGAATGAAAACCCTGCAGCAAACTTCCCCTGGGTGGGGGCAGGGAATAGGGGAAGGTCTGGACTCCCCAGATTCTGTTTCTGATTTTCAGAGTGACTATGTATGACTACCAGGCCATGTGCAAACCATCAAATCACCACCACAGCGCTGCCCAGCCCCTGGTCAGCGTAAGTGTCACCCCAGACTTTCCTCCCACCTGCTAGCCCCAGGACCCCACTCTTGACTCTGATCAGAAAGTCCTGTCCAACCTCTTCCCACACCCCTGCTCCCTGTTCTCAGCCTGTCCCCTGCCCCCAGGTCTTCTCTCTGGGGCTTCAGGGAATTGTTCTGGCAGCTCGTGAGATAACTAGGGATCTCTGGCAGAGAAAGCAGACCACATAGCTCCTTTCTTGCTTTGTTCCTAACCTCAGTTGCTAGTGCTTTCACTAGCACCAGAAACCTAATTGGCTCATCAGGAAGAGAACTTCACTAGTCTTCTAGATGGGCATTGTCTAACCCCAAGTGTCTGCCCTACAATAGAAATTTATCAGATAACTCAGTTATAAATGTTCCCTCTGCTGGGAAGGGGTGGGGGGTGGTGGCAGCAGGAGGAGGATCCCCCCCCTCCGTGGTCGTTAATGGTGGTGCTGAGGGGAGCCCTCGCCAGGGTCCTGGGGTCCTGGGCTTAACTGTGTGTCCCCTTTCCTTCCCAGCCAATCTCTGCCCTCCTGACTGCTACCAGGTGGCTAGTGAATGAGCTCTTGCTGTGAGTGGGGTCTGCATCTGGGACAGGGGGTGGGGCCCTGGGGGAACTTCATGCAAGTGTGGCTTATGAGGGAGCCCTTTGAGCAGGAGCTGTCCAAAGTCCCCACAACCCCAGAGGAGGCAGGCAAGATCCCTGGGTGGAACTGGCCGGGCATGTATGATGCTTGCCTCCTACACTCTGCTGCCAGAGATTGTGAGGCTCTCTGCTCACCTACGAGCCTCAGGCAGGGAGAGAGTGTCCTGGAGGAGAGGGGCTTGACCAGGGGCCATCAGGGAGCTCTGGTGCTCCAGCTGGCTGAGGCCCCAGCTGGGGAGGACATGCAGGTCTCTGGGATTCCGCTCTGCATCTGACAGGCTCCTGCTCGAGTGGAGTGCCTGGGGCTCCTGGCGTGCAGACAGCAAGGCCGAGGGTGAGTATACAGGACCACAAAAGGGAGTGCTTACTATCAAAGCCATTTCAGTAGAATCTGTCACTTCTGGGTGGATGACAGAGGGGATGGGGACTCTGGAAAGTCCATTGCTCACCTCTCACCCTGCTGGGCCATCTCTCACTCATCACCTCCCTGTCACTCCTGGCTCCCCTCACCTCTCTGTGTGACATCACACCATCTTGGGACACCCACTGCTCCATGTGACATCATTCATCCCATGTGACATCACCACTCGTGCCATCCTGCCCTCATGGGACATCATGCCCACCCTGTGCTGGGCCTCACATCTGGACAGCCAAAGCGGTCTTCCATCAGTGTAAGTAGCATTCACTGGGGAGCCTGGGAGTGTGGGGGGTATGGGAGGGACTGCAAAGGGCCTGTCTTCAGCTCTCCATCCCAGGCGTGCATCTAAGGAAGGCTGAGCTCTCTTCACTGGGGACACCCTAACTCAGAGGGCCTCTCCCAACCTAAAGCCCCATTCCTCACGGGGCAGCGGGACAGCCCAGATCTTATCCCACACAAGTACAGTCCTACCCCAGGGGAACCACCTCCTTGGGTAGGAACATTTATGATTCCAAGTGGAAAAGGATGAGCAGCCACCAAATCTCCTTGCAGAGCAAGAAACAGTGATGCCTCCAGCTCAGGTGTCCACCGAGCCCTCAGCAGCGCTCAGGGTTGAAGGCATGGTAGGTGGAGGCCTTGGTCTGGTCACAGGAACACTCTGGAGACAGTACATCTCCTGTGACCTTGTATCTGAGGACTGTGTCCTCCAAAGGCCTGATCACAAGTCAAAGATCAGCTGTGACTCTAGACTGCCCCCCTCCCAGGAGAGTGCAGCCACTTGATCTTTAAATGCAAAAAGGAAGCTAGTGGCTTCCACTTGCCTGGCTAACATGGGGTTCCCCTACCACACAGGACTGTCTTGCTTTAGCCAGTTTTACTCAATTCTCCACGTTAATAGAGCCTTTGCCGTGGGGTTCTGGAACATTGCCACTGCCTGGGCTGCACTCCCCACCCCATTTTTGTTAAGACTTTGGCTTCCTGATGGTGTCTGTGACAGGAACCAGGAACCATGTGTCACAACCCATTTAGAAACAGGTCCCTCCTCCCCTCTGCATGGGAACACAAGGTGGGGGACACAGCTCCCCTCCTTATCTTTCTCTCTCTGCCAGCAGCTGCATCTTGCAAAAACTGGGAATGATCTCCCTCAATCTGCTTGTTCAGAATTTTTCATCTTCAGGGCAGCTGTCCCTGGAGCTTCTCCCTCCTGCCTAGGAGGCCTGGTCTGGCCACTCATCCATGTCCTCAGTGAATAGCGCTGGACTTGGGAGTCCAAGGACATGGATGAGTGAGGCCCTGATGCCCTTTCCCAGCTGCATGGGAGCCACTTCACCCTATCGTGGCTGGCATTGTTACTATCATTGTCACTGAGATAACCTACCCACACAAAGGGGCTCAGGTGACAGGCTTAGGGGACAAAGCCAGTGCAACTGGCCCCTGGAAGGAGTGGAGCTAGCCCTGAGTCTTCTGCAAGCTTTAGCCAGAGCACCCACTCTCAGATTCCAAGGGGGCCCAGACAGCCACACTGCCCAGCAGGAGCCCTTGAAGGTCTGGTGGAACCTGACCGAATATATAGACACCCAACTTCTCTGCCTGCAGACTCCCCTCCCCTCCCCTTCAAGGTCTAGTGGGAAGTTTCTGGGTCTGGGAGTTTAGGAGACCTATAGCTCTCCTCCTAACCCTGAGACCTACTAACCTATGTAATCCTGACTTAGGGATCTATCAAATGGGAGTGATACTGCCCACCCCTACCCCCCTATTTCACAGATAGGCCCTGAGAGCAAAAGGAAAGGCATGAGAAGTGCCTGGAAGAAATAGAAGTGCGGTTGACAAAACAGTGCTGCTATTTTGAACAGAAATAATATCACTCAGCCTGTGAACCAGCCTTGTTTTACTTTTGCTCACCTCAGGAGCAAATGTGGGCCCTTTAGGACTGGGCTTCCTGGGCCTCAACTTTTCCTTTTGCAGAGTCCTGTTCACTCATCCTTTGTCCCCTTCTGAGTGAATCCAAGTGTACCACACAGATACTAAGGAGTCTAAAAGGCTGTGGCTCCTGGGCTTAAGCAGCTCTGGGCACTGGAACCTCCCCTGCCGGTTCTCTCCCAGTCCCCGGCAGTCAGGAACTCAGCCCTTGCTGCTCTGCTCATAACTGGACACAGGGGTAAGACAGCAAGCCTAGGGCTTGTCCGGGAGCTGCATATGGAGAGCACTGTAGCTAGACTTGAGAAATGTCACCTGTACACAATGGGAATGGGAGGGCTGATAGCATTAAGGGACCAAAGTCTCCCGCAGCCACCCCTTGGCACTCCTACTACTCACCTCTCGGACCCTGGATGTCAGTGCTCATGGGCACCTTCAAGGGGTCCACTTCCACCCCTCCTCCCAACCAACCAGCTTACATTGAGGATCAGGCTTCCAAAGAGAGGAGGTGGTTTTTTCCAAGGTCACAGGGCTAGTTTGCTAATCACACACAACTGAGAGCCGAGGCCCCCAACGCCTTCTCTGCAGCCCTTTCCACTGTGATATCATTTGCTCCATTTATTCTGTTCCTTTTCCTTCCCTGTCTTCCTCCCACCCAACCTCTCCTCTACAAGCCCTGAGAACTTCTGACAAGGGGGCCATCTGCATGCACATGGACAAAGGGGCGTTTCATTGCATAGGGACTGCACCTGCCCTGGCAGTGCTGAAGCAGAGACCCCCACAGGCATGGCTTCTTGAGGCCCTCCCAATTCAGCAACACCCCATTACCCATGTGTGACTCTGTCTCTCTGCAGCCCACAAGCACAAGAAACAGGACATGCTGCAGCCCTGTGACACACAGTACCCCGTGTTTGTGCACCAGACGGCCATCCAGGAGACCAACGGGGCCATCGAGTGTGGGGCCTGCCAGAAGTAAGACCCAAGGGCAGCTCCCAGGGTCCCCAGCCATGCTCCCAGGGTCTTTGCCTCTCACTTGCCTTAGTGAAGGAAACACAGGCTGTTGCAGAGGGCAGGCCAGCTGGGGGCGCTGATCGGTTCCGTGTGCTGCTGTCTTAGGGAACCTGGGGAGAGCTGGTCCAGAGGCCAAATCCAGGCCCACCCGCCCCACCACAGCCTCCCAAGTCATGCCACACAGAAGAAAGGCTCCAACAACCTCTCTCGGTGACCCCCTGGGTGGATCTCACTCACACCTGTATAGCCCACAGCAGCTCAGTGTCAGGGCCAGGCAAGCTTGGCTGCATCTGCAAGCCCTTGGAAGTCAAGGATAGCTTTGAGGAAAGAAACCAGTCAGCTCTCCCTCAGAAATCTCTGTGCAGAGAGACTGGCAAGCTTGAAGGTGTTCTCAGGAGTGGGTGGGCTAGAAGAGGGCTCGTAGCGTTGTCACCTGGCCTCTCCACTCTTGGGCCTGGAGCCTGTGTGTGGCCCTGCCTAGACTCAGGCCTTCTCCCCTGTACAGACCACTAGATCTGACCAGCTCTGCCAAGCCCTGGCCCAGGAGGGCAGGAAGGCCTGACAGAAAGTTCTCTCCTGCTGACTCCCACCCCGACCTCAAGGACCTCCCAAAAAGCCCTGCCATTACCAGGGGCTTCCCAAGATGTACCTTAGAGCCCTAGACCTCAAGCAAATTATTTTATAGTGTAGCACCTCAGACTGTGGTGTGAGATAGTCAGACCTACTAGTGTGCAATGCCTGGGATTTTAATCTCACCACAGCAGCTTTCTTGGAAATATTGTTATTTATCTCAAAGTCTTGTTATGAGGATAAAGTAAATGGTATGGTATAAGGCAAAGACTTTATAGAGTAGACAGATTTGAGTTAAAAAACTAACTCTGCTACTTCCTAGTTGTGTAATCTTGGGCAAGTTATTTAACCACTTCTAGCCTGTTCTCTCAGCTACAAACAGGAATAATACCAACCTCATACAGAGTGGTGAAAGTTAAATATATATGCGCATGTGTGTGTGTGTGTGTGTGTGTGTGTGTGTGTGTGTGTGTGTAAAATCATCCACCCCAATAGGAAATGCTCAAGAAGTGGCAGCTACTGTTATATAATGCGCCAGGCCTAGTGCACAAGCTTTCCCTAATCCTTCACTCCCTCCCTCTGGTGGGGCTCCAGGCTGTGTGCAGGTGTGCTGTGTGTGCCACCTTGTGGCCAAGCCTGAGCACTGCATCTTCCCAAAAAGGCCTGGCCTCCGCCATCATCCAAAGCAAGGACAGCCACACATCCCTATTTGCTTGGGACAGTCTTGATTTATGCTTGTTGTCCCTGCATATATTAATAACAACTCCTTTCACTCTCAAAATGTCCCAGTTTGGACTTCCTCACCTTTGATCTGCTAGAAAGGAGCAGTACAACTGCAAAGGCTTGTGGGTAAAATAAGCCAAAAGTCCTGAGTTCCTTGCCTAGGACTGTCCCTGCAGTCATGATCTGACCTGCCTCATGTTTCTGTTCCTTCCTCTGCCAGCCCAACTCCACACTAAGTCTCCAGAAATTCTCTCCCTAGAAACTCAATGTGATGCTTGCCATAGAGAAGTTTCATGACCCATCTCTCTCTCTGCTGCAGGATATTTGTGATGCAACAGATTCCCAGTAGTAACCTTCTCCTCCTGGTGACAGACCCCACCTGTGACTGTAGCATCTTCCCACTAATCCTGCAGGAGGCTACAGAAGTCAAATATATCCTTCCAATCCTCCACGATATGCCGGCTGAGGGAAGGGTGGAGGTGAAGGAGACGTCACTGAGGGGCTCAGATTTTGAGAAGCCGAGGCCAGCTTCCCTCACCGTCAGCATCCCACCCTCCCCCACAGAGCATTGTGATTTGTTCTCCAGCCTTCCACCCCACTCCGACCCCCCACTCCTGGGTGCTGCCTCTGACCTTAGAAGCCACTTGCAAGACAGCTGGTCCCACCAAGGGGAGTTTCTTCCTGAACTTAGTCTCTAGAATCTCCAGAATCCATTCCTGTCATGAGGTGTTCACCTTAACAGTGAATTCTTCACATAATGCCTCTGTCAAGTGTGACAGGATGCGCTCCCAGAAGCTTCGCAGGAGACCAGATTCCTGCCATGCCTTCCATCCAGAGGTGAGGGCTGGAGGGGAGATAAGGGGCAGGGCTTGGTCTTCATCCCCAAATCCTCAGCTCTGGGACTGTGCCAAGGCACTTGCAGATAGGAGTGCTTCTGGACACTTATGAACATAACCGTACACGTGATCTCTGTGGAATACATTTGTGCATGTGCATTTACATTTAGGCCCCTGTGTCATTCAAATACTAAGTCAACCAGGAGCCAAGGATACTCTTACAAGGAGGGCCAAATTTCCCAGGGTTTGGGCCCTCAGTGGTTTAAAACCCAGCTTCCCCATATTGCTGTTCTTACTACTGCACTTAGCTCCAAATGATCTGATCAAATAGAAGAAACCATTATATGCATAATACTAATGGTGACCAACATTAATTGAGCACCCACTATGTAAGGTGCTTTTAGCTTATGGCCTTAACCTGGGTGCTTTATACATAGTATTGTCTTTACTGAATATGACTGCCACAAGTTATCCACCTCAAAGAAACTTCCAGAGTTGATGGCTTCCCTAAAGTCATTCTAAGGCATGGCCCCACAGCCACTCCAAGACTAGGGACAAGCAGAGGCTTGAGCCCAGTTTTGGGCTGAGTGTACAGCCTCTACTTTTCCCTACAAGGCAAACAGCCTAAAGGTGCCAGTACTTCCTCCATTTTCTGGAACTTCCTTCTTACTCTAGGTTTTTGGTTCCTATTAGTCCCAGAGACCCTCCTCCCTACTCCTTGTCTCCTCTGGTAGGGATGGTTGCCTCATCTTGAATGCTACCCTTTCATCTCTGCTCTGGGTTCACAGGAAAATGCCCAGGACTGTGGTGGCACCTCGGACCTCTCAGCCTCGCTCCCCATGCTCCTGCTGCCTCTGTGTGTCTGGGTCCTTCCACCCCAGTTGCTGCGGTGACACCTGCCCAATCTGACCTCTGTTTTGATGAGATGGTCCTTGCAGAGATATTCTAAAGAGTCAAAAACTGGTGTGGGATCCACCTCACTACACCTGGGTTATCACCCAGGTCACTGTTCATCTCAATCTTAGGCTAATGGTCCCTGCCTCCTGAGCTTCCTGGACAGAACCAGAAACCACTTCTCAAAGACCTTCCAGGGTATCTAGTACCATCCACCCCAAGTCTCGATGGGCATCCTCCCATCCTTCCTACCTCCTCTTCAGGAGCCCAGCATGAGCTCAACTTGGACCAAGACAAAAGAATTCAATTCCATCTATTTTCCAGAAGTCCAGAGCCAGCCAAGGGTCAGCTGTTTCTAATGAACCTGGTCGGACTTTGGAAGAATCCAAGAACTTAAAGGTACTGAGAAAGAGGGGCAGAATGAGGCCAACAGCAGAAAATGAGATGAAGAACATGCTTCATCAACCTGAAATACAGCTTTCTCAAAATGAGATGCATGGTTGAGGGTAGCTCAATTTCCTAGCTGCTACTCAAAAAAGTTGTGTGTGCGTGTGAGAGAGAAACAGAGAAAAAGAGAGAAGGCAGGAAAGTAAATAGTAATGGGAAAAACTCTTCCTACAGGTATTAAATCCTTTTATATTACTGTGGTATATGCAAACTATTGCCATTAAAAAAACTTCTAAAAATGTCTTTACAAAGCTCTAACATACAGGAACTTTTGTATCTAAGAAAATGCCAATAGGGTAAAATATACAGCTGCTGCACTAGAAGGTGATGTAAGTGGCGTAGGTATAGATGTAGCTGTAGCCAAGCATAGAGGTCCCAGAAAAAAGAACAGTCCTTCACAGTGGACTGGTGAGGGGTCTCCTGAGGGGTAGCTCCAGACTCCGCAAGAGGTCCAGGTCCCATGGCAGTCTTTTTCTAGCCACTAATCGATGCAAGACATTACCAGACTCTATCCTTCGGGTTGGAACTTCGGGGAACATTCCAATATGCAAAGCAAAGTCCACTGAGAGGGGAGCTCTAGCTAGCTAAGAACTTACTCTCCACATGCACAACTCCCCGCAGGAGTCTCAAGGCCCTGGAGCTTCCTCCTCCTTCTCCCTCAGACCTGGCTCCTGAGAGACAGCAGTCTCCACTGTGAGAGCAATATTAAAGATAGAACCATGTAGAAATCTTTAGGTGGCCTCAGATCTTTAAATTTAACCAACCTCCAATGAGGAGGTCCAGCCAAATCCCATGACAGGCACAGACAGCATGCAGGGCCTCAGGGAACCCTTCCTTCCAGTCCTCCACAATTCAGAGTACAAGCTTCCCACCAGCAAATAGTGCCATTTCCCTAGAGTAGGCTGACTCTGTATGGCCTTGTTCATTGCAGTGTTTGTAACATGCCTTGTATTATTGATTACCTGACGTTGTTTTCACCATTTAGTCTCATAAGCCTGCGAGGTAGGCATTAACAGCCCCATTTATAGTTGAAGAAATCGAGCCTCAGAGAAGACAGTGACTCAAGCTCACTTGCTCAGCCAGTTTAAGTGGCAAAATAATGCTAGGAATGGCCAAGGCTTACAGGTAGCTGGTAAGTAACAGGTATTGACTCAGTTAATCCTCACAACAACCCTCTGAAGTAGGTACTGCTATTAGCTCCATATTATAGAAGCACAGAGTTGAAAATTGACTGCCAATTACTGAAAGAGGTTTATGAAGTTTGAGTGCGATATTCATGTAATGTGCTGGGCATATAGTAAGCATGAATTACATGTTAACTACTATTATTCTATTCCCTCATTTTGTGAAGGTGGGGGCAAGATATGACACTTTGGATGCCAAGAATAACATGCAAAGATCACAGGTGTTTGTCTGCCTGGCACAGGTGGTTAAGAAAGCATCAGGGAACCCTTTCTCCAGCCCCCTCGATTGCCACCACCTTCATAAGACTTTACTGTGACAGGCATGGCAACATGAACACTTCCTAACTGTTGCTCCAGCAACACCCCCCTGCCCCCCCCCCCAACCAGGACCCATGGCCTTCCCTCTGCCTTTCTTTGTCTGTTTCTGGCCTCCAACAGGATCCAACCTCTACTACCAACTCCCAGACACAGGCTGCTTGTCTTTCTCCCTAAAACAGCAAGCCTGTCTTTTGAAAGGCCTGTCTTCCCTGCCCAACCAGGGAGAACATTTTCAGGCAAATTTATCAACCATCTTAGCTATGTAATTTAAAAACCAAGATTAGAAGTACTGGGGCAGTGGGGGTGAACAGGTGGCTCAGTTGGTTAAGTGTGCATCTGATTTCAGCTCAGGTCATGATCTCATGGTTCATGAACTCAAGCCCCGCATCGGGCTCTGTGCTGACAGCTCAGAGCCTGGAGCCTACTTCAGATTCTCTGTCTCCCTCTTTCTCTGCCCCTGCCCTGCTCACGCTTTCTCTCTCTCAAAAATAAAAAAAAAATTAAAAATTAATTAAAAGAAAAAAAAAGAAGTGCTGGGGCAGCTCCTGGCCTTGTTTTGTCTGCTTCATCCCCAGGCCTCTGCATGGCCAAGAAGAGACCGTAAAATTGGGAAATCACTTTTAGAACCAATGGAAGGAATGAACTACTTCTGATAACTAGCCTTGTTCCTCGCCTGGCAGAACAGAATGTTCTCTTGAACTCCTGAGGTCAAAACTATTCCTTTCTTCTTTTAACAGAATAAAGGACAGCAGGTGGCAGCCTAGCCCAAGCTAAAGAGCCATCACTTTGATTTCAGAGGAACAAAGTTAAAGCCAAAGTCATTTAATAAAGAACAAGATTCTGGAAGACAGAATCTTGACATTTCTTTACAATGTTGCACGCCTTTGGATGACCAGTAACTCAAAGCTGCTTTCAGATCCTTTCTCAGTACAGTGATACATTAACTAGTAGATCCACCTAATAATTTTGTACATTTTAATAGAAGTGCTTTCAGGTTAAGAGTTCACTACTTCATAATGCTAAGTGAAGTTTTGGTTTAGGAGGACAAGGAAATGGACATATCTTAAAGCCAGAAAAGTAAATACAGGGAAGAGGGTGACAAAAGGGAGGGATCAGATAAGAGTTTGGCAGAAATGCCAGCCAATCACTATGTAAACTTTGAGAAATGTTAATCTCAGTGAAAGATGCAAAGAATAGAAGCCCATTTTAACAGGTGAGAAAAGGTGCATTAGGAAAATAAAACGACTCTTCCTAGGTCACTGGCAAATGGCAGAACCTAACTCTGAACCTACCTCTTTTTTCAGGTAAGCATAGCCAAGGCAAGGGATGGTAGTGGGCCATAATGAGAGGCTTTCATGTTCGTGCAGCTAGATTTCCTGTTTCCTCGGTTTCCCCTAGGCCATCACAAGTAGAAGTTACAAGGGGCAAACTGACCTTGTTTCCACCAAGTCAAAAAGTTGAAGGCAGAAAAACTTTGCACATTAGGAAACAGGGAGCAGTGGTCAATAGTTCATGACCAGTGAGGGAAGGAAAATACAGAATGTGCTGTAACTGAAGCACAATATTCTAGAGACAAGGATATTATTTCTGGGATAACTTTAAAGCAACATTGCCAAGAGCTTCTTTAGGGAACTCAGAGCCCTAGCAGTCTATAAAGTCAAAATTCAAACTTACCCTTTATTTCCTTTATAATATCCACAGAAATCACCTGAGAAAGGAAGCATATAGACCGTTTTTAGCAAGACTAGGAAAAAACCAAGTGTTTTTTTTTTAAAAGGCCTCAGAAGAGAATGCAATCCAGTGTTCTATACACAGATAATATATAGGGAAACCCTAAAGTTAGATCTATACTTAAAAACGAGAATTCAAATATTGGAAATTCCCCTTGCAAAACAATTTACCCAAGGCAAAGGGGTTGGGATTCCTCTTTTGTAAATTACACAAAGGGTTAACAAATCCCAAAACCTTTAAGTCAACATACATGAGACTATTTAACCCAAAACATACATGAGACTATTTAACCCAAACTTTCTTCTTATTGTGAAGAGTGCTGGCACAAGAGACTCAGACCTGGCCTTTCTGAGCTTCAGTCTCCTCATCCAGGAAATGAGGGAATAATACTGATCTGTTCACAGGGAGGTGGTTACAGGTATCTGAGATGTCAAGAGTCCTTCAACAGAAACTTTCCCATGAAGTGTCCATTATGTTAGGTATTATTCTTATAAACTTTAACCATAAATTGAGAACTGGCCTTGGAGTTAGCTCTCCCCTCCATTCTAACCTGGTCCCAGTTGTCATGAAAGTTTAAGAAAGGTCAGGAAAAGTGAGTTGGGCATACTTTGACTTATACACTGAGAATGGGAAGTCTCTGAAGATAAGCTTCAGTGTCTAAATTAAGGCTTCAAGGGAGGTAAGCTGAACCAGTAAAAAAGTACACAACAAAAGTTCATATTCCATTTGGTTCTTTTTATTAGAAGTTGAGAATACAGCAAGTAAGGGAAATCCCATGATGAATGGAACCATCACACAGAGGCCTCTCTGGAACCCCAACCTTCTATGATCCCCCAAAATGTGCTTTGTGGCTTCAGCAATTTATAAAGGGGGAAGGGGAAAATACTGAAAAAGGCCACTATTTAATGGTGAATGAAGCTGTAGAGGTCCTAACCAGCCTAGGGCCAACAAAGAAAATTAAAAATCTGCACAGAGCAAGCAAGCCTCTGATGCTGAGAGTAAGGCATTCAGGCGCCAACCTGGTGAGAGTTCTCAGCAAGCACTGTGAAAACCAAGTGCACAGTGAGGCTACTGGTAGTGAGTTGCACATAGACACACACATATAAATGGGCGCACACACCCACACACGCGCGCACACACACCCTAAAGAGGGAGATTTTTACTGGATTACGCATCATTGATGTTAATTTCATTTTTCCTAACAGTTTGTGCTATATTGAACCAGATTCAGCTCCTCCTTTGGGGTGTGGGGTGACTGGGCCCGGAAACTGCTACTTCTGTTGGTGTTGTTACAGGGCTGCATCTTACACCCTGTATCCCAAAGCGCATGACCGAAGAGCAAGTCTGGCTTCTGATATGTGCTGTTGCTTCCATGAGACTAAGTGAGCTTTCTTCCCGATGGCCACTGACCTGCTGGGCTGTTCCCTCAAAGGGAGTAATACTGTTCTTTATGTTGTCAGGCACTGCACCAGTCTTGTCACCCACTCAGTCTTTTGCTGGGTCCCCTAGCACCCAGGGCAGTTAGCTTATTCAGAACCAAAACACTCAAGTTCCTTCCAAGTTCTACCAGTGGAGTCCTTCTTCCTGGTTCCCAGCTTTTGCTGGAGATTGGAAGGGGAGAGAAAGGAGAATAATGACCAAGGAAACTCATTACTGAAAAGGAGGCCCTCCCCATATTCCCAAGCACCTATTCGGTGCCAGTCCCTGTGCTCAGGGCCTCAACGTTTCCCTCTAAAGCCCACAATCCCCAGGGTGTAACTCAATCACCTGGAGTCTTGGATGATAGCAAGTAACCTAAGACTCAAGTGCTATTTCGGTGGTTTGCCTATGAGCCAAGCTCAGGGTTCTATGAACCAGAACCTTCCCCTACCACTCTCCCTGAGGGTACCTCTGGGGCATGAAAACTCATTTTTCTATTCCTGGTAGCTCTTTAAAGATACAGCTTAAGGACTGTACCAGATTCCCTGGCAGTAACAAACAACTTTCTTTTAAAACTTCCCATCATGCTATCCCCCAAAACTGGGGTTCAGAGAATACTGAAAACTCCATGGTGGGTACTGGACTTTGCTTTTATAAGAGTTCCACTGGCCTTCTTGTTCGAAGGACAGCTGACATGTGTATCACAAACTAGGCTTACTAAGCGATGCGAGAGGTGAAATTCATCTTTCCTGATCTAAAGGAAGCATTCTCCAACCTATGTAAATGAGCTCAGGAGGCACCTGGACAAGTCAGAATCTCTTTTGTAGCTGGCTCCATGCCAGAAACTGTGATGCCAGGAAAAGGTCCATTTACATTCCCAGGAGGAAGAAAGGTAGTTAGGGCAGTGACTTTAACAGAAGGAAATTTCTAGGGCATTCCAGAGCTCTATAGCAAGGATATGGAAAACTCACATCCCTTCAATCAGATAAAAATCACCACAAAATTGAATAGGATGCCAGGAAGTAATCAGATCAGGACATTTCCAGAGCTCCTCCTACTGTCTCCACTACCCCTTTGCTGGCATAACTGATTTTCCCAAGTAGATGGCTCTACTTTTTAGAAGGGGTCACTATCAGCACAACCAGTCAGTCTCTCAAATGATACCTTAACTAGAGCCTTTATCTAACACATCCTGTTAGCCTCACGTGCTGCTTCCACTGAGAAAACACATACAGCTTCCCTCTACCACAGGACTCTCAAAAGCTCTCAGACATGAGAGTGGGGATGTGATCACTGGGTTAGGGCTGTACTTTCTGCCCCCCAGGGTCCAAGGTATGTCAGCCTTTAGAAGGCACCTTGGTGTACCAAGGCATTATACATTCTGGGGCCATCACCTGAACCTCCTACAGTCACCTTGTGCAAAATTGAAACAGTGTGTGGTACTTGCATGTTTCATTCTATACAAAAATTCCCTTCCCTCCCCTACCCCTATGTTTTAAACATTTATATAAATTCTTATTTAAACAGTAAGTTAGAAATCTTATTTACATTAATTTCTTTGTTCTCCCAAAAGAGCATCTAAAATCACATTCCCACCCTTTAATAGGATACAAATGTTCCCCTAAATTTGTTTGTATTACTGATTTAAGGAGAGAGAAAGGGAGAACAAACCACCAGCTACACTGTTTTCCCATCTTCTACAAATAAATATGAACACGGATCAGAAGCCAGTTTGCCAAGGGTCTTGCAGAGCCCTCAACTGATAGATCCCAAGTATAAGTCAAGGTCTGGGCCATTTCTCCTTTTCTCCAAATTGATGCACTCCATCCTGTGAGGTATGATTTATTTTTGTTTTTCTCTTCTCAGCCATGTACCAGGTGGAGCCCCAGGGGCATCACAAAGCCCATGAGGCTGTCAAAGTTTTGGGGCTCCTCTGGCACTGGCATCGATGGCCAGTAAGAGAGGCCTGCAGGTACCACAGGCCTTGGTTCAGGGTCACAGTCCCTGGCTTCTGGAAGGTGTCACAGTGCATCTTCTTCACTGCAGCCTCCGCCGATCATGAAACGGAACTCCTGGAGGTTTGAGACACCGTGGAAGTGAACGAAAGCGCCAGCAACCACAAAGATGTGAAACAGCTGATGAGAGTGAAACTGGAGGCAAGGGGGAGTGGGGAGGGGGAGAGAAATCCATTCGTTATTAAAGTCTGCTAAAGAGTCTTCAGATCATTTGTGCTGAGCAAGGCAGGGAACGGAGGTGACAGAGCTCAAATTCGAAGTGTCCACAGATCTTGGAACATCCATTAGGCATATCACATTCTGCTGAACCAAAGGCTAGCCATCCCCAAAGAAATCAAGGTGCTGCCACTAAGTTTTAACCATGAAGATTTGCACATGTAACACTGGAGTATCTGGTGAACTCAGAGGCAAATGACATACACATACTCTTGCCAACAGACATCAAAGGCCCAAGGATTCCTCCTTGCCCAGCAATGGACTGCAGTTAGACATGGGGAGGTTTTTCTCATTGCTGATGGAGATTTTTATCATGGACTGAATAAAGCACCAGAGCTATGGCCATTTAAATGTTGCTCTCTCCCAGAAAAACTACAGGGATTTCTAGGATTAGGTAGAAGGTCAAAACATATGTCTGCTCAGCTCTAAGAGTCTGGAATTACATGAACATACTGTATCAAAAGACTAGGGAAGCCAGGGCCTTTTAATTCCTTCTCAAATAAGAAATTGGTCTATAAGCATGTGATGTTTTTTTCTGACTTAATCTGTTCTTTTGAATGCTAGTTCATTTCTTAAAAGGGGTTATCAATTGCTCAGTGCACCAAACATCACTTCAAAAATTACACTATTCTCTCATTATACTCTCAAAATGAAAAAGTACAGTTGCAAAAACAGTATTCATCAAGGGAAAGATACTGATTTTAAAGGTGTAAACTAGAAGTACCCACAAGTCACATCCCAAGAAAGGCTTCCTAGGAAACCAATGGGGATTCATTCTCCCAAAAGTGGGGGGAGAATTATCTCCATAATCAACATCAAAATGACAATGAGGCAATCTCCAAAAGATAAATTAACTAATTTGAACCTGAAAGATTGCCTAAATTAGTATTATCTTCATTTTAGGAGGGCTAAATTAAACTTTGAAGACTAGGTGATCAACTTAGCCTACAATAATCAGCAACAGGTTTGAGGAACAGAATTCCAAAGGTCAGACTTCATATCCAACAACACTCCAATTCTAGTTTCAGGCCAATTTCAGTTATAAAATTTTCCATCTGTTGGTCCCTTCTATTTCTTTTCCATCCCTTTTTCCTTCTCTCTTAACCACAATCTAGTTAACTCTACCTCCTATTGTAACCAAACACACATATACACACTCAATCTCTCATTACAAATCACTGCGTTTTAGTATCAAAAAGGACTTTGGTAAAAACTCTAGTCCATCACCCTCATTTTACAAATGAGGAAACCAAAACAAACTAAATGCATGGCCAATTCAGTGTAGTATACAGGAGCACAGATTCTGATATCAGACTAGCCTGATTCAAATTCTGCTCCTACCACCCAGGAGTAACTTGTCCTAATGTTGCTAGTCTCCCTAAACCACATTTCCTAATCTGTAAAATGAAAACATTAATAAAAGTTGCCATACCTTATACGGCCGATGTATTAAATGAGGTAATTTATGTAAAGTGCTCACTCAGTACCATGCCAACACCAAGTTAGTGCTCAGTAGAAGTCATCACTGTACTTATCCAGAGAAACACTAATGAGGGATAGTTACAACTAGAATACAGGTCTCTCAATTCTTAGTCTAAAACTTTTTCAATTATTTCACTCCCCGGTCTTCCAATAACAAACTAACAGATATGTATGTATACACACTAACTGCCCCTGATCATACTTACCCAGATATCACACTTGCCGGGAAAGAAGCGTTCAGGGATGCGGGCAGCATACAGGGCAGCGCCTGTGATATAGAGGCTGGCCATCAGCATCAGCCAGCCAATCTGCCCAATGGTGGCAGCCTTCAGGAATCCTTCCGAGATGACATAGTGAAAGGTAGGAATGATTCCACTCAGGCCAAGGCCCAAAAACACTCCTAGCAATCATAAGAACAGAATAAAGCAAAAATGCAGAAGAGAAATAAGGAAGAAGAAGTCAATATTAAAATACAGTACTAGTAATTCTACAAACTGAATATTTCAAGTATGATGCAACACTGGCTTCTTGTTTGAAAGGAAAAAGGTTCTTCAAACTCTTGGACACTGCCACACCAGACAGCACAGCTAAGTTCTAAAAGACAGATCTATTTACAAATGCAAGGAGCCTCCCGCTAAGAGATGCTTAGTTTAACAAGTCAGCAGTCCTCAAAGGGTACAGAATTGTGTCGCTAAGGGTTTCAGGAATGGACAGTTCTAGGAGTTTGTTTAAACTTCCCTAAATGTTGCCTCTTTATAGACAAAGATTGCAAAACAGAGCAGTTTTACATATTTTATCTTCCCTGTGAAACACCAGATATTCCTGGCGTTTAAGCAGAGTGAAAGGGTGGAGGTGGCAACTGGGCGGAGGGGAGGGCACGACTGCTCCTGAAAGCTCCCAGGCCCAAAAAGTACCAATCCAGTACAGAAATCTATCAGAATCACTCCACCACAGCCCTACTGCTTTCCAGATCATTTATAGCAGTGTTTTTCAAACTTCTGGATAGGACCTAGGTTATAAGATCAACTAAGTGATCTCAATCAACAATTTTTTTTAAGTGAACTAAAACAAAGTAAAAATTACCAGACTGTCATAAATAGAATGTTAAGTAAAAGTCTGTAAAAAGCTGAGTAATTTATATGTGTGTGAACTTACGAATATATACACAAATATGTGTCCATCAAAACACCACAGGAACACCTCTCAGCAGCCAGTAACTGCTCCTACATTTTGACACAGTTAAAAATGATCTTTAACTCTCAAAATACAAGAGGCATATTGCTTGCTTTGGACATTACCAAATACACTGCTGGTATGCAGCAATATATGTATACACATACATCTCCAAGAGAAGAGGAAAATGGCAATACTCCTCACAGAAGAAAAATCATCATGATCCTGTTTCACTTGTTATTTCCCTCTACGTGTTAAATAAAGGCTCTACTGGTCTTTCCTATCATTCTTGGAAGTCAGAGCCTCAGGAACTTGGTTCTTCTGATTTGTATCATAGCAGAATGTTTCTTATCTCACATGCTTAAGCAGGCTTAGCACCACAGTTAAGTACTACTGGACGCCAATCCTGACCACTGGTTATCTGCTCATATGATCACTTAAAAAGGGAAGTCGGTAGACTGTTGCTAACAGTGGTCATTAACAAGAAGTTAAATTCTAACTTCTAACCTTCTAGGTAACCGTAGAAGAGCCGCAGCTTGGATTTTAATACTCAATGTTTTGTTTTTGTTTTTTTAAAGGTCAAAAGAAAACATACTCCTTTTACTACTAATTGTTCATTCTCAGCACCAGGCTTGGCACTGTGGATAGAAAACTGAAGACATGGTTCTGCCTACAAGGAGTCCCCAGGCTACTGGGAGACAAAAACATGTCTCTCTGAACTCCACACTTCTACAGGAAAGCTCAGCCAAGGCCTTTTGGCTTTCCATATGATCTCCAGCTAAACAAGCCATTATCCTAAATATAAAAAGCCTCTTTATCCTTACATCAGAAGAGATGTATGGTGCCTACTTGAGTAGAATACAATCAGTATGGAGTGAAGTTTTTATTTACCTAAGCAGTACACATGTTAGAATAAAAATATAAAACAAAACAAAACAAAAAATGATAACAACAACAAAAGAACAAATCACTAAAAAAAAAGTATACTCCAAGCTGACAGACTAAGAATAATCATTGTTTTACAAAGGTTACAGAGCCACTTGCTGCCTTATGGACAGCATATAGTCATAAACTCAAGTGAATTACAAAATATATACATCAGCTCATAAAGCTCACAATACCCTAAACTCTAGTGCTTTAAGATAACTGATGAACACTACTACATAAAAAGCCCTCAAAGAATAGAAACTATGACTTATTTATATTTGCATCACAAGTACACAGCATAAGACTTGCCAAGTAGGCCTTTAATAAATGACTGGTAAATAAATCAATGTCCAATGCAAAACTCTCGTATCTCTTACCTGCTCTTACTCCTCGATACTGAGGGGTAGCAAACATGTCCCACTGGGAAACTATGATGGCCGCAATGCCCAGCACACAGATGACAATCAAGTAGATGAAACAAGGTTGTGGATTACAGTAGAAAGAATAATAAAGCCATGGAACAAAACTTCCCATAATCAGAAGAGCAATACCAGAGTAATCCAGTCTAAATTAAGAAAAAAAAAATCCATTTGATGTTAAAAAGTACTGCCCACTACAGGTTCCAATTAATCCCCTATGACATGAGCTAGCAGTAACAGCCAAGAGGCAAACTAGGATGCTTGCTTTAAATTAAAAACCAAATAAATAATTTTTTTTTAAGTTCTCTTCAGATGGTATCAAGAATTCTGCCTACTCTACTGGATGTTTTTCCCTAACCACTGACTCTAATATTTGATTACAATGTAGGCTTTCAGATACGTACTTAGAGAAGAGCCGGGAGACCCCTTCTGAGTGGCAGTAGACTGTGTGGAAGAGCCATGAAAAAGAAAGGCAGAGAATGGCCCCCAAGAAGAATAATCCAAAGACCACCTTCTCTTGCAGAGGGGCCACAAAGGAGATGTTTGGGCGAAACATATAAAAGATCCCCAGGCACAGGAAGAATACACAACCTATGAAAAGAGTGTGGGGAGAGAAAAGATTATCCTTGTGAAGAAACAGTGCTGTATATTCATTAGGCTTTCAGTCCTTCACAATCATAATGATATCTAAATCAAAAGTTCCATAAGAAAAATGTTCCAAATAACTGAGGCTTATCCAAAATTTTGGTCTACTTCATACATGGTTGGTACCCTATACTCCTCAGCCTCAAAAAATGAGTTTGTAGAATACAGTAACTTATCTAACAGCATAATCAAAAAAAAAAATACAATGCTGCTACTTCTTAGAAGGCTAAATTATTCCACTTCTACCTCTAGATCTAGTATAAAATTTCATTTAGAAAGTTTTTGGTGGGGCACCTGGGTGGCTAAGTCAGTTAAGCGCCTGACTGCTGATTATGGCTCAGGTCATGATTTCATGAATTTTGAGTTTGAACCCCATGTTGGTCTCTGCACTGACAGAGCAGAGCCCGCTTGGGATTCTGTCTCTCCCACTCTCTCTCTGTCCCTCCCCCATTCACACTCTTTCTCAAAATAAATAAACTTAAGAAAGAAAGAAAGAAAGAAAGAAAGAAAGAAAGAAAGAAAGAAAGAAAGAAAGAAAGAAAGAAGAGAAAGAAAGAAAGAAAGAAAGAAAGAAAGAAAGAAAGAGAAAGAAAGAAAGAAAGAAGAGAAAGAAAGTTAGTTAGTTTTTAGCACATATATTGGAGTCCAGCTTTCAAAGGTCCATTTTATGTTTGCTTTGCAATGAATTCTAATACCTCCAAACCCTGGCAAGACATACAGCTTTCCTCCACCAACAGGTGTCAAGGAATATTATGCTTCTCTGGTCCTGTCCATTGACCCAATAGATTCAAAAGTTAAGGAAAATAAATTATGCCCATTTATGTTATTTCATAACCAGTTTTTCAACTGCTCTTTTTCACAATGAGATACATGTTTTTATTACTTAGGGAAAGGCCACTTAACACAAGGAAGGCACAGAAATTAAGAAGTTAAACATGTGCTCCCTCTCTCTCTGTCCCTCCCCCACACATGTGGTCTCCCTCTCTCTCAAATATAAACAAACATTAAAAAAAAAAAAAGAAGAAGTTAAACATGTGCTATGTGACTGACTATTCAATCTATTTAATAAATCTTTTACCCCTGAGTTGGAAGTCAGCAACAAGCTGGATTTGATTCTCTATTCCACTCTTACTACACTAGCAGGCAGGAACTTGGAGACACAATGGAAGCCAAATGTGTGATATGAAATGCAAGTCAAATCGGGTAAGCCAGAAAAGATTTAACATATTCACAATGTTATGCAACCATCACTATTATTTAATTTCAGAATATTTTCATCACCCCAAAAAGGAGCCTATACCTATTACATTCATCTCCCACTCCCCATTACCCCACAGCCTTAGACAACCACAATCTACTGTGTCTGTGGATTTTCCCATTCTGGGCATTTCATGTGTATGGATCATACAGTCTGGCTTATGCCACTTAGCATAATGTTTCAAGGCTCACCTATGCTGCAGCACATATCAGTACTTCATCTCTTTTTACGGTGAAATAATACTTCATTTGTATGGATATACCACATCCCGTTTACCCATTCACCAGCTGAAAGATGTTTGGATTGTTTCTACTTTTCAACTATTACAAATAATGTTGCTAAAAACATTTGTATACATGTTTTTGTATGAACATGTTTTCAATATTCTCGAGTACCTAAGGAGCAGAACTGCTAGTGACTCAGTTTAACTTTCTGAGGAAGTGCCAAACTGTTTTCCATAAAGACGGAACCATTTTACATTCCTACCAGCAATGTATGAGAGTTGTAATTTTTCTACATCCTTGCCAAGATTTGTTATTTTCCATTTTCTTGATTATAGCCATTCTAGTGAGTATAAAGTGGTATCTCATTACATTTTTCAAAGTTTTTGATTTGCATTTCCCAAAATGACTAATGATGTTGAGCATCATTTTTTTTTTTAACTGAAACAGAGTTGACACTTCATCATCTTTCCATGTGTTTACTGGCCATTTGTAGATCTTTGGAGAAATGTCTATTCAGATGCTTGTCCTTTTCTTGTTTAGTTATAGAAAGTTATTTACTAGATCCTCATCAGTTGTATGATTTGCAAATATTTTCTCCCATTTTGTGGGTGATCTTTCCACTTTCTTGATAATGTCCTTTGACATACAAAAGTTTTTAACTTTGAGAAAGTCCAACTTATCTATTTTTAATTTGGTTGCCTGTGCCAAATTTAGGCATCAATTCTAAGAAACTGTCACCTAATTCAAGGTCACAAAGATTTACATCTGTGTTTTCGCCTAGGTTCTATAGTTTTAGTTTAGGTCTTTGATCCATTTTGAGTTACTTTTGTATATGGAGTGATGTAGAGGTCCAACTTGATTCTTTTACATATAATTACTCAGTTTTCCTGAATACCATTTGTTGAAAAGATTAATCTTCCCTCGTTGTACTCTTTCTTTAATATGCAATCATGATGGAAAAAAAATTATAGATCACATTCTACTTCAAGTGAAACTAAAATTGTGAATATTTTAAGTAATGACTTTGAAAAATCAGGGTTTTTTTAAATGTTTATTTTTATTTTTGAGAAAGACAGAGACAGAGTGCAAGCAGGTAAGGGCAGAGAGAGGGAGACACAGAATCCAAAGCAGGCTCCAGGCTCTGAGTTGTCAACACAGAGAGCAACACGGGGCTCGAACTCACAAACTGTGAGATCATGACCTGAGCCGAAGTTGGATGCTCAACTGACTGAGCCACCTAGGCTCCCCCAAAATCAGCTTATTTCTATTAAATAACCACCCTCCTCACATTGTTCATTAAAATATTATACACATTTTGTATAGCAAAATGGCCTTGGCCTGGTTCAAGGACACTGTTGACAATCTAAGTAGAGAAAAATATGACTCAGCTATAATAAAATCAAAGTGCAAACTAGGATAACCACAGAGTAAACCAATAAGAAATTATCATTAGAAATTCAGAAAACAAAATGGCAAGTCCCAAATACATTTTAAGTTTTACCCTTAACCCTCAAATACATGGGGGAAAAAAAAAAATACAGTGAATCACTAATTCCTGACACCATTGATATTACATACCCAAGAGATGGGTCCAGATGTTTCCTGTCTCTGTGTGTATTCTGAAAATGCTCTTAAAACAGGCCCGGAAAGAAGGCATCGGGGGCCGATGTCCATGTAAAAGGAAATCGTTATCCTTGAGCCAGTCTGGTAGTACATCATGAGGGATTACTCGCCATCGGCCTTCCCATACCTGGAAGAAGAGTATCAAATACGTATGTGGTTGTGTCAACATAGCAACACTGGTTGCCCTAAAGGAGTGGTTTCAAGCTTGGTTTCAGTCTGGCTAAAGGCAGGGTGAGAGGTCCACATATACAAACTCTCCTTCCTTCATTATCCACAACAAACTTTACCTCTGAAAATTCCCTGTGGTATCAAATATGACCGTTCTTATATTTAATATTTCTGTTGGTGGAAAAAAGAAGTACAGTTGACCCCTGAATGTGGGTTTGAAATGCATGGGTCAACTTATATGCAGATTTTTTACAGTACAGTCCTATAAATGAATTTTCTCTTCCTTATGATGTTCTTAGTAACATTTTCTTTCTCTAGCTTACTTTATTGTAAGAATACAGTATAGTTGAGTTTATGTTATTGGTAAGGCTTCCAGTCAACAGAACCCTATTAATAGTTAAGTTGGTATACAGAATTGATGTAAAGAACAAAGGCAAAAGAAAAAAGTAAATTTCCTTACAACTTACAGCCCACTGACAAGTACTTGGGACAGGTAGAGTGGCCTTCTTCCCGGAACTCACTGATCTCAATGTTAATACTTTGTGAGAGGCAAAAGGCAACCTTAACTTGACATTAGCCTGAACTCCAGGATCCTATAAGTCTTCTTTAACATATGAAGATCCCTTTGGAAAATTTCTTTATCTTTACCCACTCCGCAAGATACATATTAGCAATCACCCTCCAAGCATATGGCCCACTGATATACATCTGAAGGGTCTCATGACAAGTGGTTTTACTAGACAGTAGTAAATGATCTTTTCTTAATAGCAGCTAGTCCCTCAAGGTCCTGGAAATCTTGCTCCCAAATTCCTTAGAGACTTATGCTATCCCTAACCTCCTCCCAACTTAAAAGTATATAATCAGTCACTCATAACCCCAATGCAGCTCTTTCGGCCCACAGGTCCTATCCTGTGCTTTAATAAAACCACCTTTTTTGCACCAAAGATGTCTCAAGATTTCTTTCTTGAACATTTGCTCCTGGACCCCAACAACATATCAGAATCACTTTTGTGTCTTCTGCTAAAATCTCTCCCTCTCCCTTCTCTTCCTACCACAACAAACACGATGAAGAAAGAGCACAGCAGTCAAAATTTTGGATCTCGGCTATTAACTAGTTGAAGGAGCTTTAATCAGAAAATCACCAAGGGGTGCCTGGGTGGCTCAGTCAGTTAAGCGTCTGACTTCGGCCCAGGTCATGATCTCACAGTTCGTGAGTTCGAGCCCCGCTCTGTGCTGACAGCTTAGAACCTGGAGCCTGCTTTGGATTCTGTGTCTCCCTCTCTCTCTCTCTACCCCTCCCCAGCTCATGCTCGCACTCTGTCTCTGTCAAAAATAAACTTAAAAAAAAGAAAAAGAAAATCACCAAGCTTCAGTTTCCTCATTTATAAAATGAAGGTAACAATACTTTGATTACTTCCTAAGGATCAAATGAAATAACCCAAAGCAAGCCCCAGCATCCACCCCACAGGTGGTATGTAATCCTGACCATCCCCAGAGGGTATTTATTACCTACCTAAGAGTTAGTGACTAATCCACCCTCAATCATGCTGGAGAGATGGCAAAGAAACTCAACCTTCACTGCCCTTCAAGTCTCGTTGCCACCTCCCCTTCTCCCTTTTTCTTCACTGTCCCTCCCCCAAAGACTCTAACAGGAAAGGGTCAGGAATGTACTCTTCCTTAAAATAAGTTTGTCAACCTCTGCACTGTTTCTTTTAATGTCTCTCAGCCCAGAGAGCACACATCACAAGGATCACTTAATCCTGAACTAACTTATTTCTACTAACCAGAAGGATACAAGGAAAAATGCCAGGTACGTGGTCGACCTACAGGCTTCAGGTTCAGACAATGACCCCCACACTTATCCCCCAGGGTTCTTGTGACAAATAACACGGCTAGGCTATACAAACTTGGCGCGCGCTCTCTCTCTCTCTCTCTACTATGCAAAATGACTTTTGTTCCACATCTTCCTGTTCTCTGCTATCCTTAATCCTTCTTACTGAAACACATTTATAAAAGAACTGATCTTCCGTGTAACTCCAAAGGAAATGAGAACAATTTAAGAGTAGACGTGGCCCTCTTAACACTATTGAAACTCACTCACTCTCTAGCCTCCCCACTTCCTGTCTCACCTTCTAACTCAAACTGTGAGGCCTGCACTTACGGGTGCAAATCTGACCATTCCATGCTTGTTCATAACATACAGTAAAAAAAATAATAATGCCAAAAGACTAATCTAGATTTTTAATGTCTACTGGTATAAGGACTTTCTGGAGAGAAAGAGAACATTCCAAGATACTGAATTTCTTTTATCTAATTTTTACTTGAAAAAAGATAGTTACTGTTAATGTTAACTTTACAAGATGCTACTCTGTTTCACTTTGGGGGAATTTTATATTCTAACAGGGAGAGAAAAAGAGAAATCAATCTTCACAACTGCTCCGTAGTTCACAATATGCAAACAGCTCTGTGTGACCATATGAAAAGTGCTATTGTGTTATCCCACACAGTCAAAATGAACACTTTCTGCAGTCAGAAAGAATATGTTGTTTCTTACTAGTTGCATTTGCATATAATATCAATTTTTTTCTCCACTGTTTCTAAACAAACATTCTAACGGACTAAACTGAGCCAAGGTGATATACTTTCATAATTATACTGAAATTAGTGTCATATTCAACTGACACTGCAACCTCAATTCTCAACTTGGGAGTCCATCCAAATGCCAACCCAAACAGGCATCCTCTTTTACCTCTCCATCGTAAAAAGGATAGGATCACAGCTTAGGCAAATACATATTCATTTATAAGCAGAACAAAGGCACTGCATATAAGAAACATCTGAGCAATGGTCCACTGGATTCGTATTAGACCATTAACGCACAAAACATTTATTCTTAATTGAAGGCTGGGGAAAAAAGAGACCATGATCAAACTTGGACACTCAATAAAGATTTTATGATTTTATTTCCCCTATTCCTATAAGAAAAGCTTTTCCAAAAGGGATAGTAAGTATACGAGCAAGGCCACAGGACACTTCATTTTAACTACTGTTTACTTGCTTCCAATACAAGAAAAAAATTTTTTCTAGTGTCAAGTACACTCAGGTGCACTACGGCAGCAGGTGAAGCAAGCCTGGAGAATGTCATGTCACAGGAAGCCTCTTCAGACCACTCTCACAGACAAACTCTAGAGGGTGATAAGGGAATGGTAATAATTTTTGTGCTCCATTCAGTTTTCTTCAGTAAATCATAGTTTGGAGCAAACAAATGCCCTAGTTATTCTCCCATTAGCTGTTACACTGTAAGTTTTATTTGCTTTATTCTTTACTTAGTTCAGAAAAAGAGAATAAAAAAGAATAAAAGAGAATAGGACCCCACTGATCTATAAATATTAAAAATTCCTAATGGCCCAGACACTAAACATCCAACTTTGAGAGATTTACCATCAAATTTGCTTGTTGAAAAACAAAATGTATCTTCTATATACTTTTGTATTCATTCTCCTAAGACAGCAATCACTAGAAAGAATGCATTGTTTTGCTTGGCTTTTTGCTATGGTTTTGCTTGGTTTTTTCTTCACCAATTTTCAAACACTCATTAAAATTTCCTAGGCTCTAAGTAGACCCATAAATATTTATACCCCTCCCTCACCACTCTTCATCCATCCCTTTATCTTAGAAGGGGTGTCTATAATGTCCTCTTCTCATCCTCTTCTCCAAAGTATACTATTCTAGAGTCAACTGGCCCCAATTATTTCTACCACCACTGTGAAGATAAGCAAACCTAATTTAGTTTTCAGGATCCAAGACCACAGGCATAAAAAGTCTTGGTTTCATGAAACCCATGAAAAAGCTAAGAGTCACAAAAATTTCTCTCTAAATGATCAAGAGTTCTCCAGAAATATTTAACAAATGAATTTATTTACACATACAAACATAGATTGACTTATGACTTTAGATCTGTCAGAGCCCTATCTAATGATCAGATTATCAAGTAGCTGTAAATTTACCAGTGTCCCTATTTTCTCTAAGAAAGCACCCCCAATTCCAGTTACCGATTTAGAAGGAAAAAAATTCCCACAATAGGTCTTAAAGATATCAGATAATGTGTTAGAAGAAAAACTTTAGAGACTGAAAACATGCCAGCTAAATTGGAAATCCTGGATGTTCATGAAAACCAGGAAATTTCTATCTAAAGAGTAGTTTGATTAGCCAAATAATCTTTAGCAAAATTAGCACATTTGCTATCACAGTCAAATAACAAAAGAGATTCAAGGCACTCGGGACTTCAGTATCTCTAGGCATCATCTCCAACCCCCCCCCACCCCCCCCACACACACAACTTTCATCCTGTCTTATCTAAACTATCAACAAGACATCTATTCTGTTAACTTACATCAGGAAACACTTGTTAATAGATGGATATTCTAGTTTTATCACCACCTTATCATAGCTGCTGCAGGCAAACAAATGTATTTTGTCTTAAACAGGGTTAAAGTCATGATATTGTTTCTGTCTCCATTTTGCTACAGATTATCCCCAGAGTAAACCAAAGGCAGCTCTCCTTAAAGGTTTCTGTTTGGGAAGGGTTAAATATATAGCATAGGAATAACAAGAAACTGTCATCTTACCTTACAAACAAATTCTTCCATTCTTTCCATAGCATGATGTGCTTGTAAAAGAGGGGATATACCCATAAACCCCTCATCTTCCTGAGAAACTTCATCATTGCACTCATGTTCCTCAGAGATCTGTAAGGCAATCAAAGAAACAGTCAGGGACAGAGACCAGGGCCAAATGAAAGAATCAATACACTTTCTTTGAAAAATTATAAATGAAGTAATTCTCTCTTAAGGTCAAAGCAAAGCCTCAAACAAGTAACAATATAGGAAGTAAAGTCAGTTTATTATAGAATTAGGACTATTAAAAATGAACAACAGTTAATTCTTCTCTAACAGATAAATGAAAATACCAGAGCATTCCTATGTTTGTTTTAGTAGCGAATTCCTGGGGTAGCTTGAATGGTTCATTTTTTGTTTTAAGAATATATTCACAGTTCACATATTATTACTATAAAATTGATAAATTACTGAGGGGAAAATCTCCAGGAACCCCACCTGGTGTATATAAAATAAATAATTGTCATGCAATGTGCTAAGTGCTCTAGAGAGAAAAAAGGGGAAAAAAAAGAAAAAAGTTTTACTCAATTCTTAAGATATGCCAAGCATAAAAGAAAGGACTTTATAAAGGCCATCTAACTTAATCCTGACAGCCACTTTATCATTAGATAAGTTTTCTTATCCCCACTTAACATATAAAGAACATTAGGCGAAAAGGTTAAATAAGTTGCCTAAGGTTAAGACTAATAAAGTGAAAAAGTAAAAACCCCCCACCCACTGCCTTTCTACATTCTTGACAAAATGAAGAAAGAAATGATAATCTGGTTAGACCTTAAGAAATAAATCACTAAAATTAAGACTTCTGTTTCCAGATGAAGCTTCTACTAGACAGAAGGACACTGTGAGAAGGGCAACTGACCAGAAGTCAGAAGACCTAAGTCTGGTTTTGCCACTAATATCCATGAACTTTATATAGGTCTCTCAACCTTTCTGAGCCTCAAGTTCCTCATTTCTAATCTAAAAGAGGAGTTTAAAACTAAACAATCTCTACAGTTTTCCCTATTCTCTAAAATTCTGATATTCTGCAACTTAGTGAATAAATGAAAGCACAAGAGAACGGTAACTCCATATCTAATAAGTCTGCTAGATACATAGTACTGCTAACATACCTGCATGAAGAAATGAAATGACCTTCAACCTCCAGTCAGAAAACTGGTAAAGGATGAACATGTAGGCACAATAGGTAATCTACCACAACACTTGAATTTGGACATGTTTAAAATGAAATCCTAAGATTTTATTTTCCTACTCTTTACTCTTCAAGATAACTAGGGGCTTAGTATTAAGACGCATGTAAGACATGTTACATACCCAATCTCAACTGTTAAAAAATTATCTTCTCCAAGAAATCTATCTTGACTCTGCTTCTCTAAAATTCTTACTTATACAACACCCTCTCTTCATTACTTACCTAAAACTTATTGTCTGTCCTTCGGTGCCCAGTTTCTCATGATTGCCACTTTCCCCCAAGGCACTTTTAGTTTGCTTCTCCCATTCCCAGAAAATTTTATTAACCTAGATATACTGCATGTTTATGTGCTATGGCTCTTCGGAGGGCTACAAACCACTGTAATATTTAAGACTTTTTCAAATCCCCCTCAATCAAGAAGCAGTTTTCACCAGAGAATGTATATGCCCTAATCCATACCAACTGCCTCCCTTTCTGAACTTCTCTAACACTTGAAGGCTGCAGCTCTCATTTGACAACGAATATAATATCTGATTTACAGCTCGTCTCATTGACTTATACTGTTTTATTTCGTGTTTGACTGGATTTTACTTTTTTAGTGTATCATTTCCTAAACAAAACTTTAAGTGTCTTTGGGGTCTTTTTTCCCATGGCCCCGAGAACAGTTCTCTGTAATATGTTATATACTTCATGGTGGCCTCAATTAATTAATTAATGCTTTAAAATTTTTTCAACAAAAATTGTTAAAGGATTGTGCCTAATAAAACATAAGATTAAAATGATAAACTTCATTAAAACATCAAATACAGGGCACCCAGGTGCTCTGTCGGTTAAGCGTCTGACTTCAGCTCAGGTCATGATCTCTCGGCTTTTGAGTTCAAGCCCTGAGTGAGTCAGACTCTGTGCTGACAGCTCAGAGCCTGGAACCTGCTTCAGATTCTGTGTCTCCCTCTCTGTGCTCCTTTCTCGCTCCCACTCTCTCTCAAAAATAAATAATAAAAAAATGTTTTTAATCAATTATATGAAAACTGAAAATAGATAATAGTTTAAAATGATTGGCAGACTGATTTTAAAGTATAAAATATAAATTTATATATAAAATGTAAAACAGCTCAAATATTTATACATGTTCAACATGTATTTAATTCTTCACAAAGAGTAACAGAAACAAAGATTCAGTCTGGACTTTCTCACAAATAAATTATGCCAGCAGTTCTAATGAAACTACAGATGAGCACATAAAGTAGAACTATAGTTAAATGTTTCCTGTACTACCATAAGTAAAATCCTATTAAAAGTTGTAGACCTGTCTGACATATCAATGGGATTACTTACAACCAGTTAGTTTTGAGTATCAGGCTAATAATGCATTTGGATCCACAGAAGACTACTGATAGGAAAAGGTAAGCCAGCCTCCCTGGCAAACTAAAGTCATTTTACGCACTTAGTCTTAAATTATAGACTTAGATAAGAAAGAAATGAGGATAAGGTGACCTTTCTCCATAGGTACTCACCACTATACCCATATACAGAAAAGAGAGATGAATGGTTCAACTTCCCAATCATGGGGAGGGAAGAGGAATAATGACCCTGTTGCTGGGGAAGAAACAGGTTCACATCTTCAGCAAAGCTAATACATGTTTATTGAAAGAAAACAAGTACATTCAGAATGCAAGATGTATGGTCTAAGTCAAATACCAACTAGTGTACAAAAACACTGTTTATACATTTAGTCAAATATTTTTTTAGGAAAAGGTGGCTTGCCATAATGGATTAAGAGTGAGTCTGAAGTCAGATAAACAGTGACTACTGATAAATTCTATCATCTTTGACAAGATTATATTTAACTAAAGCATCAGTTCCCTTACCTGTGAGATGATTTTAACAATATTGTACCTACAATACAGAAGTTTTCAGGATCAAAGATAATAAATAAAAAGAAACTATCACAGGGCCCAGGACTCAGAAGGCAAGAAATAAATGATGGTCCTTACTATTATGATGATGGGCTAGGTACTGAAAACATTAAACTTCGTATCACAACCTAGTGGAGAAGCCATGCATGTAAGTAAATACAGCAAGGAACTAGTGAACAGTATGAACTGTATGAAAAAGGTCTGATACAAATAGAAAAATATTTAACTTTGGCACTGCTGGGAAGTTTTCTAGAAAAGTAACATCTGAACCAAGCCCTGGAAAACGTGTAAGAATCTGGAGCAGAGGAAAAGTAGGACAACCATAAAGGCTGTTCTCTTTATCTGACTTAATACCTTGAAAATTCAGAGACCTGGGAGCACGGCGGGGGGGGCAGGGGGGGGGGAAGGGGGAACAAACACAAAACTAAAGTTCAGAGCAACCTGGTTTCAAATGTCTCTTTTGTGATTTTTTTTTTTTTTTTTTTTTGTCTAAGGAAGTTTACAAAATGCTTAACTATATACTTCAACAAATACAGTTAAAAGAGTCCAGGTTTTAGAGTCAGAGGCCTGGAAGAAATGGCCTATTCATTTCAACCAATACACCATATTATACATTTCAAAAAGAATTTTGTATGATAAAATATTGCACCAGGACTCTAGAGATCTGCATTTTAGGCCTCAATCGTCTAGGCTTACTTACTACCAAACCCTCCACTGCCTTGTACCTTTGACCCTTCATTCTAGCTATGCTGAACATTTAACAGGTTTAGACACCAGTGCACACCAGTACATACGCGATACATGTTAGCTATTATTGGTACTATTCCCTAAAAGCATCATGCTATTTACTTCTGTGTCTTCACATCTGCTGTTCCTTCTGTCCAGAATGTCCTTAGGCTTTTCTCTTAGTTAACTCTGAAACTCAAATTTTACCTCCCTAGATGCCCAGTTGAAATTAGAGTTGCTCCCATAGTACACTCCACAATCACATAGCACTTAGCATAAATGTATCAATATACTTGTCTGTCCTTCTGACTAGAGTGTCAGCTGCTTAAAGGCAGACACTATGTCTTATCTTTGTATTCCAAGAGTGCTAATACATACTTAAAAAAAAAAAAAACCCAGAAACATCTGCAGAAAATTGATGCATCTTTTTAAAAAATTTTTTTAATGTTTGCTTATTTTTGAGAGACAGCGAGAGACAGAACGAACAAGCAGGGGAGGGGCAGAGAGAGAGGGAGACACAGAATCTGAAGCAGGCTCCAGGCTCTGAGCTGTCAGCACACAGCCCCCACAAATGGTGAGATCATGACCTGAGCCGAAGTTGGACGCTTAACCGACTGAGCCACCCAGGCGCCCCAATTAATGCATGTATCTTTACTAAAACTAAATGACTCTTGGTATTCCCTCCATTCTGATATTCCAGGAACCAAGTTTAGGTACTTGGAAGAAAGTTGGGACTTTTTTTTTTTTTTTTTTTTTTGAGAGAGAGAGAGAGAGAGAGAGAGAGAGAGAGAGAAAGAGGGGGCACATGGGGTGGGGGGAAGAGGGGATCTCACGAACCGTGAGATCATGATCTGAGCAGAAATCAACAATCAGATGCTTAACTGATTAAGCACCTTAACCAGGTGCCCCAGGTGGGACTATTTAATAGGAAACAGTAGTGTGTCAGAAGGAAAAGCTTACGAGGTAGGGGGTAGGGTTGGGGTTGTGGGGAAGCAGGCTAAATTAGTTCAGTTTGAAGCAGTTAAAGGTCCAATACAGAGGTCAGTACTAAGATGACAGATTTAGAAATCACTTTTGTGAAAATACTGAAGTTGAGGTGGCTGAGATAGAAGAGTAAATTCAGGATGTGTTTACCACAATCTATTGCAACTACTTGAGCATTATTACAAAGGAAGGACAGCAAAACAGAACTGTTACTTATTGTGTACTAACCACATCCCAGACACTGTACTAAGTGCTTTCACAAATTAAGTAATCAAATCCTCAACAACTTTCTGGGATGAGTATTTCCATCCCCATTTTATGATATGGAAATCCAGACCAAGTGTGGTACATAAAGAAATGGAATCTAAGGGAAGTTACACAGCCCTAAGTGATACCTTGATTCCCAACCTAATGACATTATCTTACATAGATGAATTAAATTCCTTGTCAATTTCTATCATGCATTTTTTAAACTAGTATTACAAATATGGCCATCATGTGGGGGTCTGTTAAATGTTTCTGATGTTTAAAGAAGGAAAGGGGTTATTCTTGAACCAGCAAGTCCATTCCTAAGTATACAGCTAACAGAAATGTTTCTATATGTTCACCAGAAGTACTAGAATATTCACAGAAATACTATTTATAATAGCCTGAAACTTGAAACAACCCAACTAGCCTTTAATAATAGAATAAAGGTGTTATAGTCACACAAAGAAAAGCTATAGATAGAAAAGTAAAAATGAACAAACTATAGCTACACAAAGTACAAATGAATTTAATGTACATAGTACTGAATGAAAGAAGCCAGATACAAGAGTACATATTGAATGGTTCAGATGACATAAAGTACAAAGACAGGCAAAACTAATCTATACATTAGAAGTCAAGATAATAGTTACCTCTGGGAAAGGGATAGGCAGGCATCACTATGATGGAGGGAAGGTATTAAGGGGGCCTCTAGGGATACTGGTTACACAAGTAGTGTCCAGTTTATAAAAATTTACTGAACTATTCACTTATGACATATCCACTTTTCTGTATGCATATTATATACTTCAATAAGGTTTTTTTTTGTTTTTTCTTTCTCAAAAAATTTGGGAAATGATGCAGAAGGGATTAGACATTCAAATCCAGGTCTCTCTGAACTCAAAACTCTGGGTTTTGGGTTTTTTTTTTTCCCTTTTACCGAACTGCTTCCTTTGAGATTATCTACTGAAGCACAGAAATGGCTTCACTAAATAAAACCAAATTTGGTAAAAGTGATAAAAGTAGCTATTCAGTAGGGCTATTTAAGCAAAGATACCTAATTAGGTCAATCTATGAAAAACTAATTATGACCCTCATTCAAGTTTTATCCTCTAACAAGAGTTAAAACTACAGGGGGGTTGAGGAAACTTTAGATATCACCTAGTTCCAACAACTTCATTTCAATATTAAGAAAATGAGGCCCAAAGAAATAAAATTGGCAAAAACCACACAACTGGCTGGCAGCAGACCAGGACTAAAACGCAGGTTCAATCATTCATTTTTTTCCTTACTTACTGAGCAAATACAATATTCCCAGACTATTTAGGTGCTGAACATAGAACATAGACATGTTCAGGGCGCCTGGGTGGCTCAGTCTGTTAAGTGTCCGACTTTGGCTTGGTTCATGATCTCATGGTTCATGAGTTTGAGCCCCACGTCGAGCTCTGTGCTGACAGCTCAGAGACTAGAGCCTGTTTCGGATTCTGTGTCTCCCTCTCTCTGCCCCTCCCCTGCTTGTGCTCGCTCTCTCTCTCTCTCTCAAAAATAAACATAAAACAATTAACAAAAAAAAAAAAAAAGAACACAGACATGTTCAGGTTAGTGAAAACATAACAAAGTCAATTTTTTTAAAGATGATTACAAAGTCTAATAAGAACAATATCCAACAGATTATGTCCTGTTCTTTGGATTGGGCAATGTTCCTTTTTAAGGTGAAACTTAAGCAAATCTTTTCTTTCTGACACAAATACAGGCCTCCAGTGATGTACCGTATCCAACATTTGTAAGTACTTTCCATGTACCAGGCATTGTTCTCACTGCTTTACAGGTCCTATGCTCACTACAACACTGCGAGACAAAGTACATGTTATCAGATACTCCATTTACAGAAAAGGACACATTTAGTTACTCTGGGCCAAGGTTTATTCTGCTGAAGTTCCATCAGTCTAGAACTATACATATGTATCATGAAAAGGAAAAGGCTATAATCGCTTGTTCTCAAATTTTAAGTGTGCCCCAGAATCATGTGAGGGAGTTTGTGAAAACTAGATTCCTATTGCAGAGATTTTAATTTTAAAGTACAACCGGGGATGAGGCACTGACCTCCCATGTAGTCAAAAATCCTGTATAACTTCTGACTCCTCAAAACTTAACTACTAACAGTCTACTATGGATCAAAAGCCTTAAAAATAACATAAACATTTGACTAACACATATATTGTATGTTACATACTGTATTCTTACAATGAAGTAGGCTAAAGAGTTATTTAAAAAGAGAATATATATACATTTATAGTACTAGTACTACATAGATCAAAAATCTCTATATAAGTGGACCCACACAGTTTAAATCTGTATTGTTTTTCTTTCTTTTTTTTTTTTTTAACATTTACTTATTTATCTTGAGGGAGAGAGAGTGCAAGCACAGGGGAGGGGCAGAGTAAGAGGGAGAGCGAGAATCCCAAGCAGGCTCAGCACTATCAGTGCAGAGCCTGATGTGGGGCTTGATCTCATGAATGGGGAGATCATGACATGAACCAAAATCAACAAAGGGACGCTTAATCGACTGAGTCACCCAGACGTCCCTAAACCCGTATTGTTTAAGGGTCAACTGTATTTGATTTCCAGTACAGTCCTCTTTCTTAAACCATTTTGCTTCTTAAGGAATCAAGCAGATTAACCTCTCCATTCCCTCAAATAAAGGACTCCCATAAACAGGGAAATGAATGTAACTGTGCACACAGATATTTCATTTGATGCTAAGAGTCCATTCTACAATTACAATGGATCACTACCACTTGTCAGTCTCTTTTCCCACAATTTTGACCATCTATGAAAACAGTGTCCTTGAAAATGTATTAAAGGCAAATAAGCAAACTGCCAAATCACACTTTTGACAATAAACCAGTGAAAAGAAAAACTCCAGCCCCCGTGAAGTATATGATCCTCCAATAAGAGTCCCTGTGTATTAACTCACATAAATTCAATGGAACCTCAGTTCCATCACCTGTAAAACAGATACATATTAATACCTACTCTATAAGGCTCCTCTAGGAATGAATGAGATGATATGTGCAAGAGAGCTTAGAAAGTTGCCTCATACATTGCATAGGCTCAATAAATATGAGCTATCATTCTTCTGATAAATAATAAGAATGCACTTATTTTATCAAAGATTAAATAAGTGTGTTAACTAATTTTCCCTGATCATCAAAATAGCATACCCCAATATTCTCTTTCTATACATCTCTTTATGGAAACTACTTAAGACAATTTAGACCTAGAATACTATATTGGCTACTGATAAACTCATTCACCTATATGTTATACGCCTACCATGGATCAAAAAGACTGGTCTAGGATCTGAGGATGGGGTGAGCAAAAGGCAAGATTCTTTCCACTATGGAACACAGTCTACAAGCCAAAATAATTACTAAACATCTATCTAATGATAGAAATACATAATTACAAGCTGTGATATGTATTGTGATGAAATATAAAAGTTAGGATTAAAGATAAGAATGGGAAAGATGAAATAGAATAAATTAGGGAATACAGAATTTGTGAAAGGTTTCTCTAAGGAAATAATACTTAACCTGAATACTAAAGAATAAGCAGCAATTAGCCAGAGGTGTGGATCAACAAACACCCCAGGCAAAGAAAACAGCCATGTTTGAAGACTCTCAAGCTAGAAAGAGCCTAGCCTGTTTAAGGAACTGAAATAAGGCCAGTGTGGTTAAGGCTCACTGACCAAGGAGGAGAACACTGTGAAATAAACTTAGGCAGAGGTGAAATCATCAGAGTCCTGAAGATTATGGAAAAGAGTGGGGTTTTTGTCCTAGGTGCAATGAGAAGCAAATGATTTTCTAAAAATGGAAATGGCTAATAAACTGCATTTTTAAGAGTTCTCTTAGAGGTGCCTGGGTGGTTCAGTCAGATGAGTGTGCAACTCTTGATTTCAGCTCAGGTCATGATCTCAGGGTTGTGGGATCGAGCCCCACATTGGGCTCTGCACTGGGCATGGAACCTGCTTAAGATTCTCTCTCTCTCTCCTTCCCTCTGCCCCTCTCCCCTGCTCACACTCTCTCAAACAAACAAATAAATGAAAGCATTCTCCTTTGCAACTGTGTGAAGAATACACTGGACAAGAACAAACAAAACAGAAAGCCCTGTTAGAAGATCTAGCCCAATATTCCAATATTCCAGATGGGAGATGACAGAAGCTTAAAGTAGTGACAGTATAAGTGAAAAGAAATGGATCATTAAAAGTTGAACAGACACAACCTGAGTTTTGTAATAGATTGGAATTCGGTTTCTACTTCTAAAGTCTTCAAAGAGGTTAAATAATTAAAATCTTCAGCCACAGCTAACCTAGGAAGGTCTCCTGATAAAAACTCAAGAGTCAACTGTGACCACAATGAGATGCCACTTCACACCCACTAGGATGGCTATATTCAAAAACGCAGATAAAAATAAGTGCTGGGCAGGACATGGAAAAAAATGGAACCCTCAAACATTGCTAGTAAGGATGTAAAATGGTACAGTTGCTATAGAAAACAATCTGGCAGTTCCTCAAAATGTTAAACAGAGTTAACACATGGCCCAGTGAAAAATCACTCCTGTGTCTATACCCAAGAGAAATGAAATCTTATGTGCACACAAAAACTTCTACATGAATGTTCATATCAATATACTCAATAAAGTATAATATGTCCATACAATGGAATATTACTCAGCCATAAAAGAGAATGAAGTTCTAATATGCAAACAACATAAATGAATCTTGAAAACATTATGCTAAGTAAAAGAGCTGGTCATAAAACACCACACATTGTGTGATTCCATTATATACAAAGTTCAGAACAGGAAAATCCATGGAGACAGAAAGTAAACTGGAAATTAGCTGTCTGAGCTTGGGGTGTGGGAACAGGGTATGACAGCTAATGGCTAAGAGGTTTCTTTTAGAGATGATAAAAATGTTCTAGATTAGATTGTTGTGATGGTTGCACAATTCTGTGAATATACTGAAACTTTTGAATTATACACTTTAGGATGTTATTTATATATGAATTATTTCAATATTTTTTAAGAGTCAACTCTGAGTAAGTGTGACATTTTCCTTTAACAAACAGCAAATAAATTCAACTTGATTTCCCAAATATTCCTCGGAGAACATGTATAGATTTGTCTTTTTGTAAATCATGTTTCTGAGAAGTTTTTAGTACATTTTAAGTAAAACAGAACTATAACTTTAGGCACTAGTTTTTAAACAGAAGTGAGCATCTTAATCACTTGTGAAGCTTTTAAAAACTACATTCATCCAGGACCCAAATATGCTGATTTAGTAGGTTAGAATTAAATCCTGGCATCTGTGTTTATTTTCCTTAAAGGGCCATAGGCGATCAGATAAGCATTCCTAACAGATTCACTGACTTAAAGGAACCTGTTGATATACACTTGAACATAAAGACATATCACTCTGTAATGGATTACAACTACCTTTAACCCATTTTTTTTTTATAAATTCAGAATTTCACTTTTTATTAAAAAAAAAAAAGACACTCCTGTTATCTTTTCTATTACATTTTTATTCTTATGCACAATTGGCATTTAATGTACCTAGAGAGTCTAATGGAAACTGCCACATTTTTTAAAAGCCTATGCAATCTATTTAAGTTGTACATCTTTAAAAGAGGGAACATATAGACAAAGAAAATAATGCAAAATTATCAGAAATGTGGAAGACCGCACCATGATAACGTTAGGTTTATTTAATTTCAAAGTAAGCAAAAAATCCATTGAAAGGTTAGAATGCATCTGAGAGGCAAAATTGTCCTGACCTGACAAAAAATAAGGTGTGTGCAACAATTCTGTCAAAATACAAATACCAATAGTTGAATCTAACCTCTGGGTTCAACATAAATACTCAGGCAGAGTTTGGAATTGAGAAATATGAAGTCAACCTGCTGCCAATTTTTATAAAGGCAGCTTTGTTCAGACGAGAGTGCAGAGGACGAATTAATTAGCACATGCTCTCGTATACATGTGACCTTAGACAAATTACTCTTAAACTTTCTAAATCTTACTTTTATCCACTTTTTAAAAGAGATCGTTATCTGTTCTTCCTATTTCAGAGGGCAATCTTGAGAAGCAAATTAGATGTTTGTGAAAGTGCTACATACAAATTTAAGGCACTATCATAATTTAGAAGGATACTCTCCATCTGCTAACAGTTCACATACTTCAAAACTGGAAATTTCAAGAAATTAGTCCTTCCTTCAAAAACACACAAAAAATTAGTGTATGGAAATCACTAAGTCCCTTGAAGATATTACGTTAATATTTTGTGTTTAATTCCAGTCTCAAAATTACAGTTTTCTGTAACCCTACCTTCCTTCTTTTCTAATTCCCATGATTATTCTATACTAATAACCCTGAAATTAGCAGCAAGGAACAGTGCTGTATATAGAGCAATGAATGAAGAGGAAGGGCCAAGGGAGAACTAGCACAGCAGAAAACTTTTCATTGCTTAAATGATCCACTAAGTTTTCTATCAAAACTATCTCCCAAGTAGGTAGTATCTACAGATGGACTGTTTTTTTCAGAAACTACCTTCTTTTTTTCAGCAAAGAACTTCTACACCAAAGCGAAATAATATATAAAGGGCAAAGGAACAAAAAGACACAATTTCCTCATTAGTAAATTGAGGAAGGTAAACAAGATGGCTTCAAAAGAGACTGTAACATTCCACAATCTATGGATCTGATTCTCTCAACTCCATGATTCCTCACAGAAAATCTGTTACAACAGATAGGAAGAAAGAAATGGTTTTGTTCAGGCTATTGGCTTCTGGGTTAACTTAGAGTAAAGGAAAATGAAATACAGGTTTTCAAGGCAATAGAATGAGTTCATTCATAAGGATGAAAAAAAATCACATTCACTTAATTATCTGTTAGTGAAACAAAGAGCACAAACATTGTATTTAGAAGATACCACTCTAGGGGCGCCTGGGTGGCACAGTCGGTTAGGCGTCCGACTTCAGCCAGGTCACGATCTCGCGGTCCGTGAGTTCGAGCCCCGCGTCGGGCTCTGGGCTGATGGCTCGGAGCCTGGAGCCTGTTTCCGATTCTGTGTCTCCCTCTCTCTCTGCCCCTCCCCCGTTCATGCTCTGTCTCTCTCTGTCCCAAAAATAAATAAACGTTGAAAAAAAAAAAAAAATTAAAAAAAAAAGATACCACTCTATCAAATGAAGATGATAAACAAATATACATAGTATAATGAGAAACAGATAACCATTGTGAATCTGACACAAAAGGACAGGATGGATAAATTCAACTCTAAAAACATTTTACTGTCTCATAATTAATATTATAAACAGAATTTTGTTGCCATTCTTAATCTCAGTCAAATTGGCTAGTCTGAAATTCCTTCTAGTTTTACAATTCCTTAGCTTCAATAAGAACATGTATCAATTTTAAATATAGTTAAGAAAATAATAATAATTAAAAAAAATAAATATAATTAAGAAACAGTGGTACATTAAAAATCATACAGTGATACAGCTACTGACTATTCAATTATCTCTAAGATGACTAAAGAGAATCTCAAGTCTCACATTCTAAAACAAAAGTCTTGATTCCTCCCCCACTTTCAAAAAGTTTTTTATTTATTTATTTTAATGTAATCTCCACACCCAGCGTGGGGCTCAAATTCACAACCCCAAGGACTGAGAGTCACACGTTCCTCCAACTGAGCCAACCAGGCACCCTTTGATTCCCCTTTTTAAACCTGCTCACTTTACCAATCCCACCCAGTTTTTGCTGAGTTAAAATATCCAATAATCATCCTTGATTCCCCTCTTTTCCTCACTGTCCACATCAAACCCACCAGAAAGTCCTGCTGACTTGACCTCCAAAATATATTCAGAATCTATCCACTTCCATTTCTGCTGCTACTATCACCCTGTTTCAAGCTAACATGGAATACTGGAATATATTCTCACCTGGAATGTTCTATAGGCTCCTGTCCTTCCATTCTGTCTTTTCACAATTCATTCTCCACAGTGAGTCATCTTTTTAAAATCATCAATCCCGGGACACCTGGGTGGCTCAGTTGATTAAGAGTCTGACTTCGGCTCAGGTCGTGATCTAACATTTGTGGGTTTGAGCCCCACGCCAGACTCTGCGCTGACAGCTCAGAGCCTGGAGCCTGCTCTGGATTCTGTGTCTCCCTCTCTCTGTCCCTCCCCTGCTCATGCTGTCTCTCTCTCTCTCTCAACAATAAACAAATAAATAAAATCACCAATCCCTACCCCCTGTTTAAACACCCCAAAGGCTGCCTACTTTCTGGTGGATTTTATTAAAATAAAATCTAAGCTTTTTCTATACACCTATAGAATCCTGGTCCCTCTCTGGCCTACTGACCTCATTTCACTCTTCCTTCTTGCTCCTCATGCTCTAATTGCACTGGTCTTTCAGTCCTGGGGGGGGGGGGGGGGAGGAGGAGGAGATAGGAGGAAACAGCAGAAGCAGAGGGAGGAAAGGACCTCTGTACTAGCTTGTTTCTTCTATCTGGAAATACTCTTCCCCTAAGGTCTTTGCTGGTTCCTTATCATTCAGGCTTCACTTCAAACATGCTTTCCTTAACTATATCTAAAGAATTGCTGGGGGTGGTGGAGGGAGTAGGTAGAGCACAGAGGATTTTTAGGGCACTGAAACTATTCTGTATAATATCATAATGATGGATATATACATATCATTATACATTTGTCCAAATCCATAATATATACAATGTCAAGAGTAAACCTTGGGTAATTACAATTTGTCAATATAGGCTCATCAACTTTAACAAAGGTAGCACTCTGGTTGGGGATGGTGACAGTGAGGGAAGCTATGTATATGTGCAGGCAGGGAGACGGCAGGAAATCTCTATATTTTCCCCTCAATTTTTCTGTGAACCTAAAAAGTACTCTAAAAAAATAAAATCTTAATAAAAACTAATTCTTTTAAATCACCTCACCTCATTACCTTAGCATACTTTTCTCCTTGTAGCACTTATCACTGTTTGTAATTATCTTATTCATTTATGTGTTTCACGGATTTATTGCCCATGTCTTCCCTACCTCTGCACTGGCACCATGCAGGGGAAAATTGTGGCTCTGACCCATCACCATATTCCTAGCACTTAGAAAGGCAGCTGGTCCAGACAGGGCCACCATATTCTACCCTCTAGGCTGTACACAGCACAACTTAAGATGGATCATTCACATGGATTATGATTTGATGAAAATCTCTTGGAGGTTTGCAAAAAAACAGACCTGGATCTGAAAAATGTATTCCTACAATACTTCCATTAATAAAACTATAATATTTCTAGATATGCTAATGCAACAATGTGCTACCAACGTAGCCAGAACATAGGTTAGGTTTCTCAACCTTGGCACTTACGTACTTGGCTAGGTAATTCTTTGCTGTGGAGGCTGTCTATGCATTGTAGGATGTTTAGTAGCATCCCTGGCCTCTACCCACAAGATGCTAGTAGCATAAATTCGCTAGTTTTAACAACCAAAAATGACTCCAGACACTGCAAAATATTTCCTGGGAGTCACAACTGCCCCAAATTGTAAACCACTGGAATGGTCACTTGGGCTTACACCATCTCAGTTTTCTCATCTATAACACACAAAGGCTCAACTTATCAAAGAGGCTCAACATATCATAGTCAGTTCAACAGTACACACTCGTTTACATCATCTGAAGAAACCTCTGGATATTTACACAACTAAGTTTTTTTTGTTTTTTTTTAACCCAATGCTCATTATTTGAATTTAGGGCAACAAAGTGGTATAGCAAAGCAAGCATCAAATCTAAAAACTGAAAGAATTTTCACAAATCTTCACACTATTCATATAACATGCATATAGAAGATATACACAATGTTATTTTGCTCTTTTCCAAAGAAACTGATGCACTGAAAAATTCTGCAAAGTCATAATTAGGAGTTCGATAAATAGAAGAACCTAGATCTTCCAATTGTCATTCCAATATTTTGTGGTACAAGAAAATTATCTCCAGCATGTGGCGCAACACTGAAAACTTATTATATGAAGTATGATAACCTATATAAAGATACTGGGATAGGGAATGCCTTTTTCCTTTAGAAACTGTGGCAGATCATATATTAAAGTTCTCTATTATTCACTTACTCCTTCCCCTCAGAGGAATATAATCCCACCCCATTGTCATTGGACCTAGCTACATGACTGCTTTGGCCAACGGAACATAAGTAAATGTAACACACATCATATATGAGCAGGAACTTTGAATGCAAATGCAATTTGGTTTGTTCTCTGGGACTTTTGCAATCTGCCACAAGAACATGTGCCAACCAGCCTCCTTCAACCTGGGTCCCAGAATGGATTCACAGAGCTGACCTGCAACAGACCGGCAACACAGACTAGTAACATTTTACCTACTGCCCTCATGTATGTTTGTATTGTTGTAAAATCACTGAACTTCTGGAGTATTTAGTTTCTGCAGCAAAAGCAGACTAACACAGGGATGTACTTTTTTGAGTACACAAACATTAAAATACTTACATAACTCTGAATTTCAGTGTATAGGACGTTATAAGTTGTTCCCTCTCCCTCCCTCTCTTTCTCTACACACACACACGCACACACACAGAATCTTTTGCTTTTCTTTAACATTATTCAATATACATATTATGAATCTTTTCAGAGATAAAAAACTTATCAGAACATCTGTCTGCACTGAAGACAGTTGTTTTAAAATTCTCAATTCACATTTCAATATTTAAATACCACAAAGATGGCTCAGTTGGTTGAGCGTCCAACTTCAGCTCAGGTCATGATCTCAGTTTATGAGTTTGAACCCCACATCAGGCTTGCTGCTCTCAGCCTATCAGTGCAAAGCCCACTTTGGATCCTCTGACCCCCTCTCTCTGCCCCTCCTTGGCCTGTGCTCTCCCCAAAATAAATAAATACCTAAAAAATAAAAAAATAAATACCACAAAGATAAGCATAGTATAACTACCAAGTACACAGAATCCAGGAAAAAGTGTTCACAAATCTAGAGAGTTGGAATATAGTAGGCCTGTGTCCTCCAAATTAGTCTTAGTATTCCTTTTATAGTCAAAAAAACACCAAAAAATAAATACTCGTATCTACACGTTTGCCATCAGCAGACTAAAATGTACTCATTTATAAAAGGAATAAGCAAAAAATTAAAGGCTTTATGTAATTTTATTATTATTCTATATGGGAAACCAGAAAGTTTAAAATAATTTCAGCACACAGGAAACACACTTGGAAAAAAAGCTCACATGTTTTTTTACATGACAGAGAAAGGACTGCTTAGTACACATGCCATTGAATACTCATCACCTGCTATTCACAATCTGACCTACTCCAAGGTCTGGCTTCTGTTCCCACTCCTCCACCAAAACAGCTCTTAAGTTCACCAATGACCACCATGTTGCTGGAACCAGTGGTCACTAGCCTATCCTTTTTGTCCACGATTTCTTTAGCAGCAGTAGAAATAAACCAATCGCTGCTCCCTTCCCTCCTTCTTGAAACACTTTTCTTAATTTTTGTGATATTACACTTTCCTGAGTTTCCTCCTACCTTATAGGCTTGTTGTCTTTAGCTTCCTTCCTCTACTTGCTTTCTCTCTTTGAAATGCCCTGTGAATGCTGGTGTTCTTCAAGCTAGATCTTAGGACTCTTAAGTAACCTTAACCATTTCAACAGTTTTAAATATCAGCTACACTGCAGCTACTTCCTAAATAATTACTTCAAGCCTAGGCCACCTAAGGAATGCCACACTCCTACCCAACTATCTTCTAGACACAGCCAGTAAGATGTCTCACATACACTTCCTATTTTTTTGTAAGTTTATTTATTTTGAGAGAAAGAGAATATGAGCAGAGGAGGGGCAGAGAGAGAGGGAGAGAGAGAATCCCAAGCAGGCTCCAGCACGGAGCCCAAAGCAGGTGAGATCGTGACCTGAGCCAAAATCAAGAGTCAGATGCTTAACTGAATGAGTCCCTGTGTTTCATATTTAACACAGCCAAAAGCAAACTTGATCCTCCCATTTATACCTACTTCACCTCTAAACTTATCCTCTAGTTCTTCCCATCTCAAAATACAGATTCTTACCCCAGCAATCTAAATATTCACATCATACCCCAGACTCATTCTTGTCATTTCCTTCTCTTCTCCCTTAACCCATCACATCCAATCTACCAGCAAACTGTCAACTCTATCCCCAAGGCATAGTTCAAATGTATCCACTTCCTGCCAACCAACAATCACCATCAACCCAGAATAAGCTACTCTCATGAATTTCTGTAGCAGCCTTCTGACTCATCCCCAAGTTTCTCTCCCCACCAACAGCCCCCAAAATCTGTCTTCACATCAGAGCCAAAAAGTGATCTTTTCAGAACGTAAATAAGATTCTATCACTCCCTTGCTTAAAACTTTCCAATAGCCTCCAATGTACTTTCTTCCATATCATGGTCTACAAAGGTCCTACTACATTTTTTCCTCATCTCTTACCATCCTCCCCATTATCCACTGACCACACTTCTTAAATATGCCAAGATTTTTTCAGATTCAAGGCGTTGAACACACTACTCCTATTATTCGAAATGCCCTATACATACTTCCTCCTTTCCTCTTCCCTCACTTTCAACCAGCCTTTACTAAGCATTCAGTTACATAATCACTTTTAGAAACTGCCAGAGGTACTACTTATCACCATCAGTTCTTTAAATTAGTTATGGGTATATTCCAGAATAGTTCGATGTGGGGCACCTGGCTAGCTCAGTTGGTAGAGCCTGTAACTCTTGATCTTGGAGTTGTAAGTTTGAGTCCCACCCACATTGGGTGTAGAGATTAAACATAAAATCTTAAAAAAAAAAAAAAAAAAGGAATAGTTCAATGTGTACATTCTAGAAACCCTTGAGAATATTTCTTAATATCGAAAACTTGATAAAAATGTAGAATTCTATCACAACTGGAAATGAAAACAGGCATCAACTATTATCCTATTATATATGACAAAAAATAAATCCAGGGAAATTAAATAACTTGCCTATTTTATAAGGCTAAGTGATAGGTCTTCTGACCCTGTGTTCAGTAAACTAGTCAACCCTCTTCCAATTCTGTTTATTACATTTCCACTTTCTTTAAGATAACCTCAATCATTAAAAAAAAAAAAAAAGTCCTGAAATTCATATGGGATGACAAAGGGCCTCAAAAGTCAAAACAGTCTTGAGAAAGAGCAAAGCTGGAAATATCCCACTTCCTTCAAAACATACTACAAAAGTACAGTAATCAAAATAGTACGGTACTGGCATAAAGACAGACATATATATAAACCAAGAGAACAGAATCAAGAGCCCAGAAATAGATTCATGCATATGTAGTCAAATGATCTTCAGCAAGAACAGCAACACTATATAATAGGAAAGAGACTATACAATCTCTTCAATAAATGGTGCTGGAAAACTGGATTACCTACATGCAAAAGAGTAAAACCGGACCCTTATCTTACATAACATAAAAAAAAAAACAATTCAAAATGACTTAACTCAAAAAAAACTTAAATGTAAGACCTGAAACTACAAATTTCCTTGAAGAAAATATAGAGAAATAGTTTCATAATATTGGTCTTGGCAATGATTTCTTGGGTATGACACCAATAGCACAAATAATAAAAGCAAAAATTAGACAATTTGGAGAATGTCACACTAAAAAGCTACTACATGGCAACAACAGAAAAATCAACAGAATGAAAAGATAACCTACAGAATAGGAGAAAATACCTGCAAACCATATATCTGATAAGGAGTTAATATCTAAAATACATGTAACTCAACAGGGGGTAGGGGGCCTCAATCACTTTATACTGGCTTAAAAAAATGGGTAAAGTATGTGAACAGACATTTCTTCAAAGACACATACTGCTATATGAAAAGGATGCTCAACATCACTAACATCAAAGAAACCTATCACAAAACTACAATGATGTTCCACATCACATCTGTTATGATAGCCATTATCAAAAAAGAAAATAGTAGGTGTTGGCGAGGATATGGAAAAATTAGACCCTTTGTGCTCTATTGACAGGAATGTAAAATGATGCAGCTCCTATGGAAAACAGTATGGAAGTTCCTCAAAAAAAAGTAAAATAGAACTCTTATGACCCAGTAATCCTACTTCTGGGTATTTACGCAAAAGAACTGAAAACATTATTGGTAGCATTATTCACAATAGCCAAGACATGGAAAAAAACCTAAATGTCAATCAGTGGATGGATGGATAAAAGCAATGTGGTATACACCTACAATGGAATATTATTTAGCCTTAAGAAAGAAGCCTCGGGGCACCTGGGTGGCTCAGTTGGTTGAGTGTCCGACTTCAGCTCAGGTCATGATCTCATACTCTGTGAGTTTGAGCCCTGCATCAGGCTCTGTGCTGACAGCTCAGAGCCTGGAGCCTGCTTCAGATTCTGTATCTGCCCCTCTCTCTCTGCCCCTCCCCTGCTCATGCTCTGTCTCTGTATCAAAAATAAATAAAAACATTTAAAAAAAAAAAAAGAAAGAAGCCTCATCACATGTTACAACATGCACAAACTTTGAGGATATGATGCTAAATGAAATAAGCCAGTAATAGAAAGCAAGATACTGTATGACTCCACTTATACAAGGTGTCTAAAGTGGTCAAACTCATAAAAGCAGAAAGCAGAATAGTGGTTGCCAAGGGCTAGCAAGGGCAGAGAAAAATGGGGAGTTGCTATTCAATGGCTATAGAGTTTCAGTCATGTAAGATGAAAAAGTTCTAGAGATCTAATGTGCATATAGTTAGCAATAATGTACCATACACTTAAAAAATGTGTTAAGAGGGTAGATTTCATGTTGTGCTCACTATAATAAAAAGGAAAAAAAAAAAAAAAAAAGATAACCCCAGTCACTCATCCAAGCTTAGTAACATTGCTTAGGCCTTAGCAGCAAATGAGGAAAACAGCTGGCTCAGCTTGGATAGGGAAATCTTAGTTGCTAGTACTTATTACAGTAAAATGCAGCAAGAAGGCAAGGTCTTAAGTGTTGATACAAGTTCTTGACCCAGATTATCTGGTCAACTTTTTTAAAAAAAATAATAATGCTGGCTTAAAAGCCAAATTGTATCACATGTAGTGTAGGCAAACAGCTTTTTTTTTTTTTTAATCCTACTAATCTGTCCTGTGTATGTATGGGTATATACACCCACATGCATGCAAATAATCCTTCACCATAGTACAACCTAGCCAAGAAGATAAAGCTGACTTATAAAGAAAGTGTTACCAAGAACAGAAGAAATACTTTAAATTTCCTATTCTGTACCTATACTGCTACAATGCTCTGATGAAATTCTTATAAAAGACCTGAAAGGACAAGACAACCCTCTGGAGTTCAAACCAACACCACTATTACCCACACAACCAATGTATGTCTTAGGACGGTACAGATGCAATTTGGAGTAGAGGCTTTCAAAATGTTTTTAGCTACAACTCACATGTATGTATTTTTCATATCTGTATACATTATCTATATAAAACTAAACAATTTCATCAAATAACATAGTTTAAATGAACATTACTACATATATGCACCTCTTTGTTCTATTTTGCTGCTTAATATTTTAAACACAGCGTACAGTACCAAAATTTCACAAACCACTAATGGACACAACCTAGTTTTAGAAACATTGTACTAGACCCACAACACTGAACACATGCTACGTGATTCAAAGTTACAAAGCATATAGCTAAATATCTATAATAAGAGCTTATAGTATACAAATATTTTACTATATTTTTTAATAGTTATTTATTCTTGAGGGAGAGAGAGCATGAGCAGGGGAAGGACAGAGAGAAAGGGAGACAGAGGATTGGAAGCAGGCTCTGCACTGAGAGCAGAGAGCCTAATGCAGGGCTCAAACTCACAAACTGTGAGATCGTGACCTGAGCTGAAATCAGATGGTCAACCAACTGAGCTAGCCAGGTGCCCCTATAATAAGGACTTTCTGATGCTGTTCACAAACACTTATGCCTTTGCTCTCTAGGTAGATGTGCTTAAATAATTTAAAAGCTGCTCTTTTCTCTGGGAAGTAAAAGGAAAAATTAAAACCTACCTTCTGTTCCCAGAATTCTAATGACTCCCAAGGTATGCACTGGAGAAAAACCATATTTGGAGAAGCAGTTCCAGCACAGAGTTAGAATTTCTCCAAAATTATAAATGATAATGTCGTAACTAAAATACAGTTTATGGGTGTCTGGGTGGCTCAGTCGGTTAAGCAACCAACTTCGGCTCAGGTCATGCTCTCACGGTCATGGGTTCAAGCCCCACGTAGGGCTCTGTGCTGACAGCTCAGGGCTTAGAGCCTGCTTCGGATTCTGTGTCTCCCTCTCTCTCTCTACCCCTCATCTGCTTGCTCTCTGTCTTTCTCTCAAAAATAAATAAAACATTTTTAAAAATTAAAAAATAAATAATAAAGTTGAATTATAAAGACTAAATAGTAACTACAAAAACCCATTTCCCTTCTCAAACAAAATAAAGCAGATAAAGTATGATTTTAAGTGTCAGCAGAAAAGGATTGTAAAATCAAAGAATACCTAGCCAATTTAAAAATGGGACTTCAAATCATCTTGAACAAAAACAAAAACAAATATGCTCAAGATTCCTTTTCAAAACCCCATCCTCTCTCCAGCAATGTCCCATACATTTTTTTTAATATCCTCCTTCCAACCACATTCCCATAAACTTTGTTTTACTTACCATCCTTCCCCCTTTAACTTACTTTTTTATGATACGAAGAAAGAACAGATGCCTCTAAAATAGGCTCCAAATTTCCTTGGTGGTTGTCATTATCACTTTTCCTTGTACCATCAAGTTGGTGCCCTTTTCTGAGCCTTATATCTGGCTCTGGAGTCCTGCTGCACCCCAATCGGTTTTCTGCTGTCTGGTTCATGGGACAATCAAGCCTTTCTTACAAAGAGATGTTTCTTTCTGTCCCTTCTTCTTGGGAGGATGGATTTTCTGGATACTGAGTTGACTCTAAGGAGAGGAAAGTTATGAATTAACATATTTTAAATAAACACATTAAATGAGTGCTGGAGGAAGATACAGGTTATGTTATACACTCAAACAAAAGAATGCTAAGCAATCATTAAGAAAAATAAAACAATGTATATAATATCTAGGAAAGATTGCCAAAATCTATTTGTAAATAAAAAAAAAGCAGTATACAAGACAATGCAGATAATGTTCCCAGAAGTTATAAAACTATAACTGTATATGTACACAGAGTAATTATTGGAAAATACTCAAAACTGTGCTTGGTACACAGAGAAGAAGTTATGGTCTCAAGTGAGAATTCAAATTGGACTAAAAATCGGCCAACTATTTGTTTAACAAATCATTTTGTTCTGTCTGCATTTTTTTTTTTTTTTACAATATGCCATTACTGTTTCAAATATACATACTATTTTACAATATACCATTACTTTTTCGATGAAAAACATACCTATCTGCAGAAAGAATACAGCTGGGTCTTACATATCTAATCTCATTTAAACATCACAATGACCCTACAGAGTATATTTTTTGTGTTTCTACTTTTCAGGTAAGGAAACAAAAATTCACCATACTTTGTATGAAACAGGACAAAGTCTGTGACTTTTATAGCACATATTATTGGTAATATTTTGCATATAAATTGCTTAAACATCTGACATTTCAGTATTTGAGTTGTTTTGAATTCTAACTAGACTACTCTGGAAGGCAAGAAACTCAGGACCAGAGAGAGCATACTCCTTTTACATTCCTTGAGTTCCCAGAAAGTACTATGCACATGAATGTTTAATGAATATATGATAAATAATATTTAAATGTTCTTTGTGTAAAAACACTTCCAGAAATCATCACTATCTCTCTAAACTAGACTGTAGTACGTTTCCTAGGTGTTAAATTATTTCAAGTCCTTGACCCTCTTAACTCACATGCAAAACTTAATTTAGACATGTAGTTATATACACTAATAAGGTCATTATCACAGCCAATCCAACTAGAAACACTAAAACATGATAAAGCGAGGGTATGTGTTATGCTATAAATCCCATGAGATTCAAAGTTCTTACTGGGGAAAAGGAGGAGTAGGGCAAAGTGGAAGGCCTGGATATTATAAAAAGAAGGTAAAATGTGGATCTGGTTTTCATATATATGGGTACTAAAACTAAGAATCAGTCCTAGAATTCAAACTGGACTAAAAATTAGCCAACTATACGTTTAACAAATCATTTGAGTTTGCTTCAGGATTTCTCTAAGGGCTTTCAAAGTTCTGGAGCAAGAACAAATACAAATCTTTAAGGATCACCAAAACTTAGCACATTCCTATCACATAAGGACCTAAGCAAGCATATTAATAATATTGAGATTATAAACTATGCTATTAATGCCAAATTCTGAAAGAGAAAACAATGTTAATGATTTCTGTTTATTTATGTACACTTCACAAAGCTATTTCACACCCACCATTTCATTTTGTTTCAGGGAAGAGGAAGCTAACATTTACTGCAGATCAACAATTCAACAAAGTTAAATTCCATACCAGAGAATTTACAGGTGGTATCTCACATAACCCTAATATATAGCCCCCTGGGATATTTTATCTCTGATTTTATAGATGTGGAAACTGAGACCTGGAGATTAGTTAATTTATTCAAGACCATTAGTCAAGAGGAGCAGCTGGAATTTATATCCAGGTCTTTCTGGCCTGCACAATATCCATGTTCTTTCTATACCCAAAAGATTAAGATTGGGGGGAAAAAAAGATAAAAACTTGAACCCTAAAGTCATTTGGCTCATATGGCAAGTAAACTACAGAATCAGAATCTTTATTCACAAATTGTAGCAAGTAAAATAAAGTTTACTGCAAAGTAGCCTTGAAATATGACCACACTAAACTTCTCATAAGTGGGAGCTATACATGGAGGAGTATTGCTCATTTATGAGAATATAAATGGAATGTTCTATTAAGTTAGAATTGTTTTGTAATCCACAACTCAGAAAAAAAAAAAAAGCAAATAATAAGAAATAAGTTTTCCAGGGGCACAGTCGACTAAGCTCTCTGATTTCAGCTTAGATCATGATCTCGTGGTTTGTGAGTTTGAGTCTTGCGTCCAGCTCTGCACTGACAGTATGAAGTCTGCTTGGGATTCTCTTCTGTCTCCCTCTCTTTCTGCCCTTCCCCTCGCTCACCAGCACTCTCTCGCAAAATAAATAAACAGAAAAGAAAAGAGAAAAAAGAAAAAGGAAAGGAAAGGAAAGGAAAGGAAAGGAAAGGAAAGGAAAGGAAAGGAAAAGGAAAGGAAAAGGAAAGGAAAAGAAAGGAAAAGAAAGGAAAAAGGGAAGAAGGGGAAGGAAGGGAAAAGGGAAGGGGAAGGAAGGGAAAGGGGAAGGGAGAGTAGAGTGGCAGGAGCAGGGAGGAGGAAGAAAATCTTAGGTCTGTCCCACCAAATATCTTATAGATCTTCTGCTGCATGGCCTTCATAAAAGAAACACCATGACAACTGGACTTACTCCTAGAATGAAAGACTAGTTCAATACAGATAAATCCATCAATGTAATACATCACATTAATAAAATGAAGGAAAAATACATAAGCATCACAACTGATTCAGAAAAAACACTTGACAAGATTCAACACCTTTTCATGATAAAAACACTCAGTAAAACAGGAAGAGAAGGAAATGTTCACATAAGTCATATATGAAAAAAACCATAGCAAACGTCATAATAGTGAAAGACTTAAAACTTTCTCTAAGATCAGAATTTTGTACTTCGTGAATCTGTTCCAATATAAATTTAATAATTCTAAAAATTAATAAAAAATGAAAATAGTCACAAGCACTAAATATAGTTTTTACTACCAAAATCATTAAGTATAGGTACCTTTTAAGATTTTCCAAGTATTCAGGGGTGCCTGGGTGGCTCAGTAGGTTAAGTGTCTGGCTCAGGTCATGATCTCACAGTTCGTGGGTTCGGGCCCCACACTGGGTTCTGTGCTGGCAGCTCAAAGCCTGAAGCCTGCTTTGGATCTGTGTCTCCCTCTCTCTCTGCCCCTCCTCTGCTCATGCTCTCTCTCTTTCTCTCCCTCAAAAATAAGTAAACATTAAAAAAAATAAAATTTTCCAAGTATTCAGAACATAAAAGAAAATTAAGCATTCCTTTCTGCATTGTTTTCTTTTTTAGAGAGAGAAGCGCACGCACTTACAAGCAGGGGAGACGGGCAGAAAGAGAGAGAAAGAGGGAGAGGGAGAGGGAGAGGGAGGGGAAGAGGGAGGGGAGGAGAGGGAGGGAGGGGGAGAGGGAGGGAGGGGGAGAGGGAGGGAGAGAGAGAGAGAGAGAGAGAGAGAGGGAGAGAGGGAGAGAGAGAGAGAGAGGGAGAGAGAGAGAGGGAGGGAGGGAGGGAGGGAGAGAGAGGGAGAGGGAGAGAGAGAGAGAGAGAGAGAGAGAGAGAGAGAGAGAGAGAATCTCAAGCAAGCTCGACACTCAAGTGTAAAACGCGACACGGGGCTCAATCCCATGACCTTGGGATCACGACCTGAGCCAAGGTCAAGAGTCTGACACTCAAACGAGCCACCCAGGCACCCCACCTTTCCATATTTTATATAAACTGTCCTATAACCTCTGAGTCTGAAACAATTAAAAGACTGATCATGAAATGACAACTCCAAAGGTCACATTTTTAATGTAATAAAAAAAAGTTACATTATTTTATATATATAACTTTTGTACATAGTATAGCCTATTCATCACATACAGCTCTCTTAAGCCAGACCTTTATACAGATAGAAATCACCAAAAATGATCAATTTTTAGTTTTAACAATTCAAAATAACACCTACCAATAACAGTATGTGGATATCTGAGTTAGATGTTTCACAGAATTTGAGCTATTGCCTGCCAATGCCACTTGACAAATTTGGGGCTGTCATAAATCTCTTTTCACAAGCAGTATTTTTTAATGATTCTCTAAGAGCTGTACTTTGCAAATGCCTTTAGAATTGCTATAATCTCGGGGCACCTGGGTGGCGCAGTCGGTTAAGCGTCCGACTTCAGCCAGGTCACGATCTTGCGGTCTGTGAGTTCGAGCCCCGCGTCAGGCTCTGGGCTGATGGCTCAGAGCCTGGAGCCTGTTTCCAATTCTGTGTCTCCCTCTCTCTCTGCCCCTCCCCCATTCATGCTCTGTCTCTCTCTGTCCCAAAAATAAATAAACGTTGAAAAAAAAAATTAAAAAAAAAAAAAAAAGAATTGCTATAATCTCTAGGGGAGGAGTCAACATGGTGGAGAAGTAGGGGGACCCAAAGTTCCCTCATCCCTCAAACACAGCAGTATTAAGGCCAGAAGACTGGGAATTCCAGGAATCTGAGCTACAGTGACAGAAACATCTCCAGGGACCCATGGGACAACTAGGCAGGCTATAGGTGTGTGATTGCAAACTAGGAGAGATAAAACGGGTGGCACAGGCATAGCCGGGAGGTTTCCCCTCGGTGGAAAGACAAAAGGAAGAGAAAGGGAGGCTGTGGAAATGTAGGACTGTATTTGGACAAGAGAAAAACCACAGACCTGGGAACAGAAAAAAAAGGAACCAATTTCTACCTCATTCTAGGGTGGCAGGGCTTTCTCCAGACTGGAGCCACCCTGTGCACACACCTGGGGAGGAGGGGAGCCAGCCCCAGTCTCCGTAGCCAGCTCAGAGGCACAGTCAGAGACAACAATCCTCTCCCTTGAATGCTGTGGGAAGAAGGCAAAAAGCCATTCCAAGAACAAAAGACTCTGCAGGTTCCTGCCAGCCAGAGGCCCCTTACCAGCTGAGCAGAGTAGTGCTACCCCAGAACTGGGGCGCAGAGCAGGATCCTTTAAGACGTCCAACAAACCTGCTCACTCATGCCCGCCTAGCACTGTGAGGAGCCAGAGGCCCTTTGTTGGCTTCTGGAGTGGCACTTCCCTGGAACCAGGGCACTTGGAGCGGGATCCTTTAAGATATCGGGGTTTGAATCCCAGCCAAGCACTTTGGAGGTGCAGGAGACTGTGGAGCACACTTGCCCAGCACAGTGAGGATGGCCTGAACAGAGTGGTTTGGGACACCCGGTCCAGGGGGAAAGAGACTGGGATATCGCCATTTTTCTCCCCATCACCAACAAGGTGGGGCTTCAGGGAATGGATGAGGGGCCCACAGTGGAGGCGGGACCACCTACACCAAACCACACCCCTCTGAGCCTGGTAACTGCATGTCTACCTGAGCAAGATTGACAATGACCAGACCAGACAGACCCTCCTCCAGACCAGCACTGCCACCAGTTCCAAGGCACCATCAGATACCAGTCCAGCATTTTTGCATTTTCTGATTTGATTCTTGCAATTCTTATTTTATATATACATATAAAATAATATGTATCTTTTTCCTTCTTCCTTTTCTTCTGCTTATTCCTTCCCCTCTCTATTCTGGTTACTAAGGTTATTGAGTTGTTTAAGCAGACATTTTTAATCTATTCTTTTTACACCTCTTCTGTATCTCCTTCTTTATTTTCCTCTCTCTCTCTCTCTCTCTCTCTCTCTCTCTCTGGATTAAGCCGTATAGTTTCTCTGATTCTCTGCCTGGTCAATTTTTTTTTTGTTTGTTTTCTTTTTCCCTACCCGTCATTTCTCTTTTTGTATGGGATAGCCTTCTTCTACCACACCCCCCTTTTTCTTTTTTTTAAATTTTTTCCAGGGCTACTTCGATGAACAAATCAAAGCTTACCTGGTGGAAGGCCCAAACCACCACTACAAGTAGGAAGATAAAGCACCCAGAGTCACAACAACAGACAGCACGCAACACACTCCAAAAACACCTCCTAAAGGACCAGGCCCTGGATAGTGTATGACCCCATTTTAATATAATAGTGCTTCCAGGTGTAGGACACATAATAAGCTTTTAAAACACATAAGGTACAGAAAACTACCCAAAATGAAAAAATGGAAGAATTCTCCTCAAAAGAAATTCTAGGAAGAAATGACAAGAGAGGAAGAAATGACAGCTAGAGATTTTAGATTAATAGTCATAAGATTAATAGCTGGGCTTGAAAAAAGTGTAGAAGACAGCAGAGAATCTATTGCTGCAGAGATCAAGGAACTAAGGAATAGTCACAATGAATTCAGAAATGCTGTAAATGAGGTTCAAAATAAACCAGACGCAGTGACATCAAGGATGGAGAAAGCAGAGGGGAGAATAAGTGAAACAGAAGATAAAATTATGGAAAACGATGAAGCCAAGAAAGAGATAAGAAAATACCACACCACAAGGGGAGAATTAGAGAACGAAGTGATTCAATGAAACGTAGCAATATCCATATCATAAGAATTCCTAAAGAAGAGCAAGAAAAGGGGGCAGAAGGTTTATTTGAACACAATTATAGCTGAGAACGTCTCTAATTTGGGGAAGGAGGCAGACATCCATATCCAGGAGGCACAAAGAACTCCCTTCAGATTTAACAAGAATAAGTCTTCTCCAAGGCATTTCATAGTGAAATTGGCAAAATACAAAGATAAAAAGGTAATTCTGAAAGCAGCCAGACACAAACAGCCCTTAATCTACAAGGGTAGATACATAAGGGTAGTAGCAGACCTGTCCACTGAAACTTGGCAGGCCAGAAGGGGGGGGGGGGGGGGGCAGGAAATATTCAATGTGCTGAATAGGAAAAATATGCAGCCAAGAATCCTTTATCCAGAAAAGCTGTTATTCAGAATAGACGGAGAGATAAAGGTTCCCAGACAAAAAATTAAGGAGTTCATGACCACTAAACCAGCCCTGGAAGAGATCCTAATGGGGACTCTGTGAGTGGAATGCTACAAAGACCACAAGGGACCAGAGACATCACCACAAGCATTAAACCTACAGATAACACAATGACTCTAAATCCATATCTTTCAATAATGCTGAATGTAAATCAACTAAATGCTGCAATCAAAAGATACAGGGTATCAGAATGGATAAAAAAACAAGATCCATCTATATGCTATCTATGAGAGACTCATTTTAGACCTGAAAACACCTTCAGATTGAAAGTGAGAAGATGGAGAACCATTATCATGCTACTGGAAGTCAAAACAAAGCTGGAGTAGCCATACTTAGACAAACTAGATTTTAAACTAAAGGCTGTAACAAGAGATGAAAAAGGGCATTATATCATAATTACAGGGTCTATCCATCAAGATAAGCCAACAATCACAAATGTTTACACCCCCAACTTGGAGGCACCCAAATATATAAATCAATTAATCACAAACATAAGCAATCTTATTGGTAAGAATACAGTAATTGCAGGGGACCTTAATACTCCACTTACAACAATGGACAGATCATCTAGGCAGAAAATCAATAAAGAAATAATGGCCTTGAATGATACACTGGACCAGATGGATTTGACAGATATATTAAGAACTATTCATCCAAAAGCAGAATACACATTCTTCTCAAGTGCACATGGAACATCCTCCAAGATAGATCATATACTGGGTCACAAAATAGCCCTCAATAAATATAAAAGAACTGAGATCATACCATGCATATTTTCAGATCACAATGCTATGAAACTTAAAATCAACCACAAGAAAAAATTTGGAAAACCCCCAAATGCATGGAGGTTAAAGAACATTTCTTCAGAAAAAGAACCAAGCAATTAAAGAAGAAATTTAAAAATATACAAAAGCAAATGAAAATGAAAACATGACAGTCCAAAGGCAGTCTTAAGGGGAAAATACATTGCCATCCAGGCCTATCTCAAGAAACAAGAAAAATCTCAAACACAAAATCTAACCATACACCTAAAGGAACTATAAGCACAACAGCAAAGAAACCCCAAAGCCAGCAGAAGAAGAGAAATAATAAAGATTAGGGCAGAAATAAACAATATAGAATTAAAAAAAAAAAAAAAAAAAAACCAGCAGAACGGATCAATGAATTTAAGAGCTGGTTTTTTGGAAAAATAAACAAAACTGATAAACCCCTAGCCAGAATTCTCAAAAAAAGAGAACCCAAATAGATGAAATCACGAATGAAAGAGGAGCGATCACAACCAACACCACAGAAATATAATTATTAGAGAATACTATGAAAAAGCATGCCAACAAACTGGACAACCTGGAAGAAATGGACAAATTCCTAGACACCCACACACTACCAAAACTCAAACAGGAAGAAATAGAAAATTTGAAAAGACCCATAACCAACAAAGAAATTCAATCAGTTATCAAAAATCTCCCAACAAATAAAAGTCCTGGGATGACTTCCCAGGGGAATTCTACCAGACATTTAAAGCAGAGTTAAATCTCTATCTTCTCAAGCTGTTCCAAAAAACAGAAACGGAAGGAAAGCTTCCAGACTCATTCTATGAAGCCAGCATTACAGTGATTCCCAAACCAGAGAACCCACTAAAAAGGACAATTACAGTCCAATATCACTCAGGAACATGGATGAAAAAATTCTCAACAAGATACTTGCAAATCGAACTCAACAGTATATTAAAAGAATTATTCACCATGATCAAGTGGGATTCATTCCTGGGCTGCAGGGATGGTTCAATACTTGCAAATCAATCCATGTGATACATCACATTAATAGAATAAAGGATAAGAACCATATGATCCTATCAACAGGTGCAGAAAAAGCATCTGACAACATACAGCATCCTTTCTTAATAAAAACCCTCAAGAAAATCGGGATAGAAGGAACATATATCATAAAAAGCCCATGAAAAGCCCATAGCCAATATCATCCTCAATGTGGAAAACCAGAGTTTTCCCCAAAATCAGGAACATGACAGGAACACGGCAGGAATGTACTCTCACCACTGTTGTTTAACATAGTGTTGGAAGTCCTAGCCTCAGCAGACAACAGAATGAAATAAAGGGTATCCAAATTGGCAAAGAAGTCAAACTTTCACTTTTCGCAGATGACATGAGACTCTACATGGAAAACCCGTAAGACTCCACCAAAAAGCTGCTAGAAATGATATGTGAATTCAGCAAAGTCACAGGATACAAAATCAATGTACAGAAATCAGCTGCATTTCTATACATCAACAATAAAGCAACAGAAAGAGAAATCAAGAAATTGAGCCGATTTACAATTGCACCAAGAACCATAAAATACCTAGGAATAAACCTAACCAAAGATGTAGAAGATCTGTATGCTGAAAACTATAGAAAACTTATGAAAGAAACTGAAGACACAAAGAAATGGAAAAACATTCCATGCTCATAGATTGGGAGAAAAAATATAGTTAAAATGTCAATACTACCCAAAGCAATCTACACATTCAATCCCAACCAAAACTGCACCAGCATTCTTCTCAAAGCTAGAACAAACAATTGTAAAATTTATATGGAACCACAAAAGACCCCGAATAGCCAAAGTAATGTTGAAAAAGAAAACTAAAGCGGAGGCATCACAATCCCAGGCTTTAGCCTCTACTACAAAGCTGTAATCATCAAGACAGTACGGTATTGGCACAAAACAGACACATAGACCAATGGAATAGAACAGAGAACCCAGAACTGGACCTACAAATACATGCCCAACTAACCTTTGACAAAGCAGGAAAGAGTATCCAATGGAATAAAGACAGTCTCTTCAGCAAATGGTGCTGGAAGAACTGGACAGCAACATGCAGAAGAATGAACTGGACCACTTTCTTACACCATACACAAAAACAAACTCAAAATGGATGAAAGACCTAGATGTGAGACAGGAAACCATCAAAACCCTAGAAGGGAAAACAGGCAACAACTTCTTTGACCTCAACCGCAGCAACTTCTTACTCAACCCGTCTCTGAAGGCAGGAGAAATAAAAGCAAAAATTAAATATTGGGACCCCCTCAAGATAAAAAGCTTCTGCACTGCAAAGGAAACAATCAACAAAACTAAAAGATAACCGACAGAATGGAAGAAGGTATTTGCAAATGACTTACAGATAAAGGGTTAGTATCCAAAATCTATAAAGAACTTATCAAACTAAACACATGAAAAATAATTCAGTGAAGAAGTGGGCAGAAGACATGAATAGACACTTTTCCAAAGAAGACATCCAGATGGCCAACAGACACAAGAAAAGATGCTTAACATCACTCATCATCAGCGAAATACAAATCAAAACCACAATGAGATACCACCTCACACCTGTCAGAGTGGCTACAATTAACTCAGGAAACAACAGATGGTGGCAAGGATGCACAGAGAGGATCTCTTTTGCACTCCTGGTGGGAACACAAACTGGTGCAGCCTCTCTGGAAAAGTGTGGAGGTGCCTCAAAAAATTAAAAATAGAACTATCCTATGACCTAGGCAATTGCACTACTAGAAATTTATCCAAAAGATACAGGAGTGCTAATTCATAGGGCCATTTATACCCCAATATTAATAGCAGTACTTTCAACAATAGCCAAATCATGGAAAGAGCCCAAATGTCCATCAACTGATGAATGGATAAAGAAGATGTGGTTTATATATACAATGGAATACTACTTGGCAAAGAGAAAGAATGAAATCCTGCCATTTGCAATGACACGAATGGAACTGGAAGGTATTATGCTAAGTGAAGCAAGTCAGTCAGAGAAAGAGATATCATATGTTTTCACTCATAGGTGGAACTTGAGAAAATTAACAGAAGACCATGGGGGAAGGTAAGGGGAAAAAATTGTTTCAAACAGAGAGGGAGGCAAACACATAAAAGACTCTTAAATACAGAGAACAAACTGAGAGTTGGTGGGGGGGGACAGAGCAGAGATGGAAATGAGTGATGGGCACTGAGGAGGGCACTTGTTGGGATGAGCACTGGATGTTGTATGTAAGCAATAAAGCACGGGAATCTACCCCCGAAACCAAGAGCACACTGTATACAATGTATGTTAGCTAACTTGACAATAAATATTTAAAAAAAAAAAAAAAAAAAGGAAAGAAAGAATTGCTACAATCTCCCTGAATAAGAAAGTAACACAACTAAACCCTTCAATTCCCTACTTTTCATAAGGAAAATAAAACAAAACTTGGTGGTCTTGAGATAAAGAAGGCTGCTATCATATTAACCTTACTTTTGTACATTCCATTCAGAACCTCGAATTACTAAATGCTTTCTTCTAGTAGGTGCCTATCTTATGGCTGGGGGACCTAAGCCTCAGAGGTAGAGATCTAACAACGGAAGTAAGTAGCAAAAATCAGATCCAGATCTCACAACTGACCCCCAATGAGTTCAAATTCTTGGTATTAGAATGTTTCAATTCTCAAAAAGACCATCTTAATCTATTAAAGCTCATCTTTACCTATCATTATGTTATATACCATACCTACTTTCACCTAAGGGCTGTTCCACTTTAAAAACATTTACCTTGGAATAAAGAGCTCTATCTCTAAAGAAAATCACTTAATGGCATTCATGGTCATTCCATTAAACCTGACATTTATTATTTTATAAGACTCTCCAAGGCTTTTTAGTTCCAGACAGGTTATTTGTCCCAAAGGTACACTTTCTGGCAAAGTATGAATGCCCTACATGTTTTCTAGTGATTCCTAGCCTGTCAGTTGGCCACTGAATTAAATAAACCAAACCACTGTTTATTAACCTTATATTTTCCTGCTTAATGATTTAAGGCTTTACCTTTCTAAGTTATACTCTTCAACTTGCTGATTCAACAATCAACTTGCTAATACTATAGATTTACTTGCCTTAGAGGATAGTATTACACAACATTATTGCTAAAGATATTCCTCCCTTATCTCAAATCGCCATATCCAATCCATTAGCAAATGGTATAGATTTTACCTCCAAAATACCTCTCAAATTATTTCCATTTCTTTTCCTTTCCTCTGTCACACTTCTTAAGCCAGGTTATCCAGTATTCTCTGACCAAGAATACTTTTGATAGGGGCACCCAGGTGGCTCAGTTCATTAAGTATCCGACTCCTGATTTCAGCTCAGGTCATGATCTCAGGGTTCATGAGTTCAAGCCCCGCATTGGTCTCTGTGCTGACAGCACAGAGCCTGCTTGGGATTCTCTCTCTTCCTTTCTCTCTGGCCCTTTCCCACTCACGCTCACTCGCTCTCAAAATAAATAAACTTAAGAAAATAAAATTTAATTTGAAAAAAAAAAGCATACTTTTGATAATCCCCTAATGGGTCTCCCTGTCTTATACCTACAGTCCTCTATACAATGGCCAAAGTGCTCTTTCAAACAGAAAAATCATACCAATTATCCCACTAAAATCCTTCCAGTACATTTTATTCCTTGTGCAAAGGAAAACCAAAATCTTTTCCATAATCTCCACAAGGTCCTTCATGATTTTGCCCCTGTCAATCTTTCCAATTTAACTCATAAAGCTCACTCATCGGTTCACTTACTCTTTTAATCCTTGTCTATACCAATCTTGATCATCATCAGGACCTGGAAAAAGACCTGATCCCTAGAGTCACCTTTTGTAAAAACTCTTACATGACCATTCTTACCTAACACAGCATTACCCCATCCTCCATACCAGTCACTGATAGCACTTTACACTGTTTAATTTCCTTCATAGCACTTCCCACTCTCAAATCATATTTTTACTTGTTCCCTTTCTTATTATCTATCTTGCCCCACTAAACCATCAGTTCCAAAAGTGTTAAACCTGGTCTGTCCTGTTCACCACATGTATCTCTAACAGTGTCTGTCATATAGCACACCCTCAAAATTTATTTATTTCTCTTTCAACTCAATTACTGCCCCTTCCCTCCCCTCCTCCCCAAAAGAAGCCTTTATGGAAGTTATTTTCCCCACCAAAAAAAAAAAAAAAAAAAAAAAAAAGAATTTTTATGGCAGTATAAAATTAAACAAGAAATCTTGAAGAGAATCTCTTTCAAAAAATGTTATTCTTTAAAACAAGTGACCTACCCCCAAATATATTTGAGATGGGTTTTTTATTGTTACTAATTAATGTAACTATTTAGTCTTATTTTTAAGAAAAATATTCCTTTGCTCTTAAAAGGAAATAGAAATCTGAAGAGTTAATAGAGAAAAAAATCCATGAAAATGGCTTCATCATTCAACACAGAAGAAAATCTTGTCTCTTAAATGTACCCACTCCATTAATAAGCATGCTTATGAAGCTGCCAGATAGTTTTGAGTAGCAGAGTTTATCCACCCTCAAAAGGTGATGGTGGGAAGAAAGGAGAAACCAGCATAACTAGCAATTTGAGATAAGATGGTTTCTGCTGGCTGGAGAATTCACCTAATATAGTATTTTATTCTTTTAGGTTCTGGAATTCTTCCAGACACACTTTAAACAAAAACAGTAAGAGAGGGAGGAAAATACAAACTCCCTAGGCAGGGGGATAAAGGGTTGTTTTGTTTTCTCTAAAACAAGAAATGATAGAATTGGAGCTTTATTGGCTGACATGACAAATTAAATACAATTTGTAAATAAAACAAAGTAATAAAACTCATCAAGGTGTGCCCATAAGGGAATAACACATTAAAATCAAGTAGTGATAATATTCTAACATTTACTTCCACCACTGAATAGGAAAAAAAAAATTTTTTTTAAGTGAATTTGACACCTGAAAACTCTAATAAGACACTGACCAAATCTTAAATTCCAAGTATGAATATGGAAAAGTGTTGGAGTAATGCTGTCTTTAAAAGTCAGTATAACAAACCGTGTTTTTTGCATTATAGGAAAACTAATCACTCACTGACTTCTTTAAGGACCCATACTTCTATTTGGTAAACTTGGAAATTATTATAACTAATACCATGAAGACAACTAGGTACCAACTCTAGAGGGAATGGACTAATTTTGAAACAATTCAGCAGAAAACCTAAAGCCTGGTAACAAACATACATTTTCTATATGACAAATTATTAATACTCTTTGCTTAAAAAAAAAATCCCCAAGTATCTTGGGTACTCTCTTTAAAAACAAAAACAAATACAACTTCAACTATGAAAAGCACACTGAAATATACTTAAACGATCTGTCTGAAGAACAAGTATTTAGACATTGAATATCTAACAAAAGGAGACCACCATTTCAAACAGAAATAAATATACATTATTTAATATAAACATATGATGTCAAGTATCCTTTATCTGATTTATTCTTCATAACCACTGTAAAGATTCAATACTTCCCATCTACAGCTGAGGAATCTGAGGCTCAGACAGGTTGAGCAGGTAACTCAAAGCCTCACAGCTGGCAAATGGAAAAAGAGAGTTCAAACTCAGGTGTTTCACACTTTCCAGTCAGCTATGATGCTCTAAGTGGAAATGAAAATAGACCAACAATATGCACAGTAACTCTGACCAAATTCTTTGTGCCAAAAATAGGGTGCAAGGTTTAACTAGAAATATATTTTCCTGATTTTAAGTTTATTTAGTTATTTTGAAAGAAAGAGAAAGCACACATGGGGGCAGGGTAGAGAGAGACAGAGAGAGAGAATCCCAAGCAGGCTCTGCGCTCAGCAAGGAGCCCAAGACAGGGCTTGATCTCACAAGTGTGAGATCACGACCTGAGCCAGTATCAAGAGTCACACACTTAACCGAATGAACCACTCAGGTGCCTCTGTATTTTCCTAACTTTAAATTTCTATATTTGAAATGCAGCTCCAAAAAATCTAATTTAATAACCTACAAAAAAAAATTTTGATTCAGTAATTCTATTGATATTGATATTTAAAACTTGCAAAAAAAGAAGTTAATGCAGGTCTCAAGAGTCTAATTACTCTTAGGGCCATCTCCAAGAGCATGCTATATCAAGGAAATCCTGTTTCCCCACCTATAAAAAGCAGTATTTGTGAAAAAAATCTTATTTAATTACACTAAATGCACATTTAGTGTTCTAAAGTAATCAAGAACAGAAGATACAGATAACAAACATTAATTTTTGAACAAAAAAAACCACAGTATCACCACTTTCTTAAGGGAAACCATTGAGAAGCTTAAAAGCTAAACAGTTAGACCTTGGAATTACACATAACCTGGTATTACTCTTGTTTAGATAGCAATATAAACTGCAGTAAACCTCAAATCTACATAGAACAAGACCTGCAGACCTGGTTATATACCAAGAATTATCTAAAAAACAGCCATGACTCCTTGACCTAAAATCCTACTCTTTCAAATTTCTCTTTGAAACTGATACTAAAGCAATACAAAAACAGGAAAATCCATATGCACAAAGGTATTTATTTTGGGGAGGAAAAAAAGCAATTAACCACTGTTGTGTTTTTTTATTAGAATATTAAATAACATTTAGAAATGTACGAACAGTTTATTTATGGTATCTTAAAATTAAAGAACAAGATAAAATGCTTATCACAATTAGATAAAAATAAGCTTTACAGCTATATAAAAATGTGTGTGTATAATACAAAAGTTTAAAAGGCAATTTACCAAAATGAGTTGAAAACTTACGTCCATGCAAAAAGCTACACAAATAGTTTATAGTAGCTTTATTCACAATTGCCAAAAGTTGTAGCAACCACATGTTCTTCAATAGGTGAATAAACTATGATACATCAATACAACAAAACATTACTCAATAAAAAAAAAAAACAAGCTATTAAGTCATGCAAAGAAACTTACATAGAGGAAATTTTGCTAAATGGAAAGAAGCCATTTTAAAGGCTACATACTATATGATTTCAAAGCTGACATTCTGAAAAAGGCAAAATTAGGGAGACAGTAAAAAGATGAGTGATTAACAGGAGTTCATGGGAAAGAGAGATGAATAGGTGGAGCACAGGACATTTTTAGGGCAGTGAAACTATTCTGTATGATCCTGTAATGGTGGATACATACACACATTTGTCACAACCCACACAAAGAATAAACCCTACTGTAAACTGTGGAATTTAGTTAATATTAACATTTATATTGGCACGTCAAACATAACAAACATACCATACTAATGAAAGATACTAATACTAGATGAAACTGGAGGAAATGAGAGGGCATATGGGAACTCTGTATTTTCCACTCAATTTTTCTAAAAACTTAAAATTGCTCGAAAAAAACACAAGGTACTAATTTTTTTAAAAAGAAACTTTGACAAAAACAAATATAAAAAAACTAAAATCATTCAGATAGAGTAGTGGATTAATCAGTGATATTTTTTTTCCTTTTAGAATTGGTTATTTTCATGTATTATATTTAGCAACACATAAGCCATGAAATATAATTCTAGCAATGTCTGAAGTAGCTGCCCAGTCCCCAAACAGAAATCAATTCACTCCTAGTTTTACCTACATAAAACTGCACACAAATTATCCATCTGTGATTTTTTCAATTGTCCTCAATTTGGAATAAAAAAAAAAGTTGAGTGGCAGCTTTCAACTATTACACCACATATTGAGGGGTAGAGGGGGAAGATGTGAGGAATCTATATAATTGCCAGCTAATTTCAGTCACTTAGTGACTACGAATGACTAATGATTTCAATGGAAAGTGAAGAATTTGATGTGAACAGTAGGGACATATGCCTCCCTCAAATTTTTAAGACTTTAGAAGAAATGTCTTAAGCTTAAACTTTTACTCATCTCTTACTTAGTTTATAATTACCACAAAATCATCCACAGACTACAACTCAACTGATGACAAGATACCACATAGTTATGATGAAAACCAACACTGAAAATAAATGTCCAACTTGGTCTATCACATTTTTCAAAGCTAGAGATTTATCTCAACACCACTTTAAAACTGTTTTCTATAGATAGGAATTTATACATCAATTTCTTCAAAGTTCAATATAAAGTCCAATCTAAATCATTGTAAACATTTCCAAAATCATTTTATTATCTGAGTTAACATGATCAGTTAAGTCATGCAAACATCACGAAAAATCTTACAATCTAATATGTTGCTTAAAAAGGAATCGACAGAGAGTGATATCAACAAGAAGGAACAGGAGTTTTCAGCACTCATTTCCCACGAAACAGCAATTTTGATAATTGCCCATGGACTAGAGTACCTTTGTGGGAACCCTGGAGTCCCATAAGCTCCCAAAGGTCTCATAAGCTCTTTGGAGGAAAAAAATCTGCAAGTAAGTACACTGAAGAAAGTAAAAAGAACAGTTACAACTTCACCAATGGCATACTTTCCCTAAAGCAGATCAGTGCCAAGAAAGAATCCTTCCACCTGTGATTTCTACCACAGGGGAAAGTGAGAACAAAATGAGCACCCACTTCCCCAGATCTACAGGATGCTGCTCAGGGGCCCCTTCATTCTCATTCCACCCAGAACACTGAGACAAAGCAGGGAAGAGAAACAGGGCTCACAGCAACTAGGGCACAGAATTCAATAAAGTGCCATGGATGTTACTGACCACTCACAGGCTCCAGCAAGAGGCCTACCCACAAACCTCATAAGACACATTACCTGAAGATAACCCCAACTAGGCCCCATGTGCCCCCAGCACTCCATGTGCTCTTCCCCAATGAAACCAGCTCACGCAAAACACTGAAAATCATAGACAAAGCAATCACAGATGGCTGGCTCAACTCTCCTGGATTGAAAGATGGTACACGGCCTTCAAAACTTCAGGGCACTGCCCTAGGAAAAAATAAATGGGAGCCTTTCAGTATAAACAACAAAATTGCTTTTTAAGGAAACTCAGTGACCTACATGGGAGCACAGATAAACAACTCAATGAAATCAGAAAAAGACATAAAAACGAGAAGTTCAACAAAAGTATAGAAATCACAAAAAATAATCAAACACTAATTCTGGGGCTGAAGAATACAATAAATAAAATGAAAACTGCAATAGAAAACTTCAAAAGCATATTCAATCAAACACAACAAAGAATCTCTGAGCTCAAACATGTCATTTCAAATTACTGAGTCAGAGAAGAATAAAGAAAAACAAATGAAAAACAATGAAGAAAACTTACAGGAATTATGGGCTACCATCAAATGAACCAAAATACCCATAGTGGGAGTCCCAGAAAGAAGACTTCTCTTTTTTTTTTTTTTTTGACAATAAATTTCATATATTAAAAAAAAATTAAAAAATTAAAAAAAAACACATAAATCTTAAAACACTACAACAAATGGAATGGAAAGAGAGAACGCAACGAGGAGGACGTGAATGTTGCACCTAATACCACTGAACTCTACGCTTATATATGGTGAAAAATCTCAGTTGTAGGTGATGTCTACTTCTAACCACAACTGAAAGGAAAACGACAAAACACCGGTCCTTGGCTCACAGTAAGGGAGTTCCTGGATTTGGTCCGAGAGGGCCTTCTCATCCGCCGTGTGGAAAACTATGGAATGGTTTCTTCCTCTCCAGGCCGATGACCATTGCCAACGACAGTAGGTGTAGGTGCTGTCCTACCTGTCATGCATATCCCCAGGTTTGCTTAGGGGCGGAGACTTCACATGAGAACGAGGCAAAATGTAGTCCCTGATGTCAGAGGTTACCTTAGGACACGAAGAAGGGGCTGTGGGTATGCCCCGAGAGCTGGTATAACCTGGATGGGGACTTAGGCTCTTTCTCTCAGAAAGAGAAGTTTCTGAGAAAGAAAAGAGGGAGAAAAAAGGCAGAAAACTTATTTAAAGAAACAATGGCAGAGAGGTGCCTACGTGGCTCAGTTGGTTAAGCGTCCATCTCTTGACTTCGGCTCAGGTCACGATCTCACGGTTTGTGGGTTCAAGACTCCAAGTCAGGCTCTGCATGGACAGCGCAGAGTCAACTTTGGATTCTCTCTCTCTCCTCGCTCTCTGCCCCTCTGCCATTCGTGCACATGCTCACACTCTCTCTCAAAATAAATAAATAAACTTAAAAAAAAAATTAACGGAACAATGCCTGAAACTTCCCATATTATGGGAAGGATATAGACCTCTAGATACTTGAGGCTCAGAGGTCCCAAAATAGGACCAATCCTAAAATGATTACACAACAACACATTATAACCAAATCTCAAAAGTTAAAGACAAAATGAGAAGTTCGAAATCAGAAAGAGAAAAGCAACTCATGATATACAAGGAAACCTCCATAAGGCAATAAGCAGATTTCTCAGCAGAAACTCTGCAGGCCAAGAGAAAATGAGATGACATATTAAAAATGCTAAAAGAAAACAAAAACAAAAAACCATCTTCACCAACAATACCCAGCAAAACAGTCCTTCAGAAACAAATGAGATATAAAGACTTTCCCAAACAAAAGCTGAGGGAGTTCTTCACCACCACACCTGCCTTACAAGAAATGCTAAAAAGAGTTCTTCAAACTGAAATGAAAGGATACTAATTAATAACATGAAAACATATGAAATTATAACACTCACTGGCAAAGGCAAGTATAGACTCAAATACAGAATAATAGTGTAATGATGTTGTGGGCATCACTTTTAACTTTAAAAGTTATAAAACAAAACTATTAAAAATAACTCTAGAAACACCTGGGTGGCTCAGATGGTTAAGTGTCAATTATATTAATATGTAATATTAATATATATTAATATTAAGTGTCAATATATATTAATATGTAATATTAATATATATTACATATAATTATAACTGTTAATAATTACTTGACATTATGTTCAGTAAAATAAGCCAGACACAGATCAACAAATATCGCATGAGCTCACTTAACATTTGTCATCTAAAAAAGTCAAACTCAAAAAACAGAAGGAATGGTGGTTGCCAGGGGCTGGGTAGTACAGGACACAGAGAGAGGTTAATCAAAGGGTGCAAAATTTCAGTTACACAGGATGAGTAAGTTCTGGAGATCTAATATACAACACGGTGATTACAGTTAATAATGTTGTATTGTATACTTGAATATTGTATACTTGAATACTTGTATACATACTTAACATTGTATATTAAGAGGGTAAATCTTAAGTGTTTTTACTAGACAGATAGATAAGGGAGGGGGAGGTAACTGTCAGTTGATAGATGTGTCAATTACTGGACTGTGGTAACCACCTTACAAAATGTGTATGTGTGTATACATATAAATATAAAGCTAGAGGAGGGCAGAGAACAAATCTACATAGCAGGACTGGTCACAATGGGTGAAAAGCTGAAAGAACAGACGAATGGATAAACAAAATGTGGTATAATCATAATATGGATTATTCTTCAGCCATAAAAAGAAATGAAATTCTAATACATGCTATAACATGAACCAATGTTGTAAACATTATGCTATGTACTAAATAAACCAGACCAAACACAAAAGACAAATATTGTATGGTTCCACTTTCATGAGGTTACTGGAATAGGCAAATTCACAGAGACTGAAAGTAAAACAGAAGTTACCAGAAGGAATGGAAAGGAAGGAGTAGGAGTTATTAATTGGTACATATTTTTTTTAGGATGATGAAGAAGTTCTGGAAATGGTGGGGATGGTTACACAACATGTAAATGTATTTAATGAATTGTACACTTAAAAAAGGGTTAAAATGGGGACATGTGGGTGGCTCAGTCAGTGTAGCATCCGACTCAACTTCAGCTCAGGTCATGATCTCACGATTCAGGAAATCAAGCACTGCTTTGGGCTCTGCGCTGACCTGTAGAGCCTGCTTGCAATTCTCTTTCCCTCTCTCTGCCCCTCCCCCAACTCGTGCTCACTTTCTCCCTCTCTCTCAAAGTAAACATTTTTTTAATGGTTAAAATGTAAATTGTATTTTTTTTCACAATAAAAAAAAAAGTAATGAAGTACTGACACATGCTACAACATTTCTCCCAAAAAAAAATGTTCAAGGTTTTATAGAGGGGGTTTGCCAATCACAATAGATGAAAGGTATTCTGTGCAAAGAGCACATGCAAACAAGAACAGTAAGGTCTATTCAAAAATTAGAGGACAAGGGACAGATTCAAGATATACTGAGTAGAGAAATATCAACACTGGATGACTGATTAAATGAGGGTCAATGAAGAATACAAAGACATTAGATGACTCAGGTTTTTTGCTTAGGCAGTTAAGTGTATTTAGAGAATACCATTCATTGAGATGAAGGGATGTTAAAGGGGAAAGTAATGAATTTGTTTTTGGAAATGAAGTTTGAAGTAACAAATATTCAGCTGATATCAGGAAGCACAAATTAAGAAAAGAGAATAAGCTTGAAAATAGTACTGGGTGTTACCAGTAACAAAAGTGATCTAACATAGTTACCAGCCTAACAACAGTGGCCAAAATCCTTTAAAAAGAAGTGAGGGACAAAAATGAAAGTGAAGAATCCAGGAGAATACCAAATATTACATGATGGACTGGAACCTAGATCTCTTGACTCCCAGGCAAATGTACTAACACCAGGTTGCCTTTCTAATGGAAAAGCAACGGAAAATTTTAAATTCCCACTTCATAGACTTCACTTTCCCTTCAAATAATACTGCATAAAGTTATTACACTGCTTAAAAACACCGAGGTACATGTACCTCAAAAGCAATTTTTTCTACCTGAAGAAATTGCTAACTTAATTGTTTGACACTTCAGGTCTAGAAATATAACCCTATTCTAGGAAATGTATTTTTTAAAAAACAATAGTTTGCATGTTGCATAAGGGCAAGGATTCCTGTTTTGTTCACTGCTGAAACAAATTGCAAGATACACAGGAGACATTCAATATAGGTTTCTTGAATGAACGAATAAATGTCCCATTCTCTAGGGGGACAAATGGAAAAAAGAAAAGGATTTAAAATTATTTATATTTGGGGCGCCTGGGTGGCGCAGTCGGTTAAGCGTCCGACTTCAGCCAGGTCACGATCTCACGGTCCGTGAGTTCGAGCCCCGCGTCAGGCTCTGGGCTGATGGCTCAGAGCCTGGAGCCTGTTTCCGATTCTGTGTCTCCCTCTCTCTCTGACCCTCCCCCGTTCATGCTCTGTCTCTCTCTGTCCCAAAAATAAATAAACGTTGAAAAAAAAAAATTTAAAATTATTTATATTTAATCATAAGTTGGGCTTGTTATTAGATATTAGTACGATGTATTACTTCACCTATTTTGTGATTTTGATTTTTATGTTGCCCTCAATTTTAAAAGAACAGGCAAGATGTGGAAAACAGTATGGTAGTTCCCTCAAAAAAATTAAAAATAGAATCACTATATGATCTAGCGATTCTATTTCTGGGTATATACTCAAAAGAATTCAAAGCAGGGTCCAGGAGAGACATTTATACACTCATATTCATAACAGCGTTACTTATAACAGCTAACACATGGAAGCAACCCAAGTGTCTTATCAATGAATGAATGAATCAATAATATAGTCTATACATACAAAATACTACTTAGCCTCAAAAAGGAAGGAAATTCTGACACACAATACAACCTGGATGAACTGTGGCATTTTGCTAAGTGAAATAAGCCAATCACAAAGAACAAATGCTACATGATTCTACTTGTATGAGAGAACTTATTAAAGTAGTCAAAATCACAGAGAGAGAAAGTAGAAAGATGGTATCCAGGGTTTGGGGGGTGGGGGGGGGGACAGGGAATTACTGCTTAATTTATAGTTTCCATTTTGTAAGATGAAAAGAATTCTATAGATAAATGGCTAAACAATGCACAACATGACTGCACATTTTTAAAATGTGTAGTAAAAAAGACAGTAAATTTTATATACATTTTACAATTTTTTAATTAGGGAGAAAAAAAACAATCCCAAAAAGTAATACACTGTATGATTCCATTTTTATGACATCCTTGAAATAACAAAAATACAGAAATGGAGAACAGTCTAGTGGTTGTCAGGACTTAAGGAAGGCATAGGAGTGAGAAGTGGATACGGTCATAAAAGGTCACCATGAAAGATCCTTGGGGTAACAGAATTGTTCTGTATCTTGGGGCGCCTAGGGGGCTCAGTCAAGCGTCTGACTGTTGATTTTGACTCAGGTCATGATCTCACAGTCGAAAGATCAAGCCCCCTGTGGAGCTTTGAGTTCAGCATGGAGCCTGCTTAAGATTCTTTCTCTGCCCCCTCTCTGCTCTGTAAACTAAATTTCAAAATTAAAAAAAAAAAATTGTCCTGTATCTTAAAAATGTCAGTATCATAAAAAGAAAAAACAATGTCAGTATCATGATTACAATATTACACTAGATATAGTTTTGTAAGATTTTAGGAGTGGGAGAAACTAGGCAAAGTGTATGGGGATCTCTGTATCATTTCTTACAACTGCACATGCACCTACAATTATCTCCAACAGAAAAGTTTAATTCAAAAAAAAGAGAGAAAGCAGGCAAGTCCAGCTCCACAGTTTTATACATAATACTCCACACCAGAAATTTCAATGCAAGGAGTGGAAAATCATGCACATAGTTTCCGATAAAAATACATACCACAATGCTAATAGCACCTCGGTAGTAATTTCTAAAAAAAAAATCTCAATACATTTCACCAAATAATGGTGACCATAATGATAATAAAAACAAGAGTAACAGGTTCCTCAAAAGTTCCTTAAAAAGGTAAACAGAATTACTGTGATTCAGCAATTCCACTCCTGGACATATACTAAAAATTGAAAACAAGAATTCAAATAGATACTTGTATACCAATACTCCCAATAGACAAAACATGGAAACTCTACTAGCATCCATGGACAAATGAATGGATAAACAAAATGTAATATAAACACGTAATGAAATGGGGTGCCTGGGTGGCTCAGTCGGTTAAGCGTTCGACTTCCGCTCAGGTCATGATCTCCAGGTTCCTGAATTCAAGCCCCATGTCGGGATCTGTGCTGACAGCTTGGAGCAAGGAGCCTGCTTCAGATTCTGTGTCTCCCTCTCTCTCTGCCCCTCCCCCATGCATACTCTCTTCCTCTCTCTCTCTCCTTCTCAAAAATAAAACATTAAAAATTTTTTAAAAACATACAATGAAATATTAAGCTATTAATAAATAACAAAAGAGGATTAAGTTTGGATTCATGGTACAATTGACAGAACTCAGATTATCAGGGCTAGTGAGAGGGGGTAATGGCGAGTTATTGCTAATGGTTAGTTTTTGTTTTAGGTGATTCAAAAGTTTTGGAATAGATACTGGTAAAGGTTACACAACATTGTAAATATATTAAACATTAATGAAATATAAACTTAAAATGCTCAAAATAGTAAACTTCATATGTATATTTTATCACAGTAAGAAAAATGGTAATAGCAACTATAGCTTATTTAGTGCTTACGATACACCAGGCACTGTGTCTTTTAAGTAATATACAAGAATTAATTCAGTTAAAACTCTGTGAGATATGAGATGGGTACTATCAATCCCCACTTTATAGATGAGGACATAAAGCAAAACAGTCTGAGTAACTAACACATAACTAGTAACTGGTGAGCTAAAATTTCAATCTAGTGCTCTAGTGCTCATTCCTGGTGCTCTTATTAATCAATGCTACTTCTATAGTTTTATTAATAAATGATTAATATTAGCAAAGAGAAAGCTCAATTCACTGATCCCTACTTGGGGAATAAATGAAAAGAAATTTAAAAATTGTAAGTCAAATTACCATTAAAAATTGGATGAATAAAGAAAATAGAAATATATTTCAAAAAAACATGCTCAGCTTAGAGCCCATAAAGTCCACAGCCTGTAAAATATAGAAAAAGGTACCAAATTAAAGTTTTAAGAACTGTGAAATAAGATGTCAAGGCTGCAATCCAGAAAAATATACTACAGTACTGCATTGCCTCTTTGCTAATAAACTTTTTACTGATGTAAAAAATACATTCAAGAAAGCACGCAGAGTTCACAAAGATCACAAAGCATAAATGTCACATAACCAGCAAGGAACAACATTCTAGTATCCAGAGGACACCTCTCCCCCATCACTGTACCGTTCTGTAAGTATTAATTTTAAGAGATCAACCACTTTCCCTGCAGTTAGTGTGACAGAAATCTTCCATCCGAATTCTGTAAAAACTTAAGCCAGTCAAGTAACACACATCAGTACTTCATTGATAGTGGTTAAAAAGGAAAAAGCTAGGGTTCAAAAGAAAATCTAGCACCTTTAATATCCTTACTGATTCTACTGATGGAATAAACTATTCCATCCTAAAAAATAATTCCATTCCATTAGTTGAACAACTAAATCTGAACAATTTGTATCCACTATATTTTACTTCACAATGAAGTCTGAAAGAGGAGGTAATAAGGGACACAACATACCAATACTTCCATGTAGAACATTTTGTACCATTCAGGTTTCCAATGAAGGAAAAGCATGAATTTGATATCAGGAATCTCATTAACCATGCACCAACTTCAAAGGCATACCTCAGTGTGGAATGATAGACCACAGAATAGTTTCAGTATACAACTTTCCAGTCACTTTGAAATTGGCTACTTTCACCTTAGAGGAAGCCAACAAAAACCTGGGGACATATTTGGCAGCCTGTCCTCTACCACTGAATAATCTAATTATAGAACTAGAAAGTGATGCTCCTAGATTTCAACTATTACACCCTACTCACTGTGTCCCAACTAATACAAAGAGACACTGCACTACTGGCCCTCAGAATCTGAAGACTTAATATACTAATTTTTAACAACTTCAAAGGTCCATGGCAGATGGCAAATTAATGTGTAAAAGAGTCAACAATCTCCATGTCATGCATAGTTGTGAGAACTGAATAAGCTAACAGAGGCAAAGCACCAAGAATTAACTTAAATCATGCCCTGTGAGGTTGGCAATAGAATGAGATCACTAGTGAGAAAGCCCAGCTAAATACCACACACCAAGTAGCGATAGTCATATTTGAAGATTGTGAAGTTTCTGGTCACAACAAACACTAATGACAAACCAGTATTAAAAAGACACCTTAGGGGTACGTGGGTGACTCAGTCAGTTAAGCACCCGACTTGGGTTCAGGTCATGATTTCATGGTTTGGGAGTTTGAGTCCCGCGATGGGCTCTGTGCTGACAGCTCAGAGCCTGGAGCCTGCTTGATTCTGTCTCTCTCTCTCTCTCAAGAATAAACATTAAAAAATTTTTTTTTAATTTAAAAAACCACCTTAATGCCATTTCATTAAATTTGTGCATTTCTTTCTGCCATTTTTTTATTTGGAAGATGAGGTACCCATAGTATACAAAAGAATTAGCTAAGTATAAATGTAGTGTTTAAACTAAATGGCGGAAGCCCTAGCTTATAATCACATAATGAAATGCAAAAGTATGGAAATGATAACTAACCAATACCTACTCTTCTCTCACTAAGCAATATAAAGAATCAAACCCAATACATAATTTCAAAATATGTGATGGGTTCAATTCTTTATACCAAGTGGAAATCATTCAATAGATTCTCAAAGGTCTCTAAAGATGAGGCTCTCCCACAAGCATTTCTTCAAATATTTAATACTCCTTAAGGTCTAGAAATCCATAGTATTCAGGATGAATATCAAAAGACATCATCTGGGGCGCCTGGGTGGCGCAGTCGGTTGAGCGTCCGACTTCAGCCAGGTCACGATCTCGCGGTCCGTGAGTTCGAGCCCCGCGTCGGGCTCTGGGCTGATGGCTCGGAGCCTGGAGCCTGTTTCCGATTCTGTGTCTCCCTCTCTCTCTGCCCCTCCCCCGTTCATGCTCTGTCTCTCTCTCTGTCCCAAAAATAAATAAAAAAACGTTGAAAAAAAAATTAAAAAAAAAAAAAAAAAAAAGACATCATCATTTTAGTTTTCCACAATGATAATATCCATTAGTTTGCTGCAAATCATTATTGTTAATTCAACTTTGACCAATCCAGGCTAAATAATTCTTATTCATTAAGTTTTTCCATAAAGGACTCATTTTTTAATTTCTGATCATTTCCTGGAGACTTTACTAGACTCTACCCAATTTTTTTCATATCCTATCTAGCATAAGAAGCTCAAAATTAGAGGGGCGCCTGGGTGGCGCAGTCGGTTAAGCGTCCGGCTTCAGCCAGGTCATGATCTCGCAGTCCGTGAATTCGAGCCCCGCGTCAGGCTCTGGGCTGATGGCTCGGAGCCTGGAGCCTATTTCCGATTCTGTGTCTCCCTCTCTCTCTGTCCCTCCCCCGTTCATGCTCTGTCTCTCTCTGTCCCAAAAATAAATAAAAACGTGGAAAAAAAAAATTTAAAAAAAAAAAAAAAAGAAGCTCAAAATTAGATATAATATTACTAAAATGTTTACATAATACTCTTCACAATTATTACCATGTGATATGTGATGCAACATATACCTATAAAACATTATTTAGGCACCAAAGAACGTAATAAGAGCTGTCATAATACACTCAGCAAGTCCTACTAATTCAGTCTTCAAAACATAGTCCAAATCTACCCATTTCTATTACTTGCTGGTTTCAGCCAGAAAATAAAATCTCTCTCACCTGTCCTAATACACTAGCCTATAAAGGTCTCCTTGGTTCCATCTTTGTTACCCAACTATCCCCATTCCTTATGCTTTAGAATCCAGAATCCACTACTCACACAGCAGTCACAGTGATCTTTATCAAAAGGCACCCCCTTGTTTTGAGCCCTCCAATAACTTTCCTTTATAAGTAGAAAACCTTTATCCTGGCTTACAAAACCTTAATTGATTTTAGCCCTACCTTTGACCTCTTCTTGTACCACTGTCCCCCTTGCACACTACATTGCATCCACTGACCTGTCTGTTCCTCTAACACTCCAAAAGCTCAAAGGGCTTTATGTCACCAGGTTTCCCAAAGCCTGGAATGCTCATCCCTCTGATCATCCCCATTGCAGGCTCCTTCTACACATGCTGATCTCAATTTAAAAGTCACCTACTCAAAGAATCCTTCTGTCTACACAATCTAAATTGGCACCTCCTAACTCAACTTACTCCTTACCACATGACCTTTTAATCTCTTTCTTGTCTGTGAGATTTTTGTTTACTACTGCTCTTTTCCCATTAGAATGAAAGCCCCTGAGAGAACAGACATTGTCTTCTTTATTCCTATATTCCTAGCACCTAAAACAGCAACTGGCACACACTAACTGTATTCAAAAAAAGTATTTGGCAAATAAATGTATAGGGAATTACTACTCAAACTTTGTAAGAAGTTCAGGGGCAGAAATTAATTTCCCTGACCTCCCCAGGCTCCTAACACTAACTCCTTTATTCTTATTAATGTTTTTATTATAACACCTGTCACAATTTACTGCATTTATCCATTTACATGTTTGCCTTCCCCTCCTGGAAACTTCTTAGGGTCAGAAAACCTTTAGAATCCATTTTTGTTTCATAACACGGATGCAAAGTAGGAACTCAAAACCTTTGTTGGATGTGTAGGAGGAGGAGAAAGAGGAGGAGTACTTACTACATGCAAAGAACATTTCCCATGAATTATCTCTTTAATCTTTACAACAATCTGGGGGATAGGTACAATTATTTCCTCCATTTTGGAAATGACAAAACCCCCAGGGAACTTCTAAATAACTTGCCTGAGTTAACTATATTTACAAGTGGCAAACTAACCTACCTAATCAACCTACTCTGCCTAACACCCAAGTCAATGAATGCTCTTATTCACAACCCTCTGTTTCCATGAAACATAAGCTCTACTAAATGCATACTACTTAAATGCCAAAATCAGGAGTTTGAACACTGATAATATGTTGTACTTTACAACAACGTTGAAAATATTAAGAAACAGTCAAAAAAAATAGGGAAGAACATAGAGCCTTGCTACATACCAGAACCAATGAAACGACTGATTAAAATTGAAATTCTTCCCCAGACACTCAAAACATTTGAGTAGAAAAATGTCAATAAAACAAAACTGGAATGGGGGGGGGGGGGGAGTGACTGATAAAATGGGAAAAGTTCCCAACATATGCTACTGATACAGCCCTTAAGAAAATGGTACAGCTGACAACTGAGAAGAAGAAATATCTCAATTTTTAAGATAAGCATTCTCAAGCCTTCATGTTCATAAAACCTTAACTGCTATAAACACAAAGAAACATTTCAAATCAAACAGTTTATTTTTTAAAATTTACTTTGAATAGGGGAGCCTGGGTGGCTCAGTTGGTTAAGCATCTGACTTCAGCCCAGGTCATGATCTCACAGCTCGTGGGTTTGAGCCCTGCATCAGGCTCTATCTATGCTGACAGCTCAGGGAGCCTGTTTTAGATTCTGTGTCTCCCTCACTCTTTTCCCCTCCCCCACTCACACTGTCTCTCTCAAAAATAAAAACATCAAAAAAAATTTTTTTTAATTATTTTGAATATATAAAGACAGGCAACACTTTGAATCATTTACACTACTTTTTTTTTTGCCCTAGCATGAAGTAGGCCAACTTTTAAGTAAAATCACATGGAACCTGTTCTAACTGCCATATCCCACTTGACCAACTTTCTTGAGGGGGAAAAAAAAAACAAATCCCACCATCATGTGAATGACAGTTGGGGGAAAAGTCAGTGGAGCAGACCACACAACTGGTCTATTGTTATGCCTAATGCAAATCTTCCTATAAAGATTTCTAAAGTGATAAAAAGATGCCAACTGTTATTTGCTGCACTGCTACTTTATAGGCCTTTCCGCTAGTTATCAAGTCCACTTTGGCATAAAAAATCCTTCAGCAATGTTTGCAAAAATTCACAGAACTGTACCTCTAAAAAAAAGGGTGAATCTTATAGAATGTAAACTATACTCAATAAATTTGACTTTTTAAAAAGCTAAACCATAAACATGACCAAAAAAGTTTCTACTCCTCAGTAAAAAAAAAAATCTGAATTTATTTTGTCAAATTCCCAAAATATAAAGTCAAGTTCTAAGCCTTTAAGAAACAGAATTGGAGGGAAGACACTGGACTTATGCTATATGTATTATATACTGTACCATTACAATAAAGTAAGCTAGAGGAAAAAAAAGGTTATTAAGAAAATCATAAGAGAAAATACATTTACAGTACTGCACTACAAAAAATTCACGTATTAAGTAGACCTGCACAGTTCAAACCCACGTAGTTCAAAGGTCAACTATATTCTGAAGTTTCAACTATCAAGATGTCAATGGAACACCTGCTTATCTGGTTTCCAAAGTCTGTGGATATTAACCAGCAATTCAAAAGACAGAAATCTGTTTCCTCAAAGTGTATCCTTAAACTGCACACCAGTTCTATTACAAAAGTGGTTGAGAAAAATGACATGGGTGAGATCTACAAATATGCTCTGTATCTATCTACTCATCTAGGTTGTACTTCTGAATCAAGTAATCGCTCAATCATTTCCTCTTGCCCAGAAGTCACAAACTTGAACATGTGAAACAGCCTGAGTAAAGACAAAGGCTGTCACTGTGTTGAACCAAAACTGCTTAAAAGATTAACAATTCAAATTCTAAAACACACTGTTAAATGGTGCTGTAATAACTGATTATGCATATAAAAAATTAGATTAAATCTGTAGTAACTGATTATGCATATAAAAAATTAAATTAGATCGCTGCCTCCTATTATATAAAAATACCTTTTTTTTTCAGGCAAAATATTCAAAACATTTTTTCAAAAACTTTTAGAAAGAAATATGGAAGACTCTTAATGACCTTGGGGTATGGAATAGATTTCTTAAGACACAAAGGACACAAATAAGGAAAATGGTGATAGATTTAATAATCATTTATATTCAACAAAACCATATAAAAAGTTAACAAATAAACCACATAGCTTGGAAGAAAATATTTGTAATTCATTTAGCAGACACAACTAAAATATTTAATAAGCTCCTATAATCAATTTAAAAAGACAAAGGAATAGGCAGGACAGGTAGCAGATAGTCAATTCAAGAAATGGAAACTTGAATAGTCACTCAACAATTGAAACATGTTCAATCTCATAATTAATCAAGAAAAATAAAGATGATATGATACTTTTCTGTAAAAATATCATCTGATTTGTAAACACATAAAAAAATCTGGCAATGCCATGGATCCTAATGATTTGGAAACAGCAAATTCTCATGTTCTCGTGCTAAAATAAAGTGGCACAATTTGGGAGGATAATTAGGCAATCTATGACATAGTTAAAAGTTCCCATAATCTCCATAATCTCCAACCCAATAACTTCATCTCTGGGTAATTTTCACTTCATTTCAAACTTAGTAACCACAGGGGCACCTGGGTGGCTCAGTCAGTTAAGTATCCGACTTCAGCTCAGGTCATGATTTCCCGGTCTGTGAGTTTGAGGCCTGCATCAGGCTCTGTGCTGATAGCTCAGAGCCTGAAGCCTACTTTGGATTCTGTGTCTCCCTCTCTCTCTCTGTCCCTCCCAGCTCAGGCTCTGTCTCTCTCTCTCTCTCAAAAATAAATAAACATTAAAAAAAAAAAATTGTAATAAACTTAAAAAAAAACACTTAGTAACCACATAAATACACATACACAAAAAGAAACAAAATTTTCACAAAACATTTTATCCATACTGCCTGTAATACAACCTAATACTTTTCTATCCTATTTTAATTCCTGATTAAAACTGATTTCAGAACCCATTAATGGCTTCCAACATGCAGTTTAGAAAACCTGCCAAAGAGCTGAAATATGTGCACAAGGATTCCTAATCAGGAATGTTCAACGTAGCATTGTTTTTAAAAGAGGAAAAATTGGAAACAACCTAAATACCTATCAACATGATAAATTAAAAATGGATGTATTCATATAATAATGTAATTGTACCCCAGATAAAAGTGATGACTATAATTAGGCTGAACCACAGGAAACTGTCATTCTTGTAGGTCAAAAATGGTAATGTATCAACAGTTTCATATGAATCTAAAAGACATGTTTCATGGGGTGCTTGGGTGGCTCAGTTGGTTAAGCCTCCAACTTCAGCTTAGGTCATGATCTCATAGTTCATGAGTTCCAGCCCTACATGAGGCTCTCCACATCGGGCTCTACGCTGTCAGCACAAAAGCCCAATTTGGATCTTCAGTCTCCCTATCTCTCTGCCCCTCCCACACTGTCATGCAGTCTCGCTCTCTAAGATAAATTTTAAAAAATTAAAAATAGGGGCACCTGGGTGGCTCAGTCGGTTGAGCATCCGACTTCGGCTCAGGTCATGATCTCGCGGTTTGTGAGTTCGAGCCCCGCATCGGGCTCTGTGCTGACAGCTCAGAGCCTGGAGCCTGCTTCGCATTCTGTGTCTCCTCCTCTCTTTGCCCCTCCCCTGGTCATGCTCTGTCTCTCTGTCTCTCAATAATAAATAAACGTTAAAAAAAAATTTTTTTTTAATAAATAAATACAGACATTTCATGAAAAACAAGTTACAGAATATGCAGAACGTTGTTTACATCAAGTTTGAAAATATGCAAAACAATATTATGATTTGTTTACAAACGTATTTCTATGCAGTTATTACATAAAAATTGGCATTAGGAGTGATCAACACCAAATTCATGATAATCATTACTTCTTTACTTTTTTTTTTTTTCAAAGTTTATTCATTTTTGGGACAGAGAGAGACAGAGCATGAACGGGGGAGGGGCAGAGAGAGAGGGAGACACAGAATCGGAAACAGGCTCCAGGCTCTGAGCCATCAGCCCAGAACCCGACGCGGGGCTCGAACTCACGGACCGCGAGATCGTGACCTGGCTGAAGTCGGACGCTTAACCGACTGCGCCACCCAGGCGCCCCTAATCATTACTTCTTTAAAGAAACTGAAATGTAATCCAAGAAGGTGCTTCAACTGTATGTGCAATTTTTTTCTTAAAAAAATGGAAATGAGAAAAATGTTAAGATTTAATACAGCTGTAGAGTAGATACATGAATGTTAATTATATTGGTCTCTGTATTCTGAATGTTTGAAGTATTTTGAAGAAAAAAAAAATCTGTTAGCCAAATAAAAAACACATGTGCAGCCCAAATTCAAACCAAACCCCATAAAAAATTTCTTCCATTGGCTTGAAATGCTAATGCTTGGTCCTAGCCCTTTAACTAGGGCCTCTAGCAAAAACAAACAACAAACAAAAAATTAAAGAAACAGCTTTTTATGTAATTCCCAATTTAAACAGTTCTTTAAAATCTGTCAAGAAAAGATTTACCCCTGGAAAATTGGTCTTATTCCTCCTTCCAGTTTAGTGGTATGTATTTTACCATATTTCCATTTTTACCTTTGCTGCCAAGAAAACCCAAATCCAAATTTTATTCTTAGTCATTGAATTATGCTTCCTCCTTTTCCTCCTTATATTTTATTACATTTCTGGATGAAATTGGATATAAATAAATTCCAAGAAAATAAAAGTAACCCTCTTGTTCCAACATGCTAAACAGTTTTTACTATCACCACTTTCTTCCCTGACCCAAGGAATGTACAGATACAATTATGTATACATGCTCACTAAAGTAAGATTTCGGGGCACATAGGATTAAAGTGAATATGCTGCCAGTGAAAAATAATCAGCAATATACTAACAAAAAAATGCATACAAAAGGCCTAGCTGGCCAAAATTTAATAAGGTAATTAAGTTTGTCTCTTCGAGACCATATGCTTTATATGCTTTGTTTTCTAGTACATAACGTGGAAAATACAGAAGTCCAAAAAGAATATGCAATACTGTAAGTCAGCTATTAAAAAAATCTTATTTTTCTGTGCTCTTACATCAAAAAACTTCAATTGTCCTTTCCCACAGTTATTTTCCCCATGTCTGAAGACATTCTGGCGGTTTCCACAATTTAGCTTCACTTTTCCTTCTGTCTGGACACTTAAAATGTCTGAGTAAGTCAGGCTATATAATCACTTAACCAGCATACATCCCTTCTAACGCATGGTATACTACGAAACAGAAAAATCAAAACCATGGGTCACGTGAAACAAATCCTCTATTTAATCCATTTAACTTCCAAAACTGAATACTAAATGTACTTATTAAATAGATTAGGTTAATTATTCCTAACAAACAGGTTCTAGGATATCAATCAGCCTTATTTCATTTTAGAATTAAAAGAGGAGATAAAGCTGCAATTTTTCAAGTTTGTATTTCACAAAGACTTTGAAAAGGTTATTTTTAACAGAATTGAAGCACTTCACTTAGCAAAAGAATACAATCCAATTTAGGTTTTAAAAAGACCATTTACTCCCTACTTGCTATACACCAGGACTGCTGTTTGATATAAAGAAAGCTATCCTCTCTTTACCCTCAAGAAATATATAATCTACTGGCCATCACTCAGATTTTTTTAAGAGGAGTGGCAAAATCACACTGCTTTCAAGGGCTAAGTAGGAAATCTTAATAGATGAACAGATCTAAGAAAATACTAGGAAGAATAACTACAGAATGTAAGCACCACCTAACATAATTCTAAATCAACTTCAATGCAAATCTCAGTAGAGATTTTCAAACTGCAACCAAATAAACCCAGCAAAGAACTGGCAAAGTTGGTGACGTTTATGGCACCAATTGGTCACTGCTACCCAGAACATCTAGACAACTTTCCTCAAGAGTTGAAAGATCTGCTCTCCTACAATTACACTATCTTGAACACAGATCTTCCAATAACATTTTGCAAATCTTTGATCTCTGGGAGAAGAATCTGATCAACCCATCAAGTTTGCTCTTTTTTCTGAGAGAGAGAAAGAGAGCAATTAAGAGAGAGAGCACTCAAGAGTGAGCAGGGAAGAGGCAGAGGGTGGAGAGAGAGAATCTTAAATCTATATGCCTAGCACAGAGCCAATGTGGGACTCAATGTCATGACCATAAGATAATGACCTGAGCTGAAATCAGGAGCTGGACGCTTAACTGCCACCCAGGCACCCCACTACTGTTCTTCTTTTAACTTCTACATTGCCATATAAGCTTCTAAGATTTTATACACTCATTTGTAACAGAATAGAATAGAACTGTGAAATACTGGGGCACCTGGGTGACTCAGTTAGTTAAGCATCCAACTCTTGATCTCAGGGTTGTGAGTTCATGCCCCTCATTGGACTCTGCACTGGCCATGAAGCCTCCTTAAAAACAATAAAGAGGGGTTTTGGGTGGCTCAGTCGGTTAAGTATCAGGACTTGGCTCAGGTCATGATCTCACAGTTCATGGGTTCCAGCCCTACATCCAGCTGTGTGCTGACAGCACAAAGCCTGGAGCCTGCTTCGGATTCTGTGTCTCTCTCTGCCCCTCTCCCACTCATGCTTTGTCTCTCTGCCTCTCAAAAATAAATAAGTGTTAAAAAAAAAATTACAAAAAAAAAAAAGAAAAAAGTGTAAAATACAAGAATACTAGATGGCTCAGTCGGCTAAGAGTCCGACTTTGGCTCAGGTCATGATCTCATGGTTTGTGGGTTCGAGCCCCACGTCGGACTCTGTGCTGACAACTCAGAGCCTGAAGCCTGCTTCAGACCCTGTGTCTCCCTCTCTCTCTGCCCCTCTCCTGCTGATGCTTTCTCTCTCAAAAATCAACAAACATTAAAAATTTTTTTTAAAAAAGAGCCCGACTTCAGCTCAGGTCATGATGTCACAGCTCGTGAGTTCCAGCCCTGCATGGGACTCTGCTGTCAGTGCAGAGCCCACTTCAGATCCTCTGTCTCCCTCTCTCTCTCTGCCCCTCACCAACGCGCTCTCTCTCTCAAAAATAAACAAACATTAAAACAAGAAGAAGAAGAAAGTGAATATACTATTGCAGAATTCCATATGCACATTTTAAGAGACAGCAATGCAACTGTAGCCAAGATATCTTTGAAAGTGATGACTGAACTCCAGAAGAAACATCTGAAATGATGCCAAGACTGCCAGTGTTATCACAATTCATGCTTCTCTAAGGTCACCAAAGTATTTGTTGCTACCTTGACCTTCCTCCTAGGAAAAAAAGAACAAGAGAAACAGGACAGTGACTAAGAATCTTAGTGCAGTATGCCATAAGGAAAACAGGCTCCAAATACAAGGAAAGGTTGAAAAGGTTATGGAAATGCTTAGAAACAAAAGAAGAGAAAAAAACAGAGGTGTTTAACTTCTCAGCTATCCATTTGAGTCCTGATTCCCCAAGGTTTTGCAGAAATACTATTGCCGCTAAGGAGCTCTAAAGAGATACTCTACAAACTTATCTCCAGATTGGTGGGAATTCATGAGCTTTTTCTAATTTCTATCCCTTTGTGCAAAGGTTTCTATAGCAGCACCAAAGAGAAGGAGCAAGATCCTTCTGTTTGTGCACAAACATCTCATAAGCTGGTAGTCCCAGAAATCAGTCATTGCTCATAATTGAGGCCACCCATTTTGTTGTGGACAAGAACTCTGAGGAAATCATGACAGTAGGAATCAATGAAGGAGATTCTAAGAAAAAGATAACCGCTCAATGACTCCATTTCCCCAAATCCTGGCCTAGTATAAAACACTCAAAGTAAAGAATCTGATGATGTCTGCTGCAACTTTGACTCAGTTCTTCTGAACAATGAATTTCTCAGATGCAGAAGAAATTCCAGGGTAAGACTAGATAAAATCAAGAGTACAAGGATATGGAGAATTAGATGCTAAAGCTTATATTCTAGGAACAGAAGTGTTGGAAATTGAGAAAAAGGAAGAGAACAAAAAAGATGCATGGGGAAGTAGCTGTCTCAGTGAGGCAGAGAATGCTAATGGTAAATAGGTTGACGTGTTATCACACTTCCAAGGAAGAACAGCAACAAAATCTCCAAGAAGCTGAACAGCTTCAAGGAGGAGCCAGAATGTCCAATCAAAAAATAAGCATTCCTTCAGAGAAAAGCAACTGGCACTATAACATAAACTTTTGAAAAAGAAAAAAACAGAATGAAGTAACTTTCAAGCAACTTTTCCATTCCAAGAAGACTGTTAAATATGTGTCATTAATCTGAAAATTAGTGAAACAATGATGTTCATTTGCATTAAAAAGTCCAGAAGCACTGTATTTTGAAAACCACAAAGCACACTATAGAACAATGACTGGTTGAATCCCTTTTTAAAAAACAACTCTGCAACACAAAGAGGAGCCCTATTATAATCAGATTTTTTTTAAAAAAATTTTTTTTTTTCCAACGTTTATTCATTTTTGGGACAGAGAGAGACAGAGCATGAATGGGGGAGGGGCAGAGAGAGAGGGAGACACAGAATCGGAAACAGGCTCCAGGCTCTGAGCCATCAGCCCAGAGCCCGACGCGGGGCTCGAACTCACTGACCGCGAGATCGTGACCTGGATGAAGTCGGACGCTTAACCGACTGCGCCACCCAGGCGCCCCAAATCAGATTTTAATTAATGACAATGTAACAATATTGGTTCATCAATTGTAACAAATATGCCACATTAATACATGTTATTAATAAGGGAAAACAGAGTAGGTGATATGGGAACTTTCTATACCATGTATAGAAATTTCTGTAAACCTAAAACTTCTCTAAAAAATGAAGTCTATTAATTTTTTTAAGACCTGCACATGTGGACAGATTTGGGAATAAACATTTGTATAAGCAGACAAAGAGGTGGCAATCTCTATATCAAACTATTTTTTTTTTTTCAACGTTTATTTATTTTTGGGACAGAGAGAGACAGAGCATGAAAGGGCGAGGGGCAGAGAGAGAGGGAGACACAGAATCGGAAACAGGCTCCAGGCTCTGAGCCATCAGCCCAGAGCCCGACGCGGGGCTCGAACTCACGGACCGCGAGATCGTGACCTGGCTGAAGTCGGACGCTCAACCGACTGCGCCACCCAGGCGCCCCTCTATATCAAACTACTAACAGTGGGTTTCTACGGAGAGTGAAACTGAAATAAAGTGTGTAACAAATTTCTACATCATGTACCCCTGGACTGTCTAAACTTTCTACCCTGAGCGGAAAGGCTCTGTAGCATATTGGGAGCCTGGGTCCTAAAACCAGACTGCATGGATTTAAATCCCAACTCCACTATTAACTAGCTGACAAACTTGGGCAGTTAATTTCTCTGTACCTCAGTTTCCTCATCTTCAAATACGGATACTAGTACATGTCTCTACAGAGCTGCTGCAAGTAAGTAAGTTGATACACGTAAAGTATTGGAAAAGTACCAGTACACCAGAAGTGCTCCCACCACCACCATCACCATCAAGCATCTTTCATTCTTGATTTTATTTTTATCTTAACTGGTAAACAAATTAGGAAAACCTGGTTCATCCAGCCCCTTTCCAGTGAGCTCTTTGATGCAGAAGTACAAACGTATTCAATAGCGATGTAACAATAATCTGAGTTTGGGGGCACCTGGCAGGCTACATCGGTAAAGCATATGACTCTTTATCTCAGGGTCATGAGTTGAGCTCCAGGTTGGGCATGGAGCCTACTTAAAATAAAATAAACAAATACACAAATAAATATAAATAAATAGACAATGAGGGTTTTTTTTAAACCAGATTATAAACCAACACTTAACAATATGAGCCCATTTATACAAAAACAACTAACAGATTCTGTAAGAATAATCACAAAAACAAACCCTTCTGAGTGGTGTGATTCTAGACAATTTTTACTTCCTTCTTTATACTTTTCTGATTCATTTTAACTTTCTATACGGGGAGCCTGGGTGGCTCAGTCGGTTGAGCGTTAGACTTCAGCTCAGGTCATGATCTCGCGGTCCCTGAGTTCCAGCCTTGTGTCGGGCTCTGTGCTGATAGCTCAGAGCCTGGAGCCTGCTTCGGATTCTGTGTCTCCCACGCTCTCTGCCCCTCCCCCACTCACACTCTGTCTCTCTCACTCTCAAAAAATGAATAAATGTTGAAAAAAATTTAAAAAAATTTTCTATATTACATATGCATGATTTTTAATAAAATAAACTAGGAGTCAGCAAGCTTTTTCTATTAAGGACCAGACAATACATATTTTAGGCTCTGCAGGCCATACGAGTCTCTGTCCCACTACTCACTCAGTTCTACCCTTACACTGCAAAAGCAACCACAAACAACATCAAAATGAATACATACAGCTATATCCCAATAAAAACTTAATTTACAAAAACAGCTAGCAAAAGTTGCCCCACAAGCCATAAAGTCTGTTCCTGGAGATAAAAATTATTTTCATTTTGGAAAACCTGATGTGATTTATACCAAAGAAAGTGCATCAGCTAAATTGATACCATTTGTGGGTAAAAAAAAAAAATCCACCCATTTACTTATTCATAGTCTAGGAATAGAAAAAGACAAACTCTTAGGCTCTGGAAATCCTTTTCTCATCCCTAACATTCAGGTAAGAAGAGAAAATTTGCTACTAAATAGCCTATAAAGTGTAGATATAAACATATACTGGTGGGTATGTAGTTACAAATAGAAGCTAAAAGAAACGTCTTTCATATTTAAATCAATCTGAAATGTTTTCAAAGTTTGCAATAATTCACCACCAAGCAGCTGCCAACACATGTGCGGAAGTCCCAACTACTGATGAAATTATTTTAGTTACAGATCATCACAGTCAGCACTCTGACATATTTATGAGAAAGCATGAAAATATCTATGAACAACAGCAGTCGAAATGAAATTTCTATAAAATAAATACTATGGATGAAAATTTTCATTTCTATGAAATGAGAAAGTAGAAAAATCTATCAAATTCTAACAAAAAAAGTCAGAGGGTGGTAAAAGGAGACACAGAGGTGGCCTTTGGATAAGAGAACACTTCAAACTTCAGAAATAAGTTTAAGATCTCCCCTCCAAAATTAAAGCTTTGCGTTGAAGGAAATTATTTTTAACATTTCACTGAAAAGTTCTGTGATCAAATTATTTTAAATGTTACAACAGATTTCTTCAAATTTTAAACAGTTTCTTGGGGATGGGGGCACTGTTTTTGGAAGAGATTTAATGGGGCTAACATAAGGCTGAGAAATCCAGCATCTAAAAATAAAAATATTAAAAGGCCAGTGTACTAAAAAAAATGCCAACAACCTGCACTGAAGTCATCATACCCAGTAAAATTCCAATCTGACATTTGAATCCTTCTACCAAAAGTCACAGTTGGGCCGTCTCATAAAGTCAAATTCCAGAGACAAACGTATTTGTATTTAATGTCAAAAACCAAAAAGAGGAAAAAAAAAAAAAAGTTACCTGACAGTTTCCAATCCAAACTCTCTCATGGACCCCTAGATGAACTGATTTAAACCCTGTTAGCATCAGTTTTAAAAGAAGCAAGCAATGACAGACGAAAGGCCAAACCAGTTTTGGGAAAACAGGGCCCAAGGTACTAACTATTCCAAGTAGGTTGCCTGAAGCGCCACCAAAGAAAAGGTAAAGAAAATCTTCCTACCCCAGGGACTAGAAAAGTAGCACTAAGCAGATCCCATTCGAAGCCTGCCACCAAAGAAATTCCTAGAGCTAATAAAAGAGACAAAAATGAAGAAAGGGAGGGCAGATTCTCTCGGTGGGCAGTAAGGCAGGGCAACTGCACGCGAAGGGGAGAAGAGCTGAGACAGTGCTCCGGACGCTGTATCAGGAGGGGCGAGGCAGGTGGTGGGCGCCAGGCGCCACAGACAGCGGTTGAAAGGAGGGCGGCTCCAGGCCCCACTCGGTCGGTCCCCCCGGTCACAGCACAGCACGCCGTGCAGGGCGACAGGTCAGGTAAGGAGGCCGAGTTGAAGGCTGGGACGGAGCGCGCGCTCCCCGGCCCGCGCCGGGGACACTCTCCCCCTCAGAGCCCTCACCTCCTTCTCGACCCCGGGCTCTCCCTCTTCTCCCCAGAAACGGCGCTCACACTCCAGAGACCCTCACCCAGAGCTTGTCGCCGCCTCGCCGCGCGTCTCGGACTCCTCTGGAACCAGAGCTGAGGGGAGGGGGAGGAGGGGGGAGCGGAGGAGGGAGGGGACCGAACCCGGGGTAGCCGCGCCGCTGCCGCCGCCGCGATACCGCGTCTGGGATCGTGCTCGCGCCGCCGCGACCGCCGCCGCCGCGTCTTCCCGCCCCCACGACTGCACGCCGCCGTGACGCGCATCGCACGAGGCGGTTCGAACCAATAAAGTCAGAGCTAGTGCGCAGGCGCGCTGGCCAAAACCGGAAACTGCTCTTCTGACCGCTCTAGAACGTGGTGGCATCTTGGGAGTTGTGGTTCGTCCAGGAACTCAACGAAAACAGTACTGAGAAAGTGCTCCGCGGGCGCTTACACAAATTTCCTTCGTTTTCTTTCTCCCATAGAAAGCGGAAGCATTTAGATCAGAAGAGGCAGGGGCCCGCCCGGCTAGGGGACGCTTTTTCCGGTCTCTATGGATACGGGCTACACACCTTGGGCGGAAGCCAAAATTTTGGGATTTTTTAGGGTGGCTCGTGTTTCTGCCAACGGCCAGTATATTGCTAGGCGTCGTCTGTGAGAGCTTCCGAAATAAATCCGAAAGTATTAGCCAAGTCTTGTGCAAGACAATAGCGTTTACCTTTTATTACCTTGTTAAGGTATTATGATTTATGCCTTCTAAAAAACAAATGTGAACCCACTCACTCTTAAAATACATGTAATTCGGACTAATTTGTAAAATGTTTTTAACGTAATAGCAGATCACTATAGCAGAAATGTAATAGCAGAAACTAATCTGGCATTAAATACTGTTTCTATTTCCCAGAATGAGTGAGTTTCTATTGAGCTCTAACTTCTAAGAAACCAAGAATGGTTTGGTTACATACTTATTCTATAAGAAAAAAAGTAAAAGCTCCCCACCCCCCAGCCAAAAGTTCGCTTTTTCACTAACCGGAAGAATTAAAAAAAAAAAAAAAAGGTTTTCGCTTTTCCGAAATGGTAATTGTTTCTTTGTTTTTCGCCTTGGCTTTGGAAAGGCTTCAGTGAGAACACTGTACTTTCGGATAGCCAGGTGAAATCGGTTGGCATAGAAAAATGTGTTTCTCACGTTCAGTTATAAGATGAATTTATCACACTCTGAAGAGGTAATTGCCTTAACTGTCAAAACTCTTGTTATTGATATAGAGGAAATCCATAAGCTTTCAAGAACACTTATGCCCATACCTTGCTTGTCCTTCCCTGAACCACAGCAGGAGAAAACAAAGAATTCTGGAAAAACCTGCACAGATCTCATAACCAAAAGGCCTAGAGTCTAATGTATGAGGAACCCGCCCCTAAAAAAAATAGGGAACTCTTCAAGCCTGGAAATGTAAATTCTAAGAAGTGATTAAAGTCACTAAAATCACGAGGAGCATGAATAAAATGCTCTTAATACGATAAATTAGGCCACCCAGTTAAGGTTGCAAGAGATAAAATTAATGCAAATAAGATTATAGAAATTAAAAGAATAAATTCCCTTCAAGGAGTAGTTTACACTGAAAATGTAAATTTTTTAAATTTACATGTTTTTTTAATTTACATAATTTGTAAAAGATATAACAGTAATGACCTGTTTTTCCAGGTAAAGACATAAAGCTTTTGAGATTGATATCAAGGAAGACATTGATACACTTCCACAGCACATTAGAAATGAAACACAGACACCTTTGGATGGCAAATTTGACCCGGTATACCAAATCACATAGGGAAAAGATGAGAAGAACAAGAGCCTGAGAGTTAATAAAAGGTCTGCTAAAGGGAACAGAGCTATATAAAAAAGACAATTAGAAAAGATCCAAGATCTCAAATTTTTTCTCAAAGCATTCTTCTCTTTTAATGATTTGCTTTGACAAAATGCTCAACTCAAAGAAACTTTCTCTGGAACAGTCCATTGTGTGCTAAAACATGTGAGAAAGAGTGTTATTTTCCCAAGATTTTACCTCCCATTCTCTGTCACCTTGATCCCATTCCCAGATCACTACTGCCAATTCTTGATGTTCACAATGATAAACCACTTCATTTCCTCAGAATGCTCACACCTTCTCAGCTATTGAGGGTGTTGCCAACATACTTCACCTGAGGGACATTCCCCTGAGGCCCATGTCCATACTGGCTTCACCCATATCCCTTACCTAAATGTCACCATTAAATGTTCCAAAGCAGATTTCTCAGGACTCTCTCCCAGGCTGTACTTCAGTTGCTAATCTTTATATATTAACTTATGACTCGCTGTCCAAAAACCAAGGAGAATTCAGGACAATTCTGTGTCTTCAGTGTCAGCTGTGGATCTTTAGAATCTCTGCTGTCTCCATTCTTAAAGTGTCAAACTTCCCCACCACAGGAGAGTGGAGTTCTTCATCTTCCACAGCACCAAGAAGAGTCCCTTCCACCCCTACTCTCCATACCAGTCACCAATGACACGATAGTGCCTGTGGCACAGCTAGTCTGATGTAGTCATCTCAACAATTATCAGATATTGTTGACAAAGAGAATGCATCACTGGGTGAGTAACGTTCATAATCTAGTTGTAGCCATCCCAGAATGAGGCTTGAGTGACATTACAATATGTTGCCAAAATGTTGATATTGGACTCCTTGGGGGAGCAGGCTTAGGTTCCATTGTGATATGTGAGTCAATAGCCAATGGGAATTGAAGTTGTATCTAAAATGACAAGCAAATGAAGGTACAGCTTTCAAATTCTAAAGGGTAAGAAAAAAGTACTCTACACTCCATTGTGAACTTAAACTTGAGTTCACAACTGGTTTTTGTTACTTCTATAAAGAAAAGAAGAATTATTTCATTCATTATTTTCCTAATCAGAACAATTGCTATTTTCAAGAAGAAAAAGGCCAAATTATCTGCTAGAGAAAACCAAAATTAGTAGTCTTCTTTGAGAGAACTGTTTGTATGACTTTCCCCAAAAGATTACAAAGGAAATCAGCTTCATTATTACAAAATACCTAAAACCAGCTAAACTCTTCTTTTGTCCCTCAAGATCTATAAGCTTTTGAAATATGAACATTAGAACTGAAGGAAAAAAATCTGGACAATATAGAAGTTGGACCATAAAAAAAAAGATAAACCAAAAGTAAATGCAAGACATGTCAAATCAGTCCCTGTGTCTGTGTCATATACATGTTGTAGGAGAGGAGAGATTGTCCTCTTATGTTCCATGGCTGGCATATGAATTAAACTGACATAGAATAGATTAGAAGGAGAAAAGTATGCAAATGTATTTAATATTTTTCATGTACACAGGAATCTTCAGAAAGAAAATGAAGACCTGAAGATGACTTTAGACACAAAAGCTTATATACTTTTTACACAAAAAATGAAGAACTCTAGGGATGTAGCAAGATCAAGGGGCTTGCACTAAGAACAATAAACTGTGGGAAAATGACTAGGAACTGTAGTGGAGAAGCTAAGGGTTACTTTAGCAGGTTGTATATGTCCACTTGGGCATTGAATCCCGATCTCTGATATGAATGTTCTTAAGTGATGGATGTCAACTAAACTTTTCGTGGTGATCATTTCGCAATGTATACATATATCCAATCATTATGTTGTGCACCTGAAACTTATACAATGTTAAAATGTCAATTATATCTTGATAAAACTGGGAGAAAAAAAAGAATGTTCTCTTCCTGGTACAGAAAGACTACCTTTCTCATAGGAAATTTATGGCCTGCTTTTAGGTAAAAAGGGACAGGGTAGAGTGCTTCGTGCATTTGCTGTTTCTCAAGTACTCTCAGCTCAAAATAATCAACATGCCAAAGTTTCATATTTTGGAGTGGCATGTTCTGAACCCCTCCAATGCAAAACAGTCAAATGCAGCCAGCTAATTGGAGTTTGAAGCATTAGGAATCAATGGTGTTAGTTGCTTTAAAAACTGTCTAGTAATCTAGGGGTGCCTGCATGGCTCAGTCAGTTAAGCATCTGACTCTTGATTTCGGCTCAGGTCAGGATCTCACAGTTTGTGAGTTTGAGCCCACATCAGGCTCTGCACTGATAGTACAGGGCCTGCTTGGGATTCTCTCTCTCTCCCTCTCTGTCTGCCCCTCCCCCACTCATGCGTTCTCACACTCTGTCTCAAAATAAACATTAAAAAAAAAATAAAAATAGGGGCGCCTGGGTGGCTCAGTCGGTTGGGCATCCAACTTCAGCTCAGGTCACGATCTGAGCAGGCTCTGTGCAGACAGCTCAGAGCCTGGAACCTGCTTCTGATTCTGGGTCTCCCTCTCTCTCTGCCCCTCCCCCATTCTCTCTCTCTCTCTCTCTCTCAAAAATAAATAAACATTAAAAAAATTTTAATTGGGGCGCCTGGGTGGCACAGTCGGTTAAGCGTCTGACTTCAGCCAGGTCACGATCTCGCGGTCCGTGAGTTCGAGCCCCGCGTCAGGCTCTGGGCTGATGGCTCGGAGCCTGGAGCCTGTTTCCGATTCTGTGTCTCCCTCTCTCTCTGCCCCTCCCCCGTTCATGCTCTGTCTCTCTCTGTCCCAAAAATAAATTAAAAAACGTTGAAAAAAAAATTAAAAAAAAAAATTTTTTTTAATTAAAAAAATAAGAAAATAAAAATAATCTAGTAATCTATATGGCAAAACTAGAGTGAAAAACATAAATATCTGCATTCTTGCTTAATTACAATTGAAATGATATCAAACATATATTGATAAATATCACATTAGTCTGAAAGTTTTCAAGGAGTCCATTTTAAACACTTAGAGAAACATCACAACACACTAAATTCCCATTTAAGCCACATTTTTGTAAAGTTTAAAACTGAGGATAAAGAGCAGTATAAATGTCCTTATAACTACATAAATTACGATAGAAGCTCCACAAACACAGGTTAGGTAACATAGTCCTGGAGAATGAGCATATGACTGGGAACATTATTACCAGCTGTGCTGCTAACTGACTCCCTGTTTAACTATGACCTATACACAGTTCTTGTCAAGCTTTGATATCTTCATTAGTAAAATGAGGATGTCTATTAATACATTTTATTAATGGACAGAGAAAGAAACATACAACTTTATGAATGTGCTTGCTGGTGGGAAGGGGTGGAAAATAGATCTGGGAACTAAGAATTCACCTTCATTGGTAATAATTCATTTCTCCTATATGGAGAAAGATAAAGCAAATGACAAAATGTTTAACATTTATTAACCCTGGGTCGTGTGCACGTGGATGTGTGTGAGAGTCTTCTTTAAACATTTTTGTAGTTTATAAAAATCAACTTTATTGAACTAGGCTTTACATACAATAAAATGCACCAATTTTTTGTGCACAGTTCAAATAACGGAATTTTTTTCAGCTTAATTGATGTATATTGAACAAATAAAATTATAAAATATTTAAAGTTTACAACCTGACAATTTGATATACATGTACATTGTGAAAGGATTCCCCCCCACACACAGTGAGTTAACACATACATCACCTCACATAATTACGTGTGTGCGTGCGTGTGTGTGTGTGTGTGTGTGTGTGTGAAAAGATTTAAGTTCTATTCTTTTAGCAAGTTTCACTGATATAATATAGTATAACAACCGTGGTGACCATGTTATAATTTAGATCCTCAGACCTTACTCATAACAGAAAGTTTGTACTCTTTTACCAACCTCTCCCTATTTCCCCTACCCTACAGCCCCTGGCAACCTCTCTTCTACTCTATGATTTTACAAGTTCAACTTTTTTTAGATTCCACGTGTAAGTGATACCATGCAGCAGTATTTGTATTTCTCTGTCTAGCTTATTTCACTTAGCATAATGAACTCCAGCTTTACCCATGTTTAGCAAGTGACAAGATTTTCTTCTTTTTAAGGCTGATAATATTCCATTGTGCATGTGTGCATGTTTGTTTATATATACATATATACGTATATACATATATATATACCACATACCCTTGATCCATTCATCCATTGATAGACACTTAAGTTGTTTCCACATCTTGGCTACTGTGGATAATTTTGCAATGAACACAGGGGTGCAAATATCTCTTCAAGATAATGGTTTTGTTTCCTTTGGATATATATCCAGAAGTGGGATAGCTGGACCATATGGTAGTTCTACTTTTAATTTCCTAAGGAACCACTATAATGATTTATATTTCTACCAGCATTGTACAAGAGTTCCCTTTTCTCCATATTCTTCACAGCACTTGTTAGCTCCTGTATTTTTGAGAATAACCATCTTAATAGGTGTGAGGTTATATCTTGGAGTTTTTATTTGCATTTCTCTGAAGGTTAGTGATGTTGAGCCTTTTATGTATTTGTCATCCATTTGTATGTCTTCTTTGGAAAAATGTATATTCAGGTCCTTTGCCCATTTTGAAATTGTGTTACTTTTTTTTTTTTTTTTTTTTTTTTTTTTTTTTTTTTTTTTTTTTGCTATTAGCTTGTAGGAGTCCCTTCTATGTATTTTTTAAGTTTATTTGTGTATTTGAGAGAGAAAGTGCACACAAGCCAGGGAAGGGCAGAGAAGGAAGGAGAGAGAATCTCAAGCAGCCTCTGCACTGTTAGGGTGGAGCTGGACACAGGGCCAAACCCACAAACCACAAGATCACGACCCCAGCCGAAATCAAGAGTCAATCACTTAACCTAGTGAGCCACCCAGGCACCCCTATATATTAGATATTGGCCACTTATCAGATATGTGGTTTCCAATATTTTATACCCTTTTATAGGTTGCCTTTTTATTTTGTTGGTGCTTTCATTTGCTGAACAGAAGCTTTTTAATTTAATGTAATCCAACTTGCTTATTTTTGCTTTTGTTGCCTTTAGTTTTTGGTGTCAAATCCAAAATATCACTGCAAAGACAAATGTCAAGGAGCTTATCCTCCATGTTTTCTTCTAGGAGTTCTATGATTTCAGGTCTTATTGTCAAGTCTTTAATACATTTGGAGTTGATTTTTCTATATGGTGTGAGATAACGTTCCAATTTCATTCTTTTGCATGTGGATATCCAGTTTTTCCAACATCATTTATTTTTTTTAGTTAAAACTTTTTTTAAATTTTATATATATATATAGAGAGAGAGCACGTTCAAGCAGGGGAGAAGGGTAGAGGGGGAGAGAAAATCTCAAGCAGGCTCCATGCTCAGTGCAGAACCCCATGCGGAGTTCCATCCCACAACCCTGGGATCATGACCTGAGCCAAAATCAAGAGTCAGTTGCTCAACCAACTGAGTCACCCAGGCACCCTTCCAATATATTAGAGAGACTATCCTTTTCTCCTTGTATATTGGCTTCCTTGTCAAAAATTAATTTAGCATATATGCATGGTTTTTTTCTGTGCTCTCTATTCTGTTCTATTGATCTATGTGCCTCTTTTTATGCCAATACTATACAATACTATATAGCTTTATCATATAGTATATATTATATGTAGTATAATCAGGAAGCATGATCCCTCCAGCTTTATTCTTCTTGCTCAAGACTGTTTGGCTATTCAGTATCTTTTGTGATTCCATATAAATTTTAGGATTGTTTTTCTATTTCTGTGAAAAATGCCATTGGAAATTTGATAGAGATTATATTAAATCTGTAGATCACTTTGGATACTATGCACATTTTAACAATATTAATTCTTCCAATCTGTAAGCATGAAATATCTTTCAATTTATTTGTGTTGTCTTCAATTTTTTTCATCAATGCCTTATAGTTTTTAGCATATAGAACTTTTACCTCCTTGATTAAATTTACTCCTAAGTATTTTATTCTTTTTGATGCTATGAAAAATGAGATTGTTTTCTTAATTTTCTCTTAGTTTATTGTTAAGGTATAGAAATGCAATTGATTTTTGTATACTGATTTTTTTTATCCTGTAAATTTGCTGAATTCATTGATTAGTTCTAGCAGATTTTGGAAGGAGTCTTTTGGATTTTCTACATACAAGGTCATGTCATGTACACATAGAGACAATTTCACTTCTTCTGGATGCCTTTTATTTCTTTTTCTTGCTTAATTGCTCCAAGACTTCTAGTACTGTGTTGAATAAAAGTGGCAAGAGTGGCATGCTTGTCTTGTTCCTGATCTTAGAGAAAAGCTTTCAGCTGTTTACAATTGCGTATGATGTTATCTGTGGGCTTAATAATGGCCTTTATTATGATGAAGTACATACCTTCTATACCAAGTTTGTTGGAAGTTTTGTGAAATGTTTTTTCTGTATCTATTGATATGTCATATGATTTTTGTCTTTCATTTTTTTAATGTAGTATATCACATTGACTGATGTATGGATGTTGAATCATTCTTGCAACTCTGAAATAAATCCCACTTGATCATGGAGTTTGATCCTTTAAATGCACTAATTTGGTTTGCTAGTATTTGTTCAGGACTTTTGAACTTATATTCTTTAGTGATATTGGCCTCTAATTTTCTTTTCATGCAGTGTCCTTGTCTGGCTTTGGTATCAAAGTTATGCTGGCCTCATAAAAGTAGGGAACTGTTTCTCCCTCTAATTTTTGGAAAACTTCAAGAAGAAGAGATATTAATTTTTCTTTAAATATTTGGTAGAATTCACTAGTGAAGCCATCTCATCCTGGATTTTTGTTTACTGGGAGGTATTTGATTACTGATTCAATCTCTTTAGAGAGATTGGTCTCTTCAGATATTCTATTTCTTTACAATTCAGGCTTAAGAATGTATCCATTTCTTCTAGTTGTCCAATTCATTGGCATATGATTATGATTACTCATAGTAGTCTCTTTTTTTATTTTAAAGTTCATTTTTTTTATTTTGAGAGAGAGAGAGAGGGAGAGAGACAGAGAGAGAGAATCCCAAGCAGACCCACACTTGGTGCCCCTTGTTCATAATAGTCTCTTATGATCCTTTGTATTTGTGTGGTATCAGTTGTAACTCCACTTTTATTTATAATTTTGTTTGCGCTCTCTATCCTTCTTATGATAAATATAGCTAAAAGTTTGTGGATTTTGTTTATCTTTTCAAAAAAAAACAGCTCTCAGTTTCATTTATTTTTTCTATTATCTTTTTAGACTCTTTATTTTCACTGTGATTTTTATTGCTTTCTTCCTTCTACAAAGTTAGATTGTTTAATGGAGATCTTTCTTTTTTCTTTCTTTTAAAAAAATTTTTAACTTTATTTATTTATTTTTGAGAGAGACAGAGAGAGAGAGAGACAGAGAGAGAGAGAGAGAGAGAGAGTGCACAGAAGCAGGGGAGGGGCAGAGAGAAGGAAAAACAGAATCCCATGCAGGCTATGCACTATCAGTGCACAGCCTGATGCGGGGCTCAAACCCACAAACAATGAAATCATGACCTGAGCTGAGACCAAGAGTTGGATGCTTAACCAACTGTGCCACCCAGGTGCCCCCTTTCTTTTTTCTTACTATAGGCATTTATCACTATGAATTTCCTTCTTAGAACTGCTTTTGCTGCATCACATAAGGTTTAGTGTGTTTATTTCCATTTTCATTTGTCTCAAGATACTTTTTAATCTTTATTTATTTTTGAGAGAGAGAGAGAGAGAGAGAGAGAGAGAGAGACAGAGTGTGAGGAGGGAGGGGCAGAGAGAGAGGGAGACACAGAATGTGAAGCAGGCTCCAGCCTCTGAGCTATCAGCACAGAGCCCAATGAGGGGCTTGAACCCACAAACTGCGAGATCGTGACCTGAGCCAAAGTCAGACACTTAACCGACTGAGGCACCCAGGCACCCCTCATTTGTCTCAAGATATTTTTTATTTCTCTCTTAATTTATTTGATCCATTGGTTGTTCAGTAGCATGTTGTTTACAAGACCAGTGCTCTAACCCCTGAGCTATGGAGCCCAGTAGCATGTTGTTTAATCTCCACATATTGGGTTAATTTTCAGTTTTCTTCCTGTAATTGATTTCTAGTTTTGTACCATTATGCTCAGAAAAGATGCTTGATATGATTTAAATCTTCTTAAAGTTTTTAAGAATTGTTTTGTGGCTTAAAACAAAATCTACCCTGGAGAATGTTCCATGTGTGCTGGAGAAGTTCCATGCGCACTGTGTATTCTGCTGCTATTCAATGAAATGTTCTGTAAAATGCCTATTAGATCCATCTGATGAAATATATAGTTTAAATCCAATGTTTCTGTATTGATTTTCTGTCTGGATGTTCCATCCATTGTTGAAAGTAGAGTACTGAAGTTGCCTACTATTATTGTATTGCTGCTATCTCTTTTTCCCTTATTAACATGTTAATATTTGCTTTATACATTTAAGTTCTCCTATGTTGGGAGCATAAGTATTTACTAATGTTACATCATCTTGATGAATTGACCGTTTCATATAAAACAGACAAATTTCCAGAAACAGATGTAAATGACACTACAGAGAAAAGTAATTAACCTGATCAAATTCAAAATAAGGGTCATAAAGATGCTCACCAAGATCAGGAGACTAATGCATGAACAAAGTGAGAATTTTAACAAAGATTTTTAAAATATTAAAAAGTACCAAACAGAGGCACCTGGCTGGCTCAGTTGGAAGAGCATGAGACTCTTGATCTCAAGGTTGTGAGTTCAAGACTTATATATAAGCCTTTTATATAAAAGGTTTATATAATGGCTTATGTCTCTTGTTACTGTCTTTGGTTTAAAGTCTGTTTCCTGATATAAGTATAGTTTAGCTCTACTTTCTTTGGGTTTCCACTTGCATGCAATATCTTTTTCTATCTCTGCACTTTCAAGCTATGTGCGTCCTTAAACTTGAAATGAGTCTCTTGTAGGCAGCATAGAGATGGGTGTTGTTTTTATGCATTCAACCAGTCTATATCTTTTGATTGGAGAATCTAGTCCATTTACATTTAAAGTAATTATTGAAAGACAAGAACTTACTATTGCCATTTTGTTCATTGTTTTCTGGTTGTTTTATAATTCTTTTATTTCCTTTGTCCCTTCCTTTGTGTTTTAATAATTTACTTTTTAATTGAAGTATAGCTGATATACAATGTTACATGAGTTTTCAGGTGTACATGTGATATGATTATTTTCTTTCAGCACCATGAATATGTCATGCCACTCCCTTCTGACTTGCAAAGTTTCTGCTGAAAAATCTGCTGATACTATCATGGGGGCTCCTTTGTTCATAACAAGTTGCTTTTCTCTTGCTGCTTTTAAGATTCTCTCCTGTCTTTAACTTTTGACAGTTTAATTATAATGTGAGTTGGAATGGGTCTCTTTGGTTTACCTTTTTGGAATGCTCTAGATTTCCTGGATCTGGATATTCGTGTATTTCTCCAGGTTTGAGAAGTTGTTAGCTATTATTTCTCTGAATAAGCTTTCTGACTTTTTCTGTCTCTCTTCTCCTTCTGGGACCCCTATTATGTATATATTGGTCTGCTTGATGATATCTCATAAGTCCTCTAAAGAATCTTTACTTTTTTCATTCTTTTTTCTTCTTGCTACTCTGGATGAATTCCACTGCCCTGCCTTCTAGTTTTGCTGGTCTTTTTTTCTATTTGATGTAATCTTTTGTCAAACCTCTCTATTGAAATTTTCAGTTTAGTTGTAGTATTCTTCAGCTCCATATTTTTTGTTTTGTACTTTTATTTTACTTTTTTAGTAATCTCTGCACCCATCATGGGGCTAGAACTCACAACCTTGAGATCAAGAGTCTCATACTCTTCCAACTGAGCCAGCTAGGTGCCTCTGTTTGGTACCTTTTAATATTTTAAAAATCTTTGTTAAAATTCTCACTTTGTTCATGCATTAGTCTCCTGATCTTGGTGAGCATCTTTATGACCCTTATTTTGAATTTGATTGGGTTAATTACTTTTCTCTGTAGTGTCATTTACATCTGTTTCTGGAAATTTGTTTTTTTAAACATATTTATTTTTCTTCATTTTCCTTGATTCTCTGTGTTGGTTTCTGTATATTAGATAAGACAGCCACCTCTTCCAATTTTGACAGAGTGGTCCCATGTAGGAAACCAACCTTGTCCATCAGCCTGGCCTGAGCTCCTGGTTGTCTCCCAAACCTGTGTGATTATCCAAGCCACCTTCTTTGTTCTTAGTGGCTCCCAGCAGTTGAGAGTGTGCCAAGACCCATCAGTGCCCCAAAGGGGAGGATCTCATTCAGCACCTAGATAAGGGCTGATTGGGAGCCAGACCCTCAGGCAGGAGCTAAGAAAGTATGTAGTTAAGGGGTGCCTGGGTGGCTCAGTTGGTTAGGCGTCCAACTTTGGCTCAGATCATGATCTCACAGTTGGTGAGTTTGAGCCCCACATCAGGCTCTGTGCTGGCAGTTCGGAGTCTGGAGCCTGCCTCAGATTCTATGTCTCCCTCTCTCTGCCCCTCCCCTGCTCATGCTCTGTCTCTCTTTGTCTCTCAAAAATAAATAAACATTTAAAAAATTAAAAAAAAGAAAATATGTAGTTAAGCCCCTTCCAGGGAGAAACTAGGAGATGGGCATTTTTGTTTGCTCCTTCTGCACTGGGCCCAAGTCTAAAATTACAAGGAGATAACTCTTGCACCCATGAAGAGCTGCTGCTTGTTTGCTATAGTCCTGTGGGACTTACGAATGTAAATCCCATTGGCTCTGAGAGTCAGGTAATCTAGACACCTGTGCCTTGGGCAACAGCTGAAAAAGTTGGGGCACAGTGTGTACACACTCACTCAAGGGAAATACTGGTGACTTGGAGGGGGCTGGAGACAGAGAGTGGGGGAGGTGTCCACCAGTTTCCCTGGTCTCTGGGGAGGTCACAGTCAGCCTCTAGATGTGTGCTAAATTAGAAGCTTGACCCTCAGGAAATAGCTTTCAAAGTATACAAATGGACCCCTTTCAGGAAAAGGCTGATATATATACAAATTTTGCCTTTTTCTGCTCCGAGCCTGGGGGGATAGCTGTTGAGTGCTAACTGCCAGTTAAGGACTGCTTCTTTGTTTGCTATGTTCTTTTTTTTTTTTTTTTAACGTTTATTCATTTTTTTTTTAATATATGAAATTTATTGTCAAATTGGTTTCCATACAACACCCAGTGCTCATCCCAAAAGGTGCCCTCCTCAGTACCCATCACCCACCCTCTCCTCCCTCCCACCCCCCATCAACCCTTAGTTTGTTCTCAGTTCTCAACAGTCTCTTATGCTTTGGCTCTCTCCCACTCTAACCTCTTTTTTTTTTTTTTTTTTGTTCCCCTCCCCCATGGGTTTCTCTTAAGTTTCTCAGGATCCACATAAGAGTGAAACCATATGGTATCTGTCTTTCTCTGTATGGCTTATTTCACTTAGCATCACACTCTCCAGTTCCATCCACGTTGCTACAAAAGGCCATATTTCATTTTTTCTCATTGCCACGTAGTACTCCATTGTGTATATAAACCACAATTTCTTTATCCATTCATCAGTTGATGGACACGTTTATTCATTTTTGAGAGATAGAGAGAGACAGAGCATGAGCGGGGAAGGGGCAGAGAGAGGGAGACACAGAATCCGAACAAAGCAGGCTCCAGGCTCCAGGCTGTCAGCACAGAGCCTGATGTGGGGCTTGAACTCATAAACTGCGAGATCAATGACCCAAGCTGAAGTCAGACGCTCAACCAACTGAGCCACCCAGGCACCCCTGTTTGCTATATTCTTGAGGGTTTTGTGGATGCAAGCCTCATTGGCTTTCAGAGCTAGGTGCTTTGGGAGCCCATCCTTCAGGTGGAAATCTTAAAAGCTAGGGCACTAAATGTGAAGTCCAAATCCTTTGCTCTTCAGGGAGAAGCTAGAAGTTGGGAGTTCCCTCCCCATGGTGTAATGTTGTGCTGGGGGTGAGATTAATAGTAAGAGTGTATTTTGCCCTTACCTGCACATTCTGATGTGAGTATTTTCTCATTCACCCAATGTATAGGTAGTTTCTGGATTTCTTTCAGTCATATTGCTCTGTGTGTAGCTATGCACTTGGTGTGTCCATGAGAGGAGAGGAGTTCAGCAGTCATCCAGTTCAAATGAGTTTTGACAAAGGTATACACTCATGGAAGCATCACTGCAATCAAAATATAGAATGTTCCAACACCCCCCTCCCAAATTCCCTCATTCCCCTTTGAGTCAATAGCCCCCTCCCAAACCAGGCAAGCACTGATCTTTCTGTCACTGCAGATTAGTTTTGCCTCTTCTAGAATTCCAAATCAATGGAATCCTGCAGTATGTATTCCTTTGTGTCTGGCTTCTTTCACTCAACATAACGTTTTGGAGATTCATTCATGTTTTTGTACATATCAGTACTTCATTCCTTTCTAGTGCTAAATAGTATGCATATATCACAGTTTCACCTATTCACCCATTGATGAATGTTTGGGTAATTTCCACTTATTGACTGCTATGAATAAAAGCTGCTATGAACATTTATATATAAATCTTTGAAAAGATATGTTTTCACTTCTTTTGGATAAATACCTAGGACTGGAATAGTTGAGTTATATGGTAAGTTTGTGTTTCTTGCATAGAACTTCTTTGCCCAAATAAAAAGCAAGCAGGATATATTTTTTAAGAATTTCAGGGTTACATAATATTCCAAAGTTACAAAGAGTTGTTTTCATTTAGTCTCTCATTTACTGTGAGAATGGAAATAGAAACAGAAAAGTTTACATTACTTTAAAAACATAGAGTAATATGAGGCACCTGGGTGGCTCAGTCCGTTGAACATCCAATTCTTGATTTCTGCTCAGGTCATGATCTCACAGTTTGTGAGTTTGAGCCCTGCATCAGACTCTGCACTGACAGCATGGAGCCTATTTGGGATTCTCTCTCTCCCTCTTTCTCTGCCCCTTCCCTGCTCAAGTTGTCTCTCTCTCAAAATAAATAAAGTTTAAAAATAAATAAATACAAAACATAAAAACACAGTAATAAAGCTCTGTGTTAAAAAGCTACAAATACTGGAGGGGGGGAGGACAGGAAACAGAGGTAAAAAATCAATAAAGATAAAATTTACAACTGCTAGTAAAAATCTGTCATCTTTTTATTAAGAAAAAATTCAAGACAACATCTGTTCTGCTTAGTGACTACTTAAACAATCACCCACACAGAGAAAACTGTGAGCCAGTAAGAAAAAGAAAAAAGAGCATTTATTGTGCTAAAGGAGGTTTCTTAATCTTGAAATATCTTGATGATGTACAGTTAAACTCAGAACTTACAACCAAGTGCTTAGGGTAAGTTGATAAGAATTCTCTCATCAGGTTACCCAGTATGAATTCCCGAGCCCTTGAGGTTGCAATTTAGTGAAGAGACATTTTGCAGAAATAAGTGCCAAGCACTGACGGGCATTTATCATGAAAGAAACAGGACTGATCTGGAATTAAATTCCAATAAATGTGATCAAATAGTCACTGAGAGTGACGCTGGAAATTGGGGGTTGTTCTCACAACATTGTTTCTAAAATATTTTTCTTTTTCTATTTTTTTGTTTTTTTTTTTTTTCATTTTTGTTTTTAAGTAAAAGCAAACTTAGTAAGAAAAGGGGGCTCTGGCAAAACACACACACACACACACACACACACACACACACACACAATCCCTACAGAAAAAGTCCCTAAACCATTGAAAGTCTTACTCACTCTTCTCAAATTTTCTCTTTTTTTAATAGTTTCATATGCTTTGGGTATCATCAGCCAAGTTTAGCCATGCCTGGCGTACTACTGACAGGCCCCAAACAAATGTAGAATAGAAAAGCAAAGGGAAGAAAGAAAGTAAAGAGAGAAAGAGAAAAGAAAGCAAAAAGAAAAGCTGAAGGTGGTGTAAGGTAGCCACCTCAGGTAGCTATCAAGGCAAGTAAGCCATACACTTTTAAAAGATAGAATTGCTTTCTTCTTCCCAAGCAAATGAAAGAAATAGGTGAAAGGTTATCAGTTTTGTGTGTTTGTACAAAATTAACATTGGAGAGCTTCTTAAGAATGTTGATTCACAAACACTATCTCCAGAGATTCTATTTCATTAACTCTCTGGTAGGCCCCAGAAATCAAATTTACCAGTCAGATTCCATATTTTCTGATGCCATGGGCTCCACACAGGCTTAGTCTCATGGACATACAGCCTGTGCCATTGCACAGGGCTCTGTGCTCAAAAGGACTCTTCACTTGTGTTTAATGCTCTCTTGTAGCTGTTGAAATTCTTACTTTTGAACAAGGGACCCTTCCCACTGGGTCTTGAAAATTATGTAGTTGGTCCTGTCCCCAGGGACCACACTTTGAAAAAACATGCAATAGAGGGGCGCCTGGGTGGCGCAGTCGGTTAAGCGTCCGACTTCAGCCAGGTCACGATCTCGCGGTCCGTGAGTTCGAGCCCCGCGTCGGGCTCTGGGCTGATGGCTCAGAGCCTGGAGCCTGTTTCCCATTCTGTGTCTCCCTCTCTCTCTGCCCCTCCCCCGTTCATGCTCTGTCTCTCTCTGTCCCAAAAATAAATAAATGTTAAAAAAAAAAAAAAAATTTAAAAAAAAAAAAAAAAGAAAAACATGCAATAGAGTTTAGACCTTAGGCTTCAATCTTTCACTACTGAAAATATTCAGGCAAATATTTATAGGTCTATTGGATTTTAAGACTGACATACCCAGCATCTGAATAAAATCACTTTACACAATTTCTACTTGGCACTCTTGGATCAGGGGTTCCTAAGTGGGTTTGTTTCCAGAGGGAGAGCCCAGGGAGAGAAGTAGCCATTATTACAGGAAGCAAATTCCTGGGGGCAGTTGTTACAGGAATTGGAAATTATTTGCTCAAGGAAGAAAGAAAAAAAAAGGTAGAGACCTCAAAAATAATACAAGGAGAACAATCACTCTCAGGCATTTGAGGGGAGGCAAATAACCCTGAAATTCAATTGTCAAAAGAAAACTTTGGTCATCAAAAGCTAGAAAAAGTTAAAGACCTTTGGAATAAATTTTCATTTAATCTAATTCACCTAACCCTTTCAGCAGTAGAGATGAGTGGGTAGAGATGGGGACTTAAAGAAAATGTTTGTCAGATTGTCACAGTATTTTATAGGAGCACTGGGACCAAAAAACCTTGACTGCCAATCAAAAGTTCCCATTTCCCCATTCAATGTTTACCATTGGTAAACCATCAACAATGCACATTCCATGGGGTGAAAAAACAACCGAGGCAGTGAGTCAGTTCCATTCCAGGCTAAAAAATAGAACCAGTGGACATGTTAGTTAAATCTAAGAGTCAGAATGCAACTTGAATACACTCATCTCAGCTGTCAAATAAGATTACCCAGGCTTAAGAGCCTAGCTATCCTTAAAGTAGAATGAGAAAAGCTGTATTAGCTTCACCCAAAATGGTCAGCTGGTTATTCAACATTTCTTATGGTTGCTCATTTTTATTCACTCTTAAGTGGCTTTGGGAAGATATAAGTCATCATGATTTTCACCATCGTTATCATCAATGCCACGCATGTAATAATTATAAAAACAATAGCTAATATAGATAGACTATGTACTATGTGCTGAGCATTTTCTGAGCTATTTATACATACATATTATATATTTTACATATATATTAATATACATATGTATATATTAATATATATATATTAAGTCATGTAATCCTTACCACAACCCCATGACACAGTACATTGTTATCTCCATTTTACAGATGAGGAAACTGATCACAGAGAGGTTAAGTGACTTGTTTAAGGTCACACGGCTATTACATAGCAGAGCCAAGAGTCAAACACAGGGACTATGACTATATTACTCAAGCACTTAACCACTAGACAATGTAGCAAAGAGCACTAGTCAGGGAGCTTAATGAAGCAAAGCAAACGGAGTTGTTTGGAACATTTTTGGGGTTATGGACTCTTTTGAGAATCTATATCCCTCAGAAAAATAAATATATACAGCACATATTTACAAACTGTCAGAGGACTGCCTTTGTTCCTCCAAGACCATACATTTACCTTTATGACTCAGTCTCAGTCTAAAAATGCCTACTCCAGACACTAATTATTTAAAATCGTAAAATAGCTATAACTGTCAAAGACAAAAATAATTTAAAAATCTAATGGTGGGGCACCTGGGTGGCTCAGTCAGTTGAGCAATGGGCTCTTGATTTTGGCTTAGGTTACGATCCCCCAGGGTTATGGGATCGAGTCCCACATAGGGCTTTGAGTGTGGAACCTGCTTCAGATTCTCTGTCTCTCTCTCTCTCTCTCTCTCTCTCTCTCTCTCTCTGGCTCTCTCTCTACCCCCTTTCCTCCACTCACGCTCTTTCTCTGTCTGTAAATAAATAAATAAATAAATAGAAAAATCTAATGGTTCTGTGAAGTGTGGACTCAGACCATTAATAAAACTGTAAGCCTTATGCTTGTACCATATCATCAAATCCAAAAACAGCCTATTTTTAAATAACAAACTTTTTTTTTTAGTGTTTATTTTCAGAGAGAGAGAGAGAGAGCCCGCATATGCACACAAACACGGGAAGGGCAGAGAGAGAGGGAGAGAGAGAATCCTAAGCAGGCTCCGTGCCATCAGCTCAGAGCCCAACACGGTGTTCAATCTCACCAACTGTGAGATCACAACCTGAGCCAAAATCAAGAGTTGGACACTTAACCAGGTGCCCCTAAACAACAAACTTTAAAGCTTTTTACCAACTGCCAAGTTATTTCAAATTGAAAGAACAAATCACTGTAATTTCTAGCATGTAACATGGTACTTACCTATACTAAGTGCCAATAAATGTTGATAGAGAAGAAAAGGGAGAAAAGGAAGGTAAAAGTATCTTAATGTTCCTTAGTTGTGTAGTAAATGTGATTCCAAAATATCATTCAACTTTTTTTTTTTAAGATTCTTTTGAAGTAATCTCTACACCCAATATGAGGCTCGAATTCACAACCCCAAGATCAAGAGTTGTATGTTCCACTGGCTAAGCCAGCCGGGCACCCCTCAGCTCCTTTTTAATAGTATTCACCTATTCAAATATTTATTTAATAAGATTTGTCGAATATTTATTATGTAATATAAACCATGCTAGGCATCAAGGATATGAATTTAAAAGGCACTGAGGAACAAACACACCAAAAATGTGAAATCTGTGAAATGCAAGTTGTCACATGATGAACAAAGCTAGCAATTAGAAAAACACACAAAAGAGTATATAAAGGTTGAAAGCAAAATCTACATAGGTGTTGCAAATCTGGTAAGGGAACATCAATGTTTGCCTTTACTTTCCAAGTTCTTTCTTCCCTCACTCCATACCCACACCTTGACAACTCATTCTCAAAATTATTTGAGTTTTGCTCCAATAAACTTCTTAGCTTGATAGTTCTACTGCTTTTCATTAGTTCACTCATTAATTAAATACTAAATGTGGCATTTCTGAATAACAGGTGTCCATTTAAATTTAGCCAATTGGGGCGCCTGGGTGGCGCAGTCGGTTAAGCGTCCGACTTCAGCCAGGTCACGATCTCGCGGTCCGGGAGTTCGAGCCCCGCGTCAGGCTCTGGGCTGATGGCTCAGAGCCTGGAGCCTGTTTCCGATTCTGTGTCTCCCTCTCTCTCTGCCCCTTCCCCGTTCATGCTCTGTCTCTCTCTGTCCCAAAAATAAATAAACGTTGAAAATAAATAAATAAATAAATAAATAAATTTAGCCAATTAAGGGGCACCTGAGTGGCTCAGTCAGTTAAGCGGCTGACTTTGGCTCAGGTCATGATCTCGTGGTTTGTGAGTTCGAGCCTTGGGCTTGCTGCTGTCAGCACAGAGCCTGCTTTAGTTCCTCTGTCTCCTTCTCTCTCTCTGCCCCTTCCCTGCCTCACACTCTGTCTCTCTCTCTCAAAAATAAATAAACATTAAAAAAATAATAAATAAATAATTTAAAAAAATAATTTAGCCAATTAAAAAACAAGTTAGAAAACAACCCACAACAATTTGGGGAAGGGAGACTTGTACTCAGGACACGTGTATGACAATAACCTTAGAATATACCAGGGTATTGAGAAAACAAGTGCAAACGAAGACAGTTTAGGTTGTCATCATGCCAGCTAGACATATGACCCAGTAGAAACAGGTGATTAAATTGGCCTGCTAAGAAATTTGGTGATAGAAAGTCCAGATCAATGATTTCAGAAGATCTCGTTAACAATAGAAGCAAACAACAGGGGACCCCTTAAAATTCTTACTGCTGATGCTAAGAACAGTTGTTTATACTCTGTAGAGCAATGGATCTCTCTGTTTCGCTCTACTTTCCCTGTTTTTTTTTAAAATTTTTTTTAATGTTTATTTTTGAGGGAGAGAGGAAGAGAGTGAGCAGGGGAGGGGCAGAGAGAGATGGAAACACAGGCTCCAGGCTCTGAGCTGTCAGCACAGAGCCTGACATGGGGCTCAAACCCACGAATCATGACCTGAGCCAAAGTCAGATGCTCAACTGACTGATCCACTTAGGCACCCCTCTATTTTTCCTGTTTTAAAACTATTTTTCAAGCTGTACTGAAGCATGTTTTTCAAGCCTGGGTTTAATCACAGGAAAGCTCTAACTAGCTCAACAGGCTAATGAGCAGACATTTTATAAATAGCATGTCTGAGAGTTCATAATGCTACTCCATTGGGAAGCAACTTAGCTCTAGAGAATGCTATCATTTGTCTATAACAGCATCTTTTGTCAGCCCCAATTTGGTTAATAACTACAATTATGCTTTGGTCATTTCAGCAGCTCTGAGTCTTTGTCAGGCCTTACCCCTATTATGTGCCTTCATACCTTCTTCTTGGGCTACTGCAATAAGTTCCTAATTGGTCTCTCTGCTATCAGTCTCACCACCCTCTAAACCATTCTATATGTTACTGCCAAGACTAACCTTTAAAATGAACCAAGTTTGAAAACTTTCAAAGACTTTCAAAGTCCAAATTCCCTTAAGCTGACAGCCAAGGCCCTCCACATTCTGTCACTAATTTACTATTCCAGAAATTTGCTCACATCATTTCCTGTACCATGTACCGTGTATTCCCAGACTATGTCCTCCACTCTCTGCCTCTCTGCCTTTCCTTCTTTTGGAAAACCTTAGCTTCCTACTAACTTATTAAGAAGTCCTTTCTAATACTGCAGCTAAAAATGGGCACCCTTTTTGCAGTTTTACCCATCATTAAAAGCTAACTCATAAATTTTATGGTATGTATTTTACCACAATACAAAACTTGTTTAAATTAACACACATACACACAGTTAATTAATAACCTTCAAGTTTGGCAAGTTGGCAGACTAGATGTCCTGAAATTTCTCCTGTGAGGAATACCTAGAACTGCTGAATAAATTCAAAAGCTTTCTTTTAAATGCAACACTGAATACTCAAGAAAGAAATTTAATTACTCAGGTTTCACAAAGGGAATGAAAACCACTGTAGTAAATGTGAATTAAAGCTTAACTTTCCCCTGAAGATAGGGAACAGGGAAAAGAAAAAAGTCTTCCCTGAGAAATTAATAACCTTACAATAACCATGTAAGCCTAAGATTTAAATGTAGAACAATATTATTGATGCTAAAAAATAAGCATTTTAAAATTATAAACTATCTAAAAGAAAAATGTAAAAACAAGAATAAATGAAACAAGAACAAGTAGAAATGCAAAATAATCAAATTTCTAAAAATAATAAACAATCATTTAGTGAATAAGTTGAACAGCAGATTAGATATAGCTAAAGAGAAAATCAAAAGACTGGCTGGATTAACCTAGAAGACATCACAGATGAGACAGAAAGAATAGACTTTTATTTATTTATTTATTTAAAAAAAATTTTTTTTAACGTTTATTTATTTTTGAGACAGAGAGAGACAGAGCATGAACGGGGGAGGGGCAGAGAGAGAGGGAGACACAGAATCGGAAGCAGGCTCCAGGCTCTGAGCCGTCAGCCCAGAGCCCGACGCGGGGCTCGAACTCACGGACCGCGAGATCGTGACCTGAGTTGAAGTCGGACGCTCAACCGACCGAGCCACCCAGGCGCCCCAGAAAGAATAGACTTTTAGAGAAAAGAGGAATATATGTTCATTGTAAGTCTAATAAAAGGTGATCTAGAAGGAGAAAAGGGAGAAGAGAAGATGGTGGCAGAGTAGGAGGACCCTAGACTCACCTTGTCCCATGAATACAACTAGGTAACTACCAAATCATCCTAAATACTCTAGAAATTGATCTGAAGACTGGCAGAACAAACTCTACAACTAAAGGTAGAGAAGAGGTCACGTTGAAGAAGGTAGGAAGTGCAGAGATGTGGTTTGGGAAAGAAACAGATTGTGGCTGCTGCAGTGAGGAGGGAGCTATGGACTCAGAGAAGGGTGAGAGATAAACTAGCACACAAAGGAGCACACAAGGAAAACAAATCCCCGTAGCAACTGGCCTGGAAAGAAAGAGGACCCAAATTTTGCAAATTCTTGCAACCAATGGGGCTTAAAGCCTGGAGTTTTAATTTTTTTTTTTTCAACATTTTTATTTTTATTTTTGGGACAGAGAGAGACAGAGCATGAACGGGGGAGGGGCAGAGAGAGAGGGAGACACAGAATCGGAAACAGGCTCCAGGCTCTGAGCCATCAGCCCAGAGCCTGATGCGGGGCTCGAACTCACGGACCGCGAGATCGTGACCTGGCTGAAGTCGGATGCTTAACCGACTGCGCCACCCAGGCGCCCCAAGCCTGGAGTTTTAAAGGTCAGTGTGCTTGGCTCTAGGAGAGCTCAGAGGCCATTGGGGCTGCTCTTGGAGAGAAGGCAAGCAAACAACCCATGGACATACAACAATCTGAAGAGTATCCCAGGCACACAGTGGTGAGGACAGTTGCTCATATCGGAGCATGTCCCAGAGAGGCAGCATACATAGAGAGACCCCTCCGGAAACAAAGGAACTAGCTGCTACCATTTCCCTCTCCCCCCACTCAGCATAAACACAGAGCCACCTGCAGGTACCAGCACAGTGCCCACACTTGCTACCTAACTTGCTTACACCAAGCCTCTTCCCCCATGCTCCAGAAAACCACTATTCCCAGTCAGACCTGCCTCAGTCCCAGTGTGGTGGGACCCTCCCCCAGAAGACCAGCCCACACCCTTCCCAACACAAAGTCTCCTGACTCAAGAGTTTTGTGAGCCCTTTGTTGTGGTGGTGGTAGCAATGGGTCTCATTTCACAAGCTGACCAGAGCACACATAGTTAAACTCACCATATTCAGGCCAGGGACCAAACACTGCCCACACAGGCAAAGAGAGCCTCTGCAAATGACTGGCCAAAAGGATAAAGTGGCCAGGACACAACAGCAGAACACATGCAGCACACGTTGGAGACACCTTCAGAAGTGTCAGGCCCTGTGGAAAAGAGGACATTACACTGCAGGGCACTAGAGGACCTCTTCTTCATAAAGCCATTAAACTCAAGAACAGGAGATGTAACTGACTTTCCTAACACAGAGAAACTGGCACAGAGATTTAGACAAAATGAGAAGACAGAGGAATTTGTCTGAAACAAAAGAACAGGACAAAGCTGTGGCCAAAGACCTAAGCAAAACAGATATAAGTAACATGCCTGATAGAGAACTTAAAGCAATGGTCATGAAGATACTCACTGGACTTGAGAAAGAGTGGAGAGCATGAGTGAGACCCTTAACACAGAAATACAGAATAACAGGGGCACCTGAGTGGCTCAGTTGGTAAGTGTCTGACTTTGGCTCAGGTCATGATCTCACTGTTTGTGGGTTCAAGCCCCACATTGGGCTCTGTGCTGACAGCTCAGAGCCTGGAGCCTGCTTTGATTCTTTATCTCCCTCTCTCTCTGCCCCTCCCCCATTTTCTCTCTCTCTCTAAAAAATAAACAAACATTAAAAAAAAAGAAATATGGAGTGACATAGCACAGATAAAGGACTCAATAGATGAAATGGGAAACATACTTGATGGAATGAACAGCAGGCTGGAAGAAGCAGAGGAACAAATTAATGACCCAGAAGACAAAGTGATGGAAAATAATCAAGCTGAATGAAAGAGAAGAAGGAATTATGCAAAACAAGATTAGACTTAGAGAACTCAGGGACTCCATCAAATGTAGTAACATTAATATTATAGGAGTCCCAGAAGAAGACAGAGAAAGCAGGCAGAGAATTTATTTGAAGAAATAACAGCTGGAAGCTTTCCTAATCTGGAGAAGGAAACAGATATCCAGATCCAGGACTCACAGAGAACCACTATCAAAATCAACAAAATCAGATCCACACCAACACATATTGTAATTAAAATGGCAAAAATATAATGATAAAGAAAAAATATTAAAAGTTGAAAGACAATAAAGACAGTAACATGCAAAGGAAACTCCATGAGGCTATCGGTGGATTCTTCAACAGGAACTTTCCAAGCCAGAAAGGACTAACATGATATATTCAAAGTGCTGAAAGGGAAAAACTTGCAGCCAAGGATATTCTATCCAACAAGGCTATCATTCAAAATAGATAAAGAATTCCCCAGAAATATAAAAACTAAAGGAGTTCATGAACACTATCTAGCCCTGCAGGAAATACTAAAGGAGACTCTTTTTGAGAAGAAAGACCAAAAAACGACAATATGAAGTTGGAAACACAAAAGCAGTAAAAATGAATATTTCTGTAAAAAATCAGTTAAGGGACTCACAAAATAAAAGGATGTATAATATGACAAAATATACCTAAAACATGGAGAGGAAAGGAGTAAAGAATGAGTTCAAACTTCAATGACCAACAACCTAATATAGACTGCTATATGTAGAAGATATTGTATGCAAACCAAATGGTAACCACAAATCAAAAACCAGTAACAAATATGCAAAGAATAAAGAGAAAAAAATCCAAATATATCACTAAAGAAAACGAGCAAACCAGGAAAGAGAGAAAGATAAGAAAGGGTCAGAGAAAACCTTCAGAAACAACCACATAACAAGTAATAAAATGGCAATAAATACATATCTATCAATAATTACTTTGAATATAAATGGACTAGGTGCTCCAATCAAAAGACATAGGATGACAGAATAGATCAAAAAACAAGATCCATCTCTATGCTACCTACAAGAGACTCATTTTAGATCTAATACATGCAGGGGCACTTGGGTGACTCAGTTGGGTAAGTGTCCAATTCTTGGTTTTGGCTCTGGTGATGGTCTCACAGTCGTGGGATAGAGCCCTGTGTTGGGTTCCACACTAAACACGGAGCCTGATTAAGATTTGCTCTCCCAGGGGCACCTGGGTGGCTCAGTTGGTTAAGTGTCCAACTCTTGGTTTCAGCTTAGGTCATGATCTCATGGTTTTGTGAGTTTGAGCCCCACATCAGGCTCTGCATTGGCAGTGTGGAGCCTGCTTGGGATATTCTCTCTCTCTTTCTCTCTCTGCCTCTCCCCTACTCGTGCTGTCTCAGTCTCTCTCAAATAAATAAATAAAATTAAAAAAAAGATCCTCCCCCCCAAAAAAAGAAAGATTTTCTCTCTTCTTCTCTCTTTGCCCCTCACCCCCCTCTTCTCTCTGTCTCTCTTTCTCAAAATCAATAAACATTTTTTTTTTAAAAAAGGAATTTAAAAAATACATGGAAACAAATGAAAATGAAAACACAACGGTTCAAAAACTTTGAGACTCAGTTGGTTAAAGGTCCACCTTCAGCTCAGGCCATGATTTTATGGTTCATAAGTTTGAGCCCCGCATCAGGCTTTGTACTGTCAGCTCAGAGACTGCTTGAGATCCTCTGTCTCCCTCTCTCTATGCCCTTCCCCATTCATGATCTCTCTCTCTCTCTCTCTCAAAAATAAACAAACATAAAAAAAACACCTTTGGGACACAGCACAAGCAGTTCTAAGAGGGAAGTGTTTAGCAATATAGGCCTCCCTCAAGAGGCAAGAAAAATCTCAAATAAATAACCTAAACTTACACTTAAAGGAGCTAGAAAAAGAACAAAAACAACAACAACAACAAACTAAAACTAGCAGAAGGAAGTAAATAATAAAGATTAGAGCAGAAATAAATGATATAAAACTAAAAAATACAATAGGACAGATCAATGAAACCAGGACCTAGTTCTTTGAAAAAAATCAATGAAATTGATAAACCACTACCCAGACTTATCAAAAAAAAAAAAAAAAAAAAAAAGACCCAAGGAAATAAAATCACAAATTGCAGAGGAAAAATAACAACCAACACCATAGAAATACAAACAATTATAAGAGAATATTATGGGGGCACCTGAGTGGCTCCAACTCTTGATTTCAGCTCAGGTGATGATCTCACAGTTCATGGTTCAGGCCCCACATTGGGCTCTGTGCTGAGAGTGTGGAGCCTGATTGGGATTCTGCCTCTCCCTCTCTCTCTCTCTCTCTGCTTCTTCTCCCACCCTCAAAAATAAATAAACTTTTTTTCAAAAAAGAGAATATTATGAAAAACTATATGGCAACATATTGGACAACCTAAAAGAAATGGATAAATTCCTAGAAACATACAAACTACCAAAACTGAAACAAGAATAAATAGAAAATTTGAACAGACCCATAACCAGCAAAGAAATTGAATCAGTAATCAAAACTTTTGAAACAAAGAAAAGTCCAGGGCCAGATAACTTCCCAGGGGGATTCCACCAGACATTTAAAGAAGAGTTAATATCTATTCTTCTCAAACTTTTCCAAAAAATAGAAATGGAAGGAAAACTTCCAAACTCATTCTACGAGGCCAGAATTACCTCGATTCCAAAACCAAACAAAGACTCCACTAAAAAGGAGAATTACATGGGGCGCCTGGGTGGCTCAGTCAGTTGAGCGTCCGACTTTGGCTCAGGTCATGAGCTCACAGTTCGTGAGTTCAAGCCCCATGTCGGGCTCTGTGCTGACAGCTCAGAGCCTGGAGCCTGCTTCGGATTCTGTGTCTCCCTCTCTCTCTGCTCTTCCCCTGCTCACATGCTGTCTCTCTCTCAAAAATAAATAAAGATTTAAAAAAAAAAAGGAGAATTACAGGCCAATATCCTTAATGAACATGGATGCAAAAATTCTCAACAAGATACTAGTAAATCAAATTGAACAGTACATTAAAAGAATTATTCACCATGATCAAGTGGGATTTATTCCTGGGCTGCTGGTGTGGTTCAATATCTTAATCAATCAATGTGATATACCACATTAATAAAAGAAAGGATAAGGACCACGTGATCCTCTCAATAGATGCAGAAAAAGCATTCGTCAAAATATAGCATGAATTCTTGATAAAAACCATCAACAAGGTAAGGACAGAGGGAACATACCTCAATATCATAAAGGCCATATATGAAAGACCCACAGCTAATATCATCCTCAACAGGGAAAAAATGAGAGCTTTTCCTCTATGGTCAGGAAGAAGAAAGGAATGTCCACTCTTACCACTGTTATTTATCATAGTACTGGAAGTCTCTAGCCTCAGCAATTAGACAACAGAAAGAAATAAATGGTGTTCAAAATGGAAAGGAAGAAATCAAACTTTTCACTATTCACAGACAACATGATACTCAATGTAGAAAACCCAAAAGACTCCACCAAGAAATTGCTAGAACTGATACATAAATTCAGCAAAGTTCCAGGATATAAAATCAACATACAGAAATCTGTTGCATTTCTATACACCAATAATGAAGCAGCAGAAAGAGAAATTAAGAAGGCAATCCTCATTTACAATTGCACCAAAAACCATAAGATACCTAGGAATAGACCTAACCAAAGAGGTAAAAGATCTGTACTCTGAAAACTATAGAACACTTATGAAAGAAATTGAACAGGATGCAAAGAAATGAAAAGACATCCCATGCTTATGAATTAGAAGAACAAATATTGTTAAAATCTCTATACTACTCAAAGCAATCTACACATTTAATGCAATCTCTATCAAAATACCACCAGCATTTTTCCCTGAGCTAGAACAAACAATACTAAAATTTGTATGGAACCACAAAAGACACTGAATAGCCAAAATAATATTGAAAAAAAGCAGGGGCGCCTGGGTGGCTCAATTGGTTAAGCGTCCAACTTCAGCTTAGGTCATGTTCTCAAGGTCTGTGTTCGAGCACTGTGTTAGGCTCTGTGCTGACAGCTCAGAGCCTGGAGCCTGCTTTAGATTTTCCCTCCCTCTCTGCCCCTCCCCCACTTGTGCTCTGTCTCTCAGAAATAAACATTTTTTTTAATTATAAAGAAAAAATATTTTAAAAAAAGAAAAGAAAAGAAAATCTGGAGGCATCACAAGCTGTAGTCATCAAGACAACATGGTACTGGCATAAAAACAGACACATGCATCTGTGAAACAGAATAGAATACCCAGAAGTGGACCCACAACTATATGGTCAACAATCTTCAACAAAGCAGGAAAGAATATCCAGTAGAAAAAAGACAGTTTCTTCAACAAATGGTGTTCAAAAAACAAACTGGACAACAACATGCAGAAGCATGAAACTGGACCACTTTCTTATACCACACAGAAATATAAATTCAAAATGGATAAAAGACCTAAATGTGAGACAGGAAACCATCAAAATCATATAGGGGAATACAGACAACAACCTCTTTGACCTCAGCCATAGTAACTTCTTATTACACACATCTCTAGAGGCAAGAGAAACAAAAGCAAAAATGAACTATTGGGACTTCATCAAGATGAAAATCTTCTGTACGGTGAAGGAAAAAATCAACAAAACTAAAAAACAATCTATGGAATGGGAGAACATATTTGTAACTGACATATCTGATAAAGGGTTAATATCCAAAACACATAAAGAACTTATCCAACTCACCACCCAAAAAATAAATAATCCAGTAATAAATAGGCAGAAGTGGGTCACCTGGGTGGCTCAGTCAGTTAAGCATCTGACGCTTGGTTTTGGCTCAGGTTGTGATCTCAAGGTTCATAGGCTCAAGCCCCACATTGGGCTTTGCATTGGCAGTGTGGAACCTGCTTGGGATTTTCTCTCTCCTTCTCTCTGCCCCTTCCCTGCTTGTACCCATGTGCACATACTCTAAATAAATAAATAAATAAATAAATAAATAAATAAATAAATTTTTTAAAAAAGGAAGAAATAGGCAGAAGACATGAACAGACATTTTCCCAAAGACATCCAGATGGCTAACAGACACATGAAAAGATGCTCAACATCACTCATAATCACAGAAATGAAAATCAAAACCATGATGAAATACCACCTCACCCCTGTCAGAATGGCTAAAATTAACAACACAGGAAACAATAGATGTTGGCAAGGATGTGGAGAAAGGAGAACCCTCTTACACTGTTGGTCGGAATGCAAATTGGTACAATCACTCTGGAAAACAGTATGGAGTTTCCTCAAAAAGTTAACAATAGAACTACCCTATGACCCAGTAATTGCACTACTATGTATTTACCCAAAGGATACAAAATACTGATTCAAAAGGGTACATGCACCCTGATGTTTATAGCAGGCATTATTAACAATAGTTAAATTATGGAAATAGCTCAAATGTCCATGGACTGATGAATGGATAAAGAAGTGGTGTACACACAGACACACACACACACACACACACAGACACACACACACACACAGTGGAACATCACTCAGATATCAAAAAGAATGAAACCTTTCCATTTGCAATGACATGGATGAAGCTAGAATGTATTATGCTAAACAAAATAAGTCAGTCAGAGAAAGACAAATACCATATGATCTCACTCATATGTGGAATTTAAGAAACAAACCAGATGAACATATGGGGGAAGAGAGAGAGGGAAGCAAACCATAAGAGATTCTTAACTACAGAGAACAGACAGGGTTGATGGAGGAAGGTGGGTAGGGGATGGGCTAAGTGGGTGATGGGTATTAAGGAGGGCACTGGGTTGTGATGCCAGTTGTGATGTTGTGATAAGCACTGGGTGTTATTGTAATTGATTAATCACTAAATTCTACACCTAAAACCAATTTTACTGTATATGTTAACTAACTATAATTTAAATAAAAACTTGGGAAGGGGTGCCTGGGTGGCTCAAGTCAGTTAAGCATCTGACACTGGCTCAGGTCATGATCTCACGGTTCATGAGTTCAAGCCCCATGTCGGACTCTGTGCTGACAGCTCGGAGCCTGCAGCCTGCTTCAGATTCTGTGTGTCCCTCTCTCTGCTCCTCCCCCACTCATGCTCTGTCTCTGTCTCTCTCCTCCTCTCAAAAATAAACATTAAAAAAAAACTTGGGGAAAAAAATCCCAACAAACAAAAGTCTAGGACCAGATGGCTTCACAGACAAATTCTGCCAAATATTTAAAGAAGAGTTAATACCTATTCTTCTCAAACTATTCCAAAAGACAGAAAAAGAAGAAAATATCCAAATTCATTGTATGAGGCCAGCATTACCTTGATACAAAAACTGGATAAAGGCACTACACAAAAAAAGAAAACTACAGGCCAATATTTCTGAAGAGCATAGATGCAAAATTCCTCAACAAAATGCTAGCAAACAAAATCCAACAATACATTTTAAAAAACATTCACCATGATCAAGTGGGTTTTATGCCTGGGTTGCCAGGGTGGTTCAATATTTGCAAATCAATCAATGTGACACATCACATCAATAAGAGAAAGGATAAGTATCATATGATGGTGGGGCACCTGGGTGGCTCAGTGGGTAAAGCGTCTGACTTCGGCTCATGTCATGATCTCACAGTTTGGAAGTTTGAGCCCCGCATCGAGCTCTGCACTGACAATGAAGAGCCTGCTTGGGATTCTCTCTTTGCCTCTCTCTGCCCCTCCCCCACTTATTCTCTCTCTCTCTCTCTCTCTCTCTCTCTCTGTCTCTCCCCTTTTCCCTCTCTCTCTCACAAAATAAATTAAAAAAAGAGAATTGTATGCTTGTTTCAATAGATACAGACAAAGCATTTGACAAAGTACAACATCCATTCATGATAAAAACCCTCAACAAAGTAAGTTTAGAAGCAACATACCTCAACATAATAAAGGCCTTATAGAAAAAACCCATAGCTAACATCATCCTCAATGGGGAAAAACTGAGAGCCTTTCCCCTAAAGTCAGGAACAAGACTAAGATGTCCACTGTCACCATATTTATTCAACATAGTACTGGAAGTCCTAGCCACAGCAATCAGACAACAAAAAGAAATAAAAAGAATCCAAACAGGCAAGGAAGAAGTCAAACTTTCACTATTGCAGATGATGTGATACTATATATAGAAAACCTCAAAGACTCCAGCAAAAATATACTAGAACTGATAAGCAAATTGAGTAAAGTCACATGGTACGAAATCATTCTACAGAAATCTGTTGCATGATTGTACACCAATATTGAAGCAGCAGAAAGAGAAATTAAGAAGACAATCCCCATTTACAGTTACAATAAGATACCTAGAAATAAACTTAAGCAAAGAGGTGAAAGGCCTGTGCTCTGAAAACTATAAAGCACTGATGAAAGAAATTGAAAAAGGCACAAAGAAATGGAAAAATAACCCATGCTCATGGATGGGAAGAACAATTGTCTATATAACCCAAAGCAATCTACACATTTAATGCAATCCCTATCAAAATATCAACAACACTTTTTACAGAACTAGAACAAATAATCCTAAACTTTGTAGGGAAACACAAAAGATCCTGAATGGCCAAAGAAATTTTGAAAAAGCAACGCAAAGCTGGAGGCATCACAACTCCAAAATTTATGTATTACAAAGTTGAAGTAATCAAAACGGACATATAGGTCACAAAAACAGACATATAGATCAATAGAACAGAATAGAATAGAAAGCCCAGAAATAAATCCCTGATTATGTGGTCAATTAACCTTTGACAAAGCAGGAAAGAATATCCAATGAGAAAAAGTCTCCTCAACAGATAGTGTTAGGAAAACTGGACAGCAACATGCAAAAGAATGAAACTGAACTACTGTCTTACACCATACACAAAAATCTATTCAAAACGATTACAGACCTCAATGCAAGACATGAAACCAGGAGCACCTGGGTGGCTCAGTTGGTTAAGCCTCTGACTTTGACTCGGATCATAATCTCACAGCTAATGATTTTGAGGCCTGAATTGGGTTCTGTGCTAACATCTCAGAGCCTGCTTTGGATCCTCTGTCTCCCTGTCTCTGCCCCACTCATGCTCTCTCTCTCTCTCTCTCTCTCTCTCTCTCTCTCAAAAATAAATAAACATTAAAAAAAAAAAAGACCTGAAACCATAAAAATCCTCAAAGAGAGCACGGTCTGTAATTTCTCTGACACTAGCCTTAGCAACTCTTTTCTAGATAGGGTCCCCAGAGGCAAGGGAAATAATAATAAACTATTGGGACTACAGAAAAAAAAAAGAAAGAAAGAAAGAAAGAAAGAAAGAAAAGAAAAGAAAAGAAAAGAAAAGAAAAGAAAAGAAAAGAAAAAGCTCAGTGAAGGAAATAATCAACAAAACTAAAAGGCAACCTTTGGAATGGGAGAAGATGGTTGCAAATGACATATCTGATAAAGGGTTAGTATCGAAAATATATAAAGAGCTTGTAAAACCCAATACCCAAAAAACAAATAATTCAGTTAAAAAATGGGCAGAGGGGCACCTGGGTGGCTCAGTCAGTTAAGCAACCTACTTCAGCTCAGGTCATGACCTTGAGGTTTGTGAGTTTGAGCCCCGCGTGGGGCTCTGTGCTGACAACTCGGAGCCTGGAGCCTGCTTCGGATTCTGTGTATCCTGCTCTCTCTCTGCCCTTCCCATGCTCATGCTCTGTCTCTCTCTGTCTCTCAATAATAAATAAACATTAAAAAAAATTTTTTTTTAATGAGCAGAAGACATGAATAGAGCAGCAAATTTTGGGTAGCCACACACCCAGAGGCTACAGAAATGCTCTCAGGGAATGTAGCCTGGGGATGCCATCTTTGCACTGTCCCTTGGCCTTGCTACAGTTTTCTGGTACCTCCCAGAAAGGACTCATCTGGAGTCCTGATTTTTGCAACTGTCTCCAAGGAGACACTTTCAGATTTCCTGATCTGGAGGCCAGCAAGGTTAACCTTTATGGCACCACAGGACTGTATATATTTGCATACGTTTAAAGCTGCTGCCTGAGGGTCTACTTTCCAATTAGCCTGAAATTAGGGGCTGAGACTGTCCCTCTGGAACTGGAAGCCTCTCAATAACTGGGACCTATCAGGAATAAATCAGGTTGGGGTGCCTGGGTGGCTCAGGCAGTTGAGTGACCGACTTCGGCTCAGGTCATGATCTCACGATCTGTGGGTTCGAGCCCCATATTGGACTCTGCTAGCAGCTCAGAGCCTGGAACCTTCTTCAGATTCTGTGTCTCCCTCTCTCTCTGCCCCTACCCTGCTTGCACTCTATCTCTCTCTCTTTCAAAAATAAACATTAAAAAAAAATTTTTTTTAAAGGAATAAATCAGGTTGCTTAGACAATCACTAAAGTTGGAGAAACAACCAAGAACTAAGGCAAAGTTAAACGATAGGTTTTCTTTCCTACAAAAGGCCACTCCTTTAAGACTGGAAAAGATAGCTGTTTCACCTAATGTATAGAAAGAGAGAGTTAAGCAAAATAAGGAGACTGGGGTATATTCCCTAAAAAAGAACAGGATAAAACCCCAGAGGTGAAAAATTTTAATGAAACAAAGATAAGTAATTTACCTGATAAAGAGTTTAGGATAATGATCATAAAGATGCTCACTGAACTCAGGAGAAGAATGGATGAACACAGTGAGAACTTCAACAAACAGACAGAAAATATAATAAAGTACCGAACAGAAGTTACAGAACTAAAGAGTACAATAACGGCACTGAAAAAAATATGTTAGAGGGGTATAACAGCAGACTCGATGAAGCAGAAGAAAGAATCAGTGAGCTGTAAAAGAGGGAAGTAGAACTCACCCAATCAGAGTAGCAAGAAGAAAAATTAATTTTAAAAAGTGAGACAACATCACGCAGAATAACATCTGCATTAGAGGGGTCCCAAAAGGAGAAGAGAGAGGAGAAAGGAGCAGAAAATTTCTTTGAAAAAATAATAGCTGAAATATTCCCTAACTTGGGGAAGAAAACAAACGTCCAGGTCCAGGAAAGCCAAAAGACTTCCAAAAAAGATAAACCCAGAGAGAGCCACACGGAGACACATTATAATTAAAATGTCAAGAGTTAATGGGGCGCCTGGGTGGCTCGGTCAGTTAAGCGTCTGACTTCAGCTCAGGTCATGATCTCTCAGCCTGTGAGACAGAGCCCTGCGTCAGGCTCTGTGCTGACAGCTCAGAGCCTGGAGCCTGTTTCAGATTCTGTGTCTCCCTCTCTCTCTGGCCCTCCCCCATTCATGCTCTGTCTGTATCTGTCTCAAAAATAAATAAACGTTAAAAAAAATTTTTTTTAAATGTCAAGAGTTAAAGATGAAGAGAAAATCTTAAAAACAGCAAGAGAAAAAACAAAGCACAATGTGAAAAAGAAATGCTGTGGCCAGAATGGAGTGTCCTGATATATTCAAAAGTGCTGAAGGGGAAAATCTTCCAACCAGGAGCACTCAATTTGGCAAGGTTATCATTCAGAATTAAAGGAGAGATAAAGAGGGGCACCTGACTGGCCCAGTCAGTAGAACCTGTGACTCTCAGTCTCAGGGGGGTAAATTCAAGCCCCATGTTAGGAATGGAACCTACTTTAAAAAAAAAAAAAAAAAAAAGAGTAAAGGAGAGATAAAGAGCTTTCCAGACAAACAAAAGCTAAAGGATTATTTCATCACCACTAAACTGGTCCTACACGAAATGTTAAAGGAATTTCTTTAGGCTAAAAAAAAAAAAGGGAGGGGGCACAAATTAGTAAGAAGAAAACATACGAGAGTAAAATTCCAATATAAGTATATAGTAAGTGGGTTGATCACTTACAAAGCTAGCATGAAGGTTAAAAGGCAAAAGTAGCAAAAATAACTATAACCACAATAATTAGTTAAGGGATGTACAAAATAAAAAGATGTAAATTGTGATATCAAAAAGCAATCTATTTTAAGTTGATAACAAGTTTGAATGCATTCTAAAACTCTACATTTTTAGTCCCTCTCCATAACTTTTTATATTTATGATGTCACATTTTGCATTTTTAAAAAAAAAATTTTTTTTTTTCAAACGTTTATTTATTTTTGGGACAGAGAGAGACAGAGCATGAACGGGGGAGGGGCAGAGAGAGAGGGAGACACAGAATCGGAAACAGGCTCCAGGCTCTGAGCCATCAGCCCAGAGCCTGACGCGGGGCTCGAACTCCCGGACCGCGAGATCGTGACCTGGCTGAAGTCGGACGCTTAACCGACTGCGCCACCCAGGCGCCCCGTCACATTTTGCATTTGATAGCAAAGAAATACAGGGAATCATAAGACACTACTATGAACAATTATATGCCAACACATTTGACAACCTGGGAAAAAACAGAAACATTGTTAGAAACATATAGTCTTCCAATACTGATTCATAAAGAAATAGAAAATCTGAATAGGTCAATTACTGCAAAGGATTTTTTGAAGTGGTAACCAGACATTGTGGTGATCATTTTGCAATATATACAAATGTCAAATCATGTTGTATACCTGAAAACTAATGTGTTGTACATCTAAAAACTATACTTCAATTAAAAAATTTTTTAACATTTTTTTTTTTTGAGAGAGAGTGAGTGGAGGAGGGGCAGAGAGAGAGGGAGACACAGAATCTGAAGCAGGCTCCAGGCTCTGAGCTGTCAGCACAGAGCCCAACAGGGGGCTTGAACCCATGAACTGAATCGAAATCATATGCTTAACCGACTGAGCCACCCAGGTGCCCCTGCTATAAATTGCAAAACATAATGTGTTTTGAGGTAAGCAAGTTACAGTAGAATACATTCAATATGATCTCACTTACACAAAAGTTGAAAAAAAATAGATCTCAAAAACACATAGACTAGGCAAACCATAAGAGACTCTTAAACACAGGAAACAGAGGGTTGCTGCTGGAGGGGTGTTGAGTGGGGAGTAAGCTAAATGGGTGATGGGCATTAAGGAGGACACTTGTTGGGATGAGCACTGGGTGTTCTATGTAAGTGATGAATCACAAAATTCTACTCCTGAAACCATTATTACACTGTATGTTAACTAACTTGGATTTAAATAAAATTAAAAAGAGGGGCGCCTGGGTGGCGCAGTCGGTTAAGCGGCCGACTTCAGCCAGGTCACGATCTCGCGGTCCGGGAGTTCGAGCCCCGCGTCGGGCTCTGGGCTGATGGCTCAGAGCCTGGAGCCTGTTTCCGATTCTGTGTCTCCCTCTCTCTGCCCCTCCCCCGTCATGCTCTGTCTCTCTCTGTCCCAAAAATAGATAAACGTTGAAAAAAAAAATAAATAAATAAAAAATAAAATAAAATTAAAAAGAAAATAAACATATACTATCAAAAGAACACACACGTGGGCACGCCTGGTTGGCTCATAGTTAAAAGTGTCCAACTTCAGCTCAGGTCATGATCTCACAGTTTTTGAGTTGCAGCCCCGCAACAGGCTCTCTGCTGTCAGCACGGGTCAGCGCAGCTGTCAGCACAGTGTCTGATACTCTGTCCCCCTCTCTCTGCCTCTACCCTGCTCATGCATGCTCTCTCTCTCTCTCAAACACACACACACACACACACACACACACACACACACACACTCACACTCACACACACACGAACTAAAACCAAGTGGCAAAACAACCTGAACAGTAAAATGGCATTGATTTGAATTAAAAAGAACTTATCTGCTCATGGGATGGAAAGGGAGAGGGAAAAGAACTAAGAGTCATGGTTAAAGGGACTTTAGCTACATTCATAATGTTTTATTTCTCTGCAGGAAAAAAGATAAAGCACATAAGACAAAAATTTAACAGAAATCTTGGATTGTGAGAGTAGAGGTGTTTGTTATATTATTTGTGTTTTCTATATTATTATCTGTGCTTGAATTTTAAAAATATATTATAAATGTCTGAAAATTATATACGTGTTTTAAAAAGAAGAATTAGGGAGTCTAAAGAGCAATCTGAAGTTTTGGCCTAATGTCATCTATGTTCTATAAATAATCCTTGCTAGCATGTGGATTTTCTTGGAGCTATGCACCTGCTCCATGGGAGGACATACACCAATTTTGCTCTCCATCCTCCTATTTCTAGATTCTGACCAAGTTGATCCACATTTTCAGATTTCCTCTCCTCACAAATTTAACTCCAGAATAGAATTCAGGGTAAGTTAGAAAAAAAACATTCTATTTGCAGTGCAAAGATAACATCACGAATTAAGGTGAAATGTTTATCTTGCACTTATTTTTTATATTTGCTATATTTACATTGTCATAGTAAAAGTGTATTCTGTTTCAGATATGTAGGTTTGTGGGCAAGAGTACAGCCAAGTGTTAAGTAGACCAAAGGAACTGAAGAAACAGATCCAGTGACAGAGGCTGGATCTAAAAAGGGCAGCATCCAAGGGTTAGGGCAAGTTCAGCTGTAGTTAGGACAGATATCAGCCCTTAGGACAAAGGACAGATGATTATTTGGCAGTTGGAATACACCAGCTCTGTTAAAACTGTTGGGTGTTGGGTCAGATTAAAGGTCAGGCTGTGGCAATAGTGTTATTGCTTGTGATCTGACCACTTACGTCAGGATGCTAGCAGATATACAGAACCAATATTCTGAGGGAGTGATTTGATAAGGACGAGTGAAGATTATAAAACTATATCCTGCGAGTTTACGAAGGATTTTTGCATTGGTTGGGACCTGTTTAGTTCCTAATAATAGAAACTCACATAATTGGGTGGCATTAACTTCAGATGCAATGTGATCAAAGGTTTAAATGATACACTCACAACTCTTTTTCACTGGCCATCTATGTTAGTCACTTTCGCTGTAAACATGTTTTGTAGCAAGTTAGCCCCCTCACCTCAATGCTATGTAACAAGTAACTCAAAATCTCAGTGGCCTACAACAATGAAAATTTATTTCTTGCTGACAAGTCTGTAGATTGGCTATGTTTAAGCTAATATTGGCTGGTCATGGATGGGCTTAGCTGGACTACAGTCTTCAGGTTAGCTACAGATCTGCTCCATGTGTTCATCCTGGGACCAAAGCAGAGGGATGAACAGCTATCTGTTCTTTCCATGGGAGAGAGCAGAAGATACAAAATTGTTGGTGGAAACTCATAAGGCCTCAGCTTAGAATGGGCGCACTGGTCATTTCTTTCTTTTTTTTTTTTTTTTTATGTTTGTTTATTTTTGAGAGAGAGACAGAGAGACAGAGTGTGAGCAGGGGAGGGGCAGAGAGAGAGGGAGACACAGAACTCAAAGCAGGCTCCAGGCTCCATGCTGTCAGCACAGAGCCTGATGCGGGGCTTGAACTCATAAACCATGAAATCAGGACCTGAGCCGAAGATGCTTAACAGACTGAGCCACCCAGGAACCCCTGCACTGGTCATTTTCATCCCTGCTCTACTGGTCAAAATAAGTCATATGGCCAAGTCCAAAGTCAATAGGCACGGATGTAATTCCATTTACTCTAGTGGGAGGCAATGCAAAGTCAAATGGCAAAAGATTAGAGAGAGAGATGGATAGAGATAGATGATAGGTAAATAGATAAATCTATCTCTCTCTCTATATATATATAATTTCAAATTAAGCATGAAGATTTGGAAGCTATAATCCAATCCACCACTCACTCTATCTCTGAACTTTCCTTGCCTCTGCTTGGCTTCCCTAGCATGTAGGCTCTGTTGCCAAAGTCAAGATGGCTGTTAACTGTTCCTGTCTCACTTTCCCCAAGCTCAGCAGTCCTAATGGATACAGAACATCTTTCCAGGTAACTTTAGTTAAAAAAAAAAAAAGTCTAAGAAGAGTTCTGATTGGGCTGGCATGGGTTTTACCTATTCCTGAACTGACCACCACCACTAAGGAAGATAGGGCCCTCTGATTGGCCAGCCTAGGCCACACACCTATCGCACTTTATTATCCAGGGATTAGGAGGAGGTCTTCATAGCCTCACCAGGATCACATAAAACTTTAGAGGGGTCCTTAAAGGAACCAATACGGAAAGACAGACACTGCAGTCTTTAATCTCAGTAGGAAACTAGAAGCCTAGACAGGGAAACCAAGTAAAAACCCAGCCCTATGGCATCAATGTGAAAAAACTAGGAAGGAACAGCAGACCCTTGAGCACCAGAGTTACAGCAATGGGACTTAGGCTGAAGCTTCTGTGTACTTCTTATCCCTACTGTGGACCTGAGATAGGCTTGGTAGAGACATAGAACTCCAGGAACATCCAGCTTTAGGAGCAACTGGGAGGAAAAACAATGTGTGTTTAGCTGTATTGGTAAAGTTAAAATGCTGGGGTTTTTAAAGGTGAAAAAGTACATCTGAATCTTAGGGAAAAGCTATACTGTGCCAGCTTCAAGATTCAGACATTGGTGCCAGTGAGAACCACAGGGTAAAATGAACACTGCACTTACAGGTGTAAATACACTGGGGCCAACGTGGCAGACCTTTTACCAGATGTCAGGAGTAGACTTGTGACTCACAACACTGTCCTGAACACTAATAACACACCAACAACTTCATACTGCAAAACAAAACAAAACAAAAGAAACCAACTATAGTTTAGTTGAAGTGAGAAACTTAACAATCAAAGTCTTTCCAAATGAGTTGTAAACTATATCATTTCTTAAATTAATGGAATGAAGTCTAAACCTCCAGTGGTTTGTAAATTATGTGCTCAGCAAATATAAGGTGAATGAATGAACAAATCATCAGGATTCCCTCCGTTAACCGGTTTTGTGGAAGACCTGTACCAGTAACGAGAAAAATGTAGGGATAAAAATAGAGAATAGGGGGAGAGAGTGCCTGTCTGAGGGACGTTATAAAGAATTGCTTGCAGTGGAAACAAAGTCAGGCACTATTAGCTTTGGAAGTGAGTGAAGAGGAGGTGACAACTATGGTTGCTCCAAGATAAAGAGGCTTTTGCCTCCAGGCAAGGTCTTCAAGGAAAGCTTTAAAGGGCCCAAACAGGTCCATGAATCCCCTTTCTGGTTTGGTTCATTCTCCCTCCTTAAGGAGCTGATTCTCCTCCACCCTCAAATCTTCAGCCCACAGAAGGAGATGTGATATTAGTACTTGCCTCTCCATGTTCTTCAGAAAGAGAGTCGGATTGGAGTGTGGAAGAAGCCAAGTATCCCCTGTAGCCTGAATGTTTGGAGGTAGTAAGAGTATAGAATGAGCCCTGTTTTTTCTAACACCAGAAGAAATAAGATGTGTTGAGGGGTTCTTTGGTCTATGAAAGCAAAAGCTTGTGATGTTTCTGATAATTAGAGATTATTTGAAGGTAATACCAAAACAACAACAACAAAAAACAAAACAAAAAGAACAAAAACACAAAAAACAAAAAACCTAATGTGTCAAGGATTCAAATTGTACCCAATTGCTGTAATAGTCTGTTTCTCCCCAATCCTCCTCCCTGAGCCAGAGCTCCCATTTGTAAGACAAATAAACGCCAACTGAAATAAAAGTTCTTTTTAGACAAGGGTCAAGGCAGATTAGAAATATTCTAGCTAGGTTTCCCAATCAAAGATGGGTATTTCAATTTCTCTCTAGTCAGAGTCCAATGGCAGTGATGTTTCCATGCCATTAGGCCATGTACGGATCCCGTGGTGCTGAGTGGGAGGCTCGGGGACCAGAGCACAGGCCTGGGCTGGGCACACCAAATGGGCCCTGTCATTGGTAGAGGCGGTATAGGGTGACATGCCACAGGACACCTTGGCTCTCACTCAGACTGTTATTTTGAATAACAAGAGCACAATAAAGTGGGCTAATCAGTGTTGGGGCAAGCAGGGATTGGGTCATGGCTACACAAAGTTACAAAACCAGCATTTGGCTGGCATAAGTAGACAGCAATATCACTTTCAGATACCAGACTCCCTCTGCCCTAGTTCTGTTCAAAGTCCAGAAACCAGGACTCTCCCTAAAGTCTAGAGCTTGAGATATGCTCGCTCACACATATTATGACACTGTCTTTGAAAGGAAATTCAGTTAGGACACTGGTGGAAAGGTCAAAAAGCAGTGAAATGTCATTCACCTGAACATTACCAACGGATAGTTGCTGTGTGGAAGGAGTGAGGGGCCGGGGGGAGGTCCTCCCACAGTTGCAATGTTTCTCCCCTCTTGGCCATTACAGAAAACAGAAATGGTTTCATTTGGTTCATCCAATGGTTCATTGGATGTTTCCACCTGTGTGAAGGAAATCTGAGGAAGGCTCACTGTCTTCATCACTTAAGAGCTGTTTGTTTAGTTTAGTTTTGTTGTTGTTAGTTTTATATATATATATATATATATATATATAGTTATGTTAATAGCTCACGCATGCACGCCTGTTTATGTCTGAATGTCAGAGTTGTAACTCACACTCTCATCAAAAAATTTATAGAGAAAAAAATAAAGGAGGGTTTGGTTAAGGTTCATGAGGCAATAATAAGACCGGTTAAGCATTGCACCTTTTTTTTTTTTTTTAAGTTTATTCATTTACTATTTGAGAGAGAGAGAGAGGAGCACATAAGTAGGGGAGGGGCAGAGAGACAGACAGACAGACAGACAGAATCTGAAGCAGGCTCCAGGCTCTGAGCTGTCAGAACAGAATCCTATGTGGGTCTCGAACTCAGGAATGGTGAGATATGAGCTGAGCTGAAGTCTGAGTCTTAACCGATGGAGCCACCCAGGTGCTCCCCATAGCACCTTTAATGACTAGTTAATGGTTTTATGCTCGTCAGGACTGTCAGCTCGGTAGGCAACTTCTTTTTTTTAATTGTGGTAAAATGTATATCACATAAGATTTATCATTTTAATCATTTCTAAGCATACAGTTCAGTGCAGTAAGTACATTCACATTGCCATGACTCCATCACCACCATGCATTTCCAGAACTTTTTCATTTCCAACTGAATCTCTGTTCCCATTAAACACGAATTCCCCATCCCCTACTCCCACCTCATCCCTGGCAACCTGCAGTCTACTCTCTGTCTCTTCTGACTACTGTAGGTCCCTCATAGAAGTGGAACCACATGGTATCTGTCCTTTTGTGACTGGTCTGTTTCACTTAGCATAACGTCTTCAGGGTTCATCCATGTTTGTCATAAGGTTTTCATAGTTTATTTTCCATTGATTGGACTGTTTTGTTTTCTTGCTGAGGACTCTGACTTGAAAACAGAATAACTATCTGAAAGTTTGCCTGGCCATGGGCTTCCTTCTCACTCCCTAAAATATACTTGTCTTTGCCATACTGGACATTTTTCAGTGTTTTTTCCTGCCTGTGCACTACATAACTGGTGTGGTAATAGCTGCTCCCGGCTCTCGGCAGGGGTTGAGGGTGTGCACCCCATCTTTCCCCTTCTCTCTCTCCTCAGGCAAAGACTTCAGAGAACCAAAAGATGCCCTTTCTTCTCTTGGTAAAGTCGAGGCAACTCCAGATCTAGAGGGCAGGCAATGCTTATCTTGCTCTCTAAGCAGAGCTGGCTCTTAACACATGCTTTTTGTTTGCTCTTTATGATTATTAAGTAATACACTCACATGGTTAAATATATACAGAGTCAGAATGTGCAGTGAAAAATTAATCTCCTTCCCACCCCTCACCCACTTCCTTGTTCCCCTTGCCAGCGATCAACCATTGTCACCTTGTCTATCTTTCCAGAGATGGTTCCATGTAACCAAGCACACAGGTGCCTTTTTTTTTACACAAAAGATATCACCTTATACCCACTGATCTATATCATGCCTTCTGGAAAAATACAGAAAAGTAGGAGGCAATACACAAAGTTTCAGAGCTGATGAGAATGCTTAGTCATAACGTTTTTTTTTTCTTACATAAATGAGGTAAAATGTTACAGAGAAAGTTGAAATAGTCTAAGACCAAAAAAAAAAAAATTTCTATGATCTTCACAATCCTGCCCTCCTCCTCCCATCCAGTGCTATCATGAATTTGTTATATCCTTTCAGTAAGCTTGTATATTTTCACATGCATTCATAGATATGCCCATGAACCATTTTGTGTATTTTTCAATTTATATAATAGCCATGTTTAATATTCATTCCCTCTATTGATAGGCATTTAGGTTCTTTCAGACTTTTCCTCCCCAAATAATGATGTAAGAAGGTTTTTTGTGCCAACATCTTTGTATACACATATGTTTAGGATAATTCTATAGAGGTGGGTTCACTGGATCAAAAGATGCGTGTATTTTTATTTTGATAGATTATTCCAAAGTTGTGGTACCAATTTTTACTCCAACTAACAATGCATGGAGTACCTGTTTCTCCACATCCTCTCTCACACAGTGATTTATCCAAAAATTGTTCATCTTTACTCATCTATTAGGTGAAAAATTACATCTCTTATAATTTTTTTTTCAACGTTTTTTATTTATTTTTGGGACAGAGAGAGACAGAGCATGAACGGGGGAGGGGCAGAGAGAGAGGGAGACACAGAATCGGAAACAGGCTCCAGGCTCCGAGCCATCAGCCCAGAGCCTGACGCGGGGCTTGAACTCACGGACCGTGAGATCGTGACCTGGCTGAAGTCGGACGCTTAACCGACTGCGCCACCCAGGCGCCCCTCTTATAATTTGAATTTACATTTCTTTCGTTAAAAATGAGGTTGACCAGAGGCACCTGGGTGGCTCAGTCAAGTGTCCAACTCTTGACTTCAGCTCAGGTCATGCTCTCACAGTTCCTGAGGGTTCAAGCCCCCACTTCAGGCTGTACACTGGTGCTGCTGGCACGGAGCCTGCTTGGGAGTCTCTGTCTCCCTCTCTCTCTGCCTCCCTCCACCTCGTGCTCTTGGTGTCTCTCTCTCTTAAAAATAAATAATAAATAAACATTTTTAAAAATGAGGTTGATCAATTATTTATGGTTTGAAAGCCATCTGTATTTCTTCTTTTATGATTTTTTTGAAGGTCCTTTGCCCATTTTTCTTTTGGGTTTGTCATGATATACACTACAAATATTTTCTCAGTTTATTGTGTGTGTTTTGATGTGCCTTCATTATTTTTGCCACATGGAAATTTTAATTTGTATGCAATCAACTTAACAATCTTTATGACAGCTTTAAAGTGATGATACATTTATTGCTTTCTCTTCCTTCTCTGTCTCTCCTACCTTCTCATTTTCTCCAAATACCAAAATTAATCTGATACCAGTCTAACCAAAAGCTCACCTCATATTCCTGGGTCTAGGGTTAGATCAACAGAAGGAAGTCACCCCGAGTTAAGCCATGTGAACCCTGGAGGTTTGACATAATCACAGAGGCACCAGTTGGCTTTGGCTCAGCTTTGCCCTGGTGTGCATTTAAAGGGTGTCCTAAATCGGGGCGCCTGGGTGGCTCAGTCGGTTCAGCGTCCGACTTCGGCTCAGGTCATGATCTCGCGGTCCGTGGGTTCGGGCCCCGTGTCGGGCTCTGTGCTGACAGCTCAGAGCCTGGAGCCTGTTTCAGATTCTGTGTCTCCCTCTCTCTCTGACCCTCCCCTGTTCACGCTCTCTCTCTGTCTCAAAAATAAATAAATGTTAAAAAAAAATTTTTAAGTAAATAAATAAAGGGTGTCCAAATCAATCTGAAGCACTGACACATCTGGGACTTTTTACAATCTGGAGGTGCACCCACAGCCACGCTGGTCTGCTTAGACTGCTTCTGCCCTAGTCTGAGCTATGCCCTTGCAGGCATTACAAGGAGGCTGACACGGGAGCTAGGATCGTGGTGACCCATTGCTTCTTTTTTATTCTTTTCATTGGAGCCAGTTTCTCACTGTCAGAGAAAATGAAAATGAACTTTATGGTGTTGACTGGAATTGGAATATGGCTATCAATGCAAACGCGCAATTTCTAATTCCTAGAGAAAGCCATAAATGTAAATACAGGTGTACAGGTGAGTGCGCAACTAGGAATTTGCTTTAGTGTATTCTTTGAAGGTTTCACCCACACACATCCTTTTCATTTTTTTCGTCAAATCCTTCTTCCCTAGTTTGTAAAGACAAACTGCCCTGGTCAGCTATTTCCTTTGCTCTTTCCGTATCTCTTCTATCACAAATACAAAGGGCTGCACAAAACATCATTATTTAAGCATTGAGTATTAAAAAATAAGACTGAAAAAAAAAGATCATTAGTTGTTCTGGACTGAGTGGTGTATTCCCTCATCGTTCTTGCCTTCAACGGCGCTTCTCAGTAGAAGGTTCCAATCTGGGGGCGCCTGGGTGGCTCAGTCGGTTAAGCAGCCGACTTCGGCTCAGGTCATGATCTCGCAGTCTGTGAGTTCGAGCCCCACGTCAGGCTCTGTGCTGACAGCTCAGAGCCTAGAGCCTGTTTCGGATTCTGTGTCTCCCTCTCTCTGACCCTCCCCTGTTCATGCTCTGTCTCTCACTGTCTCAAAAATAAATTAAAAAAACGTTAAAAAAAAATTAAAAAAAAAAAAGAAGGTTCCAATCTGAACCTTCTACTAGCCCTTAGCATGGCTGCACCCTCCCTAGAAATATTTACCCCTAAGCAACTTCCCTCCTCCTTTCTTTCTTTCCTCCCTCCCTTCCACAAATGTTTACTGAGCTTTTAACATGTGTCAGTCACATGTGCCGTGAACTGGTGCTGTATCCAACAGATCCAAGCACTGTCTTCAGCACCTGTACAATCTAGCAGACATAACATAATGAATCACTGGGGCGCCTGGGTGGCTCAGTCGGTTAAGCGACCGACTTCGTCTCAGGTCATGATCTCACGGTTTGTGAGTTCGAGCCCCGCGTCGGGCTCTGTGCTGACAGCTTGGAGCCTGCTTGGGATTCTGTGTCTCTGTCTCTCTCTGCCCCTCCCCCACTTGTGCTCTGTCTCTCTCTATCAAAAATAAATAAAGTGTTGAAAAAAAAGTAAAAAGAAAACACCATAACAAATCACTAAATAAACTTCCTTCCAGTAGCCAATCCCTCACTGGAACAGGGGTTATTAGCAGGTCCCAACTGTAGCCTCAAGATATACAGACACCTCCACTGCACATGATGAGGGGGATCTAGTGGAGGTGTGGACAAAATCCCATTGGGACCTTCCTTGAATTCTCTCTTCTCCACAGTGAAGGCTGTCGGGGAGGAAGAGTGAAGTTAATGGACAATTCTGGAGGGAGAAGGTGTTGCGAAATGGCAGGAATTCGTGTCGCCCCCAGTCTCAGGGCCAGGGCAGAGCAGCATCAGCAGAGAGGATGAGGACACCAGTGGGGGGGGGCAGTGGGGGGGCAGGGGTGAGAAACCGAAGAGGGGAGAGGGGCACATCTGAGGAGAAGAGAGGTCCAGCCGCAGGAGTCTGTCTGAGGGCAAATGCCTAGGTCTGTGGTTTTTCTTCAGCAAACCACAGCAGGAGAAAGGAACAGAGAGAAATCAGACAGTGGGTGGCCAAGGTAAGGAGGTAACCATTCAAGGTCATGACCCGGGAAAGCACTTTGAGCATTTGAAAGCTGTTTTTATACAGGTGCAAAAGACCCTTTCTACCCTGCAGGGGTCAGGAATCGGATCTGAGAAGGCTCTTTGCCCCAGTGGGAGAGAAAGTGAAGTGTATTTCCTCAGTGGCTGGATGCCACCGGCTCACCCCTGTAAGTCACACGCTGCTGAGTGCTGCTTCTCAACAAGATGGCCAGTGGAAGGTGGAATCTGAGGGTGCCGGTGGGGTGGGGTGCTCATGACTGGCCATGAGGGCCCGGTCCTGAGAGCAGAAAATGAGGGCAGGCGAGGGCAGACAGCCAGGAAGTGTAGTAATGAGAGCACGGGGCACGTTTGGAAGCCATGAGGGCGAGGCAGGGGAGCTGGGGCTCAGGGATCCAAAGGGGATCTAGGCTTTGAAACTGCCAGATAATACAAAAATCAGGGGACAAGTTCCACAGGTGTGGCCAGCTTGTGAGTTGCCAACATGGCCCAGCTTACTGTCAGGAGACTGGCTGGGAGGAAGAGGTAGCCACGTGCCTCAATCCCACTGCCTTTGCAGAGGAACCCCCAGGTGCGGAGAGGGGAAGGTCTGACTGGAGGCTTTGCTGGCTAGTTCTGAAATTGTGGGGTATGCACGCAGCACCTCCCCCTCCTCAAGCCCCTTAGCATAGGGGCATGAGAGAAAGAAGAGCCTTTACCCTAGAAAGCTTTTCTTTCTTTCTTTTTTTTTTTTTTTTTTTGATAGAGGGCTCAACTGAGCAAAGGGCAAAGAGAGAGAGAAGGAGAATCCCAGGAGAGGCAAACAGAGAGAGAGAGAGAGAGAGAAGTGGGGCTCCCCCAAAACAGAGCCAGAGTTCACCTGATGGGGACTTGAACTCACGAACTGTGAGGTCAAAACCTAAGCTAAAGGCAGATGCTTCATGCCTGAGCCACCCAGGCACCCTAGCAAGTTTTCAACTGAGGACATTGTCAAGGAAATTCCAGAATTCACTTAAGGCAAGAAGGAGTGAGAATGTTTTACAAAAAACAACTTAAGCCTCTATAAGATTTTCATGGAATCTTCTGGATGCTTTCCCTAGAACCAGAGTGAAGTTTAAGCTTCAGGGTGTCTCTCTTGCTATTCATAATTTGGTATTCATTATTTTTTTTATTGTCTCCCCCACCTCCATTGTATAGCCTTTAACTCCCACAAAATCTTAATCTATGTCTGCCTAGAACTCTACAAATTGGGATTTGGAAAAAGCCCAGGTTCTATAAATGAGTCCTGGGGACATAATGACAGCGTGATGGCTGTGGTTAACACTGCTCTATGCGGTTCATCTAAAAGTTGCTAAGAGGGTAGATCCTAAAAGTTCTCATTATGAGGAAAAAAAGCATTTTGTCTTTTTCTTTCCTTTTTCTTTCTTTCTTTTTTTTTTTTTTTTTTTTTTTTTTTTGGTATCTATCTGAGATGATGGGCGTTAACTAAACTTACTGTGTCAATTATTATACAACATAGGTAAGTCAGGTCATTATGCTGTATACCTTAAACTTGTACAGTACTTATGCCAATGATGTTTTCTTAAAAAGCTGAAATAGAAATAAATAAAACTCTCTACATGAAATGCAAAAAAGAAAGAAAGAAAAGAAAAAGAAAGAAATGCAAAAAAGAAAGAAAGAAACTCTCTACGTGAAATGCAAAAAAAAGATAACCTCAGTGTTTTGATTTCCAAACAGTTTCTCTACTCCTGTATTGTCAAAAGACAGGAGAGGGGTGCCTGGTTGGCTTAGTCAGTAGAACATGCTACTCTCATTCTTGGGGTTGTGAGTTTGAGCCCCATGCTGGGTGTAGAGATTACTTAAAAATAAAATCTTAAAAAAAAAAGATAAGCAGGAAAAATGATAAGTGTGCTACTTGGGAGTTAATTTTTTCTTTTTCTTTTTTTTTTTTTTTTAATTTTTTTTTTCAACGTTTATTTATTTTTGGGACAGAGAGAGACAGAGCATGAACGGGGGAGGGTCAGAGAGAGAGGGAGACACAGAATCGGAAACAGGCTCCAGGCTCCGAGCCATCAGCCCAGAGCCTGACGCGGGGCTCGAACTCACGGACCGCGAGATCGTGACCTGGCTGAAGTCGGACGCTTAACCGACTGCGCCACCCAGGCGCCCCAAGGGAGTTAATTTTTTCTAAACATTGTTAGCCTGGATAGTATCTGAAGGTGTGTTACTATGACCTCAGTGGAGGTCACAGTTACCCAATATTCTTCAGCTCAGAGCAAAGGTTAGGTGACACGTTAGGACGTGTGACTGTCACATGCACAGGGCATGTTCCTCTGGACAGGTCTGGACCTATCTTTTATGTTTATGCGTCCCTAACAAACACTAGGAGTTGAGTTTCTAAACACACCCCACTCTGTAGGGGTGACACGCTAACCACCTCCCTGTCCTGAGAATTGTGACAGCTGACCAGCCATTGTTTGTACAGAATGTCCCCAACTCATGAATGGGCATTGTTCTTGGAAAGGGAATTTGTAAGTCAAATGTTTAGAATTGGGAGGCATTTCCCCTAGATAAACAAGGGAATGTGTAATCTTAATTATTCAGAACAGCCCAAGAGAACTTCCTGTGTCCTTGAAATCATCATTTGTACAAGGGTAACACAACCCCCCCCCCCACCGCCCCGGGGGAGTTATCCCTCAGAAAATGCCTTCCAACGTCCAACCTGAGATCCTGAGAATCTTCTTCCCCCATCAGAGAACTTTTCTGGAGGGCGGGGGCACTTCCCTGATTCTCAGCCCTCTGTGTGACTGCCACAGCGTGGGATGGAGGCCACAGAAAAGAAAGAGTTATGAGCAGCATGGCCAGAACCTGAAGAAGGCAGAGTAAATCCCAGAATTCCTCTGGGCATCTGGCTCCCTGTCCACATCTTCTGAGAGCCCCAAGGATAACCCTACTTTCCTTCTGCTTCTAGTCCAGGTTTCTTGGACCTTTTGAGGTTTCCTAAGGTCTTTGTACCCCAGAAACAATGGTAAGCAGACTGGAGATTTAAAAAATGGCTCCCTTTTGAAGAAGAGCGGGTTTTCTACTTAATTTTGAATTTTCACGTTTTTGAAATTCTAATTTATAAACATTCACTTATTTTTCAGTTAATGACCCTCTCAGGAAAGACCAAAGTTGACACAGGAAAGAACGGTGGATTTCCGGGTATACAAAAGACTAAAGAAATCCAGGTGAGATTCCTTACAGATGTAGTTGGCTTCAATCAAGAGATGATTCCCAAGATCTTACATGTCATAATTCTGTACTTTTTAAAAATCATGCTTTCTTTGCTTTTGCCTCGATACAGTCTCAATGTATCTATACCAATATCTCAATCTCTCAAAGGATTATATTTCACAAAAGGTTTTCACATCCATTATCTTATTTGAGGTAAAGATATTATTATCCCTGTTTTATTGCCAGGGAAACTGCATGAGATCACTTAGCTAGTTGCTTGGGAAGCCAAGTATCTGCACCAGATCTGTGCCCTTGCTAATGTTTTTTTAGAGGTTGGTTAATTCCCTAAGGGAGGCAGGACTCACAGAGTTGAGTAGCTGAGCTGAGTCTCCAGAGTGTGTCTGGTTTTCTCCCTGTCCCCAGATTGTACTAAATTCTCCCAAACATCTAAATGTATCTTATTTTCTTAACTTTCTTAGGGAATGAGATCTATAATTCTCAGTTACCTGTCCTGGTGACAAATAGCCTCTGTCTGGCTATTCTATATCCACCTTGGGGTTTTTTTTTGTTACCAAAAAAAAAAAAAAAAGTTTGGCAGAAGAAGTGTTTTTTACTACTTTGTTGGGAAAACGCAATAGAAGGCTTAGAAACAGGGATTGGGTCAGTTCACAACACTCCACAGCATAACTGAAATAAGTAACACCAGAATGGATTGTGTGCATTTTCAACATTACTTCCTCATCTTCTGTGGCAGCTAAGCCTTACACAACCCCTGAGTGGTAGGTAGACCTGGCCAGGAGCTGATAAGCAAGCTAACGCCTGGAAGCCTGATGTTTTTGTCTAAGGTTCTTACACAAATTGTCAACAGAGCTGATGAGAATTCTGGTCTCTGGCCCTGGGTCTCCATGCCCATCAAAAGTTCATATTGACTCTACAGGTTAACCAAGTTTTTATCGGGGTGAGTTCTTAATTTGGTGCCAAACCCAAATTCAGGACTGCTGAAACAGAAACAGAGATGCTCCCTGGGGACTTTGCTTAGAGAACACAAAGCCCCAGTTGGCTTCTGCCAGTCGGTCCTGGGGCAGAGCCAGCCAGTGTGTGCAACTGTTCAGTTCAGCAGAGCTTTGCCCTGCTCTGGCCGGCATGGGAACCCACAACGTTCAGAGGCTTCTCTTGAGCTCTTATCTCTCAGGTCTGCCCAGATCTGCACACAAGGCGCGTAGTCTTGTACAATCTGAGAGCAGTGCTGCTTGTGCATGCTGTGTCTGGTGCAACTCTCCAAAACTAGGGGAATCAACTGACCACAGTAGAGATTAGAAACGGGTCTAGGAGGTTACACTTACACATCTTCTCATGTAGAAGGATCTGGGGACAGACTGTACTGCTCTTAGTCTCTTGGGAGATTCTAATCCGGGACAGTTTACCAGTCTCCCTCCCAGTTCACCCTTTTTCTTTCTCTTTTTAGGCCTTTGTCAAATGTAGGGGAGAATTCTTTTTTTTTAAGTTTATTTATTTTTGAGAGAGAGTGAGAGAGAGCACATATGTGTAGGAGGGATGGAGAGAGAGGGGGAGAGACAGAGAATCCCAAGAAGATGTGGCACTGAAAGCATGGAACCCAATGCGGGACTCGAACTCAGGAACCATGAGATCATGACCTGAGCCAAAATGAAGAGTCCGATGCTTAACTGACTGAGCCACTCAGGCACCCCTCCCAGTTGACTCTTGAGTGTGTAGACATTGATGATTGACTCTGAATTCCCATCCTCAGACCTCTAACACCCTGGGACTTGGGTCACACTTCTAAGCCCAACTGTTCCTGCCAATAGCCAATCTTACTGCATGGAACACTTGGGTGTAGTCAGACATGGTAACCTATCAGCAATTCCCAAACCTTGCTGGTGAGCACAATCACCCAAGGGGTTTTTTTAAAACACAGGTTCCGAGGCCCCACCCCAGATTCACTCAGCGGTATCTCTAGGTCTAGATCCTGAGAGTCCCAAGTTTTCAATTCAGCCAGATCGAGGGCAAGCAATGAGGAACCAGTGCCTAGCAAGCAATGAACTCCCTCCTTACCAGCACCACCAAAAGGGGAACATAACTGCTTATTTCACTGTTTCCACACACTAGATAGAGAGAGCATTGCTTCAGACTGAACTCAAAATAACCAGCTGCAATCCAAGCTCTGCTCGATGTCCGTTTCAAGCTTCCTCTCCTGTGACACTAAACCCCATCTTGCTTTGACCGGGGCTCCTTTCTCTCCGAGCAGCTGGAGGATGGGGAACCCCAAGAGCTGCTCACTCCACAGCACTCCCCTAGTCTTGCTCTGAGCCCAGATGCCTGGGTGAGCCACTCCCTTGGGCACACCTGGCAAGTGTGATGAGAAGAGCTCCACATTCTCACTTGGCATCAAAACACCCTCTGTGTCCTGCCCTCAGTGTCCTGCCCTCAGTGTCACTGTCCCCACAGTGCCTCTGACCCCATAGTGGAGCACACAGCCTCCACGCTTTGACTGGTCTGGTCAAGGGCCAAGGCTATACTGGGTTTGGAGATGGGGCCTTTCAAATGGCTGAATGGGTCACGTAATTCAAAAGTATTTCAGATTGTCTCCTTTCCTTGTGATAGAAATTACTTCTTTGTGAAGAAGAATTAAGTCCTGGCATAGAGACTGGACAGCTGGAAGAGCACTTGGGGAACGGAAGTTCAGAAGCTCAGCTCATGGTTTTGTCTGTTTGCCATCAGACATTTTTAGAGCCCTTGTGAATTGTAAAGACCACTATTATTCAAAACCTCAGACTTCTAATACCTGGGAAAGGCAATGGGAAGAGAGTTTTCCTTTGGGTAAATACAGGGGAAGCAGCAGAGAAGAGAATGGCCTCCGAGGCCCCTTCCTGAGGACTGGCCAGATTTCCACCCTGCTGGTAGGGAAAGGACATTTCTGCCAGGAGACTTGGCTGCTTTTTGACTGGAAAGGAAATTCCTGGAGAGACACTTTACTGTTCCAAGGCTTTTGAGATACAAGGGAATCCCAGTAACCAAGGATCATGGGGAAGGCCAGAAAGCTGATGCATCCAGTCCTGAGAGCTCAGGCCATCTCCTCAGAAGGAAGAGATGCTGCTCTGGCCTTGGGGGATGAAGGTCAGCACAGGGACTGACTCATAAACCCGGGAACTGTGTGACTCCCCTTCCCACCCCTGCTCTCCCACCAGCCAATCCCCATTCTTTCCTCTGTTCATAGACCCTGTAGGTCCATAGAAGGGCAAGCAATGAGCAACTTGACTTGTCCCCTTCCCCTCAGACCTGTCCTTAATAATTGAAAGGAAGGGTATTTTTTTCTTCTAAAGCTCCACATTAAGGCTGGTACAGTTCCTCCTATCCCTCTTAGCACTTGGGATTTGACACATGAAACCTACCCATTGTTCATCTGTACGGCTCATCCCCTTTCCATGAAGAGTCCATCTCACCGCCTCCTGCCAGCTTGGTGCTTTCTCCAAGGGCCACAATGTCTCACCTAGCCTGAGGGCTTAAGTCCTAATGCTGTGTTACTTACATTGCCAGAACAAATTAAGATTCGCAAAGAAAAAAAAAAACTGGGGTGCCTGGCTGGCTCAGTCGGTACAACACATGACTTGATCTCAGGGTTGTGAGTTGAAGCCCCATGTCAGGCATGGAGCTTATTTAAAAAAAAAAAAAAAAAAGCCACTTCTCTTGTGTACAATGACCCCACCACAAAGGCAGCTCTGTAATTCATACTGTGAGTTGCCTAGTTGGTTGCACTGTCCTAGACATGTAACTCCCCAAGTTCAGCAATACACAGCTCTCTCTTTGCTTCAACACATACATAAATATACTCTGGTCATTTTGTGCCTGATTTCCTGTAATTGGCTCTGTATGCTTTGTCCTTTTACTTTATCTTTTCAATTTTTTAAAAAGATTTTATTTTTCAATACTCCCTGCACCCGACATGGGACTCAAACTCACAACCCTGAGATCAAAAGAGATCAAGAGTCACATGCTCTACCAACTGAGCTGGCCAGGCACCCCCGTCCTTTGACTTTAGATTTGAGATCACCAAGTTCCTTCCACCGTGTGCCCCATCAAAAGAAATTTCCTCAGTTGCTCTTCTCATCCAAAATTCATGCTGGCTAGATGAGGAAGATTACTGTACACACCTTGAGACTTAAAAGGAAATAGGCACCTCTTATTTCAGGTGACTAGATGCTATAATTACCCAGAAACCCACTAAGGAACCAGAAAGAGCTCCGGTGTCAGCATCAATTATTAGCTGTGTGAGTCAAATGATATTACACAGCCTCTCTGAGTCTTAGTTTTGCCATCTGTCACATGTGGATAATAATACCTAGCTTACAGAGGTACTGAGAGAATTATGTGTAATATATATAAAGCAGCCAGTATACAGTAAGCACTAGATAATTGGTAGCTATAATTATTCCCCACGTCTATAATGATAACCTTCAAGCAAAGCATGCAAAGTATTTCGCAGCATAGAAACTACTTAAGAGCAAGGAATAAACTTTGGCTAAAGGTATGCCCAGTATGCAGCCACTTCCCTGGCCCACACTCCATTGTCATCACTCAAGTTCAGTGGCCCAGCCAAGCAGGACTAGGCATTGTCCTCATGGTTTCCTTCTCCCTCCCCCAATGGTTGCTTGATTTAATTTTTTTTTTTTTTACCAGTGGGGAAGAGGGGCAGAGGGAGAGAGAGAAAGAGAATCCCAAGCAGCTACATGCTCAGCACAGAGCCCAACATGGGGCTTGATCCCACAAGCCTGTGATCACGACCTGAGCCAAAACCAAGAGGTGGACATTCAACCAACTGAGCCACCCAGACAGCCCGGTTGCTTGATTTTTTTAATCTCATGGTTTCCTTAACTCTATTACTTTCCACACTCATCTCTAAAAATAAGTAAAATAACACCTCTTTCCAAATTGGTTCAAACAAATAAAAATCTAAAAGTCAGATTTCGTTTGGTGTTCAGATTTCGTTTCTGCCATTAATTCACCAGGACCCCATTGCCCAACTGTTGAACTAAGGTGTGAGCCACGCAGACGTCTGGCTAGAACTGGTAAAACAGCGACCCCGTGTGGTCAGACAGAAGCACAGCCCAGCGCCCAGAGGGAGCCTCATGAGCCCACAGTCTTGGCGCCGGCGGATGAGCCGTTAGATCTGTCAGAACGTCAAATGAGGAAGGAAACATAGCACCTTGCAAGTGTGAGAGGAATTACTTTCTACCTTACAAATGGGTCTTCCCTGTCCACAGCTCAAGATCTGAAGGCTGGATGGCTTGTGCTCTCAAAGCAAAAAGGACAAAAGAAGGCTGGCCACAGGGCATGGGTAAAGTTTGAGATGTTTGCTGTGTCACTCCTTGGGAGGTATGGAAGATTTACAGAAAAATCTTGTAATCCTTATCTCTCATACGTATTCTTTTTGTTTGTTTTTATCTCTTACATGTTCTTCTTGGCGTGTACTTAGACTTCGAAGAACTAGGGAAAGTATGAAGGAAGCATTTGACATTGTAGTTACACCACCAAAAGGAAGATATCTTTAAATCATTAACAGGAATGGCTGACTCTTCAAATAGAGTTCAGTGTAAAAAAAATTGCTACGTCTGTGGGATGGAATGTCAGCCAGGCATTGTCTCCGAGTCTCATCTAGTCATCTGCTTCTTAGCATCCTCATCTCCTCTGTGTCTGTCAGACACATCAATGGGCATCCATCTCATCCCTGCAGTGATTTAGGGAACAGGAGCCTTCCTCTTCACACTGTTGGGCTCAGGTTTTTACCTCTTTGAGAAGAGTCTCAGGACTTGTCCCATAATTATGCATTTCCACAGATAAAAGGGCGAATTGCCTAGGTTATTTCAGAAAAACAAACAAACAAACAAACACCTAGGTATTTCCATGCACAACAACAAGCTAGATTATACATGCTGTCTGATCTGTCATCAGGGAAATTGATGGAGGAAGGAGTGGCTTCTCCTGCTTGGATGAATTCCTTTTTTTTTTTTTTTTTTTACTTTTAAAAAATATTTATTTTGAGAGTGAGAGAGAGAGAGAGCAGGGGAGGTGCAGAGAGAAGGAAAGAGAGAATCCCAAGGAGGCTCCACACTGCCAGCACAGAGCCTGATTCAGGGGCTCGAACCCATGAACTGTGAGATCATGACCCTAGCTGAAATCAAGAATCCGATGCTTAACTGACTGAGCCACCCAGGTGCCCCTTGGATGAATTCACAAACTCCTCTACTACATTGACCCTGAACCACTGTAAGATCACAGGATGGTGGAGAGAGCCCTGGCCCAGGAATTTGGCACAAGGTTTAGGAGAGATTCAGAGTCACTTCCCATGGCTGGAGCTGGAGCTTGTTAACTCAGATTCTGTTGGCTGCCACGTTTCCCCATGAGGGGCAGAGGAAGCTGGTCTGCAGATGCACAGAGGAGAGCAGACCACAGAGAAGAGTGAGGAGGAGGGAGAGAGAGCCAAGGTATCTGCCTTCAGCCCCACAAAGACCCTGGAGTCAATGAGACTCTCCTAACTCTTATACTACCTGACTCCCTTTAAACTGATTCAAGTTGATTTTTGCTGCTTACAACTGTGAGAGCACAAACTACACAATGGCCTGGGCAGTTAATCTCATCTGTTCAGTAAGAATCATCATTCATTCATTCATTCAGAAAATATTTACTGAATATTCCTCTGCGCTAGGCACTTTTTAAAGTTCTGGGAGACATAGCTGGAAGCATGGGAGATTTTTCAAAATCCTTTCTTCATGAAACTTCTCTTCCACTTAAACAGTCTCTGGAAATGGTATAAGTATATGAGAGAAGATATAAACTTCAAATCATGTACTAGCCAAAGGACTGATTGACCCAACAGATAGGGCACATGTCGGGCATCTTAGAAAATGTACTGGAGGGCCAGGGACACTTAAAACAATATTCATTCCTTTTAGCTTTACAATATGATTGGATTAAAAAAGGTTCACCCTTGCCATTTGCAACTACGTGAATGGAACTGGAGGGTATTATGCTAAGCGAAATTAGAGAAAGACAAATATCATATGACTTCACTCATATGAGGACTTTAAGATACAAAACAGATGAACATAAGGGAAGGGAAGCAAAAATAATATAAAAACAGGGAGGGGGACAAAACATAAGACACTCTTAAATATAGAGAACAAACAGAGGGTTACTGGAGGAGGTGTGGGAGGGGGATGGGCTAAATGGGTAAGGGGCACTAAGGAATCTACTCCTGAAATCATTGTTGCACTATATGCTAACTTGGATGTAAAAATAAATTTTACTTGGATGTAAAAAATAAATTAAATAAAATGGTAAAAAAAAAAAAAAAAGAAAAAGCTTCACCCTTTCTATAGCGTCTTTCCTTTTCATCTTAGGCCCTTTCCGATGCTTTGCTGATAGGCCCCACACCTAGACAAACTCTCTTGATAGATACTGTGATTTCCTACCTGCTTTGGCTGTGGACAGCTTCAGTCTATTTTCAGTTATCATGGGGAGCAGCAGATAATACACATAAGTGACACATTAAATTCACAGATAATTTTAAAATCTAATTTTAGCCACTCCTTTTCCCACTCAGTTATTTATCAAAACTACTTAGGAGGCCCAAATGAACTGATTTGGTTCTATCTTCTGTTGCTGCCTCTGGTAGAGTTGCAAATGAACAGATTGAAGAGCAAAAGGCAGGCAGCAGGAGGGAGAAAGCAAAGAATGTGGATAATCTACAGGATGAATGCCCAAACTCTCAAACAATCTAGAAAATTAACCGTGGGAGAGCTCAGTCTTCCCTGTTGCCTGTCTGACCCTCATATCTCCCTACTTATGGGCAAATTACCCATAGTTCTCATGTAAAACCAGGAATGAAAGCAGCCTTTACTTATTGTTTTGGTATAAATACAGCACAGGGATTCCTTCGCTATAAAGGAGTAAGAAAAATATTTAGCAAGCATGTCTCTGGTGGCCCTTCTCAGCTTCCCAACATCCCTTCTAGAGATAGGAAGTTTGTCATCACTAGCCAACCAAGGCACAAAGATTTCCAATAAAGATGGACAATCCACATCCTGCAACATCTCAGCCAGAAAAAATGATGGTTATTTTTACTTTTTTTTTTTTTACAGCTTCCTTGCCTCAAGTGCCTCCCCATCTCTCCTCCCAAATTAATGAAAAACATTCATTCCTGTGTGCATGGGTATGCATGAGCACGCATGCACATGCCCACACACCCACCCACAGACACACATACACACACTGAAGTTCTCCCAAAATACATGTGACCAGTGTCAGTGGGGTCTGGCTATGCGTCAGAGCCTGTTTTAAGATGGAAATGACTATTTTCTTCCACCTTCTCTGGATCGTGTGGCTCTCTGCCCAAGAAATAGATTTCTTTTTTGATAAGCTACTGCAGTTGTGAGATCTGTATCTCGTGGAGCAATCTCAACCACAGATGTCTTGCTAGCTCCTAGAACTCCAGCAAATGACAAAGCTTAAGTAAGACAGTGAGCAGAGCGGAATTTCAGAAGCAATAACTAATTTGGGGTTTTAATACAAATAGCAGGTTTTGTCTCTGACCTCAGAGGATAGGCAGCGGATGACCACTGAGTTCTCCAAATTAGGGTTTCGAATCCAAGTTCTTGAGAGACTTGCATCAGAACGCTTTTATGAATGTAGGCCCACCCTCATCTTAACCCTGGTTGTGACTGCGTTCCTACCCTCTTATCTACTTTTTTAAAAAATGTTTTTTAATGTTTATTCATTTTTGAGAGACAGAGAGAGACAGAGTATGAGTGGGGAAGGGGCAGAGAGAGAAGGAGACACAGAATCGTAAGCAAACTCCAGGCTCTGAGCTGTCAGCACAGAGTCCGACGCAGGGCTCAGACTCACGAACTGCGAGATCATGACCTGAGCTGAAGTTGGACACTCAACCGACTGAGCCACCCAGGCGTCGCCCCCCGCTTATCTACTTTTAAGTGGAGGCAGTCAGACATACCTTTCTCCGAATTTTATCTTGAAGACAAGGTGAATACATGCAGACAGTTAAGCAAATATGACCGTACTATATTTGTAATAGATCTGTAGGTTTCCCCCAACCAGTCCTAGGCAGAAGAGGGAGGTAGAACATCCCAGGGCAAGTCGGTTCTGCTCTATGCCAGAATGCTCTTTCCCCTCTCAATAAAAAGGATCCCCGAGATGGTTAGGACTGCTTGGTCCAGGCATTACATCCAATGCAGTACTCTTTCAGTTAGACTCTAGGTTAACCATAATAAATTTCAGGTACCAGGAAATAATCCTGCACAGCGTTGCTGAGACGACTCAGATGCCTGTCTCCCTGTGGATGTTGGGCTCGCTTTTACTGACCATAGGTCCAGTGTAGTGTCTGGAACACCAGCAGAGGATCCCCTCAGGGTCTTGTTAAAGGGTCAGACAGTTGTTCTGGCTCCACTCCAGACCAACTGAATAAAAATCTCTGATGCTCGAGGCCCAGGCCTCTGCATTTTTACACACACTAGACTTTGGGACCTACTCAAGATTTGGAGGCCCTTATCTGGAAACCCAGGAGCAGGAGATCTGACTGCCACCTTCTGTTCCTGCTCGAACACTGTGTGGTTCTGAGCAGAATCTCATTTTCTTAGGTTGGTATTTTCCAGCCACATTCCTACAGCATTACTGGTCACAACACAGACAACCGCCAATTCATCAGGATTTAACAAGCATGTAACTATTACTCCATCCCAATCTATTTTGAAGGTTAAATCTTTCCTAACCTTGGTGGTCAACGGCTGCAACAGTCACATTGGTATTGGAACATATGACTTGCTTTCTCAAGAAAACATTTAATATTTACTCAATCCCCTTGCCATGACTCTGCAGGAAAACCTCAACACAACAGGGATGATCTATCTCCTTTTCACGAACGTGAAAGTCACTTTTTGTGGACCAGTCACTCTCACCTAATTTCCTGAAGTTTCTAAAGATGAATTGGATTTCAGCTCTTAGACACTTTGAGCACCTGACATAAGGTAACTCTCCAGGAGTTACAACAGTGATGTAGGAAATAATGCCAGCCAGTGTTTCAAAACCCTTATTGTCATGGCTGGTCTGTGTGACCACGTTAGTTTGGCTAAATGCCAACTAATGAAGATGAGGACACAGCGTTGATCTTGTGTATGCCAGATGAGTTCAATCTCTTTTTCATGGACTACTCATCTTGAAAATGTCAACCAAAGGAATCTGAGTAATAGTGTGAGGAGCAGTTACTAGTGAAATAACCCTAGGTCTGGTGTTCTTTGATGTCGAGTCAGAAGGTTCTTCTTTAGGCACTGAAGATACAAGTAGTATACATGGCCATGAATACCCTCAGACAGAACCTCTTTTACATTGTTTTGCAATATAATTTGTTCATTACAACCCAAAACTCCTTTGATTCCATTATTTCCCCAGAAGTAAACTTTTCTAGAATAAAACTGGTGTTTTTATGTGGTTACTTACTGGGTCACCTGCAGGCTAGCCACTCCGTTGCACCTGGATCAATGTGTCTCCCATAACTACTTCCTCCCATTCTAGAATATAACATCTCCCTTTGTGGATCACCCCTGAACTCTGTCTCCCTCTCTCTCCCGTCTCCACATCCTGGAGTCCAAGACAGGAGATCGCAACATAGAGAAGGCTGCAGAGAGTGTCCCCATCACCTGTGCTTTACCAAGGACCCAGTGACCAAACCAGGGATAACTGGGTGGGCTGTAAAATGGAAGAAGGGAAGGTAGACATGAGGTTTAAACTGAAATCTCTGAATTCTTTTGCTTATAATTGTGGTATTTTTTTCATAATAGTAATACTAATAGCTATCATTTATGAGTATTTAACTTTGGGCTAACCCTTGGGGAGAGTGCTTAAATGCATAAACTTACTTAATTTTCATACTATTCTGTCTCCAACCACCAGGCTAGAGTTCTAAAGCATTTCCATGCCCTTACCTTCTCCCATACGTGCACCGTGGAGCAGGGTTCTAAGGATCAGATCAAACATAAAAGGAGACTCATGAAATATAATCGTGTGTCCAAAAAGGAAAGGGAGAGAAATTCCAGTGAAGGGTATTTAATATCAGAGAGAAACTGTACATCTGGGGCAGAGATGAAAAGACAGTGCCGGGCCAGCGGAGCCTGACTTGGCCACGTGTCCTGTCATTGGTGGGGTCCCCGTGATGGAGGAAGTGACAGCAACACCCCAGCTGCCCCTCCCTGCGGGAGCACAGTGCAATGTTTGCTTGGTCCAGTTACGCTCCTGGCTCTCTGCAGCTGTGGCACAAATACTCCGTTCACATCTCTCCTAACAAGTCAGGCCAAGGGACTCGCTTTCCCCTCGGCGCAGGGAATGGGTGGCAGGAGCTAGTGAACTGTGGAGGGAGAATAATTCTCGCTGGAAAGTCAGGCCCAGGAGTCTGGGGAGATGCAGGTCTACTTCGTGGCCACCAGTCAGAGATGACATGGGACCTGTCCTCGTTCCTGTAACTGTGGATTCTGCAAGGGTGCACATAAACCCAAGGGTAAGCAAGCCCTGGGCCTCTTACAGAAATGATCGGTTGTCTGGACAAGACCCTGAGGATGCGATGGTTTGAGCTGAGTTCTGCCACCTTGCACAGGGCCTCCTGGCTAACGACGGGGGTCGCAGGGCGGCTGTCCACCCAGCAAAGACTCCAGACTTCAGACAAAAGCATCTTCTCCATGTAACCACCATGAGTCTCCTCGAGGCCGTGGTGGCCTGACAGTGAATATCCCCGAGTCCCTACCCACTGCGACGACCCACCAGAGGGAGGGGGAGAATCCCCTTTCCCCACCCACCCAGAGTAGAGAACCAGCACAGTTCAATCCTCAAAGGTCTCCAGCGTCTCTTAAATAAGCTTTTCCTTTCCATTTTCTTCTTTTAATTATTTATCATCCATCCATTTATTTATACAAATATAAAATAGATTTATATAGATTTCTATAATATAAACTTTGTGAGGCAGAGCAGAGGCGAGGCCAGAGGAGTGGGCCCTCGCTGGCTATTTACACACGTACTGGTCGACGATCTCAGTGCATTTCCTGCACTTGACGAAGCAGCACCAGTGGAACTTGCAGTGACAGCGCTCCACCTGGACACTCTTGAACTGGTCGTAGCCACGGCCACAGCACATGAGCTCGCAGCCGTCCATGCCCTCCGAGGTCTTGTTGCAGAGGCGGCCCTGAGTGCCCAGGGAGCCTGTGGTCTCGTTGCGCAGGCAGTAGTCAGGGCTGGGGTCCACGTAGACCAGGTCCTCCGGGGTGGGCTGGTTGAAGCGGCTGTTGACCAGCTCCAGCTTGCCTTTGCGGGTGATGCGCATGGCGGCCGCGCTGTCGTACTTCTCCTTCAGCTGGTCCCCCACCTTGCGGAACTCGGCCAGCTGCAGCCAGCACGTCTTGAGGCTGCAGGACCCTGAGACGCCGTGGCATTTGCAGGCCACGTCTGCCATCTTATACACAGCCTGAGGGGAGGAGAAAGAAGGCAATGAGAGGGAGCATGCTGCTGGAAGATGTCAAGAGGGTGGCCGGGGGTGCCACAGGCCAAATACTGAAGATGGCTAATGGTTGGGGAGGTGAGGATTAGTTTTTCAAAAGTATAGAAAGATCTTTCCAGGATCCTCAGTCACCCAAATCGAAAGTGGATAAAGGGAGCACCGCATAGAAAAACACAGGGGAGGCAGTGTCTGTGTCTGATCAGCTATAAGGATGGCATCTGGTGCACTTGCCCTTTCTACTTTGTCCATTTCTTTTTTGTGCTTTTTTTTTTTGAGAGAGAAAGGGGGCATAAATGAGTGAGGGGCGGGCGAGGGGTGGAGAGAGACAGAAGTGGGGCTCGAGCTCACAAACCGTGAGATCATGACCTGAGCCAAAGTCAGATGCTTAACCAACCGAGCCACCCAGGTGCTCCCTTTTTCCCATTGCTTATTACTTGAAACTTGTTATGATCAATGTGTCATCTTTACCATCAGGAAAACAGGGATATTTCTATCTTGACCAAAGTCTCAGACAAACAAACACAAAACAGCAAACAGTGTCCAGCTTTTGCATCATATGGAATACAATCGGGGAAAAAAAAATCCAGTCGTACTGCTAGCCTGTCACAGAAACTGCTGGCATGGCCCTGGTTAGCAAAAAGCTCTCTCTGACTCTGCCAAATCCCCTAAGAACTAAACAGTCCCTTTTTCTGTGTTAACATTTGGTCCTCAACTCCACAGTCACAGGGGCCTCGCCACACACCACACGGTGTTTGTGAACAAGACCGTTTTCTTGCACCACAGCACCCGCAGACCCCCCCCCCCCCCGGAGGGACTGAGTGTGGAGGCAGAGAGGTAAGGCCCTGTGCACTGCAAGAGTAGGTCAGTGGGCCCACTAACAGAGGTGATGTATTTGAAAACAAATCCCTGAAGCCACTGAACCAAAACAATGTGGAGTGGATTTGAACTTGGGTTATCCCAAATCAAAATTTTAAAAGCAGGCGCAGACCAAAAAGCTGCTTACAAAGTGCTTTTCAATGAAAGCATATTGATGCATTGTGTCCAATAGCCCTGGAGGCAGGCCCGGGTGTACAGATGGCAAGATAAAAATGCAAGCCCGCTGCAAAACATTTTCTTATGCCACAGCTATTGTCATGGATGGAGTCGGGACTCATTTTTTCAAGGGTTTCTCTAGGATTTCTTTTCAAGAGTCCCCAGATTGTGTCTTTATTCAGCACTGCGCAGAGACCACTGCAGGTGCAAGAAATAGCTTAACCATCATCAGCTCATCTTACTATTGTCAAAACTCTTCCTGATCTTTTTTCTGGTGTGGAATTATCCCCACTATTTTGTGGTGGAGGAACTGAAGCTCTAGAGAGGCTCAGTAATCTGGCCAGGGCCACCCAGAAGGGAGTCAGGATGACTAGCACTTTTGCACTCCAATCTTGGGGCTTAAAAACAGCTTAGGGTGGAGAAGGAAGGAGCCTCCTCCCCAGCATTAAAGGACCAGCACTTGGCTGGCAGCTCCAGGCCCAGGGCATAAAGGAACCAACACCCCATTCCAACAGGCACTTCAAAGACAGGGTCTGCAATTACCCTCTTCTGGCACAAATCCCCCAGTCTGAGCCGGGGCCTGACATTCCTCTGGAAATGGTCCTCGGTTTGGAGAGGGAGGTCAGGCATCTGGTGCTGCTGGAAAGAGGAAACATTAAGAGCCTAAAACCATATACCCCACCACTAAGTGACCAAGGGAACAGGATAAGCATCTCTACTGGAAGCAAACACTTAGGGAGATTTGGGGAAGGAAAGCCGGAGACGACTCCGCAGAGTAAGAACGGAGCTTTCGTAAAACAAATCCAAGAGGAAGAGTGTCACGGATCTTCACTATGCAGACATTCATTCCACCCTTCATCTATGGAGACACTGTAATATTTGTATATTCAAATAGTTTACTATTGATAATATATATAAGCTCCTCTTACAGGAAAAGGGGGGAAAATCTCAATGTTTGGCGTTTTCTGCTAACTGAAAAAGCAACAAAGTTTTAAAATATTTTCTTGGTTCTACATCTTGCTCCTTGGCAAAGCCCTAAGTCCCTCTTCTGCACTAATGGTGTGACTGAGCTTGGTAACTGATAGGAATGTCACAAGGATTAGGCAGCTTTTATCTGGAAAATGCTTAAGCCCTTGAGTGACAAGGCAGTATCAACCCACTGCTCTGGCCATCGATGTCTAGAATGGGGTTACTAGAGACTCTCAAAGGCCAAGAGAAATTGCAAAGTATGCCCAAGATTTATTCTGTGGCCAACATGTCAGATCCTAGATAGTCTGTTAAAAAAATGGTTTGGGGCTCCTGGCTGGCTCAGTCAGCGGAGTGTGCAACTCTTGATCTTGGGGCTGTTGTGAGTTTGAGCCTCACGTTAAGTGTAGAGATTACTTAAAAGTAAAATCTTTAATTGGTCGTAGAATACGAGTGCAGGAAATTTTCGATCCCTGCTGCCATTTTAGTCTTTCTTAAGGAACTGTTTGTGTAGGTGTGAGAAGGTGGGAGGTGAATACCTTTGGCCTCAGATGGTGATTGATGGCAGAGGCCTGCTCCTCAGAGAGGGGAGAAAAAATAGAGAGGGACAGGAATTCCCAACCTGGAGCAGACAGGAGCAAAGGGAGAGATAAAGGCTGTGGAAGAGGTGTGGAGACTGGAGGAAGGGGGCCCAAAGGCAGGGAGACAGACAGAGGAAGACAGGAAAGGTGTGTAAGTGAGAAACAAGGCAGATGGAAGGAAGGTTTGCCAAGATAAGGGCCAGAACAAACAAACAAACAATTAAGGGCAATAAAATGAGGAGCCAGCAGAAGTGGGGTCAAGACTGTGACTGAAATGGAGTCCAGATTAGGATGAATGCCTAGTCACCTCAGCATCTGCCACAACGCCCCAAGGATAGCACAGAGCAGAGACGGGAAACAGCCTTCCATGAATTTGACCTCTTCCTAGGAGGCAATACGGGGGCTTTGCTCTGCGCATTTGCATGTGCCCACTCATGTAAAGCACAGTGAGCGTTGTTTCAAAGAGCTATAGATGGAATCCCTGTCCTCAGGAAGTCACAGCCAGTGGGATGAGGTACAGTAAGGAATACCTCAAGAAACATAGCAACTGCTCTACTGTGGTTCAGAGGCAGAGAGACTACTAATTATGGGGAGTGGGGAAGATTTTAAGGAGTAGGTGCTGTTTGAAGTGGGATCTTGAAAAATGGATAGAATCTGGGCATTCAGGAGATAAAGTGAAGATCCTAACCTTTTTTGCCAAATGTCTCATGGTAGATACGCAAAGACTGGCAAGCAGACTGCCAAACAGAGACAAAGTCCTGGGGGACGGCGGAAGGAGGTGGCCCCGGAGATGCCCTGAGAATGGAAGGTCATCTAAGACAGTGCTGCTCCCCCTGCTCTGGTTTGTACTGGAGCAACACCCAGAATTCCTAACATCACCACAGATTAATACCACCCCCCACACCCAGATCCATAACCACCCCCCCAACCCCAGATTCAGCCTCCGGGTATGGGCTTTGTAAGAAAGATACTGGCCAAGTAACCAATTCTAATTTCAACTTGACATCACACTATTGATGATAGTAAGTTTACACAAGTGCACCATGTTCTACCAAGCCAACATCACAGATCCCAGTTCCTATAAAAGGCATTTCAGTTCCGTTTATTGAATATGTGTTCCTATGAAACATGAGTTGATTTTTTTAAGTTGATAAACTTTTTAAGAAATACATCCATATCCTGTTGCTGAATCACCAATGAACCAACATTTAAATTTCTCAATTTATTTCTTCTCAAGAAGCTGCTGGCCCCACTGTTTAATGGGTTCATCTCTGGTGTCCCTACAGTACCTTGCAAACTGGCTTGATGCAGACCTGAGTGCAGACAGAGCTCCCAGAAAGAAGTCTGTGTGGTTTCCTAAGAGGTCTGCAGTCCCCTGGCCCTGTGCCAGGAGGGACTCCCACCACCCCGTGCTCAGACCTCAGACCTCTCTAGGAGGAGACCTGGACGCACATCCACACTCCCCTGCACACGGGATGTACCAAACCAGCAGAAGGAGAGCTTCTGCCCCAGCAAGCCCTCTGGTTTCCTGCAGCAGAGACAGATCATGTCGGGAGCAGCAAAGGGAAGGGGAGGCAGAGCATGTGCTCAGCGGTGAGGCCTTCATGAGCGAGGGGCAGGCAGAGAAGGCCCGTGCTCCTCAGCACACCACAAAGGAAAGCTAGAGCCATCGCCCAGGTATGCTCTGCATGTGCAATAAACCACGCTCACCTCAAACCCCACATTATAGTTTCCACTGAAACGGAGGCTCACCCAGGTATGCTCTGCATGTGCAATAAACCACGCTCACCTCAAACCCCACATTATAGTTTCCACTGAAACGGAGGCTCACCCAACAGTCACGTCTCACATCACATTGGTGATATAGCCTTGAGAAGGTGGTTACCCACCATGCTTCCACTCATGCACAGAACTGTGTTTGATGTTAGCACTTGCGTGTGCTTTTGGATTGGGCTTCTGGATACGCATGGTGGCAGCTCTTAAAAGTCAGCTCTGCTTTTACCTGAGCTTCCAACAAATCATAAACCCTTGGCTAGGTCAAATGGCCTAAACTTCCCACCATCTTATCTGCTCACGTTACAAAGGAAGGGCAGACAAGAACTCTACTCTGTATGCCTGGAATCCTGATGGCAAGAAGCCTCCTAAGTCCCATAGGGACAGATGTCCTGTGAAAAATAAATGAGGTTTATAAAAATTACACCTGCATGTGTCCGTTGGGAAACAGAGCCTTGTGAAATGGAATGGGGCATTAATGCAGGAATCCAGGTCAGCCACGGTAGGTAAGAATCACCATGGTCAGACCTACCCCCTTTTTCACAGCCAGGCCACTGTTCCTGGCTCAGTCCAGGAACAAGCCAGGGACCCCACGGTATGTGTGGAGGTGGGAGAGCTCCAGCTTACCCTCCGACCCGCCTCATTGTTCTGCAGGTTCATGAGTACTCGGCCCTGCTCCTCCGACCCCTTGGCAAAGTTCTTCTCCCGCTCGCGGGCATCCACGAACTCCTTAGCAAAGCGGTAGCCATATTCCACATTGTCCCCGCAGCCGCCCCACAGCCAGTCCCGGGGAAGGTCCTTGGGCCGCGCTGTCCGGCTGCAGCCACACGTGGAGAGCTCACCCTCGCGGCAAGCTCGGCTGATGGCGTTCACCACGCCTGCCGCGCTCACTGCGTAGGTGAAGGCCGTCTCCCGGCTCCCTGCAAGAGAAGGCAAGAGAGGTGGTGAAGGATGCCAGCTCTCTGGGAAGGCCCCTTCCTTCCTTCTGTCTCTCCTGGACCCAACACCATCGCCTGGGCCTTAATACTCCAGGGGAAATGATGTCAGGAGAAGCACCTTTCACTTCCCATGGCTCTACTGGTCAGAAACTTCTCCTGATAATGAGCATAAATTTGCCTTCTCGGCCCTGTGAACACACACAGTAGAATGAACCCCTCCAGCCTTGGCCCACACTAACATCCATTCCAGGGAAGGGTAAATAGCCAGCAGATTCCTAGGAGGCAGACCTAAGTGAAGGGGACAGTGGGCATTAAGGAGTTTATAGAACCTGTGGGAGGAAGATGAGACAGAGTAGCAATCATGGGACCAATAGTAAGACTGTATCCTAACACAAACCTCTCCCTCACAGATGCCAAGTTCTCACCACTCTATGGGCCATGCATCTGCCTTTTTTTATTGCTGCCATTATCTAGCTAGATAGTGGCAAAGACCAGGAGTAGAAGTGAACCCGAATTACAATGTCCAGGATCATCCAAGCTGTTTCCCTCTGTCTTCTATGGGGTCCACACTGCCTCCCAACTCATGAGCACTGGGAAACCACATCTATAGGACCCTCAGCATGGTCTCTCCAAATATCCAAATCACTCCCAGTAGAAAATCTGAACTGTATTCCTCTAACCACTTAAAAACTCATATGATGTAGGAGCGCCTGGGTGGCTCAGTCGGTTGAGCGTCCAACTTGATTTCGGCTCAGGTCATGATCCCAGGGTTGTGGGACCGAGCCCACATCAGGCTCAGCATGGGCTGTGCACTGAGCACGGAGCCTGCTTGGGATTCTCCCTCTCTCATTCTCTCTCTGCCCCTCCCTCACTTGCATGCACACTCCCCACCCCCAAAATAAATAAATAAACTTAAAAAGAGATCTTACTGAGATTAACAAAACAAAACAAAAACACAAAAAACTCCTGTTATGTTCCACTTCAATAAAAAATGTTATGAAAAAATAATATTCAGCCACTAGGGAAATGCAAATCAAAATCACAGTGAGATACCACTGTGCACTCACGAGGATGGCTATAATCAAAAAAGCAATAGTAAGGTGCCTGGCTGCCTCAGTGAGTACAGCATGTGACTCCTGATCTCGGGATTGTAAGTTCAAGCCCCACAGTGGGTGTAGAGATGACTTAAAAAAAAATAAAAGCTTTAAAAAAAAAGGCACTAGTAACAAGTTGGTGAGGATATGAGGAAGCTGGAATGCTCATGTAGTCCTAGTGGGAACCTTAAGCTTTGGAAAACAGTCTGGCAGCTCCTCACAAGGTTAAACACAGAATTACCATATGACCTAGCAATTCCACTCTTAAGATATATCCAGGATAAATAAAAATACACTCACACAAAAACTTATACATGCATGTTCACTGAAGCATTATTCATCATAGCCAAAAAAATGGAAAGAGCTCATATTGTCCATCAGTGGATGAATGGGTAAACTCAAGGTGGCATTATCCAAGCGGTGGAATATTATTTAGCCATACAAAGTAATCGAGTGCTGGTACAAGCTACAATGTGGATGAACCTTGACTCATTATACTGAGTGAATCACTTAACATTTTTTAAAAGATTTTATTTTTCAGTAATCTCTACACCCAACATAGGGCTGGAACCCACAACCCCGAGATCAAAAGTCACATGCTCCACCAACTGAGCCAGCCAGGTGCCCCTAGCATTTGGCATCTGTACTGAACCAGATACAAAAGACCACATAGTGTATGATCTCATTTATATGAAATGTCCATAATAAGAAAATTCATAGAGGCAGAAGATTTGTGATGGCCTAGGGTTTCAGCAGAAGGGGAGGGAGGGAGAGTGATTACTAACGGGTATGCAGGTTTTTTCATAGGGTTACGAAAATGTTCTGGAATTGGACAGTGGCGATGGTTGCACAATCCTCTGAATATACACCAACCTGTATGTACTCTTTAAAATGGTGATTGTACAGCATGTGAATTCTGTTTCAGTAAGGCTGTCATAATAAATACCACTCATAAAAACTCAGGTATGGAAGAAAAGGGCTAGGTTCTTAGCAGGAATCTGAGATCCAATCTTGATCTCAGGGATTAAACTAGGCAGAATCTTCTGTTCTCCATTTCCTCCTCTCTTGAGTCTTGTGGTCAGAAGCAGACATCCCATAATCCTGTCTTGGCAGGTGGACAGGGAAGTGGCCTGCATTCATCAATAGGTCTAGAGTGATCTCTCAACTTTGCCCTACTTCTCAATTGTCTGGGCAGGACACGGTGAAGCTTGCAACCAGACCAGACTGGGCAAGTCAGTGTTTCTCAAGTAACCAGGGGTCAGCTTCTGGTCAGATGTGGACTAGGAGCCACGCAAGAAAAACCCAGGTGATGCAGGAAGTCACTCTCATGATTCAGCCATCAAGCTCGACATGTAGTCAGTGCTGAAACCACTGGAGCTTTATCTAATCTAGGGTAGTCAGACTATGAGAATGAGCAACCAGGATGCTAGGATGACCAAAAGGCCTTTAGGGAGGAGGGCCTAGGCCCCTCTTTGAGGGAGCCATGTCTAAGAAGTCTTGCTAAAATGGAGCCTCAAGCCCCTGACTGGGCCTTCTGGGACAGGAAGGAGCCTCTGATCTGCAGCCCAATGACAACCCACCCACCGTGAGTCTTCCTTTCATGCATTTTTCAGGGGAGCAGGCTGGATTTTCAAGGCAACCCACCCCATCCCATCATCTATTAATGACTCTACTCACCAGAATATTCTTTCTTACAGTAAGTTGAAAAATGCCTCCCTATAACTTCCACCCACTGGAGCTACACTGTCTAATCCCTTTCCGTTTGACAGCCTTTCAGCTTTGGAAAACAACTGATACGCCTTTTATGTTTTCTCTTTTCCAGGCTACACGTCTGATTTCTTCCTCAGTTTTTTAGGAAACATGCTTTTCAGAGCCAAATCACTCCTCCCAGAACTGCCTTTCAAAATAACGTACCTGCAACTGAGCGTAATACTGCAGCCACTATGTGCTCTGATGGTCCTGGTCTGTCCTGATGGTTTCAGATCCCAGTCTGTCCTCGGGTGGATTAGCTGTCCTTGCAATTACTCTGCCTGTTTTGGTTGGGGGCATCATTAGGTACTGAGTGTGGGTAGCTCTGCATTCAGGGGGAGCATTTGGGTCCTCCGACAGGCTTGGTTAGTACAGACCATAGTGCCATTCCCAGAAAGCAAGACATGATGCAAGGCTTCAGAATGGACGAGCAAGGTGGGGAGTTTCTCTATATGTGGAACAACTCAGAGTGGAAACTCAAACCATCTCAAGTAAAAAGTCTAAGAAACCAGCAGCCATGGAACTGCTGGAGATACCTGCCATCTATCCCCTAGAAGGAGACAGCAGGACAGTTCCATGCTCTCTGTCTCTGCTCCACACCCACTGCCAGGAAGGTGCCCCCATGTTCCCCTGACCAAGGCTGGGGGCAGTGTCAGTAGCTCCCTCCAAGCTACTCTGCTGCCCTCTGCTGGTGGAGTCTTGCAGTGGCTTCAAAAAAGGCAGGACTTTCTGGGAAGTTGTAACACAAGATAGCAGACAGAAGACTCACTAGGAGCCACCCTGGGCCCAAGGGGATGACTGGAGGATAACTTCCTGGGTAGTATAAGTCTGTCTGCAGGGAAGCTACAAAAAGAAACTGTGGAAAGAAGGCAAGCGGAGGGTTCCATTTGTAACAGAATAGCATACAGAGACAATGGTAGGATCTGCTTTCATAGGTCATTCCCCCAATCAAATCTGGATTCTTTCCTGAAGTAAAGCTCAATTCTTGGCCTTCACTCAAACAAAATTACACATGAAAAGGATCTAGCCAATGTCAGGCACACATGAGGTCCCAAAGAAACAGGAGTTCCCTTACAGTGATTAGTGGATGCCTCTCTCTATACCTGGGTCTCCTACTCTCCTCCCCCAGAACCCAGAGCAGGCAGTGCTGCTAAGACTTCACCATATACCGAGTGTATTTAGAAGAATCAATAAACTACAAACAATTCTCACTTAACCCAAGTCCATTCTTTTTTAGGAAAACTGCCTGATAAGACTGTTGCAGGAACACATGAGAATTCCTTGTATGGCCCTTGAGTGAATACTGAAGGAAGGAAGAGAACAGCAAGGTTCAGAGCATACTTTCCCCTGGTCCTCGCTTGTCAATATAGGGCAGGGGAGGTAGGGAAAAGGGTCAGGAAGGAGAGGTCTTCCAAACACCCTGCTTGCTGCTAAAAGCATTCTTTGGGGAAAACTCAGCCTCAGGTAATTCCGGAATGCCATCCTTGGAGGAGAAACTTTTTTGGGAGAATGGCAGACAGAAGAATACAGTGCTCTAACACCTTCCTTTTATGGCCCTGGGGATCAGACCCAGTAGAATAGGGCCGGATTTCTCAATTTCTTGCCAGGGAGAGGAGGATTGCATTTCAAAAGGACCTAAAACAATTAGACCCCAGATCACACCTCCATCCAAGCAATAGGGCAGCCAGAGGGTCCAAGTGGGAGAGGGGAAGGGACAGGAATCCAGGAAGAGGTGGCCTCTCCTCTTTCTTCTGGGTCTGTCCCCTTCCCCCACTTTCACACACATCCCCTTTGGAATGAAAAAGCCAGGACTGGATCTGGGTCAGGTTAATGATAGCTATCAGCAATTTGGCTCAAAGTTTCTATCTCTCTCAGGGTCCAAGTGGAAGAGGCAAAAGTCATACAGGCTTTTTTGGTTTTCTACCCAATGCTGCCACCGGAGCAGGAGCACGGGAGCTGCCCTGTGCTGGGGTGAAGGGCAGTGGCGGCAGGCAGTCTTGCTAATCCACTCTAACTCAGCTCGGCTGTTCTGCCACCTTCCTCGAGTGAGGAAGTTTGGTTGTCCCAAACAGGATGAGGCCAGCAGCGGAGCACCAGCTGAGCACTGAGCTGTGCCACCCACACATCATCCGAGACTCTGCTTCCTGAGTGCTTCCCCGTCGCCTTGCACACTGCTTCCCAGCCTCGAGAGAACTGGACGCTTGTGAGGGCTCTCCGCACCAGTCCCGAGGTACTTGCACCCAGGTCGGGTGAGCCCAGTTCCTTTAGCCAGGCGGTGTCTGGGAGGCCTCTTACCTATCTGCATGACTCTCCCAAAGACAGACGTGTTGTCCACGATGCTGCAGTTCCAACGCCTCTGCCGGAACTGGTACTGGCATTCCTTGATGCCTGTCTTGGCTCCCTCCCCTATGTAGGCCATGTGCTCCTGGTACAGTTGGCACAGCTTTCTCTGGCCAGGGGACAGCCCGGGAAGCTGGCTGCACACGGGCTGGGCACCGATGATAAACACCTCGGGTCTCTGCACCGGGTTCACAGCTAATGACCTACAGCAGAGATCCAGAAAGCGGAAAAAAGGCCAAGGAGTGAGCATATGCCATGTGCAGCATTAAGTCATTCATTCAACGCATTTATCACACACTTTCTTTCTGTGTACAAGGCCCTGTACTAAGGGCTTGGGAAGAAAAATTGGTAAAACAGAGCACCTGCCTTCAAAGGGCAACGGAGGAAAACTGAGGCACGGCCACAGATGACGCGTGAGATGTCAAATGCCAAAGGCAGACTTGAACTTCTGCATCCACAGTGATCAGATAGAGAAAGAGCTCTTACAGCTGGAGAGAAGCTTTTACAAGGCGATGGTGTGAACCGGGTCTTAAAAGGGGGAGGGCGGGGGACAGGCAGAGAAGGTGACAGAGAGGGCAGAGGACATTGATTCCAAGCAGAGGACAGAAACGGCCAAACCTCAACAGGAGAGCACGTGACTTGTTCAAGGGGTAGGGGCGACTTGTTCACTTTAGCCCAAGTGCAGGATATGTGATGGAAAGTGAAAAACTCCTTGAAATAGAACTCCCCTTATGCCTCGAAAACAGAAGCCAATTTTCATACATCACAACATAGTCTAAATGTTTTCACTTCCATATCCCACCCACAAATCCCCTAACCCACTCTATCAGTTCACGGGCTCTCCCTTTGGCTCCATCCTCTACCAGATATAGTAAAGTGTTCAGTTAAATTTGCCATCAGAATAAAAATGTGAGCGGGGCGGGGGGGGGGGGGTGCAGACCATGCAAAATAGGTGGGGTGTGCCTGCCATTTCCATGTTGACTTGGCAATGACATTAGTCTTCAAAACACAAAAGAAAGCCACGCACAGTCCTGCATATCTCTCAATTTCTCATCTGGTCATCAGACTTCTAAAATAGGAATTCTATTCTCCTTGCCCCCACCAGAAAAAAAAAAAATCAATATCCTTATTGATCCAAGAGCAACACAAGAGCTATTTCTAACAACCCATGAGGACGGAGGAAGGTCCAGGAAAAGGGGAATGCAGACAGGATCAGAGGAAAACACCAGATGAACTAATCCTTTATTCTTGGTGAACCTTTACCTCTGGGGGCCTGTGAGAGAAAAAGCTGTCCTAGTTTTCCTGGGATAAAAGCAGTCCTCAGGATTCCTACGAATAAAGGAATGATCACAACACACGGTGACCCTTCTCCACATTTAATTACCAAAGGAGGCGTAGGTTGTAGAGGACTTCAGCCCCTCTCACTCACCACCAGGAGCTGGCTTCGGCCGGAAGCTGAGCCCAGCTGGACAGCAGTGCAGCGGCGAGCAGCAGCAGACTGGGCATGGTCGGCCTCGGCCTCGGCCCTCCCCAGTGCCCTGGGAAGACCCCGGGGGCAGTCGGCTTCTGAAATGGGGCTCCCTGGAGAAAGCAGAACAGAGAGAGAATCAATGTGGAAATGGAGCAGATGAGGCAGGACCAGGGGAGAGGAGGAGGGAAGCACAAAGGATGAGCTCTGGGTGGGTCTAATGTCAAGTTCTGCTCTCCCCCCCCCCACCTCCCCCAAAGAAATTCAGCCTCTTTCCAACCTCCATTTCTTACTGCTACTCTGCTCACCATAGGAGCCTCCAAGTCTCTTACCCCAAACTGTGGGAACCCTACTCAGGACCTAATTCCAAAGGAAACAATGAGCTGAGAAACTAGAAAAAAGAAATGAAAACAAGTCATTCCAAGAATGGTGGCTCCGTGCACCATGAAGGAGGATGCTTTGGTTGCTGCAGCAGACACCTGCCGTTCCCCAACATCCAAAGAAACCAGGGTATCCATCGCCTCCTCTTTCTATGTCTCACTGCAGTCAGAGGCTCTCCTTCGCGGGCTAAGAACAATTGGTGAGTTGGATTTACCTATAGCCAAATAGGTGTCTTCCCTCCCAATCTGTACTCTTCTCACTCCAAGAAAGTTCCCACATTCCAGCATTCCTACATTCCCATTACCAGGAATATAGCAGACAGAAGGGCGAGGATTTTGCACCTTCTCAAGACAACTTCTCTGAGAAATGTGAAAGCCACAGCCAGCCGTGTGCCCCTAAAGCCCCTGCAGATGAGGCGGTGTCTTCCTGGGTGGCCTCTTTCCCCTCCCGTGCGCTGTGGCCCTGGAAGGGCAGCCAGGAGCACAGACAGTAACAGTGGGGCACAGCCAGCTTTGGTCTGCAACTTTTGCCTCAAATGTCTGTGCCCAGGACGCATCTTCCAGAAGCAATGACCCCTTGCCTAGTAGCTCAAGAGCTTCCCACATCTTTGCCATATTTTTTGTAACTGACGCCTGTGCCTGTATCCGCGAAAGAACACCTTTCCTCCAGCCCTTGGAAACATACGAAAAATCGTTGCTTCTGGATCCTGGAGTAAGTCTATAAAAACACACCCCCTCCCATTCACCCCCCACCCCCATCTCGTTTCTCCCTTAGCTTCCATCCAGGGCGTGACCCCACATCCCCAATGAGTCTTCTTCCCAGGACCCCTTAACACCTCCGACTCTACACGCGCAAACACACATCGGCGCGCACGCCCCACGCCGCCCCCGCCTCATCTCACCGCACTGCTCCCGCAGCCCTGGGTCTCCAGGCTCTCCGGGAGGGGGCGGCAGGTGCTTCGGGTCATCAGCCTAGGAGATATTTTTGTCCTGGGGCCACCAAGAGAGGAAGGTGGCCTGAGCAGGATCCAGGGAAGCTGGGCCACAGCCTGGTCCCCACCCCCTTTTGGTTTTCCTTCTTGAGATCTCAGCTGGGGCGGGAGCACCAACAGGCAGGTGTGTGGGGCCGGCAGGGGGCAGATCAAAGAAGAAACTTGCTCCTTTCCCCTTTGTCATGCAGAGCCAGCTCGGAAATGATCCGGCCTCTAGCCCGGCTGACTAACAGCTCCCCACACCCTACTTTCCTAACAGACCTCTCCTCCTCTAAAGGATGCCCCCTCCCCCTCTCCCCTCTACCCCCCATAAATCCTCCCCCTCCCTCAGGGCAGGAGGTCTGTGAATGCACCGACTGGAACCAAGAGAGATGGAGCAGAGATAGGGCTGGCACCAGAAGCTAATGGCTTTATGGAGGGGAGGGAACCAGGTCCAGAGTGGGGAGGACCAGAGAAGAGCTTCAAAGAGTTTCCTTGTGCAAACATCCTCAACTCCACCTACCAGTCCTTCTTGGGGACTGAGGAGTCAGAGCTGCCCCCATTCCCTGTGGTCCTCCTCCCTCCCCCACCCCCACCCTCCCACCGCCCTGCCTCTTGCAAAGCCCCTGCTCCCGCCTGCCCCACATACATCCTCATACATTTCCACTGCCAGAGTGCTCAGTTGTGTCTCCCCACGGGTGACACTTCTTATCCCCAGGGATGCCCCCCTCATACCAGCGTCTCTCACTTGTGTCACACCTTTTCTTCAAGCTCCTGTGAAATCTTTCTGGTTCTGCAAATCCTAGGTTCAACTGAGGCCATGGGGGGGGGGGGTACTGTTTCTGAGCCAAGGACAGGAGTCAGTGCCTGCTAATGGTCACTGTGGCTTTGACTCCCCAGTGACAGGCCAGCTAAGGCCAAACTTCCCAATAGCTTCTAATCCCACCCCTCGCAAACAAGAGCTGAGACCGGACTCAGACACGGACTGAGATAGGACTCACTGCTGACAGCTGTTCCTACCACCCTGCGCTCTCCATCAAACTCTCAGCTCATTAAAAAAATATATATGTTAAAAACTTGAAAAAGAAAAGAAAAAAGATGGTAGCACATGTGGGGACTTCTTTCTCTGTCTTCCAGATACATGACACCTGAAACTGAACCCCAACGCCCTCCCCCCAGGATGCTCTCACTCAGGATGCAGGCAGACGTGAGCTGCCCTCTGCATGGTCACAAAACTCCAGGGCCACTCTGCCCTTACTTACATTCTTTGCTTTCCTTGTGCGGAGCTAGGAGGAGAAGAGAGAAGATTGGGGATTGGTTTCATCAGCATGGGCAGCATAGAAACTTCTGCCTCAATCCCACTGGGGTGGAAGGAAACTGAGCAGGGACTCATGGTTTGGTCTTAATGAGTGAGACACATTGAAAGCTCGGTTTGTGGGTCATTGGTGAGTTTTACAGCAGGACTCAACCAAGGGATGCTGTCCTCTGCATAGGAAGAAAGAGCTAGTAAATACTGAAAAGACAGGGAAGGGAATTCCTTGTGCTGCCTTTTGTCATAACTACAGATCTCCTCAGAGAACCAAAGCAGCTCCCCTTCCTAGGAGAGGTGAATGTCATGTCAAACAACAAAGTTAAGCACGAGAGAATCCAGGGTCTCTGTCCTTCAGTAGTAGAGGTTCGGGGATGGGAGAGATGCTTCTAGAGGGCCAGAAGGAGCTGGCCAGACATCTGCTCTGCCCTACTTCTTCAGTTAGTTATTCATTCATTCATTAAAGTCATTAATCAGATGCACACAGGGGGCCTAGTATGTGCCAGCTACAGCTCTAAGTGCCAGGGATATGGCAGGGAACAAGTGAACACCCGATGTGTTAGGGGACAAGGATCAAGAATAGTAAGGGGTGATGGCTTACATTATTTAGGGTCCTTTATGGAATCTAAGGAAAGCCCTACTCTGCAATGTCTGCCCAGCCCACCTCTCTTCAAACTGCTGTGGGGACAGGCAGGTGGCGAGGGGGTGGGGGTGGGAGAGACGCCGCTGCACATCCCAGACCCTGCTGTGCCATGTGTGAGGTCCCTTATTGAGATGTGATGCCCACCTTTACCCAACCAGAGGGGTGCATATTTGAATACAGGGCTCCAGGTCCTCTTCCTTTTGCTGGGTGGACTCAGTCACCAATTTGCATTCCTTTAAGTGGCCACATGCAGTTAGTCCAGAGATAGGAGACCAAGGAGAGAGACGTGGGCAAGTGGGGCTGACCCCAGCCAGGCTGTCCTCAAAGGGACACCTCCGTGCTTCCACACACACACCTCAGAGCAGTCAGCAAGGGCTGAAACCATGAGAACCCCACCCAGTTGGCAAGGGCTTGACATGGCCATGAACTGTTCACAAAAGCCACCACCACCGGGTGTTCAGGACTGACCTGCCCCAGAGCCTGAGGACTCAAGTGACATACAGGAGTCGCACATGAAATGGTGTCACATCCCACACCTGCCCTCTTGCCCCAGACAGGCACCTCACACCTAGAAACATACCCAGAAATAACCAACAGCCTCCATGGGAGCCTTTTCCTGGTTGCCACTGGCTAATTCTTTCTGTGTGACCCAAGGAGGAGCTATGGAATGTGTAATTACAAAATACATTTGCAGGGTGCCTGGCTGGGGTCACTAGGTAGAACCTGGGACTCTTATTGTTGGGGCTGTGAGTCCAAGCTAGAGTGTGGACTCTACATAAAAAATACATTTATAGGGCGCCTGGGTGGCTCAGTCAGTTAAGCATCTGACGTCAGCTCAGGTCATGATCTCACAGTTCGGTTCGTGAGCTTGAGCCTCGCATGGGGCTCTGTGCTGACAGCTCGGAGCCTGGAGCCTGCTTTGGATTCTGTGTCCCCCTCTCTCTCTGCCCCTCCCCCACTTGCACTCTGTCTCTACCTCTCTCTTTATCACTATCTATCACTCTCTGTCTCTCTCTAAAAAAATTAATAATAAACATTGAAAAATACATTTCCAATGCTGTTAACATTCCTGACATAACAAGAGAGACCCTCTTAACAGTCTTTGGGAAGGGAGTGCCTCCTTTTGTGACCTTTTAGCCGCGCTCATGTCCAGGTATCTGCCAGTTATTGGATGATCTCCATGGCGGTGCAGGGGTGGGGGAGGGAAGGGACAGGAGTGATAGACCCTTCTCCTCTCCCCGTGGCTGCTTTTACCACTGTAGAGAGAGATTCTTTTTTTTTTTTTATGTTTATTTATTTATTTTGACAGAGAGGAAGAGAGAGGATCGCAAGCAGACTCTGTCAAGCACAGAGCCTGATGCAGGGCTCTATCCCACAAACTGTGAGATTATGACCTAAGCTGAAATCAAGAGTCAGACCATTAACCAACTGAGCCACCCAGGTGCCCTTGTAGAGAAAGATTCTTTATGGATCTCAAAACACTTGACAAGCACCTCCTAAAAGGCACTTGGTTCACATATTTCCTTTCCCTGTTTTCAGGTAAGTGCTCACCCTCCTTACACAGACCAGTTCTCTGTGGTCTAACCCATGGCTCCCACATAACCCATGTTAAAATACTAATCCTAAAATACTAATTGTGCATCTTAGTATTCCCATTTGAGGACCTACAGTGGTTCCCAGGTCTTCAATCATTCTAAACTTCCCAGCCTGGTATCATTTTGTATTTCATCCTTCTCCTGAAATTCCTGCTATGGGATATCTTTTCCAGTCTCCCTCTGCTCCTAGAATAAGCCCTCTTTTCTCTCAAGCCCTCCTACTGATCCTCTTCCCAGGATGCTTTCTCATCTACAGCAATACTTCCAAATCCGTGCTCAAGATTCACTTCCTCCATAAAGCTGTCTTTGATTAATCCCACGCCATGAAAATCTTTCCATTGATTTGGGACTTCCTCGGCACCTGTGAAGACAGGGAACTAGTCTGCAGCACCCCATCCCACACAGGCTGTCTTGGTACTGTGCATATTTCTTCCAGTAGATCCAAAGCTCCCTGAAGGTCAGAACTCACCTCCCCTACTTTCTTGTATGCCCCCATTGTGGCTGGTATAGTTTTACTAGACAATAAAAAAAAGGCTCTTGGTTGATAGCCAGTGACAATACTAAATATGAGCGAACACTTAATGACACTTCCTACATGCACTGAGCCAAACATTTTACATCCAATTCTCCCATTTATTCTTCACTAAAATTCTATGTGGTATATGCCATTATTATCCTCACTTTGAGTATAGGGAAACTAAGGTATAAAGAGGTTAAGAAACTTGCTCATACAGCAAGTGAAGGCTAGACCCTGGCTTGGAATCCAGATCTTTCTACTTCTCCCCAAACACAGGCAAATATATCCCATGCTTGGTAGTTCCCCTGTCACTGGAACATAACACCTCTCCGCTTTGTTTTTGTTCTTTCCACCATTGTCCTGCTACTGGGGCTGTGAACAGTATGACTGTCAGATCACAACATCCTGATATATAGGAAGTAGCACAAAAAGCAATGTTTATCAAAAAAAGGCTGATTGCAAAGTTACTAGTATAAGTGCGCACACACACACACACACACACACACACACACATACACACACACAAAGTGTGTTTGGGGGGAATCCAGACTTCTCTTCATCCAAAATGATATCTGGATTGTGAATAGGTCTGGCTATTTAAAGTTGGAGATACTAAAATAGAAAAATAGAGGAGCCTGGGTGGCTCAGTCAGCTAAGCATCTGACTTCAGCTTCATGATCTCATGGTTCTTGAGTTCAAGCCCGGCGTTGGGCTCTGCGCTGACAGCTCAAAGCCTGGAGCCTGCTTCAGATTCTGTGTCTCTCTTTCTCTCTCTCTCTCTCTCTCTCTCTCTCTCTCTCTGTTTCTCTCTGCCCCTCCCCCACTCACACTCTGTCTCTCTCAAAAATGAATAAATGTTAAAAGAAAATTTTTTAAATAAAATAAAACAGAAAAATAGTTTTTAGAGAGCTGGAGTTTATGTATATGTTGGGTGGGAAAAGACAAACCAAGAGATAAACGTCAGGAAAGACAGCATGATGTGAGGTGCTCATGGGAAACCCTGGCAGAGGTGAGGAGCAGAGTGGTTATGTGAAGAAATGTAAAGTTCGGGGAAAGCATGGAAAGAAGTTTTAAATGCCTCATAGCAGAAAAGCTAAGGGACTATGTCTATTTGAGAGCATAAAATTGCATTACCTTTCAATGACTATAGCTACCTAGAAGCTCCTTTCAAAACTCATATTTGACCATGTGACTCCCCTGCCTACAACCCTTCAAAGGTTCCCCACCTCCTAAAGGATGAAATCAAAACTCCTCACCACATTATGCAAGGCTTTGCAAAAATCTGACCCTTGTCAACCTTTCCATCCTATTTTGGTTTTCACTTTGTGCTCCAGAAACTGCAAACTGCTATGTATACTTCCGTACCCACCCCTCATGCTGTTTCTCCCCTCTGTGCCTTGCTGACTTCTGGGAATTGTTCCCTTCTCTCTGTGCAGATCAGGCTCCTTTGTCCTGAGGTCACACCTTCAAAGAAACTTTCCCTGCCCGTCCTATCCAGAGAATGGCTCCACCTCCATCATCCTCTCCCTAGCTTCTTCCATGTTTTTGTCACAGCATTTACTATAAGGCGGCATAATTTGGCATGCTACCCATTTATTTGTATTTTGTTTCTTTCCAACGGTCTTGTTCACCATTTTCTCCCCGGTGGTTAGGAGCGTACCCCAAGGGTAACTGGAAGGTGCTCAGTAAGTCTTTGCCAACTGAACAACAAGAAAAGCCCTCTTTGGCTCCCACGAAAATAGAAGGCAGGCCATCAAGGCCAGCCTCTCATGGAAACAAAGGAGCCCTTTTGGCTTCCATATGGCCCAGCCCACAAAAAAGCCGTTTCTACTGATGTATCTATCCCCTTAATTGGGGACAGAAAATTTCAAGGTGCTTTGAGAAAGGTAGGAGAGGTACTGCAATAAATATGGACTTCAGAGGCTCCCGTGAGGCTCAGCTGGTTAAGCATCTGACTTTGATCTAGGCTCAGGTCACGACCTCATGGTTCATGGGTTTGAGCTCTGTGTCGGGCTCTTTGCTGACAGCACGGAGCCTGCTTGGGATTCTCTCTTTCTCTCTGCCCTCCCCTGCTGGTGCTCTCTCTCTCACAATAAAAAAAAAAAAAAAAAAAAAACATTTTTTAAAAAAAGAAAGAAGGGCTTCAATGATTTCCAGTGTTCTCAGAATCATTCTTATTCATTAAATTTATGTAGTTCTTCTGAACACTGTTACTGAATTCCCACTAGGCATTCATTATCAATGGCCCAGGAAAACTCTCCTGATCTCTGGCTTCTGGTTTCACCCTGCAAGAATGGGACCTGAAGGCAATAATCAGTCACCTTTTGACAGTGAATTGATGGTTGGGGAAATCCTCCCAGAGAGTCAAGAAGCGCAGAAGTTGAGATACTGATAGACCACCCTCTTCTCTTCTTTCATGATCTTGCTCCATCTTGCTAGTTCTCTACCAATTCTCTCCCTGGATCCAGGCCTAGAATCTTGCTGCCCGTTTTGACTCCTCCCTGTCCTTTACCCTCCAGGCCAAACCAATTGTCAAGTTCTCTTGACTGTGTCTCCATAGTATTTACAGCACATATTTTCTCCTCTCTTTCCTGCTGTCAGACTCTGAGCTACTACAAGGACCTGTGAATTGCCTCCTTTCCCTTCAACAATTTGTAAGTGTCTTTTTCCTAATTCTTATCTATTTAATAATGGAATGAATTCCTTCTGCCCCCAGTCCTCTAATTTCCAAGGTAATAGCCAGCTACCAGAAGTACGGTCCCCAGACTAACAGTATCAGTATCAGTTGGAAACTGATTAGATACACAAATTCTCAAGCCCCACCCAGACCTATTGAATCTGAAACTCTGAGGGTGGTGCCTAGCAATCTGTTTAAACAAGACCTACCCTATGACCCAGCAATAGCACTGCTAGGAATTTATCCAAGGGACACAGGAGTACTGATGCATAGGGGCACTTGTACCCCAATGTTCATAGCAGCACTCTCAACAATAGCCAAATTATGGAAAGAGCCTAAATGTCCATCAACTGATGAATGGATAAAGAAATTGTGGTTTATATACACAATGGAGTACTACGTGGCAATGAGAAAAAATGAAATATGGCCTTTTGTAGCAACGTGGATGGAACTGGAGAGTGTGATGCTAAGTGAAATAAGCCATACAGAGAAAGACAGATACCATATGGTTTCACTCTTATGTGGATCCTGAGAAACTTAAGAGAAACCCATGGGGGAGGGGAACAAAAGAAAAAAAAAAAAGAGGTTAGAGTGGGAGAGAGCCAAAGCATAAGAGACTGTTGAGAACTGAGAACAAACTAAGGGTTGATGGGGGGTGGGAGGGAGGAGAGGGTGGGTGATGGGTACTGAGGAGGGCACCTTTTGGGATGAGCACTGGGTGTTGTATGGAAACCAATTTGACAATAAATTTCATATATAAATAAAAAAAAAAAAAAACAAAAAAAAATAAATAAATAAAATAAAACTCAGGTGAAAAAAAAAAAAAAAAAAAAACAGGCCCTCCAAGCAATTTTTTTAAGTAGGCTTCACACTCAGCGTGGAGTCCAGTGCAGGGCTTGAAAACTCTCCATCCTGAGATCAAGACCTGAGCTGAGATCAAGAGTCTTAACTGAGCCATCCAGGCACCTCCAGGTGATTCTGATGGACAATAAAATTTGAGAACCACTGCCCTAAAGCAGTGTGTAGTACTATGGAATTAATTAACGCAGCAAATCTTTCAAGGAACATGTATCTATTTTAATGACAAATTTCTACCTGTCAGTTCCTTAAAGCAGTGGTTCCTTACCTGGGGGGCCACAGAACCACAGAACATACGCAAACCAAGCATTACCTCTGGAATGAATAAATATGTCCACCTACTTTTACTGCAATGGTCTACATGTATGTAGACCCTTGTAATTAATCAAATACTAATTCATTTAAAAGTGTTACCAATGGAGGATCCTGGGTGGCTCAGTCTGTTGAGCATCCATCCGACTCTTGATTTTTTTCTCAGGTCATGATCTCACAGTTTCATGAGTTCCAGCCCCATGTCAGGCTCTGCACTGGCCACATAGAGCGTCTCTCTCCCTCCCTCCCTCCCTCTTTGCCCCTCCCCTGCTCGTGCTCTCTCAAAATAAATAAATAAACAAAAAAAATTTTTAAGTGTTACTGATGATTGTGGTAATGGTTGCACAACTCCAGGAATATATTATAAAACACTCAATTGTATACTTTATACAAGTGAGTTGTATGGTCAATAAAACTGTTACATTTTTTTTTTATTTTTTTTTTTCAACGTTTATTTATTTTTGGGACAGAGAGAGACAGAACATGAACGGGGGAGGGGCAGAGAGAGAGGGAGACACAGAATCGGAAACAGGCTCCAGGCTCTGAGCCATCAGCCCAGAGCCTGACGTGGGGCTCGAACTCACGGACCGCGAGATTGTGACCTGGCTGAAGTCGGAGGCTTAACCGACTGCGCCACCCAGGCGCCCCAACTGTTACATTTTTTAAAAAACATTCATTTATTTTTGGGACAGAGAGAAAAAGGGAAGGAGGGGCAGAGAGAGAGGGGGACAGAGGATCCAAAGTGGCTCCATACTGACAGGAGAGAGCCCAATGTGGGGCTCGAACTCACAAACTGTGAGATCATGACCTGAGCTGAAATCAAGAGTTGGACACTTAACCAACTGAGCCACCCAGGCTCCTCAGTTACCATTTAAAAAAAGTGTTCCTGGGGCTCCTAGGTGGCTCAGTTAGTTAAGTGTCCAACTTCAGCTCAGGTTATGATCTCATGGTTCATGGGTTCAATCCCCGTGTCAGGCTCTGTGCTGACAGTTCAGAGAGCCTGGAGCCTGCTTCGGATTCTGTGTCTCCCTCTCTCTCTGCCCCTTCCCCACTCACACTCTTTTTCTCTCTCTCTCTCGAAAATAAATAAACCTTCTAAAAAAAACAAACCAAAAAAAGTGTTCCTGATGAGGCAGCAATTCCATTTTCCTGGAGACATCTGCCCACGTGCACACCAGGACACATGTCAAGAATAGCTGTGCTATTAGCAGTTTCATACTGGAAGCAACACACATATCCATCAACAATGGATGGACCAATTAATTGTGATATATTAACACGATGAAATATTAGGCAGTGATGAAAATGAATGAACTACAGTTCCATGCAACAGCATGCATGAATCTTACAAACATCATGTTGAGAAGAAGCAAAAGGATATATAACAAAAGGATATATAAACTATGATTCCATTTACAGTGAAACTATATTGTTTAGGGACCCATACATGGGTGGCTAAGCCAGAGAGAAAAGCAGGGAAACAATTATGGTAACTGTCATCAAGAGAATGGTTTCCTTAAGGGTGGAAAGGGAATTGTGAGGAGAAGAGGACATAAAAGAATTAATTTCTGGAGCACCAGCAATGTTCTATTTCTCAACCTGGGTAATGGATACATGGCAGTTCCCTTTATAACAACTTATTAAGTTGTGGGTATACGCTCCATGCACTGTTCTGTATAGGTTATGTTATACAACAAAAAATATTTTAAGATAACAAAAAATCAGGTGCCTTGCTGGCTCAGTTGGCAGAGCATGTGACCCTTGATCTGGAGGTCAGGAGTTCAAGCCCCATGTTGGACCTAAAGGGTAGTTTTTAAAAAAATAAAATAAAATGAGAAAAAAATCTCAATACATAATGAGGGGATCTTTATGTATTTTCTTAGTGGAAAGTACAACTATAGTCTCATGGGGCACATGACCTTTTGGTGGGGAGCTTAAAAGAGGGTCCTCATACTCAAAGAGAAACCCCTGCCTTAAATGCATGTTCAACAATTTAGGCACAGAGACAAGCACCTGGGATAACTATTTGAGGGCAGGTTCAGTGCAAACCACATGGGTACTGTACACGGAGTACAAGGCCTGGATTAACTATACATGTAACAGCAGCTGCCATGACCATGCCAGGGGCTGGCTCAGCATTTTGTTTCTTCTCTTCTCACTCCAGGAAATGCAGATCTGGCAAAATCACCTTCTGGCAAAACCAGCGCTATCTCCTCCCCTTTTATTTTTTCTTCCAATATTTACCATTTAGTCCTATAGCTAGCTGTTTCTCTTATATGGATTTTTTTTATTTATTTTGAGAGAGACAGAGAGAGCACAAGTGATCGGGGGAGGGGCAGAGAGAGAGAAAGAGAGTCTCAAGCAGGTACGCTGTCAGCACAGAGCCCGACGCGCACGTTCAAACTCACAAACTGTGAGATCGTGACCTGAGCCGAAGTCAGATTCTTAACTGACTGAGCCACCAGGTGCCCCCCAAAAATATATTTTTAAAGTAGTGATGAAAGATGAATGCAATTATGTACCCAAGACTTGATCAGACAATCCTGCAACCTCTCAAAAGAATCCCCAGGTGCTCATCTTTCTTCTCAGCTCAGTTAACATAGCCTTTCCCCGCCAGCCTTAATTATTTCTCCCAAGGGTCTCTCTCTCTCTCTCTCTCTCTCTCTCTCTAGGTGTCTCTAGTTCTTCCTTCCAGGCTTTTCTCAATGAATCCTCTCAGCCCAAAGTCAGAGCATTCTTTTGTGTGATCTACTTTCCTGAGGCTTGGTAGAGATGAAAATTAAAAAATATTTTTTGGGGGGCGCCTGGGTGGCTCAGTCGGTTGAGCGTCCGACTTCGGCTCAGGTCATGATCTCGCGGTTCGTGAGTTCAAGCCCCGCGTCGGGCTCTGTGCTGACAGCTCAGAGCCTGGAGCCTGTTTCAGATTCTGTGTCTCCCTCTCTCTCTCTGACCCTCCCCCATTCATGCTCTGTCTCTCTCTGTCTCAAAAATAAATAAACGTTAAAAAAAAATTTTTTTTTTTAAAAAAAAATATTTTTGGGGGGCGCCTGGGTGGCTCAGTCAGTTAAGCGTCAGACTTCGGCTCAGGTCATGATCTCACAGTTTGTGAGTTCCAGCCCCGCGTCGGGCCCTGTGCTGACAGCTCAGAGCTTGGAGCCTGCTTCGGATTCTGTGTCTCCCTCTCTCTCTGCCCCTTGTCTGCTCATGCTCTGTCTCTCTCTGTCTCAAAAATAAATAAAGCATTTAAAAATATATATTTTTTTGGAGCAGGTATCCCAGCTACCAACATATTACTCATCTCCCAAATAGTGTGTGTGTTTTGTTTCTCTCATTTGCAGGAGAAATAATGCCCTGGGGACGGGGGATGAAGGGGATTAGAAGGGGGCAGGAGCTCGATGAGATTTTAATTCTAGCCCTCAAGAAAAATGCAAAACTGCCCGTCCTCAAAAGTGTGTTTGCCATTCCCGATGAGAAATTTCCCACAATGTGGGAAATATGGAGCAAAATGGATGCAATCACAGCACAGGATGACAAGGACACAGAAATAGATCCTGAGGCCTCCACACTAAAATCTAGTTCTTGATGTTTCAGAGAAAAATGATTCCTGAGTCTACAGTTCCTAGTGTCTGGAGAAGTGTGAAAGTGGCCTCTCCTACTGGGCGAGAATAACCCCACACCCCAGGCAGAGCAAATCCCAGAGACTTCAGGCCCTGTGTGGTTCCCAGATGTGGCCCATCCCAGCTGACTCTTCCTCATCTGTTACAGTTGGGGGGGTGGGGGTGGGCAGAGGAAATCAGTCATTTCCCTGGGGACCAAGCAGAACCTCATCAGAAGTCTTATTCTGCACAGAAGATAAGAAAGGAATTTTTCCTTCTCCTAAATCCTGAATAATTTCAAAAGATGCTCTAGCAAAGAAGGCAGAAAAGGTATAGCCACAGATCGGTGTGGTACAGGAAATTGTTCAAGAAGCATGGCAGCCATGGGTGTGGACTTTGCTTCAAGAGACTTAGGGAGTTGAGGCGAAAGCTGTCTGGATGCACTCATCTTTCTTCAAAGTAACCTATTTTCACTGGGTCTGGTCCTATGGGGAAAAAAAATTTCCTGGGAAATTGCCACCCACTTCTGCAAATTTCCTGGCTTGGATAGTGAAAGAAGCAAAGAAATAGAATTCTGGATCCCCATCCTGGGCGGGGTGATGACCTCTCTATGCCACAGGCTAATGAGAATAAAAATGTATCTTGTGCTGTTAAGTAAACGTGTTCCTGTTTTTGCAAACTGAAGTGTATTGTAAAAAGACCTGGGGCAATCTTACTGTTTAAAAAAGCAGGATCACCAACTGGCAGACAACAAAATCTCTTTGGCCAACACAATATTTTTAAATTTGGGGAATATGACTGCCTCGGTGAGTGGGTGAGAGGTACACAGCCCTCCTCATCTCCCCAAATCCTTGCTGTTTTCTATTGCATCTCTCCTGGCTGCTTCACAAACTCATCCTGCTTGTCAGGTGCCCAAAGGCTTTTAAGTATGCCACTGTTAGTTAAAGGAACTTTAATACGTGTATTATATATTATAATTATATATATTACATATACAACAGTCATTTTACTAATTGAGTAGTCATTCTGAACTATTTATAAATCTGGATTTGCACACATGGAGTTTTAGGAACACAGTTATTCTAGTTCTTCTTTTCTTCTAAACAGTTCTGTAATTTCATCCCAGGAACTAAGTTTGGATGAGAATTTATTGCCTCACCTCATTCTAGTCTTCTTGCTCTCTTGGAATCTTACTGAAGCTGCCAACCTTAGGCTTCAAAAATTGGCAATTTCCAAATGGAAAATAGGATAGTTACTTCGTTTTTTATAAACAAGTGGGAGGTGACTATTACAGTGGAAAGAACAGCAGAAGCAGCCGCCCTAGATCCAGAGGCCTTGAGTGGTGAGTGCCAGGGCCTGTCTTCCAGCTGTCCCGGGTCAGGTGTGCCCGGAAGGAGGAAGGACTGGCTGGCAGGGCTCCAATGGCAGTGTGGGAACAGACAGACTGCAAGCTAATTCCCCCCTCCCCAGAGCTTACTGCTCATGCAGAAATGACACTTCGACGCTTTTTTTTTTAAGTTTATTTATTTATTTTGAGAGAGAGACAGAGTGAAGAGACGGGGGAGAGAGAGAGAGAGAGAAAGAGAGAGAGAGAATCCCAAGCAGGCTCTGTACTGTCAGTGAGGAGCCTGACACGGGGCTCAAACTCACGAACCATGAGATCATGACCCGATCATGACCCCAGCGAAATCGAGTCTGACGCTCAACCGACTGAGCCACCGGGCACCCCTACACTTCGTTTTTATGTGGGGGGAAACCAATAACTAAGTTATGCGGGTCTACCTATTACTCACCCTAGCTGTTATTCCTGCGTTTCAAACTGACCCTTAGGTGGTGCTGTGGCTCAAAGGGAAGAAGTGCCAGGCAGCTTTCTAATGAAAACCATAGACAGAAATCCTTCAGTCCCTCTCAGATGCAACCTCACTTCCTTCCTCACCAGGTGAGAAGCCACGCCAGCCACCTTTCTCACCTCCGCTCATGCTGAACACATGCCCATCTCCTTCACCACCGCTGGAGTCTCTGCCAGCCGTCTTCAGGCCAGGTTTGTGGGCCTCACAGGTTCTGATTTGGGGAATTCAATAAAATCCAATTCTGTGGCTTCTTCAGGAAAAAGCATGATCACCAAATTCAGGCCTGGGCACGTTAAAGAGGCTTTTGGTTTACCGCTGAGATTCTTTCATTTCTTTTATGGCTCTGCCAGGCCTCTTTCACAGAGCTCCAACCCTCTTGCTAAATGGCTCCCAATTGCTGCCTGCTTCCCTGGTGAAGGTTGCAGTGATGGACGCCAAGCCTCAGGGTCTGGGCCACCTCAGCTCGGGGCTCTGCAGAAAATGGAGGCAATGCACAAATGGCCCCCGGCAAGCACCCTGAATTCAGCAGCCATTCGATGAATGTTAAATGTTCATCATTTCACACATATTTATTGTGCGCCTGCTGAGCACCTAGCACTATATAGGAGATTATAATAAATTATTAAGATGTTACTCTCCCAGGAGCTCGATATCACTGTCTTGTCCAGTATGGTAGCCACTGGCCACATGTGGCTTTTCAATAGGACATTTCCATCATCACAAAAAATTTATGGATGGTGCTGGTCTAGAGCGGAAGCTAAGCAAATAAACAAATTATTACTCATATGAAACCAAAAGCTCCATTTGAAGTCTACTATTTAAGGTTGGCACAACAAGGGCTGTAATAGAGGGAACATGTAAACTATGGGCACTTGAGTCAGGGCAACTAACTCTGGAACCCATGGCCCAGGACCAACATCCCACCTACCAGCTAGGGATATAGACATTTTCTACTTCAATGACAACCTCCACTCATCATCTTTAGAGTTGTCATTAGGAAAAGGAGACAATGTAATGAAGCAGGAAGCAATTTTTCATGATCAGAACTAAATGAGTAGCTATTTTACATTTGCTACTCAAGAAAAAAGGAAAAAGTTCAGACCCAGTGAAAATGCCAGAAAGTAATGTAAATGGAATTCTTTCTGTGACTCCAATTCAAATCAATAATATATATTTTTTAATGTTTATTTATATTTGAGAGAGAGAGTGCGAACAGGGGAGGGGTATAGAGAGAGAGACACAGAATCCGAAGCAGGCTCCATGTTGTCAGCACAGAGCCTGACACGGGGCTCGAACCCACAAAGATCTCGAACCCATGAGATCATGACCTGAGCTGAAGTCAGATGCTTAACCAATCGAGCCACCTAGGCGCCCCCAAATCAATAAATATTATTGAGCACCTACCAGATCTTACTCAAAGAGTAAGAGAAATTGTTATAATCTTGTAGACTTGAGACAAGACATGTACGAGTTACAATATTTAGCCGAGTAACATGTTACAATGGAGATACCAACTGCTATCCAATTGTTATGCTAATATTTGTATCCAAGTATTAGTTCTACAATCAACTTATTAATTACAAAGGAGGGCATTCTTCATGATAGAAGTGGTATTTGAACTTGTCCCTAAGAGGACAGGTAGAATTCCCACAAGTGGAGATGGAAGAGGGAGACCCTCCCATTGGGCAAAGGTGCAGAGGCCTGAAAACACATAACACATTCTAAGAATGAGAAGAACATCACACAACAATTTCATGTCCACAGAGAAAGGGAGAGAGAGAGGGAGGGAGAGGAGTGGGAGAGAGAGAGAGAGAGAGAGAGAGAGGGAAAACAAAGCCAAAATGCAAAGAAAAACAAATCATTAATTCTTGGTGAAGCAGGACCTTCATACTGGGACTTGCCCATGGAAGACTTTGAGGTCCCACCTGGGAGTTTGGGCTTTATTCTGTAATCCTAGGAACCATCAAAGGCATTTAAACAGAAGAGAGGCATCATCAGATCTGTATTTAGGAAAACTGCTTATAGTTTGCCAGCAATAATGATTGATGGAGTATAGAGGATGAGAGTCTAAGGGTTGAGAGCCCAGCTGGGAGGACTAATCCAGCAGAAACGTGATAAGGGGCAGAAGGAGAACACTGTCAGCCTGAGTGGAAAGAAGGGGAGGAGGTGTGGTCTGTGCATTATGCAGCCATGAGAATAATGAATGTTAGTGGTGGAATCAACCACCAGTACAGGCCCTCAGACCACTTGCCTTTGGTCACTATTGAATTGAAATAAAAAATACTGATGATAGTATATGTGCATGTGGCTTTGGGGAGATCCCACTATTTAAAAAAATTGTTTTTCAATATTTATTTTGAGAGACAGAGAGAGATAGAGCGTGAGTGGAGGAGGGGTAAAGAGAGAGAGACACACACACAGAATCTGAGGCAGGCTCCAGGCTCTGAGCTGTCAGCACAGAGCTCAACATGGGCTCAAACTCACAGAGTGTGAGATCATGACCTGAGTTGAAGTCAGATGCCCAACTGACTGAGCCACCCAGGTGCCCCAGAACAGTTTTGATATCCATGAAATCTGGCCATCTTGCAAATACATGTCATTGATCAAAAAGTCACCACTACTAAAGAAATAAACAGCTTGAGGTATGTATAACACCTCGAATGAGTCCGCAGAAATACCTATATCAAAATTAACAAAAAATTATAGTTAATAGTAGAAATAGGGGTGCCTGGCTGGCTCAGTCGGTGGAGCATGTGACTCTTTATCTCAGAGTTGTAAGTTTGAGACCCACATTAGATTAAGAGATTCCTTAAAAATAATTTTTTTAAAGTTCATTTATTTATTTTGAGAGAGAGAGAGAGAGAGTGCAAGAGAGCGGGGGAGGGGCAGAGAGAGAGGGAGAGAGAGAATCCCAAGCAGGCTCCATGCTGTCAGCTCAGAGTCTGATTTGGGGCTCCAACTCATACACTGTGAGATCCGACCTGAGCCAAAACCAAGAGTCAGACACTTAACCGACTGAGCCACCCAGGCACCCCTTAAAAACAATCTTTACAAAAAATAGTAGAAATAATTATCAATAACTTCTACACTCCTGGGTTTGTGTGTATATACACATATATGTATATTTGCCTAAGAAGATACTTCACCCCATATGCTGTCTTCCTACTTTGGACCCTCAAAGTTATTCATGGCAGAGCTCACTTAACAGTCACTGAAACCGCACATGGCTTGACTACATCCTCCAGCCTCCAACGCACTAAGATGCCATCATGTGATTGGGTTCTTTCTAATGGAATGTTAGAAGAAATGATGTCTACCACTTCCATGCCTGGCCCACAAAATCCACCCACAAATAGTCATCCATGCTCGCTTTCCTTCTTTCACCTTGATGCAGATAAGCATAGTGGCTTTCTATTTTTTTTTTTTTTAATGTTTATTTTTGAGAGAGACAGAGACAGAATGCGAGTGGCTTAGGGGCAGAGAGAGATGAAGACACAGAATCCAAAGCAGGCTCCAGGCTCCGAGCTGTCAGCACAGAGCCCGATGCGGGGCTTGAACCCACGAGCTGTGAGATCATGACCTGAGCCGAAGTCAGACACTCAACCGACTGAGCCACCCAGGCGCCCCAAGCATAGTGGCTTTCAAAGTGAGAGCTAAGGATAGAGTCACAAGACAGGCCCCAAAATTACCCCTTGGAGAACTGCCTGCCAATAAGGAACATGCATTTTGCCTTTTACTTGGGCTAGAAACAAACTTTGATGGTTTTAGGGCCAACTTACATTGGGGTGTTTGTTCATTACAGAAGCTAACATTTACCTTAACAGAAACTCTGCCTGATGTTAGAATCATCTATATACTTTTAAAATATCCTCCTTTTGGACTGTAAACACCCTATTTTTATTTATAATTGCTCAAGTGGTTTCTAACTAAGACTATCAAAGGGACTTCAATTACAGACAGATTGCTATCCTCATTAAAAATATATAGAGGTATCCAGCCACTCAGTCACATAAAGGACAGATTGAGTGAAGGTAACAATGCCTGAATTCCTGTTCTTTGAGGTCTATGACATTTTGTCTGCCTAGAAAGATAGTAAAGCACAACATCCTTGAGGTATTAAAAAAGACAAAAAAAGTTGAATCCTGTATTAAGCTCTTTATCTACAGCAAGGTCTAAATAACAGCCCATGATATTTTACGAATGCAGTCCCAGCTCTTCATAACTGTGTGACCCTAGACAAGTCACACAGCTACTCCAGGTCCCTGATTTCTCAATTACAGAATAAAAGGTTGAACTGTACGATTCCTAACATCTTTTGCAGCCCCTAACATCTCTGGCATCTATTGGCCAGTCCACCAATCCAGCTAAATTGGCTCATTAAGTACATTGGGCAATTTATTGCTCTTTCAAAATAAACTATTTTTAAGATTTCCAACCTTTAATGAAAATAAAGCCTAATAAAATACTAGACTAAGTTATAGTTTTAAATGACAAAAGGTAATTAAGATATTTAGATAGTGTCATTTAAAAAAATCTTTTCTCATAATAGGTGAAAATGCCTATCTGATTTTAAACTGTATTTCTTTAATTATTAGTGAGGGTATATACACTGTTAGATGGTTATAGACATTTGTATTTCCTCTTTCATAGGTCATTTAGTTTTAAGACTAGAACACTGGCAGTAGGATCACAGAAGAGGATATTATTGCCGGCATCTTTCAGCCAGTGGCCAACTAAAGGGGCATAAAGTGTCTTGCCCACGACTGTCACCAGCTCAACCGACAGAACTGTAGGGCTCCTCGCATTGGTTCAGCCCTATGCCTCCCAGAGTATGCCTGCCTTTTATTATGTGTCCAATTCAATGGAATAAAAGTAGCTGCAAGCATAGCATTGTGGGGTTCCATATTTATTCTCTTTCTGTGACAGCCGCATCCAATTTTCTCAGTTGAGAAGTCAAAGGGGTTACAAATTCCACTCAGGACCTGGAAATCCAGCTGGGCTGTTAGAGCTTCTTTCTACTTCTCCATGAATAAAGATTCTATGGAGAGGCCCTAAACCAACAATGCTGCTAATGATGTATGAGGCAGATGGGTCCTCAAACTCAACTGGCCAAGGAGACACTGGCTTTGCCCGGCTAACTCTCACACAAAAATTTGTTTTTGCCAAAAGAAACCCTGTAACTAGATATGTGCTGAAGTCACACAGAGAACGGAAATGTTGAATCAGAAGGCATTTTTTGGCTCCGCTGCTTTCCTGAGCGTAACCAGGCTCTGTGGCCACAGCACTGTCCTGACATCACCCTTCTGTGTCCAGGTGATACAGTACATGTGCAGCGATTCAAATGATGGAAAAAAACAACTCTCTCCTGCCATCTGGGTTCTATCAGCAAAATAAAACAACACTGTGGGTTTCAAAAGCATTTAGAGATTTTTGTTTAAAAAACAGATTTAAAACACTGACACAGAGGGGAATTCTAATGAGGATCCTCTGCAAAAAAATGCCCAGTAGCCAGTGCCACCGAGCTCAAATCAAGAAAACATTAGCAGGAGTGCTGTCGGATCTCAGCCACTGGAGCACGAATAAGGGAGGCGTGTCCTTGATATTCTGCAAAAGGGCCTTGTCCTTGTGGATGTCACTGTCTGGGATGGCGGTAATAGGAAAAGACAGCTGGACCTGAAGCTCTGCTAGACCACAAACAAATGTGCGTTAATAGCACACAATATTACCATGGTTTCCTTGTCTTCTTGGCTGCATCAGAGAAGCTGCATTTTTCTACTTACATGTAGCACATCCACCACACCACAGAAAGCCTAATGCCATGGGTGGCACACAGATGAAAGCAAGAACAGGAATGTGAAAACGTATCCCGAAGACAATTTCCAGCTTCAAATGACCAGACCCCTAGGAAAATTTCAGTGGTAAATGTGTTCATGTTTGTGTTGAGAGAAACCACACACCAAACCCTAAAAGCCAATATCAACAACTAAAAAGTCAATGAAAAACAGCACGGGATAACATAGCAAGTATAATGTGGCCTGATTTGGTTCGTAGGGAACAGCATGGAATGGTGTGCAGCAAATGATAAAACTATTGCATTTTTTCAACATTAAGAAAACATTCTCAAAGACTGAGGCAAAACCAGAAATGTCTGTGTGTTCTCTATTCCAGCTCCTGCCCCCACCCCAGATTGCTTCCCACAATACAGATTCATTCACTGATCTATTCTTTAAAAAAACAGCTTGGGGCACCTGGGTGGCTCAGTTGGTTAAGCCTCCAACTTCGGCTCAGGTCATGATCTCACAGACAGTTTGCGGGAGCATTGGACTCTGTGCTGACAGCTCGGAGCCTGAGCCTCCTTCGGATTCTGTGTCTCCCTCTCTCTCTGCCCCTCCCCAGCTCGTGCTCTCTCTCCCTTTCAAAGATAAATAAATAAACTTTAAAAATTAAAATACTTAAAACATTAAAAAAAAAAAACCAGCTTCCTCTTCCCCTCCCACTCTGGTCCCCACCCCCAACACATATTAACCAAAGAAAATGATCAGAATTAGAGGCAATATTTGTTGAGTGCAAACTGCACACACTGTACCAGGGGCTGAGGGATGGGGATGAGGCTTGCAGGTGAAGAGTAACAAAAGAGATACAACTCTCGCCCTAGTTCTGGAGTGAGAGCAGCCAGGTCAGGAAGGTCCAGGGTGGGAGTGACAGTTACAAGCAAGACAGGGTTGTGGGGTTGAGGGGTAGGGCCGAGTTCCCATCACAGTTAAATTCTAGGCAGCAGCTGCTGCAGAATCTCTACCTGTTTGGTTAGCCTGTTGAACAAACAGAACTTGTGATAATTTGTATGCACAGAAGTAAACTTTCCTTGACCCATTAAACCCCCTTCTGACTTAAACACACAAACAGCTTTTTTAAATTATTATTACTATTGAGACAAAACAGAAAAATGCACAAATTTTAAATATACAGCCTGATGAATTTTTTACATTTGTATACACCCATGAAACCATCACTCAGACCAAGAACCATTTAACCATGAAGCAAATCAAATTGATATGCTACAGAAAAATGCAGGAAGAGAATCCAGTTGGATCTCTAACATGCCTTTCAAAAATTGTTTTATTGTTGTGGATTTTATTTGGATGTTAGAGATAGTTTACTCTTTTTTTGTGAGCAGGAGGGACATTAAAAGGAGGTCCACTCAGCAGGATCTAGGACCACAGACACTCATTCAAAGTAGAATTTTCTATTTGTTTGGGAATCTTTCAGGATCCTTAACATTTAAGAAATGTTTAAGAAAACATTCAGGCTGCAACCTACTGCTGCCACATATTCCCTTATGTTTAGGAACAGGGTGTGAAACAGTTTAACTTTTATATGTAATCTGGATGCCTTCTCTTGCATAACACCACAAATTTAATTCCTGCCAACCTCTTTTTTTTTTTTTTTTTTTTTTTGCACGCCATTTCTTTTCCATGGCAGAACAGCAATGGCAGACAATGTTGTTTTCAGGTCTTCAATTCTCCTGTTTCCAGCTTTGTCTTAGAATTTAAATAAACAGAATTTTAAAACTTGATTTTTTTAATTTTATTTAAATCCAAGCTAGTTAACAAATACTGGAGTAATGGTTTCAGGAGTAGAATTTAAACTTGATATTGTTAAAAAACAAAACAAAACAAAACAAACAAACCCCTCAGTTTGGAATATGATCTATGCATTAGAATGAAAAACCAGTTCGCTCCCAGAGCCATGGAGAATTTAAGATGATCTAATGTTAAGCATGCGATTCTTTACGTTGGTCAAGGATTAAGAAATACTCAAATTTTAAGCACTCACTATCTTCATGCTACAGAACACAGAAAAACTTTAGTTCACATATTAATTCATGTAGTAGCTGCAACTATCTACCAGTTTAGGCCACCTTACAGAATTTTTTTTAAGTTTATTTATTTATTTTAATAATCTCTATACCCATTGCACAAGGGCTCAAACTCATGACCCCAAGATCTAGCATCACACACTCTTCCGACTGAGCCAGACAGGAGCCCCCAGAAAGTTTTTAATAAATGCTATGTTTATATTGAAAATTATGATAATTAGGATATTAAGGGTAGCATATGACAGCTGATGTGCCATCTGTATAGTGAAGCATTACAGACTAAGGCATGTTGCTGATGAAAACACAATGCAAGCTAATTCACTTGCGAGCAAATCTCTTAGTCTTCATATTGTTTTTCAAACTATGCCAAACTTTTAAAATTTATAGCGTTAAAATCAGAAAAATGGAGGACTAGGCTGAAAAACGATTCCAAAGATTGTTTTCTATTTTCCCAAAGCAGTTTGTCAGTAACATGGTTGGGTGACACGCATAATCACTCTTTCTAAAATAAAATGTTCACTTGTCCTCCTTTATTGTAGTTAAATCAACTGGCAATCCTAATCACTTAGTAGCATAAGTGATCAAATTTAATTCTATGTACTTCTGCCAATAACTGATTATGCTTCCCACGGCATATGAGTTTTCTTGAAACATCGTGTACAGAGGTGATCCTGAGTGCGCACCTGAGTGAGGAATTCAAAGATGCTCGCAGGTCAGAGGAACGATGCACTCAACCTCAATGGTTCCCAGGACCCTGAGAAAATCCCTTCTTTATTCTATGCCTTATTTTCTCCATTTGCAAAACAAACAAATAAGTGCTGTCATCAAATGTCTACACAATGCTCTCAAAGCTTTAAAGGGAAGGTGTCACCTAATTACTAAGTTTTGTTATTATGTCAGAATGTTGACAACTCCAATTTCGGGTCATGCCCTCACCCAGCTAAATCAAAGAATTCTTGATGGTTACAACAGATCTTTTGAGTAAGTTACTTGAACACTTTGGCCTTAAATGGTAAGTGAAGTTTAAAAATAAAAAGTAAGGGCGCCTGGTGGCTCAGTTGGTTAAGCGTCCGACTTCGGCTCAGGCAGGTCATGATCTCACAGGTGAGTTCGAGCCCCGCATCAGGCTCTGTCCTGACAGCTTAGAACCTGGAGCCTGCTTCGGATTCTGTGTCTCCCTCTCTCTCTCTGCTCCTCCCCCGCTCATGCTCTGTCTCTCTCTCTCCTTCAAAAATAAATAAAAACAGGGGCGCCCGGGGGGCTCAGTCGGTTGAGCGTCCTGAGCGTCCGACTTTGGCTCGAGTCATGATCTCACAGTTAGTGAGTTTGAGCCCTGCATCGGGCTCTGTGCAGACAGCTTGAAGCCTGGAGCCTGCTTCAGATTCTGTGTCTCCTTCTCTCTCTGTCCCATCCCCACTCATGCTCTGTCTCTCTCTGTCTTAAAAATAAATGAAACATTTAAAAATTTTTTTAAAAATAAAAATAAATAAATAAAAACATTAAAAAAATTTTTAAATAATAAAAATAAAAAGTAAACAACAAATAAACTTCACTGGATTCTAGGTCTCAAAACTAAGAGAAGTTGTTTTAACTTTAGAAAAAATTTGAACAGAGTTTTTGTACTGTTTTCACATCCCTCTTTGAAGAGGGGAAAGCCAGTGCTTGGTGTATTGGCAGTTTGGGGAATGACTGGTATCCAGGAAAACAACAGTATCAGATGATGTAAAGATTTGCTTTTTATCTCTTTTTTTTTCTTTTAATTCTCTTTTTTTAAAAATTTTTTGTAACTATCTTTTTTCTGGGGTGTGAAGAGTTAATTCTGGCTATTTTCTAAACCTTTAACCCTACCCTCTTGGCAGAAAAGGGAAGCTGGCTGTGAGCTCTGCAACAGAGCTGGTGCCTCAGACTCCTCTGGGTCTGGCATTATGTAAGAAATGTAAATGCTTTGGTTCATCCACATAGAACTTTCCAGAAAAACCTGGCTCAGCCCCAGTACCTTTTCAAAATAGGAATAACCTTCAAACTCTGGCTCAGTAAGGTTTTAGACAGCAGAGTTCCAGACCCAATGTGGAGTTACAAACCAGTTCTGAGGAAGATTGATCGTGATTCCATCCTTGCCTTTTGAAATATTTATCAAGATATGACAGATCTATGAGGATGACCTTCACTGGCAGAGAGAACACAGCCTCAGGCTACGGAGAAGGAGGAAAGTTAGCTGTCCATTCCAGGGTGGTGAAAACCTGGAAAGTAGCCAGCCTTTGTTAGCCCCACAGTCTGTGCTTACTTCCCTTGGAAAAGAGAATTGAAACTGGCTAAGAATATTCCTTGTGTAATCCCACTTCAGCCCTCAGTACTGAAGCTCTGGAAAGAGCTCTAGATGCACTAACTGTCCCATCCCATAAATACAAATGGTACTGGGTGAAAAGTGATATCAGGACTCTCACTTGAGCCCATCTTCCTTCCTTGCCCCCCTTGCTCCAAAATGTTCTGCCTTTCCTGCCTCCCCTTCTTCCCCTGCCAGAAGTGAACTACTGGTTATTTCCAGTGGTGCGTTCCCTTCCTTCACACTCTTCCTCTCTCTTCTTGCCCTGGGCCATGCTCCCCTTCTCTCAGCCCCTCCGTGCAGTGTCCCTCAGGTTCTGCTCACTGAGTCTCATTTGGAAGAAGCACTGACACGGAGTGGCGGTTTCATGGAGGAAGGGCTAATGGAGAAGTAACCACTAGAGGGTGACATAATTACACACAAGTGCATTCCTTGGGGACACTACAAGGCCAGAGCCAGCCAGGCATCCAGCTGTAGGTCTGGAGATGTAAAATGGATTATCAACATATCTACCCACAGTGTGCACATCACACAGGCTTGCACATGTTCTCTCTCCCTCTCTCCCGCTCTCCCTCGCTCCCTCTCTCTCTCTCTCTCTCCTCTCTCTCTCTCTCTCTCTCCCTCTCTCTCTCTCTCTCTCCCCCCCCCCCCCTCTCTCTCTCTCTCACACACACACACACACACACACACACACAGGCACACAAATACCAACCTACCTTGGCTAGCAAATCAAACAGTGTCTTCAAGCGTTTTGTGTGAAAGCCACACCTTGCCCTGGCCCAATATTGCTTACAGTACAGTCACTATCTCATTCACTGTTAACAAATTTTTTCCTGGACCCCTTCTTCTTTGATGTCATACAGAAACCACATCCTAGCAAGGTATAATGATGTTCAGTATAATGAAAGTTCAGATTCCAGTTCCGCTACCTGTTTTGTCTTGAGCAAGTTACTTCTCTGTGCCATAGTTTCCTCATCTGTAAAATGGACTTTTCTTCTTAGTTCAGATTCCACTTATTAACTGATTAGCTGTTGCTAGCCTGTACTATTTAGCTGTTGTGAAGAATAGATAAGTCCATATATGTAAAGACCTTAAAAGAATGATTAATACACAATAAATGCTCAATAAATATTAGCTATTTTCATTATGGTCAGGAACTGTACTCTCACAAAACTCCCAAGATACAAAAATCACTAGTCCCATTTCATAGTAAGAAAACCAAGGCTCCAACTGATTAAAATAATTTGTCCAATGTCACAGAAGTAATAAGTGATAGAATCAAGATTTTAAACCAGAATCTGACTACAAAACCTATATTCTTTTCACTCTATCACTGGGGGGAAAAATTCAGTCATCATGAGCTTATGATCTAAAAGATGAAAGATGAGTGGTGGGAAACATCGTTTTTTTTCTTCTGTGAATTATTTTTATTTTGCTAAAAAGGGAGAGACTTTAGGAAGTATCATTTAATGGAAGTCTTTAATTTTTTTTTATATATGAAATTTATTGTCAAATTGGTTTCCATACAACACCCAGTGCTCATCCCAAAAGGTGCCCTCCTCAATACCCATCACCCACCCTCTCCTCCCTCCCACCCCCCATCAACCCTCAGTTTGCTCTCAGTTCTCAACAGTCTCTTATGCTTTGGCTCTCTCCCACTCTAACCTCTTTTTTTTTTTTTTCCTTCCCCTCCCCCATGGGTTCCTGTTAAGTTTCTCAGGATCCACATAAGAGTGAAACCATATGGTATCTGTCTTTCTCTGTATGGCTTATTTCACTTAGCATCACACTCTCCAGTTCCATCCACGTTGCTACAAAAGGCCATATTTCATTTTTTCTCATTGCCACGTAGTATTCCATTGTGTATATAAACCACAATTTCTTTATCCATTCATCAGTTGATGGACATTTAGGCTCTTTCCATAATTTGGCTATTGTTGAGAGTGCTGCTATGAACATTGGGGTACAAGTGCCCCTATGCATCAGTACTCCTGTGTCCCTTGGATAAATTCCTAGCCGTGCTATTGCTGGGTCATAGGGTAGGTCTATTTTTAATTTTCTGAGGAACCTCCACACTGCTTTCCAGAGCGGCTGCACCAATTTGCATTCCCACCAACAGTGCAAGAGGGTTCCCGTTTCTCCACATCCTCTCCAGCATCTATAGTCTCCTGATTTGTTCATTTTGGCCACTCTGACTGGCGTGAGGTGATACCTGAGTGTGGTTTTGATTTGTATTTCCCTGATAAGGAGCGACGCTGAACATCTTTTCATGTGCCTGTTGGCCATCCGGATGTCTTCTTTAGAGAAGTGTCTATTCATGTTTTCTGCCCATTTCTTCACTGGGTTATTTGCTTTTCGGGTGTGGAGTTTGGTGAGCTCTTTATAGATTTTGGATACTAGCCCTTTGTCCGATATGTCATTTGCAAATATCTTTTCCCATTCCGTTGGTTGCCTTTTAGTTTTGTTGGTTGTTTCCTTTGCTGTGCAGAAGCTTTTTATCTTCATAAGGTCCCAGTAATTCACTTTTGCTTTTAATTCCCTTGCCTTTGGGGATGTGTCGAGTAAGAGATTGCTACGGCTGAGGTCAGAGAGGTCTTTTCCTGCTTTCTCCTCTAAGGTTTGGATGGTTTCCTGTCTCACATTCAGGTCCTTTATCCATTTTGAGTTTATTTTTGTGAATGGTGTGAGAAAGTGGTCTAGTTTCAACCTTCTGCATGTTGCTGTCCAGTTCTCCCAGCACCATTTGTTAAAGAGACGGTCTTTTTTCCATTGGATGTTCTTTCCTGCTTTGTCAAAGATTAGTTGGCCATACGTTTGTGGGTCTAGTTCTGGGGTTTCTATTCTATTCCATTGGTCTATATGTCTGTTTTTGTGCCAATACCATGTTGTCTTGATGATGACAGCTTTGTAGTAGAGGCTAAAGTCTGGGATTGTGATGCCTCCTGCTTTGGTCTTCTTCTTCAAAATTACTTTGGCTATTCGGGGCCTTTTGTGGTTCCATATGAATTTTAGGATTGCTTGTTCTAGTTTCGAGAAGAATGCTGGTGCAATTTTGATTGGGATGGCATTGAATGTGTAGATAGCTTTGGGTAGTATTGACATTTTGACAATATTTATTCTTCCAATCCATGAGCAGGGAATGTCTTTCCATTTCTTTAAATCTTCTTCAATTACCTTCATAAGCTTTCTATAGTTTTCAGCATACAGATCCTTTACATCTTTGGTTAGATTTATTCCTAGGTATTTTATGCTTCTTGGTGCAATTGTGAATGGGATCAGTTTCTTTATTTGTCTTTCTGTTGCTTCATTGTTAGTGTATAAGAATGCAACTGATTTCTGTACATTGATTTTGTATCCTGCAACTTGGCTGAATTCATGTATCAGTTCTAGCAGACTTTTGGTGGAGTCTATCGGATTTTCCATGTATAATATCATGTCATCTGCAAAAAGCAAAAGCTTGACTTCATCTTTGCCAATTTTGATGCCTTTGATTTCCTTTTGTTGTCTGATTGCTGATGCTAGAACTTCCAGCACTATGTTAAACAACAGCGGTGAGAGTGGGCATCCCTGTCGTGTTCCTGATCTCAGGGAAAAAGCTCTCAGTTTTTCCCCGTTGAGGATGATGTTAGCTGTGGGCTTTTCATAAATGGCTTTTATGATCTTTAAGTATGTTCCTTCTATCCCGACTTTCTCAAGGGTTTTTATTAAGAAAGGGTGCTGGATTTTGTCAAAGGCCTTTTCTGCATCGATTGACAGGATCATAGGTTTTTCTCTTTTTTTTTGTTAACGTGATATATCACGTTGATTGATTTGCGAATGTTGAACCAGCCCTGCATCCCAGGAATGAATCCCACTTGATCATGGTGAATAATTCTTTTTATATGCCGTTGAATTCGATTTGCTAGTATCTTATTGAGAATTTTTGCATCCATATTCATCAGGGATATTGGCCTGTAGTTCTCTTTTTTTACTGGGTCTCTGTCTGGTTTAGGAATCAAAGTAATACTGGCTTCATAGAATGAGTCTGGAAGTTTTCCTTCCCTTTCTATTTCTTGGAATAGCTTGAGTTTAATTTTTTTTTAATGTTTATTTATTTTTGAGAGACAGAGAAACAGAGTGTGAGTGGGGGAGGGGCCAAGAGAGGGAGACAACAGAATCCAAAGCAGGCTCCAGGCTCCAAGCTGTCAGCCCAGAGCCCAACGCAGGGCTCGAACCCACAAATTGCGAGATTAAGTCGGATGCTTAACCACCCAGGCGCTCCTTAATACAAGTCTTAAAGCAGGGGAAAGAAAACTGGGTAGTAGGAAGTTCACCAGGGTTGTCAGTGCTGTGATCCCAGTCAACAGCATCAACATCACATGGGATCGTGTTGGAAATGCCAATTCTCGGCCCCACCCCAGACCTTCTGACTCAGAAGTGTTCGAAGTCATTCTGCTCAAGTTTGAGAACCGTGGCTCCAAGCAAGAGTGTGAGAGTTGGTAGTGAGATCATACATTGAAGGCAACAGGATGGATGCTGTTCTGGCAGAAGTGGTCTGGGACCATTTCTTGGTGACTGAATGGAATCTGCTGCTCTTCCTGACTTTTGGAGGAGAAAATGAGATGGAGAGAGATAGATGGCTTGCTCTAACTGAAAGATCATTTTATTATGTTCTTGCACTTTTGCTGTGTTTCCACCCCTTTAACCTGCACATTTCTTAAAAACAGGAAATAACGTTTAAAAAAATGTTCAACTGTCAGCAAATGTATATCTGTACAAATTGAGGGCACACCTGTGTGGGTTTTTCTTTTCCCCCACAGTGCATTTATAAAAGAAAACCCAAAACACAGCATTTATTTGATCTCTACTATGTGCCAGGTCCTACACTAGGCCCTTCCTTTCCTGTGGATTGTTTTTTCCTCAGGGAATTTGGACAACAGCTCTGTGAAAGGAATTACTTTCACTTTATAGATGAGGAAATTGAAGCTCAAAGAATTTCAGTCACTTTGCCTGAGGCCATGTGTCTATTATAATAGGAGAGCTAGGATTCTAATGCACAACTTCAGACTCCAAATCTGGTGTAGATTTAGCTCATGATGCTATCTTGGGAACAGAGGTGACCTCAGGGGCTGCCATGTCGCAAGCACTTACGGGAGACACACGTGGGAACCACCTTTGCACCTTTTAAGGGGCCTTTTAAGGGGCCAGGCAGAACACTGAATGGCTCCTCTTCTCCATCCCTGCCTGGATGTGTACTATCAAGCTCTATTGTCAGAGAGCAGTGAATTGGGCAAATGAGGAGAAAGACTGCCAATCAAGAAAAAATTTTTTCAGGGCAATCGGGTTTGTAAACACAGCAGAAAATCCAAACCATGAACTAAAATTTTCTGACTTCAGATACTGAATTCTAATTCCAGATGAATAAGAATTAAAGTTTCCTGGGGCGCCTGGGTGGCTTAGTCGGTTGAGCATCCAACTTTGGCTCAGGTCATGATCTCACCATTCATGAGTTCGAGCCCCGTGTTGGGCTCTGTGCTGACAGCCGGAGCCTGGAGCTTGCTTGGGATTCTGTGTCTCCCTCTCTCTCTGCCCCTCCCCTGCTCGTGCTCTCTCTGTCTCTGTCTCTCTCTCTCTCTCAAAAATAAATAAACATAAAAAAAATTAGAAAAAAAAGAATTAAAGTTTCTTTATTCTTGAGGGGAAAAAAAGCCAAAAATTCTTCGAAAAGATGATTTTTAAAATTAACCTGGTGTCTCAAAGGGGAAGAACCATAACAAAGTATGACAATGTATGGCTGCTGTTACAGTGTTCTTATTTCTTTCCAAACAAGTAAGGAAAAATTTCAGCCTGTTGTCTAAACAAGTTTCTACTTGATGTAATGACCTTCCTTCCATCAAAACGATTCATAAATTCTAGGCTTCCCTATGGTTACCCTCTCAATGGAAACATTTTATTTCTATCACTCTGTCGGCACTGTAACACCAACAGACACATCACTATGAGTAGGCGTTTTCTAGCTCATTGCTTGGTCTAAATCGTTAAAGACAGAAACATCACTTCAACATCTTTGTCTGCTTCAAAGCACCGAGCAGTGCACAAAAATTGTTTCAACATTTCCTGAACTACTGAATGAGTGAAAATCCACCTTTTTAGGTGTTCATTGCCCTGGAAATAGCTATATTTACAACACAGGTTTGTTTTGGTTTTTTTTTTTTCGAAGATGCTATCTGCTTTGTAACAAGTATCTAAGGTTTTTGTTAATATTAACAAATAATAGCTGGTATTCTATCAAAGTATTTCTTTTTTTTTTTAAGTTTATTTATTCATTCTGAGAGAGAGACAGAGTGCACGAGCAGGGGAGAGGCAGAGAGAGTGGGAGAGAGAGAATCCCCAGCGGGCCCCACACTGTCAGCACAGAACCCAACTCAGGGCTTGATCCCATGAACCCGTGAGATCATGACCTGAGCTCAAATCAAGAGTGGGATGCTTCATGAAAAGATGCTCAATGTCACTCCTTATCAGGGAAATACAAATAAAAACCACACTGAGATATCACCTCATACCAGCCAGTCAGAGTGGCTAAAATGAACAAATCGGAGACTATAGATGCTGGAGAGGATGTGGAGAAACGGGAACCCTCTTGCACTGTTGGTGGGAATGCAAACTGGTGCGGCCGCTCTGGAAAACAGTGTGGAGGTTCCTCAAAAAATTAAAAATAGATCTACCTTATGACCCAGCAATAGCACTGCTAAGAATTTACCCAAGGGATACAGGAGTGCTGATGCATAGGGGCACTTGTACCCCAATGTTTATAGCAGCACTTTCAACAATAGCCAAATTATGGAAAGAGCCTAAATGTCCATCAACTGATGAATGGATAAAGAAATTATGGTTTATATACACAATGGAATACTACTTGGCAATGAGAACGAATGAAATATGGCCTTTTGTAGCAACATGGATGGAACTGGAGTGTGATGCTAAGTGAAATAAGTCAGGCAGAGAAAGACAGATACCATATGTTTTCACTCATATATGGATCCTGACAAACTTAACAGAAGACCATGAGGGAGGGGAAGGAAAAACAAAAAGTTAGAGAGGGAGGAAGCCAGACCATAAGAGGCTCCTAAAAACTGAGAATAAACTGACGGTTGATGGGGGATGGGAGGGAGGGGAAAGTGGGTGATGGGCATTGAGGAGGGTACCTGTTGGGATGAGCACTGGGTGTTGTATGAAAACCAATTTGACAATAAATTTCGTATTTAAAAAAAAAGAGTGGGGTGCTTTTTTAAAAAAAATTTGTTTAAGTTTATTCATTTTTGAGAGAGAGAAACAGAGCATGAGCAGGGGAGGGGCAGAGAGAGAGAGAGAGAGAGAGAGAGAGAGAGAGATGGAATCCAAAGCAGGCTCCAGGCTCTGAGCTGTCAGCACAGAGCCCGACATGGGGCTCGAACTCACGAACCGTGAGATCATGACCTGAGCTGAGGTCGGACGCTTAACTGAGCACCCAGGTGCCCCAAAAAAGAGTGGGATGCTTAACCAAGGCACCCCACTATCAGAGTACTTCTAATCCTTTGGTTAGGTGCCTGAAAATATGAAAACATACATTAAAGTTAATACTCAAAAGTTGCAAATTACAACTTACAAATGGCAACCCCACTTCCAGGGTAGAAGGAGGGAGTGACCATTCATCTGGGGGTGATCATTATTGGCAATCCCTTTCACTCTCATGAATTTTTCTAGTTCAGACAATAGAGTGCACAGTCGCCTTTCATGGTGGTGGTGACAGGCCGAGAGTGCCCCACGAAGGCCTCGGGCACCCTGCAACGGTCCAAGGTGGTGGGGGTCGGCCTGCCCACCTCCAATGCAGCACTCAGCCCCTCTATGGCCAGGGAATCTTTTGCACCTAATCATATTGGGACCAAGCCCCTCTTTCTGGTACTTTGTGTCTCAGCTGAGGAAGACGAAAAAGTCTTCAGGTGCAACTGTCTGCTGCAGACAGGGGTGCAAGAAATGCCCCTTGTGGGGGAAGAGCTTCAGAGCCTGGCTGCGCTATGACTCCAGCAACGGCACCCACGGCACGTACCCGAAGTATGGGGACCGACCACTGCAGGCTCTGGCACCCGGTGCTGTCCTGACATAGGCACTGGCACAGCGCTCACTCGATCCAGATCATGAAGGTGAGGACTGCAGCCAGCAAGGGCAGCCCACTGGCAGCCAAGCAGTTCCAGGACTCCAAGATCAAGTTCCCACTGTCCCATCTGGTCCTGTGGCCCCAGGGAGAGCCACACTTCACCACCAAAAGGCCCAACATTTTCTTCCAGATGCAAAGCTTCCCTGTCCCCAAGTTGGCCCAAATAAATTCCTTGGGAAACCTCCCTCTGCCCCCCTCAAATAATAATAATAGTAATAGTAATAATAATAATAATAAAGTGCACAGCTATCCTAATGAGAGGGCTCTAGCTACCCAGACCCCAAGTCCTTATTTTTATTGTGGTGGATAAAGCCCATGTTTACAGGATATAGCAAATTAATAACCTAGGAAGAGTAAACAAATATTTCAGGGTATTCCTGGCAATTTGTTGATATGAGAACAATTTTCATCGATTTTTTCCTTTTATTCACATCTTTATTTCAAAATGTTCGTTCTGTTTAATTTTTTTTTTTTAAGTAGGTTTCATGCCCAGTGTGGAGCCCAATGAGCTCGAACTCACCATCCTGAGATCAAGACATGAGCTGAGATTAAGAGTCAGACCCTCAACCGACTGAACCACCCAGGCACCCCTATGGTAATTCTATTTTTAAGTTTTTGAGGATCCACGATACTAGTTTCCACAGGGGCTGAACCATCTACATTCCCACTAACAGTATGCCAGGGTTCCAGTCTCTCTACATTTTCACCAACTCTTGTTATCTTCTATTTTATTAATAGTATCAATCCTAATAGATGTGAGTGGTATCTTATTGTGCTTTTGATTTACATTTCCCTAACAATCACTGATGTTTAGCATCTTTTCATATGCTCATTATCCATTTGTATATCTTCTTTGGAGAAATGTCTGAGAGATGCCCCAAGAAACTCTCATTTAGTAATACAGCAAAACCTTGGTTTGCGAGCATAATTCGTTCCAGAAACATGCTTGTGATCCAAAGCACTTATATATCAAAGCAAATTTGAAGAACCATTGGCTCAGTTATGATCATGTGACATTCGACCTCACATACTACTTGTATTGCAAGACATAGCTCTTTTTATCAAGTTAAAATTTATTAGAAATGTTTGCTTATCTTGCGGAACACTTGCAGAACAAGTTACTCGCAATCCAAGGTTTTACTGGACTAGGAAGGAATAGAAAGAATGTTTCCATCAAGAAATCTTGAAGTTGGAAAGTAGTTGGAAAGGTACCATATTATAAACCTCAGATGTCCGTTGCTATTGGTTGTCCAGATTCTTGGAGACGTTTTGATATGCATGAAGTCTTTCATAAAGATATTATGTTATTACTGTTCTCATTCATTTCAGTTCAAAAACCTTTACAGAGTGTCTACTACACAGTAGTGCCATGGATACTTTAGAGTTAATACAAAACACACACAACATATTTTAACTCCTTTGATCCAACACTTACCAGCTACACTCAGGGTCACTAGTTTTGGATCTATATTTTTTTGAATGACTTTAAAAAGCTGCAGATCTCTTCCGATCTTTCCTGCCAGATCTTCCTTCTCTGAACGAGGAAGTACACACACCCTTAAGTAAGCTTGATATCCGGGTTGGGCCTCTCAATTTTCCCAGGCCTCACCCAGATGAAAAACACACCCATCTGAAAATCTAGTTCCTTTAAAATTCTTGATAAGGTTTTGGAGAGACTTCTTATACAGGGCTCTCATTTTTGTTTCTATACAGAATAGCTCATTCAGAAAAAAACTCCTTTCTGGTTGCAACTTATTGAACCATATACGAAAATCTGAACAAGTCCTTAGAACATGAACAGTGCCTGGGCTGCCTGCCCCTCCTTGCCTCCCCTCTCCCAACCCACGCCCAGGGAACCAAAGCAAGAAGCAGGGACCACGTTCCAAGGCAAGCTGATGGCCCTCAACTACCACAACCCTGCTGGCTTCAACTGAAAAACTGAAACAGAATTTAGAAACCTTATTGTTTGACTTGAAGACCAGAAAATCAAACACCACAAGATTGAAGGCAGAGGTAGTTTAAGAAACATCCACAGCAGTGACTGGTCCAAGTCCTTTGAAAAGTATCTCAGACATGTTAACTGTCCTTTCAAGATTCAAGATCAACAAGAAGTAACTGGCTTCTTGGTTTAGCCGTTAGACTTGAGTATGGAGACAATGCTGAAAAATACAAGGGCTTGCTACCTGATAATACAAAAAATGCTGACAGTGTAGAGGCACTGATCAATTTGGATGTAAATAATCCTGATCTTAAGGCTGGTGTAATGGCTTTGGCTAACTTTCTTCAGATTCAGCATCTTAATGGTTACCTGGTAATGCTTAAGGCAACTCGCATTTTGGTCCAGGAGCACCTGAGCAGGATGCAGTTGCTAAAGCAAATCAAACAAAAGAGGGTTTGCCTGTTACTTTAGATAAATATATTCTTGGTTTTGACACTGGAGATGCAGTTGTTAATGAAGTGCTCAAAATCTGTAATTGCTGCACATAGAAGAGCTCAGAGACCTACAGCAAAAATTAATGAAGCCATAGTAGCTGTTCAGGCAATTACTGTTGATCCAAAGACAGACCACAGACAGTTGGAAGATGTACATCTTAGGATTTCAGCTTCTCACTGACAAGTATAGTTGGGAACCATGTACACTCTAGCATGTGTTTGGAAATCGATTGTCATATTTTTGAGGGAAGAATCCCAGAAAGTTGACTATGTTCTAGAGATTTACCTTTGCTTTTGCTTTAATAAAGTTCAGCAAAGTGGCGGGGGGGGGGGGGGGGGCGGGGAATGAACAGCTATCCACAGGATTTTCTACATTGGTATCCATCTTTCTCAGATAATCAAGGTCTCTGCTCTCTAATATGCTCCGTCCATTTTTGTGTCCCAAATCTGAGCCTAAACCAAAATCCCCAAGGAGCCATTGCATGTGAAAATATTTTAAACTCTGGCCTGTCTCAAGAACAATGCGCAAGCTCCAGGGTTGAGAAGCCAGTAGGACTAATCTAGGCTCATGGTCTCCCAGGGTGTTAATACTGGAAAGGTCCCTGAAGATTATCCAGTCAAATCACCCTACTGTTACATAAGGAAACTGACACCCAGAAAGGGGAGACATTTTCTCAATGCTATAAAAAGTCACCATATCTCCAGACAGCATAGGGCTCATTTGATGCCACACTTCCTTTTCTCCACTAATGTTCATTTTCTGAGATGCTTCTTGATGTTTATTTTCCTATTTGTTGAACATGAAAATAATCATATTACTGCAAATCCTTGAAATATGTTTGAACGTCTTCAACAAAAGGCTCTGTATTAATAAAACTCAGGAAAAAGTTTTGGTAGAACTAGGATCAAGTGGCCAACTTCTAGAGAAAGTGTTTCTGGGCATCACTGAATGACTCTTCAGAATTGAGAACAATACCCTGTCTAGAGGAGGAAAACCAGTAAGCTCCTTTTCTTCAGGTCATGCTCCCAGTTTACAAATCCGCTCCCCCTACCCCATGTGTGGTCTAGCACTTTGTTTTGTGTTAAGTAGGATTAAGTTGTTTCGGACTGATACTTTGACATGAATACAAATACATCTACATCTACAGAATGACAAAAAAGTGACTTTCATGTAGAGTTTAAGGTAAAAATTTAGTCATAAGTGACTGAGACAAACATAAGGCCAGATACACTCTAGGAGAAGAGTGTTGGCTCAGGTATGGCCTGAAATTATTGCCTCAGCACATCTGGATCATCTAGGTGACTAACAGTACAGTCCATTATTTAGAGAGGTTATAAAAATCTATGGGCCTCACATCATGTGTAATGTGGGTGAGGTGGCAAATGTGTAAGAGTTTTTGCTTCTGCATTTCCTGATTTACAGACAGGAAAGGTAGGGGCACCTGGGTGGCTTAGTCAGTTGAGTGTTGAGCCTCTGACTTTGGCTCAGGTCGTGATCTCACAGTTTGTGGGTTAGGGCTCTGCACTGAGGGTGCTGAGCCTGCTTAGGATTCTCTCTCCCTCTCTCTGCCCCTCCCCCACTTGTGTGCACAAGGTCGCTCTGTCTCAAAATAAAGAAAACTTTAAAAAAATTTTTAAGAAATAGGAGAGGTGGATGGGGTGTGTGTAATATATATTATGCCTATTAGTGAATCTGTATGCACTTGTATTGGTCTCTTGAGCAAAGAGAAGTGGCCAAAAGCTAATCTCATATACTGAAAATGGAGCCCATTCAAAATTTTGTTCAGGTCCTCAAACAATCAATGAAACCATTTTCCTTTTCCGATAAACAGATCAGGTTGTCCTGTATCAAGTTGTACGGACCCATAAGTTCATTAAAAATAGGGTCATTTTCTCTGATGCAAAGATTCATGGTTTGGGGATAGTTAAAAGGAAACTCTGAAATCCTATATTCAGTGTGGCATTTAAGACTCAGGAGCCACATTATAGAAGAGAGCACTGCCCTGGTTCAATGAAACAGTTGACAGACCAACAGACATTTGCTTGGAGCATTTTAAACCAAGCCCAATAGTCATTGTATTTTATTTAAACAGTATCTTTGTGTTTGTACATACAAATATACTATCATACAACTGTCCGTAAAACTGTATGTAGTCTAAAAGGCTGGGGAGAAAGGAAAAGATCACAAAACAAGGCTTAGGGACGGCTGCTCCCTTCTAAGTGTAAAGCAGGCTGAGGAGATGGGAGGACATCTGTGGCGCTCCCGACAGTTCAGTTCACAGTTCAGCAGCCAAGTGCGGAAGTGGAGGGAAGTTTTGATGTATAAAGTACTCACAGAGGCGTATGGGACACAACCAGAAGATGCTAGATGGAAGCAGTAATGGATACCTCTAGCATGAGGGCCGGAGAGGGTCAGTGATAAGCTAGGGCAGAGATGAATAAAGTCGAGTTTCTTCATAATTTGAGGCACAAGACTGGAGAGAAAGGAATCGTAGGAAACAGCCCCGTTGGAAGAATTGGGAGTGTGATAGCAGAGACATGTTAAGGGGCATTAAGGACAGTAAAAGAAGGAAGGAGAGTCGGAGTGATGATTATTGAGTACTACCACTGGAAGAGGGTCTTGCAAGGATAATAAAGGGAGAAGGGTGTAAAGTAGGGGTCAGGAATTGCAGGGGTAAACTATGGGAAAAGACTGCGCAGACGTCAGCAGCAAAGAAAAAGAGAAGGAATGGGGTTGGGGCGTGGCCCAGAAAGGGAATGGCTCAATAGCGGGCTACGGGGTGAAAAGGAGAAGGGTGGGGAAGAGCCTGGCTGACAGCTGCTCTCAAATGGCGCCTACAGGGTTAAAAATCGGGGCGGCCAGACTAGGAAGAACTCGGTTTCCAGGGTAACGGCTCCGACAGTTCCGGCAGCGCAGGCTCGTACCATTGCGCGAGAGCGCGCGGGGGGGAGCGCGGCGGGAGTGAGGGAGGGGACGCGCGAAGGAGCAGTCGGGCAGAGGGGTCCGGCCCGGACTCTACCAAACGCGCGGCCCGCCTGCTCGCTCCGGGCCCGGCGCCGAGCCGCGCTCCGGCCGCGCCGGCCGCGGCGTCCTCCGTGCCCGGGCCGGCAGCTCCCAACTGGCCGCGGACGGCGGGGGGGAGAAGGAACGTGCGCCCGGTGGCCCGGATTGGCCTCCAGGTCCCCCCGCCTGGGCGGCGGAGTGCGGGCGGCCCGGGCTGGGAGGTTTGAAAAGCGGGCGAGAGACAAAGGCAGCAGGAAGCCTCCTCGGCGCCCGGAGCCCGTGCTCGCAGCCCCCGGGGCCCCCCGGCCCGGAGCAGCAGCGGCGGCGGCCGGCGGCGGCAGTGGCAGGAGGCAGAGGATGCGGCAGGGGGCGTGGGAGCGGCGGCGGAGCGGGCGGAGCGGCGCGGCCCGAGCGCGGCGTGGTTAGACCCGAGGCGGCGGAGGCGGCGGAGGCGGCGGCCCGGCCGGGCTCGGGAGTGAGTGAGAGGGCGCCTTCCCCGCCCGGGATGTGAGGACCGAGCGGAGCCCGGGGCGGGGGGAGGGAAGGGAAGGGAGGCGAAGCCGGCAGGAAGGAAGGAAGGACGGACGGACCAGGAGGAGGAGCGGCGGCGGCGGCCGGAGCCGGAAGGCGGGGAGGAGCCGTCCGTTGGGCCCGAGGCGGCGGCGGCAGCGGCCGGGGCGAACCGCTCTTGTCGCCTCTCGGGGCAGGAGCGGCGGGGCCCGCGCCTCCTCCCCCCGGCGCCGCGGAGGGGGGAGGAGGAAGATGGAGACCCACATCTCGTGCTTGTTCCCCGAGCTGCTGGCCATGATCTTCGGCTACCTGGACGTCCGGGATAAGGGGCGCGCGGCGCAGGTGTGCACGGCCTGGCGGGACGCCGCCTACCACAAGTCGGTGTGGCGGGGGGTGGAGGCCAAGCTGCACCTGCGCCGGGCCAACCCGTCGCTGTTCCCCAGCCTGCAGGCCCGGGGTATCCGCCGTGTGCAGATCCTGAGCCTCCGCCGCAGCCTCAGCTACGTGATCCAGGGCATGGCCAACATCGAGAGCCTCAACCTAAGCGGCTGCTACAACCTCACTGACAACGGGCTGGGCCACGCGTTTGTGCAGGAGATCGGCTCCCTGCGTGCCCTGAACCTGAGTCTCTGCAAGCAGATCACCGACAGCAGCCTGGGCCGCATAGCCCAGTACCTCAAGGGCCTGGAGGTGCTGGAGCTGGGGGGTTGCAGCAACATCACCAATACCGGCCTCCTGCTCATCGCCTGGGGCCTGCAGCGCCTCAAGAGCCTTAATCTCCGCAGCTGCCGCCACCTCTCGGACGTGGGCATAGGGCACCTGGCCGGCATGACGCGCAGCGCCGCCGAGGGCTGCCTGGGCCTGGAGCAGCTTACGCTGCAGGACTGCCAGAAGCTGACTGACCTTTCTCTAAAGCACATCTCCCGGGGGCTGACGGGCCTGAGGCTCCTCAACCTCAGTTTCTGTGGGGGCATCTCGGACGCGGGCCTCCTGCACCTGTCGCACATGGGCAGCCTACGCAGCCTTAACCTGCGCTCCTGCGACAACATCAGTGACACTGGCATCATGCATCTGGCCATGGGCAGCCTTCGCCTCTCGGGGCTGGATGTGTCGTTCTGTGACAAGGTGGGGGACCAGAGTCTGGCTTACATAGCTCAGGGCCTGGACGGCCTCAAGTCCCTGTCCCTCTGCTCCTGCCACATCAGCGACGATGGCATCAACCGCATGGTGCGGCAGATGCATGGGCTGCGCACGCTCAACATCGGACAGTGTGTGCGCATCACAGACAAGGGCCTGGAGCTGATCGCGGAGCACCTGAGCCAGCTCACTGGCATAGACCTGTATGGCTGCACCCGAATCACCAAGCGTGGCCTGGAGCGCATCACGCAGCTGCCCTGCCTCAAGGTACTCAACCTAGGACTCTGGCAGATGACGGACAGTGAGAAGGTCAGGTGAGGGCAGCAGCACCTGCTCCCCTTGTCCCACCCTGTTCATCCTCCGGTCACCACCACACCTCCCTCCCCCCCCCCCCCCCCAACACTTGACATGCACACTTACACATAGATCATTGTAGTGGATGAGATGGGGGCAGTGACACGAAGCCTCAGGCTCATTTTCTCCCTCCTCCAGCACCTCGGCCCACTATGCACCGATTCTCATTGCATCTGGGGTTCCTCTGCTACCCCTACCTTAACTCCCCTCTCTTTTTCCCTGAGGATAGAGAGATTGAATCAGCTACTTACCCACCCACTCCTCTCAGCAGGGGAATGGAGGACTGTTTGAGCTACTGTATCCCCCACTGCTTTGCATTTGGAAATGGAGGAGGGGGTGGGGAGTGACTAGTCCTTAAAACCCTGGGGAGTTGAGGAAAATGTCTGCCTTCACTTAAGCTTTCATTTGAATACTGTGATCTGGTTTTTATTTTGAAATGTATAAAGAGCAAACCCAACTACCACGGCCTTTTCACCCTTCTTCCTTCCACTTTGTAACTAATCCCAGGCTCTTCTCCTCCCTTCTCCTACAGTGCTCTGCTATTCACGTTCATTTCCTTTTTATTGTCTTTCTTATTTTCATTTTTTAGAGAAATTCGAAATCACGGTCCTTTTTTTTTCTGCTGAATATAGTCTATATATTATATATATATAAATTATATATATATATACATATATATATGTCTGGCTACCTCGTTTTAGTTTACTTTTTTCTCTGAAGCCCTGGAATTCTACAAGAGAGATATTTTGAGACTGAAACATTTTTGTGCCTAGACTGGAAAGATGCCCATTGGGTTTGTACGTCCATTTTGTTTTGGCTTCTTCCCAAACCCCATCCATCCAGTGTGTCCGCTTCCACATTCTGGCTAGAATTTTTTCTCCCCGTCCATTGGGATTTGAGGGCCCAATGGTGTCCATAAATCTTGACTTAATTTATAGCACAAATGTGTGGAAGAAATGAGAGTTGAACTTTTGTTTGTTTGCTTGAGACGCAGATTGTGTCTTGAAAATGATTATTATATATGCAAATTCTGCCCTACCCTCACCCTCTTCCAAGTTTCCCCACAAAAAGGTCACACAGTGAGGCTTCCTGTTGGAAGCAGAGGGGCAGAGTTGGCCTACAGAGCCCCTGGGGCTGTAACGTGAAGGGGAGGAGACTGAAACTCCTGTCTCATCTCTGTTCTGTTAATAAAATGGGAGTTTGTGGGTTTTACAAAAATCTGTTTCTAAATGGAGGAATAGATGGCTTTCTTTATTTTGGTGGGGGTTGGGACTCGTGGCTTTAAAAAAAAATTGCTTTTGAGTAGGATGTATATTTCTGTTGGAGTTTTTGTTTGTTTGTTTATTTTTTTAGAATCCTCCACAGCAACCTGCGAGACCATGGAGTTAAAGAAACCCAGAGACCTTTATCAATTAATTGTACTGTTTGTGAATTTGTATAAATAATAACAAAGATCCTCTTAAAACGTTTATATTCTTACAGTAAAAGGTTAAACTGATATTTATATAATAAAAGAGGAAATATGAAGTATGTTTTTGAAAAAAAAAAACAAAAACAAAAAACCTTGTATCTGTGAATTATTTTGAAGGCAGTGTGTGTTTGGGCCCACGCCAAAGTAGGAGGTGCTGTTTGTGTACTCTAAGAGGAAATAAGGTATAAGGTTTGGTGCATCCTATGTGGTGTGAGTAAGCTCACGGTTAAACATTTATTCTGTATAAGGTTTACCACTGACACCTAAATGTTTTGTTTCTAGAAATGTGACTGGACTGGAGATTGGTATAATTCTTGGTTTTAAACTGTCAACAACATGGAAATTTTAAAAAGCTGAACAAAATGGAACTTTTTAAAAACGTGATCTGTAAGAGTCACGGTTTCCCCAGGGTGGAAATGAGATCGAGGGGTCCTGTTGAAAAATGGCTCATGGGATGTGGAAGTAGGGGAGAAAGAGGGGTTTCTTTCCACTCTGAGTGGGTGTGGGGAGGATGTGAAATGGTGAAGGGTGGAGGGAACTGAAGCCATTGTTCAGAAAGTTAAAAGAGCGCTGTCCTTGCTCGCTCTCTCTCTTGCTCACTCATGCATGCTGAATCTCACAGTGTGAGTGAGGGTCCTAGTGGACAGGAGGAAGGCAGTTCAGCCCCTCTTTTTAACATTCTCCTCCAGGCCTGGCTGTATTTAAGCACTTTCCTGGGGGATGGGGAGGTTGGCCAGGAGTTCTTGCACATTTGCATTTTAAGCACTTCCAGCTCTGAAGCTGGCCACTCGATCCACTGTGGTGAGGGTTCTTAGAATTCTTCAGGGCAGATAAATGAATACCAACAATTCTAGCAAAGAGTTCCCTTTGGTAGACATTAACTAAATAATCGACACCCTGTGGAAGTGGAAGGGTATAATCACTCAAACAGTGGAGCAGTGCATATTCCTGGTTTCACATAGGTCTTTCTCGTTGTTTCTGAGTTTTTTTTAAACCAAAAATACTGATCCCAGCAAGAGCTAGTAAGAGTGGTATAAAACTTTCCTGCAAAGACACCTCTTTCCAGGAAGAGAGCTAGAACCCAAGTTTCTCTCGGGGTAAGGTTGTTTTGTAAAATTTCCAAGCTTTCTGCTGGAGCCTATCACAAAAGCTGCATTGTTCCTTTTTGGAGAGCTATCACAATTGGGTCTAATTGAGCCTGACACTAGATCCATCTTCCTTTTCTTTGGGGAAGGTGTGGATCTCTTTCTTCCCTCTTAGGTTGCAAGTGCTTATGGCCTGGGGCGGGGGGGGGGGGGGCGGCGGGGGGGTGATGTGTGAACCCTAATAAGAAGTCTGGACTTGGAATTAGGGTCAGCTTTCTGATTTGGCACTATAATGCATGAAGGTTCCATAAGCTCTAAGTTCTTAGAGGATCTTTCTTTCTCCCAGACTGCATGACTGTACAGATTCAGTCCATCAAAATTTGAGCACCTCCTAAGTCTTAGACTCTGTGCTCACATTCTTCATTTTAATACACAGTCCTACCAACTAACAGGAAGTTTTCCACTTTTCTGTTTGGTTTTGTTTTTTACTTGCAAGGCTAAATAAATATAAGCCTGATTAAAGGTCGGTGAATGAATGTTTGAAAGTTAAGATCATGGGCCTACTGTCCTCATGCTGAACTGGGTATGCTTAATATATCTGGAGTGTCTCTGGAAACGATGAATAAACCATTTACTTTCATCAGTCAAGGTTAACTGTTTATCTCTCAACCTTCATGGGTAGAAAGAAATGAATATGTGTTGAGAACCTACGGTAAGCTTTGCATGGTACCTGAATATTTCTCCTTTTAGTCTTCAAAGCAACCTGTTGAAACAGGTATCCTTATTTCCAGATAAGGCATACTACTTGCCTTAAGTCACCCAGCCACTAATTGAGGGGAACCAGGACTCAAACCAAGTCCAGTTCCAAAGTCCAGCTCCCTTCCGTACCTAAGAAGGTTTAGTTACTAATTGTACCTTGGTTTCCAGTAAGGTGACCTCACAGAAATGAGTGGCAACTGACAAGCTCATGCCACAGGGCACTATTTAAAGGGAATATGGGTGGATCTGATCTCCGCCATACCTACAGGAATTAGAAGCACTAAAGAAAATAAGAGGGGCGCCTGGGTGGCGCAGTCGGTTAAGCGTCCGACTTCAGCCAGGTCACGATCTCGCGGTCCGTGAGTTCGAGCCCCGCGTCAGGCTCTGGGCTGATGGCTCGGAGCCTGGAGCCTGTTTCCGATTCTGTGTCTCCCTCTCTCTCTGCCCCTCCCCCGTTCATGCTCTGTCTCTCTCTGTCCCAAAAATAAATTAAAAAAAAAAAAAAAAACGTTGAAAATAAGATGTTTTGTGGGCGCTACAAAAGTTAAAGAGCACTTCAGGGCAACTTTTAGAATAACAGGAAAACCTGGTTCAGGTATTTGCTGAAACTTCAGAAGTGAAAAACCAAAACAGGACCTTAGTGTAAACTTTATCATCTAGAAGTAATAAACCTCATAGAAACTGGGTAGTGGTGAGGACAGGGCTCCACATACCTTTCTTTTCTGAGCCTCATTGGGCAATAGCCCTTGAAGTCTGCCTGGAAAAGATTATCAGTGCAACCTCACTGGGGTCCAGACAGTTTCTGCAGCCCCATAAGGACCATGCTAGGCCTCTAGCTAGAAGTGCTGGGCATTGTTGCATGATGCTCCCTGCTGTGGACTCCCTCCTGTGGGATTCCTCAGTCCTAAAGTGGGGGAGCCCCCCCTGCCCCACACCTGATTTACCCCACATTTGGCAACAGAGACAGGGATGCTTGCCTAACTTACAGCCTGTCTTTAAATAGTTTAGAAAATTCAAACTGATCATATTCTTTCCTGATTCAAATCAACAAAGATCTGAAAAAGCAAATGTTTCTTTTATTGGAGTTTCCTTTTAAAGGTAAGGACTTTCCTCTTTAAAAAGGACACTTGATATGGAAACTGAAGTATGGCCTGTTCCCTAAATCCTGGTGCTTTCCTGCAGCAGTTAACAGATAGACGCTGGTCTCAGAATTAGTAAAACCTTTTTTACTTTTGACTTAGAAAATGTGAACTCAAGTTTTCAAAGGGGAAAGGTATGGCCCCCAGAGACCACTGTGTTTTCAAGGAATAAGAACCTCTTGATTAAAAGATCGGATTTGTAAAACAAAACCAAGACCTCATGCAGCCTCTGACAACCGTCTTTTGCCAGTCCCCTGAAAGGGGGAGCCCCTGGCCTCTGCTCTCAGCTGCCCTGCTGGAGAAAGGGAGGCTACAGTAAGTCATGTATCAGTCGCCCTCTCTGGTGCCCTTCTCTTCCCTGCATCTCACATCAGTCCTTTTTAAGTTCATTCTATCCACTTAGTAGAGGGCAAGGCCTAAACTCTGTATGCCTCTGAACGCCTATGGAGGCAGGGGTGAGGCTTTCTGTTGAGATAATGTGGAGCACAGGATTAGAAACTGGAAAGCTATGGTCAAACACAGGCCTATGCTTGGGTCACATATCTTGTTTTTGTTCCAATATGATGTAGCAAGTTAAAATATTTTGAAAAGTGGTATCAAACAGATAAGACATCATATTTGGGTCACTGGCAACTACTAGTTTAGAACTTAGCAAAGGTGAGTGCACAGCTGGAAAGAGCATGTACTTTCAGGTCTTGCATAGAAAACAAGTATTTCTAGACAACGATAAATTTAAATGTCCACAAATGATCAGTTTCAGTCTTTTCCTCTTTTCCAGGGATTGCTCTGATTTTGCCTGGTGGAGTTGCCTGTACCAACCCAGAACATTTGGTAATATGTAAAGTCAAGTCTTCCTGTTAAGGTGGAAGAGAAAGTAAGCTTGAGATCTTAACTGTGCAGCACTAGTGTGGGGGTATGTTGAGCATCCCCACAAATAAAACAAAACAGAAGTGGAATTCCTCTGCTTGCTGTTTGTTAACCCAGAAAACTGCACATTCTTTTCTTAAAAAAAGACTTCTGTTTTTATTATCTCATTGTGCTTAGACTATAATTGTGTAAAACACAAATGCCACATATCCTTGTAAGTTCACTTTTATTTGTGATGGTGGAAAATAGTGTCGGTTGCAAAGAAAAGAATGAGGTCTTCTGCAGCAGCAAAGAAACTTAAGGGGGGACAGTGTTAGGGATGTGAATGCAACCTGCTGGAAGAATTTAGTCAAGACACAGTGTTCACTTTCTGTCTCAAATGTTTGTTTTCACAAATCTGGTTGATACTGCACACTTAATTTTATAAATGGGGAGAGAGGCTTGACAAAGGTAAGGTTTTGCCACGGTGATATGAGGAGTACTTATCAGAACCGACTGCTGCAGACTTGACTGACCACCTCAGAGGGTGATAAGCATGCCGGTAGCTCTTTGATCTTTCCCTGAGGTATTGTAAAGGGCCACCCTAACCCCTGGCTTCAGAAAGGTGCTAAACCAGGGCCTGTTTTCATTGGGAGTAGGGAAAAAACAAAAACAAAAACAAACCCCACCAACTGCTGAAAGTTACTACTATTTAATATGTATTATTACGTTGTGCAAACTTAGATATGTCTTGTCGGCATCATATATAGAGTTATTTGAGAAGCTGGAAAACTAGTGCAAGTTGGTAAATGGGCTCTAGGGTACTGAAGTAGCTAGTAGTGTTAAATCTGTCCCCTGTTGTCCTCAGAGGAATTGAGCCGGTTTCCAGAACACTGCTTTGTCACAAATAGTGATGCGAAGTACGAATGCTGTAAATCTGTGCTGGTGTTAAGAGTTCGCACATGTTCAGCACACTACAATGCCTGTCACACAATCCTTATAAAGTAGAATCAAGTTGCAGGATCACCAGCTATTTCCTCTTCATTCAAAGGTAAAAAGGCTTGACTTACCAGATGTTTTAGTTACAAATCCCTCTTGTCCAGAAAGAGTACAAGGGTCTAATTTGTTAATATCAGGCACTCTGTTATGTTTATTGCTCCTCAGTTTATGTAATCCACACTCCAGAAGGACGGGCCCTCGCACACAGCTGTCTGTCAGTAATTACTACTCATATCATGGATTCGAGTCACTGGACCTGGTCTGTGGGAAAATCATTCTTTGAGACCAGATTAACTTGTTATAAATAGCAAGGGATAACTCAGCATGGCTTGCAAGTACTATTTTCCTCATCTGAAAAGAATATGAAAATATTTGCAAACGTCCATAATAATATTTCTCCTTAGGAAATCCTTACCCTAAACTGGCATTTTAATGCACACATTTGTGTGCTACCATTTGCTTTTTGAGAAATGGTCTCTAAATAGGGAGGAACCAAAAGAATTAGTCATAATATTCCTAGAATCTTTAGTAAAATCACTGAGGCTAAAAGTGGACAGATGGATGAAATAAGGGAGGAATTAACAACAGTTATGCCTCTCAAATTCTTAATGTTCTTAGATAGAAGGCAACTAATTTGCACCTTCCATTATACTTCAGTGTTTTAAACCTTAGCTTCATAGCTCAAAAGCTCACTACTGTGAACCAAAAAAACAACAACAAAAAAGAGGACCAGACCAGTAGGTGTGTCCAAAGGAAACAACATGGAAATGAAAAAATTAAAGTGATAATTTCTAGCTCTTCTAGTTCATTCCAAATGCACACAATTTTGAGAGTTTCAGGAATACTCTGTAAAAATGGTCTGACCAAATTCTCTGATGTAAGCTTTATCAGGCTCACAGCTTGCTGCTGCAGGAAGCAGACAAGGTCTCCTCATTCTGTGAATCTGGAATAGATGACTGGCTCTTCCAACCCTAGCTGACGTCTGTGCACTTTAGCCAGATGCCCTGCCATTGTACTCAGAGTCAACTGGCGACAATTAGAGCAGCATGGCCCAAAGGAAGACAGCTGCCCTATCTTCTTCCCACACATGAAGGTCTAAATTTCAGTGGACTCACAAGAGGAGCCGCAGAAATTCACTTGAGTAAGTACGACATAGGATTTAACAGCAAACAGCCTCATTACTGCTTAGTTTAGAAACAAAAATTGAGTCGGTAGAGCATGCAACTCTTGATCTTGGGGTTTTAAGTTCAAGCCCCACGTTGAGTATAGAGATTACTTAAAAATAAAATCTTTTTAAAAAATTGAAAAAAATGCATATATGCGAGTTAGGAGACAGAAGTCAAGCACTACATTTTACTGAAAGGCAGGGGTGGAAAATAAATGTTGACTTCTTCTACATTGCTCCTTGACCTTCCCCCTCCCCGCAAAAAACAAGAAACCTTTCCCACTCACCCAAGACTGATCCTCCCCACTGTGACGCAGCTATGAATCAGGTTTACACCAGTATCAGAGGTAGCTGGGAGTCCAACCTTGTATTTTTCTTTCCCGCTAGTCTACTAAGATGATTTTAAAATCCACTATAAGGCAGAAAAATAGAGCATAGTTACTACAGATGAATGGAAATTTGTTTTCCAATGTGGAAGATGGAAAGTAGAAAGAGGAAACGTATTTATCCACAAAGCCTGCAAGCCCTATGTTTTGTCAGCAGGCGGCAGCATTGTCTGCGAATTGGAGGTTATTTCCAGTGGGGCGCCCAAACCTTCCCCTCAGACAAACGCCCTCCAGTCACCACCCCCGCCCCATCTTCCCCCCAACCCAAAGAATTTCCCCAGGGTCTAAGAGCTGACAAAGGAGGGATTATCACCAAAAAGATGAAATTAAATTTTAAAACATCAGTGAAGCTCTTCAAAGGAGCCCAGGTGTACAGCACTTTGTTCTCTGAGCAAGGTAACAGATGTGACCTCAGAAAGGTTCCCTGATTTAGCTCACAGTGCTCTGCTTTTGGAGGCTGTGGGAATCAAACATCAATTTCTAATTTTTCTTAAAGACCATCTTGTACAAATCTGGTTAGATTGTCATATTTGGGAAGTTTGGGAGAACAAATGGGCTGAAATTTTAGTCATACGTGGAGAGAGGTTTTTTTTTTTAATTTTTTAAAATGTTTTTATTTTTATTTTTGAGACAGAGAGAGACAGAGCATGAGCAGGGGAGGGGCAGAGAGAGAGGGAGACACAGAATCCGAAGCAGGCTCCAGGCTCCGAGCTGTCAGCACAGACCCCGACGCAGGGCTCGAACTCACGGACTGTGAGATCATGACCTGAGCTGAAGTCGAACGCCCAACCGACTGAGAGAGGTGCCCCCGTGGAGAGAGTTTTAACAGCAAGAGTAGAAGTTCTGGCTTTTTTTTATGGCAAAAAAAAAAAAGTGCATATCATCTGTAATGAAAAATTCTAGAGAGCCTTTGAGGAAAAACAAAAGTATTTTTAAAATTTTAGGAGTGTCTATTTTTATTACAAAATGAGCATCTTTATTACAGATGAAGACGTTTTCATAAAATCTAAAGGAGTCTATGACATTGAAAATGTTTAAGAGCCTGATAAAGGTGTGAGGTTGCTCACATACCTAAATTCTTCCTATGGAAAACAGACATTAGGAAAAGGTAGGAGAAATTAAAACAAAAAGAAAAGAACTTCTGAGCCAAGTTGGCCAGATTCCATAAGCCACACAATAAGGGGCAGGCTGAGGGCTGGAGAGGCCTGAGGGCTCTTGCTGTCCAGGTGCTCCGTAGTCTGGCCTCAGGGAATCAAAGCGTGGATCTGAAGAGCAGTTGGTGCAAACATGGAATGAAAATGTGGAAGGTGGAAGGTGGATATCCCCCGTGGCTACTTCTACCAAGCTGCATTCACTGTGGAGGGCACAGCTTTATTAGCTAATACAGAGGATAGTTTGGGTTGGAGAATGAGAGAAAAGGAAAAACTTCTGGAACTCAGGGCCCAGCCACGAAGCAAATTAGCAATCCCGGCATCATCCATGAATGTTTTACAAAAGCAGAAAATCTCCCCAGACAGCTCTACGGACATTGTAGCTGAAATATGCCATTGTTAGTGACCATGCCAAGCACAGCCTGAGGGACAGCAACCCAAATAAAGAAGAGAGGTGGTAGCACGGCCGGGGAGCCTGCATCCCTCCACGTGAGGCTGAGGACAAGACAACACAGGGCAGGCTGAGGAGCCAGAATAACCCAAGAGCGATTGCAATGAAATTAAGTGAGGGAAAGCACAGACTATTTAAAGACTCGCAGTTTCTCAGGACGGTCGTTGGAAGGAACTAGCAGGGTTGCTCTTTGATTCACAGCCTCCAAGGAACAGCTCTCCTGGGCTAGCCACATCTTCAAGAAGACAGGCCCTCTTGCTTTGTGTGAATCCGACTTGAGACAAACATTCCGGCTACGAGGCCACCAGGCTGGCCTGAGGTGAGCCCGAGGCTGAGGACGTGCATGCAAGGTGACGGCCCTGTGCACCTGCCAGCATCCTGCTCCGACACAGGGGCCACCCCACCCCCCACAGCCGTCAGCGTCTGCGGTCAGGAGAGCGGTATGTTCTATCCCGCATCCTGGTTGTACAGGGAAAGCAAGCTAGGGCGACAGTGTACACGGGGAGAAACAGAAAACAGGCGTTTCCAGGGCCGCTGGCGAGTGACATCCCTCACACGGGCCCTGCAGGCAGCGGTTGGCTCCAGTGGCCTGAACGCTGCCTACCAGCTGCCTACCAGCTCCACACGGCTCAGCTTTGCATGCTCGGTTTCAGCAAAGAAGGTATTGCGACAACTCTAGTAACCCAAGAAGACAATTTCAGGTAACTCCGCAAGCCCTGACCCAAGAGGGCTGCCAGTCCACACAGCCAGACTACTTATTTGCACACAGGGCAGCCACTGCCGCTGCTCTCCTAACCTTCTGTCCCCTCTGTTGCTGCCCCACAGAAATAAAGGTGTCTACACACACATCCACGTCCTTAATTTAAAGTGATCCAGGGGCGTCTGGGTGGCTCAGTCGGTTAAGCGTCCGACTTCAGCTGAGGTCATGATCTTGCCCTCTGTGAGTTCGAGCCCCGCATCGGGCTCTGGGCTGACGGCTCAGAGCCTGGAGCTGCTTCCGATTCTGTGTCTCCCTCTCTCTCTGCCCCTTCCCTGTTCATGCTCTCTCTCTGTCTCAAAAATAAATAAACATTTAAAAAAAAAATTTAAAGTGATCCAGCACAGCCCCTTCCAGGCTCCTTGAGTTCTGGTTGCCCCATCTACAGAGAGTGTAAAGAGGGGCCCAGAGAGTGGTGTATGTGTGTGTGTTGTGGGGGGAGGGTTCCAGGTGACATAGAGGCACATAACCTACAATGAAGCACGTCTGGGGCCTCCCATATACCACTCAGCAGGTACCCTGCATTTTCTTGCAATCCTCCTTCATTTGGGTTGCCTCGCACTTGATGCCCTGGAGGTAAAGCCCCATGGACCATTCCCGAGCCTGGCAGCTCCCACTCCTGTGCCCACTCCTGCCTCTACACCTGCCAGGGAATTGCAGAGAAACCACAGCACTTGTGCGCAGGGCTGCAGACACCTTCCCACCCCTCCACCAGTGCCCAGAACAAGCCTGCTAATGCTAATCTACCCCCTCACTTGCAGCTCAACAGCTTTTCTCCTTTAAGCCCCTGATAATGGTTTTACTAAAATCCCCTTTTGATGGAAAAAAATCCCAGCTGGACATTTCAGGCCTCAGCACAATGTACAAGGCCGCGGGTCCCTTTCCCGACCTCACAAAGGCCTCTAATCAAGTGGAAAATGTGCTAGAGGCCAGAGGTTTGGGTCTGCAATTATTTTTTAAGGGATTACTAGAGAAGAATAGGGGGCAGCAAAGGACCCCCCCCCCCACTTTGTTTTCCATTTGGTCCTTCTCTTAGACATATTGAACCAGTACAGCCGTCCAGTTCCCCAAGCCCAAGAGCCCCACGCCTCCCTCCCCTGGTGGAAGGGTGTCATCTCTGAACGCCATCACTTCAAAAAGATTTAGAGGGTTTGGAAGCAATATGCAGGTCCTATTCTGACCCCATTTAAGCCCTTATTTATAAAACCACCATAGAACAGGATCTCGTGGGTGAGGAGAGCACTCATTCATTAACCTCTAACCCCCACTCTGTATGCAGAGGGGAGAGTTCACACCGTGTCCATACACTGCTAAGATTGGGAGCATTCACTAGGGCTTCCCAGGCTTTGGAGGGCAAGAGGTCATGTTCCCAATCTTGCCAGATATCCTTCTTCTTATTTATATACATTGACCCTTCCCCTCAACACAGAGCAAATATCCATGAAAGTCCTAATGCAAAACATAGATGAAAATATAAAACCCCAACCATTCTTATTAGCCTATTTAAAAAAGTACACTATGGAAGACAGTTTTCTTCTCTCTATATTTTCATGCTACATAAATGCTCATTAAGGGCTAACTGAGAAATGAACATTTCAGGTTGGTCCTAAATTCACATCATTCTATTTCAGCACAGAGAGACTGCTGCTCATCCTTCTAAACCTAGCTGGTGAGTGATGTATGCAAATACCCAGTAAAAAGGAAATGATCACAATTCCTAAACTCATTCTGGGATGATCAAGGATTAGGTTGGTCAGCTCTGAAAGTTAGAAGTCAGCATATGTTGCAAAATAAATACCAGGCTGAGTGATAATTTTCAGGTCCTTTCTTCAAAGTCCCTAAAATGTCTCTAGTCAAAAGCAAAAACCAAAAAATCCCAAACCAAACCAATAAACAAAAACCAAAAAACCAAAAAAAACAACTCCTGTCTGTTTTCATCAGTATAAATGCCTTATTGATATATTTTGCCTTATTGATTTTTCAGTTTTCCCTAAAACCCTAAGCAATAGAGAACCAGATGGATAAAAGCACAATTATTATATTTAATTTATTACAGTTAATACTAACACCATAGCAGTACATTATGTTGGCCTTCATACTTCTTCTGGTGGGTGTTGCAGGAGGAGGGGGCCATATAGTTTCCCTAAAGAAACTCCACCCTCTGGAGTCCTCTCACCAGATAATGACAGACAGGCTTGCTGAATCACTTCTGCTGGTTATCAAAATGTTGTGACAGCTTTCTCCAGGAGCGAATAATCTTCACCCTGCTTTACATGAGGATGAACTTGTTCAGCAAGGTGAAGTGATACATTCAAGGGCATCAGAGAGGACAGTGGACTATCTCTAAAGAAGAGTCTAAGTGGGCCTGGCTCCTTAAAGAAGGAGCAAATCATGAGGTAAGTCTGCCTTACAGGTAGAGTTGTTCAAAATCTTCCTCTCCCGGATATGCTTCCCGATTCATTACTCAGAATGCCTGTTTGCTTCTTTCCTGGCTTATCAGTATTATCTTAATACTCATCACTATTCTTATGCTTCTCCACCCTTCTAACATACTATATGGAACAAAGTATGGGTTGTTTCAGAAGTCACTCTTCCTACCAAAATCAGTTTGGGAAAGGGTAAAATAGCAATTTGAAAACAGTAATTTGTTAAAACAGTGATGACAATGCATCTCCGATTTTTCAGGGCGGTTGAATATTGGGATGTAAACATCTTTCAGACTCTTATTAGATCACAAAAGTATGTAAAAACCAACCTAAGACCATTCAGAAAAGAAGATGACCACAATTAGAACTAAGAAGTACAAAGTGTGGGCTTTCAAATTAACTAACAGAAAATTTTGTTCAAGGCCTCCTGAGAGAAGGAAATTATATCTTGAGGCTGAAATGTTATCGGTCCAGAGTTCACTGTGTCTAGCTGGCATACCTAAAATAGTTGGGAAGTGCCCTTGAATCTATGGAGAAAATATGAAGTATTCTTCAGATTGCACCAGGCAGGGTAGCCAACGGGGAGAAATGGAGCCTCGTTTCTCTACAGTGTTTTTCTCTAGATCCTTCTCTCATGCTCTTAATAACCAAGGTCTGTACCTAACTCCTGCTCAAATCACCTGTGCTGTATTGCTTCTTATTTCTGAAATTCTCCTTGTGCACTCATTTTCCATTATTATGGGCACACTTATCATCTGGTTCACCTAACTCCCTAAACCAGTGCTTCCATGCCTAACAATCTGGTTTCAGCAACCACAGACCCTGCTTGGGATTGCTGTGCACCTGACTCTGGTTCCCTGCTTCCCCTGCTCTGCCCCAGCACCTCCCAACAGCTATGGAACTTTCCAGAATCATCCAGATTGTTGGTGGCCAGATGAGTGACAACTGCCATGACTATATTTGATTGGCAATCTTGACACCACAGTTTATTATTTTTACTAAAATATGCCTACTTAAAATATGCCTGCTGTTCTTAAAAGTGATACATAAATCCTTATCTTAAAAAATCATCCAGAATAGAAAAATCTGGATGACAAGGTAAAATTGCCCTTCAGTCCCCATCTAATACCATCTCCCTGCCCCAAGATGCCCTAAGAGATGGAGTGGTCTGTGTCCTTTTGGACCAACTCCAGCTTTCAGAGTTGCCAACAGCAGTGAGGTGACAAAATGCCCCAAATTTGGATCTGATGCAGAATCTTATCCTTCATTTGTATAAGATCTTGAAATTAACCTTTTGTCAGAATACGTTAAGCCCCCAAAGGGTCTATGGTAATGAGGCAACATTAAGAATCTCTCTCCCTTGGTTTCCTGCTTAAGAATCTCTTAAAAAGTTCCTCTCTGGGAACTATTATGAGTTTATCTACATAGTGCTGACAGTCAAGTGGCAGGACTGATAAAGCTTGTGCTTGGCTTTATCAGTTTTAGAGCTAAAACTACTTTGAGAGCCCATAAAAATGCTAACAAATATTCCTTCTGCCCAACCTACAATAACGGCCCTTCGCAATCACAAGATCCTGTTGGCTTATTGGGATTAATTGCCAACTAATAGTTAAAATGCTAGAATTTATGAATGACTGTTCAAAAATACAAATTAGTGTGGATTCAGGCTATCTTTCACTTAGTAAATATTTATTTGGCAGCCACTATTGGCCAGAATCCTGCACCCAGGGCTTGGGATACAGAGTAACGTCTTACACTTACTTGTATGGAGGTCTGAGTGGGAGAGAAAGAAGTGGAGTTTCACTGGGAACTGCTCCCAACCCACAGCCTGATTTATCTGTGCCGCAGCCTGTAATCTGGATATGCCCATGGGAGTGTGCCTCATGTGTGTTTTAGGGGGAAAAAAAAGAAAGTTGGGGGTTGCTGCTTTACAGAGTTCTCTGCGCAGGAGGAACCAGCCAGTGACAGATAAGGAGGCAGAACTGAGGTTTGTAGACATACAACACTAAATTCTTTCCAGCTTCCCCAGAGAGTGACAGCCTAGTCCGACTCCACACCGGAACTACTCTCTTCCTCATCTCTCCTGACCTCCTGGTCTCTCCTCCACCTCCTGGAGGCTGCCCTCCATGTCAGCTTCAACTTGATTTCAATGGGACAAAAATATTGACTGAGGGGCTAAATGAGCCACAGTGGCCTACAAGACCCCCTCCCCCCAGTCTCTGGAACGGCCACTCTGCCTTTCACTCAGGTCAGCTTAGCCTGCCTGGCCTTTATTAGCACAGCACAAGCTAAAACGTCTCCAAGGGAGGCCGAGCCAAACCAGGTCCTTGATTTAAATGACTGTTTTAATTATTCCCTGCTTTATCTCCAGTAATTTTATTTTATTTTTTTTTAATTTTTTTTTTTTTAACGTTCATTTATTTTTGAGACAGAGAGAGACAGAGCATGAACAGGGGAGGGGCAGAGAGAGAGGGAGACACAGAATCTGAAACAGGGTCCAGGCTCTGAGCTGTCAGCACAGAGCCAGACACGGGACTCGAACTCACGGACCGTGAGATCATGACCTGAGCCGAAGTCGGATGCTTAACCGACCAAGCCACCCAGGCGCCCCCTCCAGTAATTTTATTAGAGAAAGGGTTTGTGAGAAGAAAAGAGACATTTAAGGTTTCCTCTTGCTGTTCAAAGCTAGTTAAATGTAAACAGAAAAAACCTGTTGGTCTGTGTTGAGGCACTGTGTACACTTTGTCATGTGCATCTCAGTGTGGACACAAACACACATGCCCGCAGGCTTCACAAGCAAGGGGAAGTTTCCCTGAGTTGCCTTCTTAGGACGGGACCTTCTCCACTGAAGACCCTGTGAAGGGAGGAAGTTCAGAGTTTGTGCCCAACCTGCAAACCACCTTGTTTATTTGTTATTATTTTTTATTAAAAGAATTTTTTTAAGTAATCTAACCCAACCTGGGGCTCGAACTCACAACCCCAAGATCAAGGCTTGCTTGGTCTACCTACCGACTGAGCCAGCCAGGTTCATACCACTTTGTAATAATTCCCCAGGACCCAAGTACAGACAATTCCCCAAAGACACGCCCACAGAGATGGTAACCCTCTGTGCGCTTCCTCCAGTGCACATGTGAAAACTGACCACACACTCTCCACTCACTGTTTTCCTCCCGACCAACCACCAGGTGCCTCCATAAGCTCCCACGACTGTCAGCTCTAGATGCTGACACAGCGTGGACAGGAGCCAAAAGCAACTCCAGGGGCAAGGATCACAGTGTGCCAGGCAGTGGGGGTGGCGAGGTGCGTGGGGTGTGATTCGGATCGCAGAGCCCTCCACGAGCTTCAGATATGGGCTTTTGATACTCTGGTTACTCTTCAGATCGTATAAATCTTTCGCCTTTTACTAAATATTTCCGTGGACAGATATGGGCTTTTGGATGGGGGTAGAAGCGGTGAGCACAGTATTCTCACTGACCAATGAGGAGGATGGCTTTTTTCCTGAGTGGCAGTGTTAGTATTTACTCAAAGTGCCATTATCCCAGCCACGCACGAAGTTCTATGCTTATGGCTGGAAGATTCAGGGCCAGAGATAGGTAGGCAGGAAGGTAGGTAGGTAGGTAGGTAGATAAATACATAAAAATACTTTCCTTTTGTTCAACTCTTAATCAGCATCCCCTGAGAAACTGAAGTACTTTTATCTCAAAGTGGAATAAAGGGACCCCAGTGAGCAAAGGATAAAGCTGTGGGGAATCTTTATTTTTATTTTAATAGAAGTTTTTTCTCCCTTGGGGTTTTGCTTAGCTGTCCATATATGTCCACAGAAAATATTATTCTTAGAGTCCAGAGTCTGTTCATGTTTGTTTGTACAGATTTTTAAGGGCAAATAAAGGCAAGTGGAGATACTTTTGATACTGTTGTGCTTAGATGATGTCCTTAGATCTTTCCCATCTAGTTCAGGAGCAATTTGTTGGTCATTGCTGGCAAAAAAGTACCTTTGAAATACACTGTTAAGCTCGTCAAACATGACTTATAAAGAAGACCCCTGCCTTTTTCAATGAACTCCTACCAAAACTTTTCTGACAGGAATAATCATGCTCACATTAGACTAAAACAGTCATCAGAACACCAGGAGCTGTGACCAGATTATGTCTGAAGTAAGGTAGGATCCTTCTGGCCGTGTCACCAAGGTTTTCTGCCCACATCCGACCACTAAACCATGCCCGTGGCAGGACCACAAAGTGTCGTGTGACATAAGCATCACTGATGCTCTAGGCCGTAGGAGGCCCTGAGTTTTAGATGCCTCAGAAGAGGGTTCTAAAGGCTCCTCTGGATGACTAGCTGGCCCTCAGCTCCCAGCAGATTCCTGCCTGCCTCCCAAGGCACCTCTCCCCTCCCCCCTTCTCATTCATCCCACTGCTTCTCCAGGTGTAGTCTTGTGTTGACTTGTGGAAGAACCACCTGGGTGCTTGGTGCTTGCCCAAAATGCATTCTGCAGGGGGAGGGGTTCACAACCTCTCTACTCTATCCCAGAGATTTCTTCCTAAAACTGTAATCTGATCATATGGCTATCCTGCTAGAAACCTCCACTAACTTCCTGTTACGTTAAGAGTCAAGTCCCAACTCCTCGCTATCAGCTGCCATAAGCCTGCAGGGGTCCCAGTTACTCCTCAAGCTGCATTGCCTGCAAGTCTTCATCCTTCCAAATTCCAGCCTCTTCTGCTGGTCACATGCAACCTTTTCACGCTTTTGTGGCCTTGTGTATTTTGTAGCCCCAGGCCTAGAATGTTCTTCCCTCCCAGCTTGAAGAACTTGTCCTTAGTCCTCAAGGCCTGGCTCAAATGAACTTTGTAGAACCTTCCATTACTTTCTGCTATGCATCCTTACAACACCTTGTATGAGGCTCTGGTCTTAGTGCTTCTGGCCTGTCTGGTAGTGTCCTCTCTGCATCACTCCCTCTCCCTAGAAGGATCTCCTAGTCATGGTGGTTCAGGAGACATTCAGCTGACAGGCATGCAAATATGTGTTGAGTTTCTACTAGGTGCTCTGTGAGAGGGGCTGAGGATATAGCAGTGAACCAACCTTAGCACCAGGGTCAAAAGCCTATAGCCTTGTGGAGAAAGGAAACAATTAGTAAGTAATTACCAAAATGGGGAGTGAATGTTTTTTTTAAAAACATTTTATTTTTTATTTTAAAGAGAGAGACAGAGAGAGAGCATAAGCAGGGGAGAGGGGCAGAGGGAGAGAGAAAGAGAATCTCAAGTAGGCTCTACTCTCAGCATTGAGCCTCATGTGAGGCTCGATCTCACAACTGTGGGATCATGACTTGAGCCAAAATCAAGAGCAGGACACTCAACCGATGGAACCACCCAGGCGTCCCAGGATGAATGTTTTGACAGGAGAAGTACCTTGTATAGGTTGGGGGTGAGAGACTCAAATCAAAAGGCCCTAACCTGACCTAGGAATCAGAGAATGCCTCGCAAACAATGCCAGGACTTACCTTTGCTTTGCTTTTCTAACTGTTGCTTACACATTGAGACAAGAGTCAGACAGCCTACTGAGCCACCCAGGCACCCTGAGTTTTAAAAGTCACGTTATTTGCATTAAAATGTTTGCAAAGGTGCAGGAGGAAACTTTGGGATGAAACAAAGTTCTGTATGTTGATTGTGGTGGTGATTTCATGGGGCATACACCTGTCAACACTCACCATATTGTATACTTTAAATGAGTGCACTTTGTTGTACATTAATTAGATCTCAGTAAAGTTGTTATAAATAATGTTCCCTCCAGGGGTGCCTGGGTGGCTCAGTCAGTTAGGCATCCAACTTTGGCTCAGGTCATGATCTCGCGGTTTGTGGGTTTGAGCCCTGAATCGGGCTCTGCACTGTGGATCCTCTGGCTCCCTCTCTCTCTCTGCCTCTCCCCCACTCATGCTCTTTCTCTCTCCCAAGAATAAATAAACATTAAAAAAAATGTTTCCTCCATCAAAACCATTGCATGCATTGTCATACCACCACCTACACTGCTCCATCCCTGCCTACCTGCCTGTAAATCTTCCTTTCCTCTTTGCTACCTCCATGAAGCCTTTCCTGACTCCTCCAGGCAAACTTGGCTGTCATTTCTCTTGTTCCCTACAGTTTGGATCATCCCTCCCCATCCTTGATGGTGAGGTCTCTGAAACCCCCTTGGTAAAAGCATTTCCAGTCATGGAGCTTAAGACTTCATAGAACCACCAGGCTCAGGGCGGTGAGGTCTCATGGGACCAAAGCGCAGGAACTGTCTTCACCCTAGTGGCCCCTATACTCAGGGAAGTGCCTGCTATGTTGCAGGTGTTCAGTAAATATCTGAGGAACAAGTGGAGTAGAAGACACATACTTTGCACACTAGGTTCAAATGATTTTGACTTGAAGGAGGCAGATGAAGCCTTTAGTAATGACTACAAACTTGCACTAACCTAAATAGTGAGATATCTATTAAAAGCCCAGATTTATTAATAAGTCACTCTTTGATAACTGCTGTGTCCCTATCCCAAGGTAACCACTTCAAAGTCAAAGCAACAACATAAGATGATTAGAATGTTTCAAGGATTTTTTTTTAAGTTTATTCATTTATTTTGAGAGAGAGAGAGAGAAAGGGAGAGAGGGAGTGCATAAGCAGGGGAGGGGCAGAAAGAGAGGGAGAGAGAGAAGCCCAAGCAGGCTCTGTTCTGTCAGTGAGGAGCCCTATGCGGGGCTTGAACTCATGAACCATGAGATCATGACCTGAGCCGAAATCAAGAGTCAGATGCTTAACCGACTGAGCCACCCAGGCACCCCAAGCATCTGACTCTTGATTTCGGCTCAGGCCATGATCCCAGGGTTGTGGGTTTGAGCTGGGCCTGCACTGGGCTCTTTGCTGGATATGGGGCCTGCTTAAGATCTTCTCTCTTCCTCTCCCTCTGCCCCTCTCCCCTGCTCATGCTCTGGCTTACTCGCTCTCTCAAAAAAGGCAAGAAAAAAAAAGCAAGTGTTTCACGACTACGGCTATACAAAACATGCTTTGGGAGATATACACAAGTATATCTAAAATCTAAGATATACACAAGATTCAAAAACTGTGATTGAAGGACTGTCCAGTCAAACGGTCATGGCAATGACTGATCATTAGTAACAAATGCCACACGGTACGAGGACTGTTGACAATAATGTCATATTTAATGTGCCACTGTCTTGCAGGGATCTCTCACTCGATTCAGCAGACAGGGGCAGAGGAGCTGAGCTGTGACAAGGCTGGCGTCTCTCCTTGCCCCTGGCGCCACGACTCCCCCCAGCATTACCACAATCACTCGGGAGACCACTGAAGGGGTAAACATCAAGAAAGACAGAGGAGAATTAATACCATTTGGTCTCCATGATCCTATCGTCAAAGATTTATTGAATATTTAGTGTATGCTCAGACTAAAATAAGTGAAATTGTTAAGAAACTTGGGTTCTATTCTGCTTTGCTCACTTAGTCCTTGGCTTAGCTTGACTGGCCTTCCCTTGCCTCATTTTTTTTCACTTGTAAAACCACACAAAGTACAATACATAATCCTTGCCATTAGATCCAGGAAAGACTGTAGGGAATCACAAAGAGTGAAATACAGAACAATTCAGCAAATACACATTGCAGGTGTAGAGCACGCAGCTGGTGCCCACCCAGACCCCTCCCCTCCACACTTCAGGACACAGAAGCCCACCTTTTAACTGCCAGATACCACATTTCTTAGCAAAGCTCTCTTTGCCCATACTGGTAGGAATTAGGCACGGGGAATTAAGGGCTCCCTGGGATGGCCCTCGGCCACTAACAGGAGTCCCTGGGCCGTGTGTTCCATTCTGGCTACGTTCTCCAGAGGATTTAACCTCAAAGGCCCCCAGCAGTAACCAGCTTAGCAGCTCACCTGCTCCTGGCCGCCCTCCTTCCCCCGCTTACTCTTCCACTCCCTGACCAGTGGCTCCCTCACCACACAGACGATCTGCACAAACCACCACTACGTTTCCTCAACTTAGAAAGAGAAGAAAAATAAAACGGAGAGAAATGCTAAGGCAAGACAAAGAGATGGGATGAGCTCAGGCTATCGCATTCTTTGACTTACACACAGTCTCCATAAATACATATACATTTGCACATAAGGGTAATACTGATTATATTAGCAAGTATAGAGGTAAAGATGCATCCTTTTCTGTTCTGTAGTTCTTTACACCTCATCCTCATGAAGATGCTTTTAAGATTATTATGATTACATTATAAAAGGTAATTCTAGGTTATTCTTTTTTTTAATTTTTTTAAAGTTTATTTATTTATTTTGAGAGAGAGACAGCACTAGTGGGGAGGGGCAGAAAGAGAGGGAGACAGAGAATCCCAAGCAAGCTCTGCACCACCAGTGCAGAACCTGACACGGGACTCGAGCCCATGAAACTGCGAGACCATGACCTGAGCCAAAACCAAGAATAGGACGCTCAACCAACTGAGCCACCCAAGCACCCCTATTCTAGGTTATTCTTTTTTTTTTTTTTTTTAATTTTTTTTTCAACGTTTATTTATTTTTGGGACAGAGAGAGACAGAGAGTGAACGGGGGAGGGGCAGAGAGAGAGGGAGACACAGAATCGGAAACAGGCTCCAGGCTCTGAGCCATCAACCCAGAGCCTGATGCGGGGCTCGAACTCACGGACCGCGAGATCGTGACCTGGCTGAAGTCGGACGCTCAACCGACTGCGCCACCCAGGCGCCCCTATTCTAGGTTATTCTTAGTGTTTCAGGACTACACTTTGTACTGCCCAGCCCAAAATGACCTCAAAGAAGCACACTTTAATTATATATATATGTATATGTTTATATATGTACATATGTATATGTGTATATGTATATATGCACATATATACATAAAATTATGATACATACAATGATGACATATATTTCTGAGAGAGAAAACTGAGATTACACAGTGACAGCTGACACACAAGGAATTCACAACCCCCACCCCCACCCCCAACAGCATCTGGATGGTCTGCCTAGCAATTCCCCATGGAGTATAAGAATGTCTCCATTTTTCTATCCCTGTTCCTTCCCTGAAAACACTTTCAGTCATGTGACAAATCATTATCATTCATTAATAATGTTTCCTGAGTGTCTATATGTGAAAGAAATTCACCATATATTTCACAGTTGCAATGGTCTTCCCCATGGAGCTTTCGTTTTAATGGAAACTACAGAATACGTACGTCTTCCTTTCACGGATTCTGTTTGGGTTTGTTGTTTCTTGTTTTTCTCTCTTCTCTCTCTCTGGTCCAGAGGAATAATTTCCCGGTTTACAATCTAAATTGGATCATTTCACTTCCATGAGTCAGGGAATACTTCATGAAAGAATAAACATTTAAGAGGACTGGGGACAAGGGGTGGAAGGAAGTGGAGTAGAGGCAAACGAGGCAGCTGAGCAGTGATGGCTGCACGTTCTCAGTACAGAAGAAGGTTCCTGGTGGCAGGTCATTATAAGCAGGGATCAAGGAAGAATCACTGGGGACAGAATATGCATACACCAAGGGGAGGCCAGGCTGATAACAAGAAAGAATGGTCCCATTGTCACATCTCACATTGCCTTCTCTCAAATTACCTTGTCAATTTGATGGGACCAAATTCTCCTGGTCCCCATCTCAGAGCCAAAGAGACTGATTTACATACTACACAGCTTAGGAAGTCCGGAGAGGTGGAATCTCAAGTTCTCTTCCAAGTTCTGCTTTAGTCGAGCCAGGATGGCCAAGGTGTTGGAGAACATTGTCTCTTATGATTGTTCTAGAAACTGCTGCCTATGCCCAGTATAAGGACACTGATGAGAATCCTCTCCCTGCTGCCCAAAAGGACCTCCTGGCTTGGACTCTAGTATAAGGACCCCAAGGTATGAGTTTGAATACATGGTGAACGTGGCTGACTTGTGCTTTTGGTATAGAGACCCTTCCCCAAAACATGAAAGTAGGGACACCTGGGTGGCTCAGTCGGTTAAGTGTCTGACTCTTGATTTTGGCTCAGGTCATGATCTCACTCTTTGTTGAGGTGGAGCCCTACATTGGGCTCTGACAGCACCGAGCCTGCTTGGGATTCTCTCACGCACTCTCTGCCCCTCCCCTCCTTGTTCTCTCTCTCTCTCTCAAAATAAATACATAAATAAACTTTAAAAAAAAAAACATGAGAGGGGCACCTGGGTGGCTCAGTTGGTTAAGCGTCCAGCTTTGGCTCAGGTCACGATCTCACGGCTTGTGAGTTTGAACCCTGCATGGGGCTCCGTGCTGACAGCTCAGAGCCTGGATCCTGCTTCAGATTCTGTCTCCCTCTCTCTCTGCCCTTCCCCCACTTGACTCTGTCTCTCTGTCTCTCTCAAATATAAATAAACATTAAAAGATATTAAAAAAAAAATGAGAGTACTATCCAGTGGTGTAGACAATTTGATGGGTAGATCTATTTATAGTGCATCACAAAGAGAGAGATGGTGATTATCTACTCTAGTGGCTTTAAACTTTTTTCCCCTAAGAAATAGAACTCTGCTTTTCCACCAAAAATTGTATGTTGAAGCAAAAGAAATAAAAGCAGGGGTGCCTGGGTGGCTCAGTTGGACACTTAAATGTCCAACTTTAGCTCAGGTCATGAGCTCACAGTTCATGGGTTTGAGCCTCACGTTAAGCTCTCTGCTGTCAGTGTAAAGCTGGCTTTGGATTCTTTGTCCCCCTCTCTCTCTGCCTCTCCCCTGCTCATGCTCTCTCTCTCAAAAATAAATAAACATTAAAAAAAGAAAGAACGAAAAGCATTTATGCAGTTGAACCTTGGAGAGGGAAAGGATCTCCATACGAGTTCCTTAGTAAGAACTCTCAAAAACCACTTGTGCAGCCCGGTCCATCTACATTATAGGTGACTAAATGGGAACACAGAGAAGTCAGGTAGACTACCCAGCATTGCAGAGCTAGGGACCAATCTACTTTCTGGGTGCTTCATCTCTTGCTCTTTCTACTATAGCATCCTGTCTCGGAGAATCCATTCTGAGCCTACAAATCTACATGCGGCAATACTGAGCCACAAAAATTACTGACTTGATGCTTTCATTACTCACTCCTGTTCATATCCTGAGAATGAGAAGCTTGGGGTTCTCTGTACCACATTAACTTCAGTGGTTAATTCTGAATTCCCTTGTGGTGGAAGTAATATAGGTCAGATTCCATTTAACACATATCACTACAATAAAAAAAAATTAGAATCCAGCTCATGGTCTACAAACTCCAGTAAGATTTAATGAGCAAGAGCTTAGTACTGTTCTACAAAGAAATGGGGATAGTGTTTTGGATTTTACTGTAAAAAGACTTTGCCTATAGTGTAAATATTGGCCTTGTGGTGGTAGATCTGATAACTCAGATAGCAGATGGCTTCCAAGTCCCTCACCATAAAAGGGCCATGTATTCCACAACCCAACACTGAAACACCACTCCCTGGGATCCCTGACTTCATTCAGCTTCTCCAGGTAGTCAGACATGATATGCAATTTGCTATCCTGGCACAGAGGAGAGGAAAGGAACCGTCAGCACTCCCAAGGCCCACCCATGGCCTCAGTGGGACCCCTCCAGGAGTGCGCTCTTGATCCCAGCTTCGTCAGTAAGGAGCCTTAGGTTATTTATAAGACCAGAGTCCTTAAAGTAATTATGTTCAAGTCCATTAAAATGAAAAGAGGAGGGGCGCCTGGGTGGCTCAGTCGGTTAAGCATCTGACTTCGGCTCAGGTCATGATCTCACGGTCCGTGAGTTCGAGCCCCACATCAGGCTCTGTGCTGACAGCTCAGAGCCTGGAGCCTGCTTCGGATTCTGTGTCTCCTTCTCTCTCCGACCCTCCCCCATTCATGCTCTGTCTCTCTCTGTCTCAAAAATAAATAATAAAAACATTAAAAAAAATTTTTAATGAAAAATAAGTAGGAATTTGAATGAAATTAAGTGAAAAATTTAAATGAAAAATAAGTAGGAATTTGAAAGAAATGTATGTACATATTTCAAAAATTCAGGGACAGAGGGGAAGTGGGCCTAGAAGTAGGAGGAGGTAGGGTATCAGAGTGGGAGGCTGGCCCCTCTGGGAAAGAACCTGCAAATGGGCTTCCCGCTTACTCATTCCCACACCTCTGAGGTTGGGTGGGGGAGGGAAGATGTTGCAGCCTCAGAAAGGATGGTCACGGAAGTAACAAAGAGGAGGCCACAAGGAACGAGGAAACTGTCGACATGGAGAATAGACTCAAGGCCAAGATCCAAGTAAAACATCAAATTGGAAAGAAAGAAAAAAACAGAAACATTTCAGATGACAGAGCTGAAACTGTCTCTGGGATGTGGCTACTTAGGTTTCCCTCTCATGCCTGACAGCTAGGATCAGAGTGCTGCCATTTCTAGCACTGAGTCCTTGACATGTGATGCCTCTGGTACAGATGGAACCCACTCACCACGCAAGTGATCTGGGCCGGGGACGGGGTGTGTGGAGCCAACTTGCACCCCCGACTCGGGTTTCCCAACCATTAGTTTGTATTTGAAACCTGGCATTAGAATAGTTCATGCTGGGACACTCTCTGAACTCTGCTTGCCCTGGTCCTGGCACTTCTGCCCTACAAAGGGAGGGGAATCTTAAAAGCATTTTTAAAAAAAAAGCAAGGAAGAGGATGAAACACTTGTAAAAGCTTTTGATAGTACTGAGTCACACACACAGAAGCAATCAAGTGGTCAGGGTACTGTATGTTCTGTAACAGACACAGTAAAACTCTCAGTGTATCAACCTTTCATATTACCTCATGGGGCAGCAAGGCTGAGCTACAGCTGAGAGCTACACTGAAGTTTCTAAACATCTGGGGCTTTTAAACACCCTTGCACTAGATATTGGTTTGGGGTGACATACAGCTTCAGCAGAGAGCTGAGCCCTGAGTGAGTGTAAATTCTGCAACACTGAATACAGAACTGGGGTTTAAAATTCAGTTATGTCAATTATTGGCTGCATGACTCTGAGCAAGTTATCTAACCTCCGGCCCTCAGTTTCCTTATCTGTAAAATGGGAGTATTAAAACCTACTTCAGAGGGTCATAGTTGAGATAAATGAAATGAGATGATATATGCAAAGCATCTACTATAGTGCCTGGTAGGTGGTAGATGCTTCGTTCATTCAACCAATATTAACTGGGCACCTTACTATTTTCCAGGCCCTATGCCAGACGCTGCAAATACAAAGTAGCAAAGACAGCCTTGGCACCTGTCCTCTGGAAGCTTTCGGCATGGCCACTAGTCTAGTCACCTAATAGTAGCACTTACTGTGAATTGCTCGTCTTGACTGATGTATGTGGATGGTAGTATGTAGGCTACAGAAATAAGAGAGGTCCAGGCTTTGTTCCTCAACTCTTCCACTTGACTGAGAAGGTAAGAGAACCATATAACCGGATGGCTCTGCTACTAATTATGTGACCTTGGGCAAGTCATTTAAAAATTTTGGAGCAGGGCGCCTGGGTGGCTCAGTCAGTTAGGCATCTGACTCCTGATTTCAGCTCAGGTCATGATCCCATGAGTTTGAGCCTCATGTTGGGCTCTGTGCTGGCAGTGTAGAGCCTGCTTGGGGCTCTCTCTCTTCCTCTCTCTCTGTCCCTCCCCAACTCATGCATTCTTTCTCTCTCTCAAAATAAATAAATAAACTTAAAAAAATCTTAAAAAAAAATAATTTTGGATTTCAGTTTCCCTGTAAGTAAAATAAGGAGCTTGGATTGGATGACTCATTCTCAAACTTGACTGGGTATCAGAATCTCCTGGAGGAGCTTTGGAAGTATAGATTCCAGACCCCCACCCACACCTGCTGGTCAGAATGTGGGGCTCAGGGATCTATCATGATTTTTTAAAAGTTCCCAAGTGATCAAATGCAGACATCTTGGTTTTGGTCCATTTGTAAGATCCCTTTTAACAGGAGTAAAGTTCTGTGATACCTCACTGCCACACGAAGCTGAAGCTAACAGAGCCACAGAAGAGGCACCAGCACAGCATTATGAGTGAGGGTGAGGAGAAGGTAGACAATGGCTGGGCCAGTGGCAGCACGGAGTGAACTTGAGATGGGCCTTGGCTGAGGGCTAGAATCTGAACCTGGGAAAGGGAATAATAGCATGGAAAACAGAAGCCAAAAATTGGGCCAGAGGACAATGCGCTTGAATGGGAATGATGGGACAGAGGTTGCCAAGTTGGATTAAGATCAACTTCATTCATTCATTCATTCATTTATAATGTGACCTCATTCAGAAATAGGGTCTTTACAAGGTAATCAAGTTAAAAGTGAGGTCATTAGGGTGGGCCCTAATCCATTATGACCAGTATGTTTATAAAAAGGGGAAATTCAGACAGAGAGACATTCATGGAGAGAAGACTATGTGCAGAGACACAGGGAGACTGTCATGTGAAGAAGGGGGACTGGAGTGTGTGTGCAGAGGCCAAGGGATGCCAAAGATTGCCGCTAACCCACCAGCAGCTGGGACAGAGGCATAGTACATTCTGCCTCACAGGCCTCAGAAGGGACCAATGCTGCTGATGCCTTGATTTCAGGCTTGTGGCCTCCAGAACTGTGAGATAATACATTTCTGCTGTTTTAAGCCACCTAGTTTGTGGGATTTTGTTACTGCAGCCCTAGGAAACTGACACATGATGTAACAGAAATAGAGGCAAAAGAGCTGTGAGAGACTGTGGATTAGAGGCTTGACAATTCATTTCCTGGAAAGGTCGGATTAACCCACTAATTATGTACTGAGAATGTTGGCACTCACCGTTTGGTATCATCCAGTATCAACAGATATTTGCTGGGTAATTAATGAGATGTTGGGGGTCAAGGAAAAGAAAAGATGGATTCCTGGGAAGGACGGTGGCAGGTGGGAAGAAATGTAGGTGTCGTGTCAGACATGTGAACTTCTCCAGATAGAAATATCTAGAGGCAGCTGGAACACAGAAGTGAAGCTCAGGAGAGAAGTCCGGGCAGAGATTAAGCTTTGGGAATCACCCATATCGAGAAAATAGGTTAGATGCAGTGAGAAAAAATTATCTAGGGAAAGAAAAGACAGCTAAAGGCAGACTCACCATAAGTTAGGGTCTCCAAAGAGTATGGAGAAAAAGAGGAAATAGGAGAATCTGGTGGCTCAGAAGCTGGTCATGGGGGAGCACCTAGCTATGGCAGAAACAGAAAAAAAGACATGGATTTTGGCATATTTCAAGGCATTTTCTTTCCATATTACATCAGGTCCCTTTTTTTTTTTTTTTTTTTTAACATAAATCCATGACAAGTCTTGAATGGTTTTAAATGGAGCAGGTTTGAATTTCTTAAATTCAAGTAGAGGTTCTGGGGAAAAAGAGTGTTAGTGTTGATGTCTTGAGTGTTTTCAATAGCAATTTTAACCTGAAAAGCTCAAAGAGCATTCGATCAGGCAAATGATCTAATAGCAAGTATGATGTCCTAATGTCACAGATACAAAGGCTCAGAAAAGTAAAGATTTGTAGCTCCATTTGCCCAGAACATCAGGTTCAAGTGAAGAGCAGGTTCTGATTCAGGGGCAAATGTTCATCCAAGCACCAGCCAGTTCATCCATTTATCCACTCATTCAACACATTATTGATCACTGCACTGCACTAGGAGCACAAAGATGAATAAAATCATCAAGGAACTTACAGTCCAATGGGCAAGAGAAACATATTATCAGGTGTTAAACATCTTAACTAGAGAAACTTTAAAAAACAATAATGTTCAAACATGGATGACCAGATAAACAAAATGTGGTCCAGGGTGCCTGGGTGGCTCCGTCGTAGAGCATCCAACTTCAGCTCAGGGCATGATCTCACCGTTTGTGAGTTTGAGCCCTACATCGAGCTCACTGCTGTCAGCATAGAGCCCACTTCGGATCCTCTGACCGCCCCCCCACACACACTCTGCCTCTCCCCCACTCATTCTCTTTCCCTCAAAAATAAAATAAACATTTAAAAAAAAATGTGGTCCGTGCATACAATGACACATAAATGAACTTTTAAGACATTATGCTAAGTGAAATAAGCCAGACACTAAAGGACAATTATTGTATAATTCCACTAACATTAAGTACCCACAGTCGTCAAATTCATAGAGGCAGAAAGCAGAATGGTGCTTTCCAGGAGCCAGAGGGAAGGGAGAAGATTGGAGAGTTAGTGTTTAATGGGTTGAATTTCAGTTGCGGATGACAAAAAATTTCTAGGGGTAGATGGTGTGATGTCTGCAAAGCAACATGAATGTACTTAAAGCCACATAAGTGTATACTTTTTTTAAATATTTATTTATTTATTTTTGAGAAAGAGAGAAAACAAGCAAGGGGCAGAGAGAGAGAGAGAGAGAGAGAGAGGAAGAGAGAGAGAATCCCAAGCAGGCTCTGTACTGTTAGCACAGAGCCTGACTCAGGGCTCGAACTCATGAACCATGAGATCATGACCTGAGCCAAAGTCGGACGCTCAGGCGCCCCCACAGAAGTGCAATACTTAACAGTGGTCAATTTTATGTTGTATACACTAAAAATGTTGTTACTGTGTTTAAAACAACAACAGCAACACAGTAATGTTTGTGACCCTGTCAGACGATAATTGAAAAAGTAAAGGTCTTTTTCCATGATTCTGATCAGAACATACATCTTCTTCAGCTCAGTGAATAGCTAAGTCTATATGCCACCAGATACAAAGTTGGGTTGAAAGGAGAATGTCCCACTTCTATTGCCCAAGTTGATAGGTGGCAGCACCCCAAGGATCAAAAGACACATGGAGGCCTTCTTGACTGTGACCTCATGTGTAATCCATTCTTACCTCACAATCAGGGATCCAATGGACCTGATATAATGTTCCAGGGGTTCAGGAATTGTTGCCCATCATCAGGGAGAAATAAGAACTCTCTCAAGTGGCCTCCCCTCTCCCACTGCCACAGAAGTGAGATTTTGACCACAGCCTTCTCAGAAAGAAACCAAACTCAGACTGCAACCAGGGGTACTGTCATTGAATTTCAGTGGCACTTTACCACTGGCATTAACTGTTAATATTTGTCTTAATAGATGGCATTCTAAATTTCTTTTTTTATGTTTATTTATTTATTTAGGGAGGGGAAGGGGAGAGAGAGAGAGAGAGGAGAGAGAGAGAATCCCAAGCAGGCTTCATGCTGTCAGCGCAGAGCCTGACAAGGGGCTCGATCCCACAAACCATGAGATCATGACCTGAGCCAAAAACAAGAGTTGGCCGCTTAACTGACTGAGCCACCCAGGCTTCTCCTAAATTTCCTTTTAATACACGGGAAAGGCATGGAGAAGCTGGCTGCCAAATATTAAGTCAATGTCAAAGTCAAGTAAAGAGCAGGTCAAATCTGTTATCCCAATACATACTACATGTTTTCAAGTTTTATTACAATTATTTAGCATTTGCATACTTAAAAGTAACTTTTTGGTTTTATTTTATTATCTCTTTACTTTTAGAAATGTTAGAAAATAAGAAATAGGGAGAAATAACACTTAAAACTCTACCATTTAGAACTTTTTAAAAATTTTGATCTTTTTTTTAAAGTTTATTTTGAGAGAGAGAGCACAGGTGCACAATTGACAGTTGGGGAGGAGCAGAGAGAGAGAGATGAGAGAGAGAGAGAATCCCATGCAGACTCTGCACCTGTCAGTGCAGAGCCTGATGTGGGGCTTGAAGTCATGAACGCTGAGACCATGACCCAAGCCAAAATCAGACACTTAACCGACTGAGCCACCCAGGCGCCCCTAGAGAGAACTATTATTAACACTTTGGTGTAGCATCTTTTAGCTGAAAAATGTCCTATATTCATTTTTTTAAGTTCAACCCTTTGTATGGGAATTTGCAATTCTTCCTACGTACAAATGGCAAAGACTGATCTAGAAGAAAGGATCAGGTGGCTTTCCCAGCACCTCACGGTCTGTCAGGAGGAAGGTCAGAATTAGAATTCAATTCGAACTCGGCCATCCAAGGCTCTCTGACACTCCAGTAACTATCAGGATGATTAGAGTCATTGCTTACCACAGCCAGAGCCCCTGGCTAAAAATACACCCTCCTCTGAGATGGTTTCCGTTATTTAAATGTTTGAGAGCCAGCCAGAGCCTGCCCTGGGCACGGAGCGAACATCTGGGCAAGGGATTGGCCAGAGAACCACCCGGCAGCTGGAGGCCATATGGGTCCAGAGCCTCCCCAGTGGGCAAGACCTCCCTCCACCTCCCTTCACCTCTCTGCACAGCACGTTGGGCCTTCAAAGCCCTCCACCTTCTCCTTTGCCAGATCACAGCTCTCCTTTGCTCCTCTGCCCTACCTCACTTCCCCACTCTGTCCAGGAGAATAATTTCTTCTGCCTTCTTTGTTCCTTTTCCCTGTCATGCCTCCATTGACTTCCTTTTCCACTCTACCCTGCACCTGGAAGAGTTTTTCCCTCTCTTGCTTGTCAGTCTGATGGTTTCCTCCAAGTGCTTCCTCACAAGCCATTTGTCTCTGAAAGGCTTCCATGGATTTCCCACACTGGTGGCTTTTATGCCACTTCCTCTGACTGGTTAGCCTCACCAGAGAGGGATCATGCATTTAACCAAATTCACCAAGATCTATTCTGGGTCAAGCACGGTGTGCTTCTGCGGGCACAGTAATGAATGGGAAGAGGTCTCTGCCTTTAAGGGCCCAAGTCCAGTGAAGGGAAAGATGAATACAAATAGTTAAAGGGATGTGCTAGATGTGTGTTAGAGTTTGGGGGGATAATTTTGTTAGATTTTGGGAGCTTTGAGAAGAAAGCAACCTTGCCCATGGAGGTCAGGGAGGCATGAAAAGAGCACCCCTCTGAGTGAATCTAGTGGTAAAGGTCATCATTTCACGGGTTTGCAAGGTGCAAAGGGGCATTGCCAACAGTGGGGAGGGCATGTACAAAGGCCCATGGGCAGGCTAACTCAGGCAGGAAGGGCTTGGAACTCCACACTCAGGAGTGAGGGTCCAGCTCCTCGTGGGGCCTCACTGTTGCTCCTGGGTCCCTAATAAAAGGGCTTAAACTGGCTGTGAGCTCTTCAGAATCTGTGGCTAATTCTTATTTTCAGTTGGGAAAGTTCAGAACAGTTTTCCCCAGACATCACAACAGAGTTAAAACCATTGCCACATGCATTGTCAGAGGTTCATAAACATCAAGGAGTGGCCATGATAGAGTCACTGGAGTCTACTGGAGGCAAATAACCTCAGTGATGTCAGATTCTCAGAACTTACGAGTTGGCTCATCTACTAAATATGGTGATGGATGAGGGCAGGGACTTGCTCAGATAAAAGAGGGTTTCATAGTCAAGTAAGCATGGGAAACGCTCCCCCTCCTGAGGGATTCACATTGCATATGAACACATTAAAGTTCTGTGGTAGGGGGAAACAAAAGTGTTTAATTTGGTTGAAACCAGCATTTCTCAAACTTATGTAATCATGCAATTCTCCACCACCCCTCTCCCCCCGGACCAAATATCTATTAACCTCTAGGGAGAAACACATGTGGGAAAGTGCTGGATGAGATGGTTTCCAGCCTGCCTTTCAGCCATTAAAACCCACTGCTGAATGGATTGAGAATAAGTAGTCGGGCTGGAACTAGAGTAATCGAAATACAATTGGGTTTTTCTATACACTAACATTTATTCTAAGAAGATAATGGAACTAGAAGCAGGCGTGACTCTGAGAAAGGGTGTGATACTAACGATGAAGGGTCATGCGGGAGGCCCAGAGTGAGCAGAGAAATAATACAGAAAGCCTGAAGAAGTCCCACGGGGAAGACAAACTGGTTAAACGCTGAAGCCAGGAAAACTTCGATCAGAAGGAAAAAAGGACCCAATAAGTTAAGGAAAGTTTAGAAATCCCACAGAGGTTCTTTGGGCACCAAGAAAGGCTGAGCTAGGGATCAGGAGAAGGTGGGTGGGTGGGGGGGGAGGGATGGACTAAGTGGGTGATGGGCATCAAGGAGGGCACTTGTTATGATGAGCACCGGGTGTTGTATGTAAGTAATGAATCATTAAATTCTACTTCTGAAACCAATATTATACTTTTATGTTAACTAACTAGAATTTAAGTAAAAATTTGAGAATAAAATTTTAAATAAAAATTTCCTGTGAGAGGGAAGCTCGGCAGCCCAGTAAGGGTATGCTTTCTCCCAGTGAGAAAGCATAGCATGATCACAGGTAGGAGGGGAAGAATCAGATAACCTTGGGGTGAAAGAGCTACTGAATATCTGGGGCTGAAGGCTGCTAGTGACCTGTAATCTACAGCCCTTCCCCTCCCCAGGCCTCTGGGACCTTGCTCCACTGCCCACACTGGTCTCTCAAGTATCTTATGCCCCTTTCTGACCCACCTCCAGGTTATCCTTACCTCTGCTGACCCCTCATGTTACCCTCAGTTCCTGACCTCCACAGCTCAACTTGAAAGGGGTTCCAGGGCCATATTTATGACTTCCTGGATGGACTAGCCACCTCCAATTCAACATGTCCAAAAGTGAATCCTCCCACTTCCCCTCAGTCCAGCCCCTAACATCATCATTCACTTGAGTGCCACAACCATGTTCCAATCAGGCAGACTTCAAGTAGACCAAGTCACTGCCCATGACTACATAGGTGACCAGTCTTATCAAATCTATCCCTGTGCCACACTTGGTGGAATCTCATTGTGCCACCTGACCCCTATCATAGTGGTCTTCTAAATGTTCTCCAGACTCAAACGCTGGGAGGGCAAATCGTCACATATAGGCCCCTCTCCCTCTAACCTTACCCAGATGCCAATCAGAAGACATCAGGAATGGATCACGGCAATCTTTCCTGCTAAACCCACACCTGGCCTCACAATCTTTCTTAACAAAGTATACAATCCAAGGAAGCCAGCATCAGTCAATGAAAGTTGACACTCAAGCACACATTTTATCATAGTTGAACAACTCCGAAATCTGCATGCAAATGTCAACACTGCCAAACAAATCTCAATGTTGCAAATTATGCCATTGTGACACAAAACCGTTATCACCTCTGAATGGCAGAATTGGTTACAGTTCTTCATATTGTTGTCACTTCATGTGAGTAATGTGACTGAAGAAATGACTGAGTTATTCATTCATTTGTTTATTTATTTATTTATTATTTTTAATGTTCATTTATTTTGAGAGAGAGAGAGCATACTCATGCAAGGGGGAGGGGGGAGAGAGAGGATCCCACGCCAGGCTTCGTGCTGTCACCACAGGGCAAAGGGTGGAGCGCCAGAATCACTGTGCAGGTCCTGGGATGGCAGTGGCTCCCTGTCACCGCATCAGAGCCATTGTCTGATGCTGGACCCTCCGCGGTGGCAGGGCAGGGCATCTGCCCCGGTGACTGGTGAATTGACTTCAGTCTGTGGAACCCAGAGCTGCCATCATGATTCTAAGCATATGTGCACCTTCACCGTAGGACGTCTTCCACGACAGTGCCCTGAGGGGCCCCAGCGTATTTCAGGACACCCGATTTGCCTTCTGCTAGAACAACCGGACACAGTAAAATCCCAACTGTCTACACTCACCTTAATGCATGGGTGTGAGCCACATGGCTCAGTTATCTGTCTTAAAAAGGGTTTTTATTTCCCCTCTAGAGAAAGATCCCCTCTGAAGAAAGCACAGCGTATGTTGGAGGGAAAACGGCTGTCCACAGGAATTCATTTACTTCACTTCACCTCATGTACCCTTCTAAATCCTGAAGCTGAGGCACGGATGCATGTTTGATATGGGGTGGCTGACAGAAAACGTGTCCCCAGGGAAAGAGCCAAGAAGGAACTCCATAAGGATTAAATGGATCTGCCATGCCGCCATGCTAACAAGCCTCTGCAGCTCTGAAATGACAGCAAGTTCAGAACACAGGATTCTCAGATCTCCCGAGACCACAGAAATCACCTGGGGGAAGTGACACGTGAGACAGCCTAGTAAACAGGACTGTACAGAAACAATCTGGGCCCACGTTGTCCATCGGTTTGGAGAACTCGCAAAAGCCCCAAAGTGGGAATTTCCCACATTCCTTGTCCCGGGCCTCCCGGGCCTCTCTCAATGCCCATTCTGATGTGGGCAATCTGTGCAACAAGGTGGCCACCGACAAAAAGCCCTAACAGTACCTCTCGTGATCCTTCGCATCTGAGGACAAGAGGGCCATTTTCAAAGTCCCCTCACACATCCCTGCACTGATCCTCACAACACCCCAGGGAAGTGGGGGCACACACATGAGCTCCTCAAGAAACTGTTCCTCAGGAAAGGCAAGTATCGGCCTGAGGGCAGATGGTGAGCTCTCCAATCCAGACCTCTCCAAGTCAGGACCTGTCTATCTCATCTTTAATCCAAACACCTCAAAGCCTTCTTACTACCATACAAATGGGCAAATGGCAGAGTGAAATGATTTGCCTGAGGTCACACACACATGTAAAGCATTATCGTATTATCACCTGCTCTGGGAAAATGATTCCCATGAACTACAAGCTTGCTAGTTGATGGAAAGAACAGGCTGGCGTGGGAGACTTGACTCACGCTCAATGATGGACATGCCATTGAAATATGACTCCTAGAAATACTTTCCAAAATATTTAGCAAGATGATAATGTTCAATTAGAATCCTGTGTTATCTCTAATTAGCTCCAATTATCTTGAGAGGTGTCATGAAACACAGAACTAAATTAATTTCAATTCACATTTAACAGACACACACCATGTAGTATTTTGTGGGAACGGAGGAAGAATTCTCACAACACATAATGATACATGCTTCCATTACAAAAAATTTACTTTTATTTTCAGGACTTTCATTCACGTATAAGCTTCTAAAATTATGCAAAGACACTATGGACATAAAGCTCAAGTTACTGTGGAATTTGGACATTCCTAAGATCCCTGAGCTCTAACCACTAGGTGCCTCATTCAGCCAACACTCCTACTCAACAAGCCAACTGTCAGATGGGGCTTTGATGCACAAGTCATCTGTTCCAAAGGAAAGTCCCTAGGCTTCTGAGCTCCTGGAACCTTAACAATATTAGTGACAATTACAGGATTTTCTACTTATTAACAACATTAAATACTCTCTCTATATAAGCAATTTGTATTTTGGCAATTTATCACAGCTTAACCAGCTTCTCTCAACATGTTCAGGTCACTTCATCTATTGATAACAATGCAGGATGCCTCAGAGACCTGTATTAGCTGCTCAATATGTTTTGAACTTTCCTCTTTAGTGGTGCAAACAATGCTCCCAAGAGGAAGCAACCCACAAAACAGGAGAAAATGTGTGCAAATATAAGATCTAAAAAGCCACGACATATTAACAACACTCACAACTCGGGGTGCCTGGGTGGCTTAGTTAGTTAAGCGTCTGACTCTTGATTTTGTTTCAGGTCATGATCTCACTGTTCATGAGTTTGAGCCCTGTTGGGCCCTGCACTGACAGAGTGGAGCCTGCTTGGGATTCTTCTCTCTCTGCTCCTTCCCCAAACACAGGTCCACGTGCTCTCTCTCTCAAAAATAAACATAAAAGAGAGAGAGAGAGAGAGAGAGAGAGAGAGAGAGAACACTCACAACTCAATAATTAAAAGACAATCCAGTTTTCCAAATGGGCAAAGGATCAGAATAGACATTTCCCCAAAGAAGATATACAAATGGCCAATAATGCAAATCAAATCAAACCCATAATGAAATATCATTTCAAATGTGTCTTAATCTGCTCAGGCTGTCATAACAAAATACCATAGACTGGATGGCTTAAACAACAAGAATTTATTTTCTCACAGTTCTGGAGGCTGGCAGTCCAAGATCAAGGTGCAAGCATGGTTAAGTTCTGGCGAAGTCTTCCTTCCTATTTTGTAGACAGTCACCTCCTCAACAAGGCAAAGACAGAGTATGTGCATTCTGGTATCTCTTCTTATAAGGACACTAATCCCATCATGAGAGCTCCACCCTTATGACCTTACAAAAGGCCCCATATCCAAATCCCATCATATTGAGAGTTATGGCTTCAACATGTGAATTTGAGGGGAACATAATTCAGTCCATACCAATACCTACTAGGATGGCTATAATAAGAAAGTCAGATAATAACAAGTGCTGACAAGGATGTGGAGAAATGGGAAGCCTCATCCATTGCTGGTGGCACTGTAAAATGGTAGAGACACTTTGAAAAGCAGCCTGCCAGTTCCTCAAAAGGTTAAACACAGAGTTACCAAATGGCCCAACAATTCAACTCTTAGGTGTCTGCCCAAGAGACTCAAAAACTTGCATACAAATATTGGTAACAAAATTGTTCATAATAGCCAAAAAGTAAAAACCCTAATGTCCATCAACTGATGAAAGAATACAATGTGATATATCCATACAATGGAATATTATTCAGCCAGAAAAAGAAATGAGGTGCTATAACATTGATTAACCTTTAAAAACATTATGCTAAACAAAAGAATCCAGTACAAAACACCACATATTGCATGATTCCATTTTTTGAAATGTCCAGAATAGACAAATATGTAGACAGAAAGCAGATTGGTAGTGGCCTGGGACTGGTAGGGAGACTGGGGAAAATGGAATGACTACAAATAGGGGTGGGGTTTCTTTGAAGGGGGGAGGATGAAAATGTTCTAAAATAGATTGTAGTGATGGTTGCCCAACTCTGTGAATATAATAAAAAACACTGAATGGTACACTTCAAATAATTGTATGGAATATGAATCATATCTCAAAAAAACTTTATATATATGTATATGTATATATGTGTATATATATATATGTGTGTATATATATATATATATATATATATAGTAAGTGGTAGTTAACACCCCTGGAATCCAGCTGACACATGCCATACGAGTAAGGGCCATGCCCTACAGTAAGACTTCTTCTAGACTCAATCTAATAAAATCCAAAACTGAGCCCTAGGGAACTTGGGTGGCTCAGTCAGTTAAGTGTCCGACTTCAGCTCAGGTCATGATCTCACTGTTCATGGGTTCAAGCCCCAACATCTGGCTCTGCGCTGACAGTGTGAAGCCTGGAGGATGATTCAGATTCTGTCTCCCTCCCTCTCTGCCCCTCCCCCACTTGTGCTCTGTCTTTCTCTCTCTCAAAAATAAAATAAACATTAAAAAAATTTAAAAATTTTAAAAAATTAAAAAAATTAAAAACGCTGAGCCCTAACAAGACCTGCAGGAAAGATGAAGTTACAGTTTGAGTCCTGCTACATTAAAATTTGTGCTTTCTACAGATCCTCACTAACAAAGTGTTAAACCAAACCTACATTGGCACAGTGATTAGCCAGCAATTTAACTGTCTGCCAAAACAGGAATCAACACACTTCAGAGAATGCTAACAAAATCCAGAGTCTTTAAAACCTATTACCATCTAATATTCAATAGAAAATCACCAGACAAAAATAAACAAATAAATAAATAAATAGGAAAAATTTGAGACAAAATAGTCAAAATAAATCAAATTTGACAGGCCTAGGTGTTCAACTTAGCTGACAAAAACTTTGATGTTGCTATTATAACTACATTTAAGTAAGCAAAGTATGTTCAAAGAACATAATAAAAATATGGTCTTAATATGGAAATAAGGGAATCTCAGCAGAGAAATGGGAACTATATAAAGAACCAAATGAAAATTTAAGATCTAATGAGTACAGTAACTACAATGAAAAATTCACTGGATAATCTTCACATCACATTGGAGATGGCAGAAGAGTCAATGAGCATTAAGACACAGCAACAGAAACTAAATGCAATTAAAAGATAACAATAAAAGGATGATAGTGGGGCATCCAAAAAAAGAAAAAACCCATGGGGCGCCTGGGTGGCGCAGTCGGTTAAGTGTCTGACTTCAGCCAGGTCACGATCTCGCGGTCCATGAGTTCGAGCCCCGCGTCAGGCTCTGGGCTGATGGCTCGGAGCCTGGAGCCTGTTTCCGATTCTGTGTCTCCCTCTCTCTCTGCCCCTCCCCCATTCATGCTCTGTCTCTCTCTGTCCCAAAAATAAATAAAAAACGTTGAAAAAAAAATTAAAAAAAAAAAAAAAAAGAAAAAACCCATCAGAAGAAATAATGACTAAAATTTCCCAAAGTTGATGAATCCTGCTATAACTGATGGATCTAAGAAGTTCAGCAGATTCCAAGAAGGATAAACGTAAAAAGAGCCACGCCTAGGCACATCATGGTCAAAATTCTGCAAGATAAAGATAAAATCTTGAAGGCAGTGGGGACTGGGTCTTGTGGAAACACATTGTGTCCAGGAACAAAAACGTTTAAAAAGCTAGCCAACTTCTCATCAAAAACGGCAGAGGTCAGAACACAATGAAACAACAGCTTCGAGGTACAGAAAGAAAAAAAAATTATACCCTGCAAAACTAGCCTTCAAAAACAAGGATGAATGAAATAAAGGCATTTTCAGATAAATGAAAGCCGAGAGAATTCACTTTCAGTAGACCTGCACTACAAAAAAATACTAAAGCATATCTGTCAGGCTAGAAACGTGGATCTGCAGGAAAAAATGAAGAGCAACCGAAATGATAAATAAGACTGTAAAGTAGAAAAAACTGTTTTCCTTCTTCTCATAATTTACCTAAAAGACAACTGACTGTTTAAAGCAAAAGCAATAACTATAAATAGGGGTTTGTAACCCTATAGATTAAATCTATAGGTAAAATATCAACTCTGTAAAGTGTGGACTGTGAAGAGGTGTGATGTTGATTCTAAACAGACCCTGAGAAGCAAAGGATGTTTGCAGCCGTAGAGGACCACCAAAACCAAACAATAACAACAACAAAAATGGGAGGAGATCAGTGGAAAACAAATAGCAATATGGTAGACTTTAATCAAAGCATATCAAAAATTAAATGATTAGGGGTGCTTGGGTGACTCAGCCAGCTAAGCCTCTGACTCTTGATTTCAGCTCAGATCATGATCTCATGGATCCATGGGGTCCATGCTGACAGCACAGAGCCTCCTTGGGGTTCTCTCTCTCTCTCTCTCTCTCTCTCTCTCCTCTCTCTCTGACCCTCCCCCGCTTGCTCTCTCTGTCCAAATAAACTTAAAAAAAAATCGAATGATCAAAAGTTAACATCACCTGGTAGTAAGAAATACTAACTTTATGTATCTTGTGATATGATGCATTGAGAAGGACACAGCATCACGTCTGTAGTATTCCTGCCAGAAATGCATAACCACAATCTAATCCTGAGAAAACATCAGACAAGCCCAAACCGGAACATTCTTTAAATGTGCACATCAAAAATGTGAAGGTCATGAAAAACAAAAGAAACATTGAGGAAGTGTCACTGACTGGAAGTGAGATACTGGGTTGAATCCAGGGGCAGAAAAAGACAATAGGAAAAAAAATAGGCGAAATTGGAAGAAGATCTGTGAATTACTTACGAATACTCAAACGATACTAATTTCTTATTGTGGACCATTGTTCTGTGCTTGTGTAAATTTTTTGTTTTTAAGAGAGAGCACAAGAGTGGGGGAGAGAGGCAGAGGGAGAGAGAGAAAATACCCCAAGCAGGCTTCACGCTCGGCATGGAGCCCAACAGAAGGCTCCATCCCATGACCCTGGGATCATGACCTGAGCCAAAATCAAGAGTTGGACACTCAACTGACTGAGCCACCCAGGCACACCGGTTGTGTAAAATGTTAATATGAGGGAAATTAAGGGAAGTATATACAGGAATTCTCTGAACTATTTTTGCAGCATTTTTGTAAGTCTACATTGATTTCAAAATAAAAATTGTAAAGATGGAACTAAATGCAAAGACTAAATATCTCAATTAAAAGCCAGATTATTGGGGTGCCTCAGTGACTCAGTCAGTTAAACATCCGACTTTGGCTCAGAACATGATCTCACAGTTGTGAGTTCGAGCCCCACATTGGCCTCCCTGCTGTCAGCACAAAGCCAGCTTCAGATCTTCTGTCCTCCTCTCTCTCTGCCCCTGCCCTGCTCTCCCTCTCTCTCAAAAATAAATAAGCATTAAAAAAAAAAAGGTTGTTATATTAACCAAATATCTAGAATGATCCAAATATCTACCAAAAGGGGATACACTGTCTCATATTCATTCAATAAAATACTACTCAGCAATAAAAAGGAAGGAACTACTAATACCTCAACAACATGGGCACATTTCACAGATACTGTGCTAAGCAAAAGAAGCCAGACACCAAGAAAAAACTGAGAATTCTGGTATAATTCTACTTGTGTGAAATTCTAGAATAGGTAAAAGTGACTTACTCACATAGATCAGTGTTTGCCTGAGGTGGGGGGGGGGCGGGGAGTCTGTGGAGACTGCAAGTTGCCAGCGGACTTTCTCAGGAAGTCAAAATATGATTGGGGTGTGGTTGCATGGTTGTATATATCTGCCCAAATTTATTGAAGTGTGTGCACTCACAACCTGTGAATTTTATTGTATGCATATTATATCTCAATAAAGTTGACTGAAAAGGAAAAGTAAGCATCGCTGCTGCTCAGCTGTGGCAACAGAGGGCGGCATGTGAAGGAACAGGGCAGAATGTATGAAGTCTGAATTGGGGCACTAAGACTTTCCCTAACCTGCAGCTATAAACAGACTGTGGAAGTAAGTTCATGGTATTTTTTCAGAAGCGTGTGTCCCCTACTGAGCCAGACATCTCAGCCGGACACCATCTCTCCACAACTCCCTCTCTGAGGGCAGGCATCGCAAGTTGTTTTTTTTTAATGTTTACTTATTTTTGAAAGAGAGAGAGACACAGTGCGAGCAAGGGAGGAGCAGAGAGAAGGAGTCACAGAATCTGAAGCAGGCTCCAGACTCTGAGCTGTCAGCCCAGAGCTCAATGTGGGGCTTGAACTTGTGAACTGTGAGATCATGACCTGAGCTGAAGTTTGATGCTTACCTTGACTGAACCACTCAGGAACCGCCAGGCATCGCAAGTTTTTAAGGAGAAAAAATGCCACTTAAGGCTACTCCTCAGCACATGGATGGTTAACAGGATGCTTCAAGAATCTCATATGAAAGAAAAATATTTAAAAGCTACCTGGTAAGCTTTTGACCAGGATTCTCTTGATTTGGCTACAGTATAATACACTGTCCGTATCTGAAATGCAATGTTATTGAGGTCAGATAATTGCTGAATTGACATGCTTGTGTAGCTTATTAAAGCCCGTGCTTAACTATGAAAATAACACCAACTCCATCCCTTCTTTCCAGACACAACCAAGCTTTGGATAGTGTCAGCAGAACTAGTTACTGTGACTGCACAATAGCATTTCTCATGGTTGTTCAGGAGCACAATTAGAGCAAACATCTACTGAGTGATTTCTATGTGCAAGGCCCTGCTAAGTGCTTTCCAAGCATTCTGTGTAATCCTCACAACGGCCTTTTAAGGGTTTCAGCAGATGACAAAACTGAGGTCAAGTTTGTGGGTAACTTGTTCAAGGTCACCTCTGTGCGATATTCCCACTCCTGGTCAGTTTTGGGGCCAGGATTGGGCCAGTACCTTTTGGGCTCAGAATTTGATTTCTTAAGCACTGTACATAAGAGATTAGACTTACTCTTTCATGAAAAAGATATTTGTGTTAATATTAATGATACTTTATCTGACTAAATTTCCAATGTCAAGGCAGTGAAACAGGAAAATACGAAATGGAAAAAAAGCAAAAAAGTGCATATTCTAGTTGTAGGATGTTACTTCTCTTTGATCCTTTGGGATACTATTTTACCTCACCAGACAAGCTTCTGCAAAGTTTCAAAGACTCTTTCCTAGAAATAAAGAAATAAGACAAGTGCCAGGTATGAGTCACTGCTGAGTCACCTGGAGATGCGTTTTGTCAGTGGACTTAAAAAAGTCTCCGTCTGGGTCACATTTCCACTCCACACATCTTCCTACAGGTAGGCACAGTGCCTTACATTGGTTAGAAACCACTTTCACACACACTGTCTCAATCCTAATAACTACTCTATGAGTTAAACAAGGCAGGGCTACGTTATAAACCCATTTACAGATGAGGACAGGGAGACTTGTCCAAGGTATCTTCTGCCCAAGATCCCTGGTAAACAGGGGCAGAAACCACAGACTTCTGATTCCCAAGTGACTGCCTGGGAGACTGAGAGTCCTCGAACAACAGCGTCCAGGATCCATGGGACATCTGGTCTTTGCCTAATATTTCCTATCTCAGTTTTAACTCTTAGTTGGTAGATGCTCAACATGAAGGTGACTCTCTAACTCTCCTATTTGGCAAAATAACAGTAGCACATTTCCAAGGGAGCACTAAGGCGGGTACCAAGAAATGACATCAGGTCATCTTAGTAAATAGTGATCAATGACATTACCTTATTTATGAGATGTTACGGATTCTAAATTGCAAAGTTCTCCCAAATGAACTATGACACATACTGATTTTAAGTTGCATCTTACAGGCACCTGGGTGGCTCAGTCAGTTAAGCATCCAACTTCGGCTCAGGTCATGATCTTGAGGTTCATGGGTTGGAGCCCCGGTTGGGTTCTGTGCTGACAGCTCAGAGCCTGGAGCCTGCTTCAGATTCTGTGTTTCCCTCTCTCTCTGCCCCTCCCCCGCTCACACTCTGTCTTTCTCTCTCTCAAAAAAAAACATTAAAAAATGTTTTTGTTTTTTAAAAAAATTTTTTTTTCAACGTTTATTTATTTTTGGGACAGAGAGAGACAGAGCGTGGACAGGGGAGGGGCAGAGAGAGAGAGGGAGACACAGAATCGGAAACAGGCTCCAGGCTCCGAGCCATCAGCCCAGAGCCCGACGCGGGGCTCGAACCCACGGACCGCGAGATCGTGACCTGGCTGAAGTCGGACGCTCAACCGACTGCGCCACCCAGGCGCCCCTAAAAAATGTTTTTAAGATGCATCGTAATCTCAGATATATGAAAATGTATCTTAGTATTGATGATATAAGACAATTCAAAAAATAAAATAAAATAAAATAAAATAAATTTAAAAAAAAGACAATTCAAGACCAGCTTTCTTAAACTGGGGGTTATAACCTCTTTAGAAGCCACCAGCTCAGGGCACCTGGATGGCTCAGTCATTTAAGTGTCAGACTTTGGCTCAGGTCATGATCTCGTGGTTCATGGGTTTGAGCCCCACATTGGCCTCTGCACTGACAGTGTGGAGCCTGCTTGGGATTCTTGCTCTCCCTCTCTCTCTGCCCCTCTTCCACTTGTGCTTTCTCTCTTTAAATAAATAAATAAACTTAAAGATTGTTTTAAAAAAATTGAAGCTACCAGCTCACTAATTTATCAATATTATTAAGCAAGTAAAAACAGTGCTGAATGCTGGGACTGTCACTGGGAAGAGAGAAGAAAAGATATGTAGGGTATCATTTCTGCTATTCAGAATCCACCTCTCAGATTGGGTCCTCATGGAAAATTCCAAAGAGCCAGGAGCTGCAGAGCTTTGAACAGTACTTTGATAAAAAGTTGCTGGCACATAAGTGAATTTTCAGGTCTCCTTTGCCTCCTCAATGTTGAAACAAATCAAATTATACAATACTCAATTCTTCTGTTTTTTTTTTTTAATGTTTATTTTTGAGAGAGAGAGAGAGAGAGAGAGAGAGAGAGAGAGAGAGAGAGCAAGCACACACATGAGCAGGACAGGGGCAGAGAGAGAGGGAGACACAGAATCTGAAGCAGACTCCAGGCTCTGAGCTGTCAGCACAGAGCCCCACGCAGGGCTTGAACTCACAAACTGTGAGATCATGACCTGAGCCAAAGTCAGACACTTAACCAACTGAGCCACCCAGGCACCCCAGCTGATACTCTGTTTAAACAAGTACATAGTAAATAACAAAGCCTCTTCTGGCTGGGCATCCGTTTAATCAGTAGGATGGCTGAGGGAAATCACCTGAGGTGATTTGGGTACATATAGTCCTAGCTGCACGTGGGAACTCACCTAAGTTCTTCTACCTGAGAAGACAGCTTAGCCAACCACACAACTAGTGGTGAAAATAAGACCCCATCACAAGTAATTACAATATAGGGCAAAGTGTGAAAAGGGCCATTATAACGAATGTCTCCTGATATAACAGCTCTTCGGGAAGCCAACTCCAAGCCACAGAGAGATCATTTCTGACAGAGGTGGCCAGGGAGGTAGCATCTGAGCCATACCTTGAAGAACAGGTAGGTTCTTCAAAAAGGAAGGGAAGGAGTCTGAGAGGAACAAGAGGCATGAGCAGACCCTGAGAAGTAGGGGAAGCAGTAGGAGAGAACTCTGGAAAGGTGGTAAGTTAGGGTAAGATTTTGAAGGGCACTGAACAGCAGAGTAAAGATGTCTGTTCAGTAGGCAAAGGAGGAGTCACCCAAGAATTGTGAGCAGGAGAGGGACCTAGAGCGAGCAGGGTGAGGGGTGCCCTTGTGTGGGTAGACCAGGGACAGACAGCAGGTGAGAAGCCTGGGGCCATAATTCACATCTGATGCATAAAAACTCACACTCAGGCAGTGGCACAGAAACAGGATGCAAGACGAGTGACAATTCCAAAGGATTTAGGGGACGTGGAAACAAGGGAGACAACAGACACACTTTAGGACAGTGGTGCTTAACCAGGGGGAGGTTTTGCCCCCACAGGACAGCTGGCAATGTCTAGCAACACTCTGACTTAGCACTACCGGCATCTAGCGGGCAGGGGGCAGGGATGCGGCTAAACATTCTACAATGCACGGGACAACCCTCCTCAACCAAGAATTATCAGGTCAAAAACAATCAATAGGGGTGAGATTTAGACATACGGTTTTAGAACTATAAGGAAACACAAGTGGTAAAGATGCTACGCTGGTCCTGTGGCTCATGAGACGAAAAGGCAAAGAAACCCAGGGCCTGGCTCCACACAGACTACAACTGCTCACCAGGTGACAGACCACACACTTGTTCCTCGGCCCTATGTGCACCTGCTCCGGCCAGGCCCTGTGAGGTACTGAAGGGGAGGGGCACGGGCACCATCCTCATCCTCAAGGTGTCACCATTGGGAAAGGAGCAAGCACGTAGGGAACACACACGTCTACAAACACATATGTGCCTGTACACGTATGTGCAGAGAAGACTGAAAAGGAATGCTCCAAAATATTATCCATGATTACCTCTAACTTGGAATTAATGTTTTTATTTTTCCAATATTTTTCCCTGAAAATATGAATGGATTGAAAAAATGAAAAAAAAATTCTGTTTTTCAATGAACCTGTCTTAATTTCGTCAGTTAGAACAAAGAGAGGTATGCCACACAGTCTCACCAGCTGCCCCGCGTCTGCCCTCCAGTGAGGGAGGGGGAAGAAGAATGGGGAAACCACAGAGCCGAGGAAGGACCACCTCTTCCACTTGTAGCCCTTCCATGTGATGTGAGAGACCCTCACCGTTCTTTCAATTCCTTCACCCACTACGAGTCAGGCATTGTTCTACATAACAAAACAGACAAAATCCCTGCCCTTGTGATGTGTATATTCTAGAAAGAGGAATCAGACAAAGAACAAATATGTAAAATATATATAAATATGCACGTTCAATGGTTATAAGTGCTATGGAGAAAAGTAAGGCAGAGAAGGGGGTGGGGAATAGGTAGGAGGTTTGGGGTTTATACAGTGGTCAAGGAAGATCACAAGCACATGACATTTGACAGAAGGCCAGAGGAAGGAGCAGGAGAGTGGGATGCAGTGCAGGTAGAGGGAAAGCAAAGTGCGGAGCCCCAAGGCAGTTGCGTGCCTGCTGGGCTCACAGACCAGCAAGAAGGTCACCGTGATGCAGCAAAGGGAGAGAACAGAGGTCACGGAGGGAAGCAAGGGTCAGATCGGCCAGGCGAGTGAGTTGTCGTAAGGACTCTGCATTTCTCCTGCACCAGATGGAAGGCCAGCGGAGGACTCAGTGGCACAATCTGATGTGGTTCAACAGGGAGACGAGGGAGGAGTCCGTCCATCACTGTGATCCCACAGAGAGCTGCTGGTGGAATGAGACAGGAGAGGGGTGGGGAAGGTGAGAAACAGTCAGGGATCTGAGTATCTTCTGAAAGTAGACTTGGCAAGATTCCCTGGTGGGTTGGATGTGGGCAGTGAGAGGGAGAAATCAAGAACGACTCCAGGGTTTATGGTGGAGCAACAGGAAGGGTGAGGAGAAGAAGCCTGTGCGAAGAGCAGGTTTAAGGGAAGAGGTCAGAAGGTAGGCTGGGATGCCTCTTCGACTTCCTAGACGAGACACTGCTTACGCCGTTGGGCACACCAGTCTGAAGGTCAGGGGAGACCAGCAGGCAGGAGATTAAAACGTGAGATGGGAAGGAAGGGGACAGTACTTACAGCCATCAGAATGGATGCAGAGGAGAGAAGAGGTCTGAGGAGATAAAGGAAACCAGGACAGCCGCTGCCAGTGACAGAGAAGGGAAACTAGGCTATGACACATCACAGGAGGTAGTGGTACAGTTGCCTGTGGCAAACTAGAGAGCTTTTCCTATCAGTTCTTTTCGAAAGATACTCGATGTGGCTTTCCTGGATGCTTGTGCTCAGCAGTCTAGGACCAAAGAGATGAGATCTAGTAACTTCTAGATGGTGCCAATCTGGAATGACTGAGTGCCTGGGATACAAGATACCCAGGGAACTCCTAAATCAGTTTCTTCACTGTCTCTCAATCTGGTCACACACATGGGTGAAAAATATCCCACCAGTAATGGCAGCATGGAGGGATGTTCCAGATCCCCTTGAGAGCAAGTGAGGACCCAGCTTGAGCAACAGGTCAGGTCAGTGCTACAAGTCATGGATCTACCATTGGGCCTCGACGGTTTCCTCTGGCTTCCTGTTCCTTCTGCATTTCCGCCCTCTACTGCATCCCCAAACTGCCTGTGATGCGCACGATCAAAGATGGGTCTAACGCATAGGCTGTGGGAGAATAAAAGAGTTGAGAGCTTCTGAAGTACTGCACACTTGCTATCTGCATGCAGTAGAAGTTTCTAGAACAAAAGCTACTGAAGTTCAGGAACTATGTCTTATATCTCTAGCACCTGGGACATGCCTACATCAATATTTGTTATATGAATAATTCAACCATCATCAGAAAATCAGTAAGGGATGGCATACTTATTAGGCAAAATGGGCTTATTTCTAGCAATGAACATGCTACACAATTCATTGCCCTCAGATCAACAGTAACAAATATAGCTTGACTATCTTTTAACCTCAGACACTGTTCAGACACTGTTTTCGCTCTGAGGATGCAGTGCAGAACAAGACAAACATGGGGCAGGGGCAGACTTTTAACAAGAACTAATAGGGGCGCCTGGGTGGCTCAGGTGGTTAAGTGTCTGACTGGCTCAGGTCATGATCTCAAGGTTCATGAGTTTGAGCCCCACATCGGGCTCTCTGCTATTAGCACAGAGCCCACTTCGGATCCTCTGGCTCCCTGTCTCTGTACTGTACCTCCCCTGTGAGAGCTCTCTCTCAAAAATAAATAAACGTTTAAGAAAAAAAAAAAAAAGAATAAACAGGAGAGTTACAGATGGTGGTAAGTGCTCCAGAGGAAACAGAGTGCCTGGGGGCAGGTGACAGTTCTGCTTGGCAGGATCTCTCTGAGAAGCTGAGACCCAAATGGGGGGCGGGGGGGGGGGGGGGGGGGGGGGGAGGAGGGCATGAGCAGTCCAATCAGAGGGAGCAGCAGGTGCAGAGGCCCTGAATGAGGTGGGGGGGTGGGGGGGTTCTGTAACATCATGCACACCTAGTGGCAGGAAGTGGATGTGGAGAGGGAACTGCTGGAGGCTGTGGTGAGCTTGGGAGACCTTTGTGCAGGGCTGGGTTGTATTTCTTTCAAGTTGCAGTGAAGGTAAGGAGGGTATTCTCTGGGAGGTGTGAGAGCTCCCTGTGAATATCACGAATGATACACAAAGTCTATAAGAAACCCCATTTGTAATGGCTCTGTTTCTGACACCTCTGAAAGAGGCCCCATTCTCTTTGAGAAACTGGGAGATTAGGTTAGGAGATTAGGACTAGGGATGGGTAATCCCTGGGTTTTGACAAATTAAAGGACCCAATGCAACCCTCTAGAGGCAGCCAGCCTCACATCCATTCTGGAGAAGGGATCTTAGCTGGGAAAGCAAGGGGGTCCCTGCTTGTCAGCCTGAGGCTCCCTAACACAGAGAGAGGTGTTGGGAGGGTTGACCATGAGTCTTAAAAAAAAACATTTTTTTTAGTTTATTTATTTTGAGAGAGCGGTGCATGCACAAGGACGGAGCAGAGAGGGAGAGGAATCCTAAGCAAGCTCCACACTATCAGCACAGAGCCCAACGTTGGGCTCAATCCCATGAACCAGATCAGGACCTGAGCCGAGATCAACAAGGGTCGATGCCTAACCAACTGAGCCACCCAGCCCTCCCCCCTCCAACAAAACGAATTTTAAATGTCTCAACTGGAATGCCTTTAAGTGGGAATACCTCTCAATTTGCCACAGGGAACTCTCCTTCACTCACTATTGTATTACAAACTCTCAGCTCCTCCCTCATGCATTCTGGCTACCTGCTTGGCCTTTGGGGACACAGGAGAATGAGACCCTGAAAGTGTCTCTTTTCTAAGTAACTGTACTATTTGTTCTCACGGTGGTAGACACATCCAGCCCAGGGGAAAAAGGAAAAGTCTCAAATCTGATCTTCCCCTTTATATTTAAAGCTTATTTGAGATTTGGTATCACAGAGGTTACCTTTTTAAGAATAAGAAAACACAAACGTCAAGAATTTGAGTGGTTTCAAATACAGGGAATGTTTCAGCATCTGCTTAGTAAAAACAACAGACTTTTTGAGATGGGGTCAGCAAGACCCCTTCCCTCTCAGCTGGAGACTTGTTCAGTCCTCAACTCTACAGGACCACATCAGAATCCACTCTCCTCCTAAGAGTGCCCCACTTTTCCCTCCCTTCACGACAGCCACCCCTGAACATCTATGCTCTCCTGTTATGGGTCATTACACAAACAGGGACCCTCAATTCCCACTGATGCGACGATCAAAACATCTATGCCTGATTGGACAGGGTCGGTGTTCTTCATGAGGCTCCCTGGAGAACTGGAGGGCACATGCTGACTTAAGCAATGAGTGTGCTGCTAATGTCCCACACAAAACAGCCTCCATCTTTAAATGCAGAGCAAGTAGGGGGCAGGGGCCAAGTAGTTCTCCCTGTCCTGCCAACAGGCCTTCATCAGTAGCATGGTAACATTGCACTTCTACAGTCCTACAAAGTCCTGGACACAGTTTTAGTGCTTTATACACACTAATTCTTACTACACCCCTCCACACAGCAAACACATAAGTATCATGTTACTGTTTCTACTTTACAACTGAGGAAACTGAGGCACAGAGAAGTCAGGTAACCTACCTGGCCGGAGGTTCTACCTGTGCTGGGGTTCCACACCCAGGCAGCCTGACTCCAAAGCCCAGGTCTTCATTGTCTTCGCCAACCTGGGATTCTATAGCTTCAGGTCTCAGGGCATAATCTGATAGTGCAGTCTAGAACTCCTCCCCATTCTCTTCTCCCCTCCTCCCAGCCTGAGTCCCATTCACCAGCTCCTGCTCCAGAGTGCGACCTGGAAGTTTCCAGTTTTAACCTTATATACAAAATCGCTCTAAGGTTTAATTAGCTGGATTGCAACTCATGCACCCCAAACAAGATCTGGGTGAAATATTTAGTAATTCATTACTCAGTTTTTTCCAGGAGAACTTTCTCAATGAGTATAGGTGAAGTACATAATCTTAGAGATGATCTATGAGGAGACTCCTCTGAACTGCAGCCCCCTGCAGCAATGGAAGACGGATCACATGGGATATTTGCTGGAAAGAGAAACGCAGGAGGGTGCAGGAGTCCTGGTTCAGACCCAGGAGATGCCCCAAGTGCAGGGAGCCGAGCTCCCCTTCTGTGGAAGGAGAGCAAAGGACCCACAGCAGCACACCTGATCACCCCCAGCTAGTGTCAGAAAAGCTTTGTTACCGTATCTTTTGCTCTCCCAGCAGGAATCAGCAAATCTACCCACTGAACATTCTAGATAACTCCACAGTGACCTTTGGGGACTAACGTTTGCAAACCAAAAACTTCTAACCCACTGCCTTTTCTAACTAAGCTTTCCCAGGCCTGGGGAAATCCTCTCCTGACCCTTTATCAATTAGTCAGACAAGAGCAACCTTTGAGGGGTTCGCATTTCTGGGGCTCAAGGGGGCTGTAGAGGAGAGAGGGCTGGAAACCCAGCCTCAAGTCACCCGAAGCTGGAGACGGAGCCTCGCGGTAATCCTCTCCTCGGGAGGCCGACTAACCACAGAGGCCCCTGCCAGGCCGGAGCCCAAAGCCAGGAGCACAACCAGAGCCTCCGGCGCGACCACAAACCCTGCCTGCGCGACCACGGTTTGTGAAACAGTAACTCTGTGAAAGCAGCCGGCCAGCCCGCCCCTCCGGTGGGAACGCACCTCCTCTGATTGGCGGCTTCCCCTCCCCGGGCCCGGCCAAGGCACAGGGATTTCCGAAGCGGAATCCGCTAAAGCTGTTGAAGACGACAGAACGCTAGCACGGGAAAGGGCCTCCAGCGCCCTCATTTTATGGAAGAGAGAGCTGACACCTCAAAAGGAGAAGCTGCAATGCACCTCGCTCCCGCCCCTCTCCCCTGCCCCCCATCCCCACCAGGGTAAATAACCTTCCCTGCAACACCACAGGAAAAGACGCTGATGCCAAGAACCGGACATACAGACAGGTTGGGATCTGAGGGGGGCCGGGGGGGGGGGTTGGAGGTTTAGGGGTGCAAAAAGAAATTGAGAAAACACTCCTGTGCCTTTAAGGACTGCAACTGCCGCCAGCACTGTACTTGCTCTTAGGGGGTCCCAGACCAGGCGGGCGGGGCTGGGTCAGTCAGCACCGGCAGCCCTGGGGACCTTCGGTGACAACATGTGTCTACGTGTCCTAAAACCTCCATGCGCGGCACTTGGAGGGTCTCCCTCGAGTACCAAACCAGGTTCCAAGTCACCCAGGAGGAAAGGAGTTGGGAAGAACGCCACATGGGTGGAGAAGCAGGGAGGAAAGAGACCAACTTTAGAAAGTCTGGAAGAGGATTCATGCAGCACAAAAAGACCCAACTGCAACCGCAGGGGCAAAGAAGTCAGGAAATGCTGCCGGATCAGCCAGCCCCGTGGCCAGACCGCCAGCCAGAGGGTCAAACTGGGATGGAGGGGGCGGAGGTTTAAATTTAGCCAGGTAAACAGAGCCTCTGCGGGGGGGCCCGGTAGGAGCGGAGCAGTCACCTGCTCTGCGCAGTTGGGGGACCTGTCGCTGAAGGAAGGGCACAGGAACTACCCCCAACAGCAGGTGGGCTCCCAGGTTGGCTCCTGGCTCCACCAACAAGCTAGAAACCATGCCCCTCAGAGTTGGATAGAAGGTTATTATTACTTTAAAAGGTGGCTCAGTTTGGAAACAACCAGACCTTATCATCTCTATCATGGTATCTACTCCCAACCCCTCTGCTGGATTTTTCTGGATTCCTACATACAGTTTAAAGATGCTCAGTAGAAACCAGGCAGGGATGCCCAGATGAGGCTGGGGAGCTTCCATATTCTCTCCTCCTTAGAGGATCTTTATAGCTTAGTGCTGTTGTGAGTCTTAAAGAGACCTGAAGGAGTTACAAACACTCAGGATTGTGTACAGGTGTGGGGGTGAACAAAGGTGGAGTCTGAAGGAAGACCTGTTTAGAAGACTACAGAGATAAATGGCAGGTAGTTTGAAAAGGAGCTAGGGAGGACCAAACCAGAAGAGTGAACAGGAAAGCTTTTGTGGACATGTTTTTTTATTTCAGAGAAGGCAAGGACTATCACCTCATATAAAAATTTCCTCCCCTGCTGGAGATGCCAGATGTGGCAATCCAGAAACCAACAGAACTATCTTAGAAGTAAAAATTAGAACAGACTAGCCTAGTCCTCTGCCCTTCTTGAAGAAGAGCAAACAAAAAAATCTTTCAGCTGCCACTAGAGTTAAAAGGGGGGGTGGATATTCAGGTGAATAACAATCCCAGATTTTTGCTTTTCACAGCATATGGCGCCCAGCAATTTGGCAGTATCCCTTTCACTTACGCTTTTGGGCTTTAAAAAAATCTTAGAAAACTTTTTTTTTTCAAGTCAGTGAGATACCCTTCGAGATATTACAGCCACCAAAGGAACTTAAGAGGGGACTGGTTTCAGACATCCTGAGCAAACACCTAACACACACACACACACACACACACACACCCTCACTCACCCTCACTCATATATTCATACTCAAATACATAAGAAGCGAATGCCTGGGAAAGTAGGAAATCCACGGATGGAAGAGGGCCAGCAAACTCTCCAAGGCTGGCTTCTGCACCCCTGGCAGTCAGAAGCCCCCGCTTCCAATGCCCTCAGTGTGCCACACACCCTCTGTCTGATTTTCTTCAGGAAAGAAAGAGGAGCTGTCTCTCACAGCTGCCCTTAGGTATTTATCCACCACTGTCTCTTTAGGTCCTTGTATTCCATTCAGCTCCTACCCTGGTGTGAGTTCCACCTGCATGTTTGAGTGTGGAGACAGACCCCCTGTTAAGTCTGCTTCTTCTCTTGGGCTCATGGACTTGGCATCACAATGAAGGGCCCAGCTACATTGCTCCTGGCTCACAACTGTGCAAAAGAGGTCTCTTGGCATTGCCTTTCCTTCCCAGGAGACACACCTCCCTCTTGCTATTTATAACCACAAATCTTCTGTGTCAAAGAGAGAACAGACACTATTTTGAAATGGAGAAAAACCACCACTCATAGGTCGGTGTGTTTGCCAGGACTTGTGTGTGTGAGCCTTGGACAGGCGTGTGGGCACAAGCTTGAGGCCTGGCATCCACTCATCCCTGGCTGAGATTGGGAGTCTTGCCTTTGATAAGTAAAGCCCACAGCTGAATCAGACAGCAGGAGGTGTGGCTGGGTCCAGGAAAGGGTCCTCACGCTTTCTGAGGGTGTGCCTGCTTCTCCCAGGGCCCTATGTTGCCTTAGGGGCCAGCCACAGAAGGAGTCACCCTAAGGTTCCACCCACATGTGTGCATTAAGTGCTGGTGTTTGGCCCTGCCCTGCTGGCCCAAGGTTTTCTGCACCAACATGGATGACATGGCACAGATGCCCCATGACAGCTCTCTGTCAAGTGGGCACATTCCTGGGCTACTGTAGCAGTTCAAGGGACTCGTAATATGATCCTGAACCTTTCTCTCCAGGTACCAGGTTAAAACTCTGCCCAGGGTGGTAGTAACTGAAAGCTATTGCCAATGTGATCAGGTGGCAAAGCAGTGAAGGGGGGGGGGGGGCGGGGAGGCGGGCAGGGACAGGGTGGAGAGCAAATGCCTCCATTCACAGCTGGGTAACCAACCCACGGCCTGAGCCACCTCAGTTTCCCTCTTGCAAAACAGAAGCAATCATGCTCCAAGCAAATTGAATCATCTCTCACAGTGATTCGCAGGATGGAAATATCTAGGAAATGTGGCTCTGACTAGAGTGCATGGCCAAATATCCACTGAGGCTCCACGAGAAAATGGAGAACTAGGGCACCCTCCCCCCCCCCCCCCCCCCCCCCCGCCTTCTCCCGGGGCTGGGATGGATGAGGCACAGGAGCGGAGGAGCAATGAAAGAAAACAGAAAGCTCCCAATTCCACTCAGCGCTTTACCTGCTCTGAGGCTTAGGCAGGAATTCGGGCACCAAAGTAACCCCGCTCCTGGGGGTTAAAAAAATACAGATGTAGTCCTCGCTCCAGTCTGCTGATGCGGGGCGCAGACCTCAAGCACAGAAGTCCAGCTGGGCCGACCAAGCCCGGAAAAGTGACCAAGAAGCTCCAAGGGGCTCGCACTCAGCAGGGACCAGAGACGGTCCTTGGGCGCGCCCGGGGGCTACAGCTGCCCCGGCCCCCTCCTCGGTCGCGCTACCCTGGGGAAGGACTGCGGCGGGCGCCGGGGCTGCAGGGGGTGGGCGAGCAAGCCCTAGCCTACCTGCCCGCCGCCAGGAGCGCGCCCTCGGTGCCCAGCCCCGCACGCTCACCGGAGGCAGTCGCGCGCGGAGAGTCCGTCGCCCCAGCTTTGTTCGCGGCCGGGGCACTACGCTTTCCCCGGCGCTCCCTGCCCCCCACCTGACCCGGGGCCGCCAGCTCGAGCCAAGCGCCGCGAGGTTCCCCGCCGAGCGCAGGGCCCCGCTCCCCGGAGCCTCCGCGCCGCCCCTCGGCCCTTCCCGCTGCCGGGAGCCGAGCGCAGGCGGACGCCCAGGGGGCCGCTAAGTCGGGGCGCTCCGGGAAGTTTCGGCCGCCGAAGCCAGGACGAGGACGCCTCTCGGGCGGCGACAGCCGGGGGCCAGGGTCCGGGGACGGCGACGGAGGCCCGCCAGCTCCCTTTCCCACAGCTGGCAGCCGGGCGCTTACCTGCATGTCCCGCCGCCTGGCAGGCCCGCGGGCTCTGGCTGGCCGCTCCGTTCGGCCCGGGTCTTCCAGCGCCCGGCTGCGTTGGGTCGGCCGGGCGCGCCGGCTTGCGGTCTGGAGGGCTCTGCCCCGCCGGGGACGCCCGGAGCAGATCCTACCGGCTCCTCTCAGCGAGCGGGCCGCTCCGGCCCCCGCACCGGACTCTTCATCCGCCGCCCGGCGCGGGGCTGGCGGCGTGGACCCGCGCGCTCCGCTCCGGGGGGCCCGCCGGGGCGTCTGCTCTGCCCCCCAGACGCTGGAGCCAACTCCGCGGGGGCCGCGGAACCTCCCCTCCCCCGGCGGTCCCGGGTCTCGGAGTCCGCGCACCGGGCTGCCGCCGGGAGGGCTCCCTGCTCGGCGCCCGGGATCCCCCGAGCTCAGCGGTCGGGGGCGGTCGGGGAGCGGAGCCCGCGGCCGAGCCAGAGGGAGGCCCTGGACCCGGGGCGCCTGGCTCGGGCCGCCGCCGTCGGTCGTCGCAGGGCTGCGCGCTCTCCTCCGGAGCGCGGGACCCGAAGAAGTTTCGGCCCCGAGTTGGCTGCGGGGCGGGTGGCGGCCGCGGCTCGGAGTGCAGAGGCCGGCGCTGGGCGAGTGGATCCCGGGGGCTCCGCCGCCTCCGCCCCGCCTCCCGCGCCTCCTCCCCGCCCCCCGGCAGCCGCGCCGGCCCCTGGCTCCCTCCTTCCCACCAGCGGAGCCCGCGACACCCCTCCCCAGGGCTCCTCCCAGGCGCGGGGACCGTGAACTCCGCACCTGCCTCCCGCCCCACGGGCGCACTCGTCTTGTCCCTCCGCCCCTCGGCAGAGCGGCCCCGGGCTTGGACGCGGGGGTGCCGGGGGGTGGGGGGCCCGCCCCAGAGGCCCGCCGCCCTCCCCCTTCCCCCGGCCCAGCACAACCGCGGCCTCCTCCCGGAACTCGACCTGGTCCTCTGCGAGGACTTGAGGGACTCACCCTGTCCAGCAGCCCCCTCGGGGCACCCCGCGCTCCTGGCTGGCGCTGCGGAGCTGGAGGCGCTGAGAGCAGGGAAGGTTCCGGCCATAGCTCCTGAATTTACATCAGCCACTCGCACGCGTTCGTCCTCCTTTGAATACCCCCAGAGAAGATCTGTTATATCAGCTTTACAAACTCAAGTTATCCCCTCTTGATCTTGGACCGCCCCCCACCCCCCTTCTCCTACAGCACCCAGCAGAAATCTCTGGGACTAGGAAATCTGGTGGAGGAGGGGGTACACCAAGTAAAATGTTTCCAAATGGGAAATGCATTCTCCGATGGCTTCTGCGACAGCTCTGGGGCTGAAATATTCGCCTGCCTTTTTATGAGGAAACTGAGGCACAGAACATTGGCACGACCAGTCCATAATCACTGAAGGGAGTTAGTAGCCTGAAAAGTCACTAGAGCCCAGGTTTTAGCCTGAGCTCAGACGGAAGTTTAAATACTTTCATTGAGGTCCCCAAGTCCTGTTGGTAGATTAGCTCATAGCACCTCTGGGTGAGCTGTCCAAGGAGTTAGCGAAGGCTTCCCAGGAGGCGGGAGCTCCAGCCCCGGCTGCTGGACCCTAGTAACAGGGCACCAACAAAGAGCAGCCAGCAAGGTTTGAGGCATGCCCTCCAAATGCCTTTTCTTTTACATTCTGAGATCCAGTCTCTTCCCTGAGTGAGTAGGAGGTCACCCTGCTAAAGAAATTGCCTTTGAATGCAGTACAGTGAGGAAACAAAACAGAACAATAGTAATAATCGAAGGCTTTGCCTTTTCTTAATTAGTAACCAAACAAGGTGACAGCCTCCCCTTTCAGTGGGGGAAGGGGCCACAGGGAGCGTGAGGGAATGAGGGACCAGGAACCCACCACATTGGCCTGGCTATAAGGACCTATTGTCCTCTGGCTTTTACAATAAGGAAAGTAAGAGCTGTTTTAGCAAATACCTGACTAATTAGAGGGAAAGGCTTCCTTGGAATTGTGCTGCCTTGGGCCGGAGGTTCTCTACGACTTTTCTCACCTCACAGTGAATGGGGTTTATGAGACCAGGTCCAGCAACTTTAAATGAATAGCCTATAATTGCCATTGGGGGGGATGGTCCTGCATTCACTGAGGGGAGCTAGTTCAAGGCTTTATCTTTGGGGACAGATGGAACTGGGAGCAGAGCTGGTCTAAAGCAGCCATAAAAGCTTTGAATCCACTTTGTCAAATTATAAATAGGCTCAGTTCCTCTCCTCCTCAGAAGAAAGCATCAGTTCCGGGGCTAGGGTCTTTGCAGGAGGTCAAGGGAAAGTCTCGTCCAGGAGGCTCCTATCACTCTGGACTGCAACCTGGGGGGATTTGGAGGTCCCCTTCATGCATGCGTTTATTGAGCCCTTAACACACAAAGATGACTCAGACCAGTTCCCAGCCCAGGGAAGTTTCAATCTAAAGGAGTGGGGTGGAGTTAGGGGCCAAACTTCTCATCTGGGGCGTAGAATGAGCACAAGAAGGGACACCTTTGCTTGGTCCCCAGCTGATGACCCAGGAGAAGAGCAGGTGACAGATGACAGCACTCCCACCTGAATGCCGGTACCTACGTAGTCCCTTTCCTCCTACCGTAGTCTCTGTCCAGGATGAGTCAAAACTTGTGGCCCACAGAGGAAAGCTGCGATGGCCCCAGGAAAGGGGCTTGTGGCCCAGTAACTGGGAAAACATTCGAATGAGGAGCCAGCAGAGTCCTGGGCCAGATTCCCAAGGGAAGTGGTGAGCGCCCCATCGCTTGAGTCACTGAACTGCTGGGGAGTCTAGAGCCAGCCCTGGAGGCAAGCTGATGGGAATGCGGACAGATCTCACCCATGTTTTGTCTGTGATTGCTGGGTGGGGTCTCTCGCCTTCTCCCCCAAATAAAACATATCCTGACTTGGCATTTGTGGTTTAAACAAAGAAAGAAAAAACAAATATTTGGGCCTATGAAAACGTGTACTGATTCCTGCTCCATTTGTTGGAGACACTGCCCCCCCCCCCTTCCTGGCCATGCCCTCACAGGCCACCAACCACCCCCAGAGGTCTCTTCCAAGCCAGATGGGCTAACAAAACCTCGTCAGAAAGAGTCAGAGAGGAGCCAGACTCCATCTCCTAAGCTCTCTGTGGCTTTCCCATGGGGGTACGTCTAGGGCTGACCTCTGGCCCTTGGACTGTGCATTCTTAAGGCAATTGCCCCCTTACCCGCCCCAGCCCCAGCAGGAAGGGCTTCAGGTAGCACTGCTGCTCTGGCTCCTTGGCAGTCCCTGTTGCTGGAAAGTTCTTCATTCTGCCCCAGTCTGTTCTCTGGCCCCTTTCAAAGGATTTATTTGGGATGCACCGAAAATTTCTTGGGGAACCAGCCTGATGAGCGTCTGCAGCCCCAAACAATCATAGAGGCAAAGCTAGTGACCTTATATCCTGACAGCTGGTTCATGGTGCTGTACCTCTGCTGTCTAAGCTACTCAGGGCTCCTTTTGTGCTTGTTATCTGGATGTTTTTTTAGGAACAAGGGCTTAAAAAAACTGGTGGATTCTTTTTTTTTTTTTTTTTTTTTTAAATGTCTTTTGGGGCACCTGAGTGGTTCAGTTGGTTGAGCTTTCGACTTCGGCTCAGGTCATGATCTCACAGTTGGTGAGTTCGAGCCCCAGGTCACACTCGGTGCTGATAGCATGGAGCCTGCTCAGGATTCTCTCTCTCTTCCTCTGTCTCTGCCTCTCCCGCATTCTCTCTCTCTGTCGGTCTGTCTCTCTCTCAAAAGTAAATAAAGAAACTTTTGAAAAAACAACAACCCCTCCCCAAGAATCATGCCTTGTGTGGTATATGCTCAATAAATATTAATAATAGTCTTTTTAGTGTTAAATAGACATGACTTGATTTTCCATTTAGATAGTCTAATGTTGCTCTTGGTTCTTGAACTCTTGGATTTTAATCCCCATTTTTTTCACCCAAGAGAAGACAGAGTCCTAAATTGTCCCTTGAATGAATTCCTGCTTTACAAATATCTAGAATGAAGGAGGTGAAGGTGTCACTAAAAATCGGCAAAACCCAGAGACCCCCACTGACTGGGACGGCAAGAATTTCAAGTCAGTACCACCTGTCAAGGTCCAATAAAGGGACAACCAGAAGGGCTAACGAATGTGGTCCTGTTAATAAGCTGCTCCAGGGGTGCCTGGGTGGCTCAGTTGGTTAAGCGTCTGACTTCAGCTGAGGTGATGATCTTATAGTTTGTGAGTTCTAGCCCAGCGTCAGGCTCTGTGCTGACAGTTCAGAGCTTGGAGTCTGCTTCAGATTCTGTGTCTCCCTCTCTTTCTGTCCCTCCCCCACTTACATTCTGTCTCTCTCTCTCTCAAAAATAAACATTAAAAACAATTTAAAAAATAAGCTGCTCCAATGCTTGACCAAAAATGAGGCACTAATTGGAATTGTTATCAGGAAATGATATTTTTCCTTGTGACAGTTTAACAATGCCACGTCCCTCCTGTTTTCCCCTTCTCAGCTTTGACTGAAGTCCTCTTGTGTATTCTGTACTGAGGAACCCACTGAGGAAAGGGGGACAGAGCACTGTCCTCAAGGAGCTTTGCTCTAGTGGTGGGGCCAGGGTACAAGTGAACAGAAACAAAACAAAGGACCAATGCCCATGCCATATACCCCTAGGTGCTGAAGCCGTAGCAGCTTACGGCCATCAGGACTAAGGGTAGAGGCCTGGGCTGTCCCCCCACTTCCTTCCTTGAAGAGCTCTTTTACCCTGGACACTTCATCTCCTCCCTCTGGACCTCAGTGTCCTCACTGCTAAAGAGCATGGATCTCACTAACTAATCCCTAAGATTTCTTCCAGAACTAAATGAATCTATGGTTGAGTCAAAGGGGAAATGGAGAAAGATGGAAGTGTGGGTGGAAGATCATGAATTTGACTGCAACATTTTGTGTTGCAAAATGTGTGTGTCAGTAGGGCCATCAAGTGTTGACAGCAAGAAATAGAGAACGGGAAGAAGGGTTAAAGGTCAGGGTGGTGGGAGATGGGGTCTGAGTGAAGGGAGCTGGGAAATAGGAGAGCGGGTGTGAGGGTCAAGGCTGGAGGAGCTGGCAGAGCACTTGCTCAGTAGGTGTGGATAATCCTTGCAAGTTTAGCTAAGGAGGGTGGGGGAGGGACCAGACCGTGTGGCGGGGGCGGGGGGGGGGGGTGGCGCATGGGGTCAAGTGATGTGGTTTTCACGGTAAGGGAGCCCTGGACACGCTTGAAAGCAGAGAGAAGAAAAGCGGGGAGGGTGGGATATCCCTGCCGTTAGAAAGGGAGGGGGCAGGGCTGGAGCAAGATCCCACTCCCTGGGAGGAGGGAGGCCAGGAGCTCAGCTGGGGGGGGGGGGGGGGTGGTGGTAAGCATTCCAGAGCCTGAGGGGCCCCTTCTTCCTTCTTCTCCAGAGACAGGACGCCAGGAAAGGCAGATACCCTGAGAATGAGGGGGGAGGAAAGGAGGCTGCGTTTGCAGTGAGGAGCACTGAAGTGGCCCCAAGCAGGAGACACACCTATGCCAGTGTCAAGGTCACTAGCTCTGAAGTAGCTCCTTGGGAGGCTTCCTAGGACACTGATGGGTTGAATTGCTGGTTTATCAGAATTTCTCAGGAAAGAATGTATGTTAAAACCAGATTCCAGGCAGCACCTCCAACCTTCTACGTATATGTGGTTGCAGTCTGTAAGTGTTAAGGCCCCACAGATGATTTCTGATCCTCAGCCCAGTGTGAGACTCAGTCACAGGGTCCCAAAGGTCCGGCACCCAGCCTACAAGGTGGAGAGGCACTTGCTGGAATGTGTAAAACCCTGGGGAAGGCTGTGGCCACCCCCAAGCCTCAGGAAATTACTAGTTAAGTCCTCTCAGGCTACACTGCAGTGGTGGTAGAAAGAAAGGGGGTGGGGTAGAGCTCAAATCTACCTGGTTTTCCACCAGCCTGGTTTCTTCCTGCATTGGCCTTGGCCAGGTCTAGCTGGGGTGCACTCTGCTCAAATGACACTGGATTCCAGGTTCCGCCATCATCACCGTGTTTGAGTTAACTTTTGCTAAATGGTACTAATAAGGATGATAAAGGAAATCCACAGGTAATCCAAACATCTCAAGGTAAGTAACAGTTTGTCTCCTGACCTGTAATTATCATCAAAAGCATTTATAAACTCCTGAATTCCGCTCCATGGGGCTGGGACGCTTTGCTAGGCAGTTTCCTATCTGAAGTGTTTGTTGGGCTTGAGGAAAGTGGTTGTGCCCCAAGAAGCGAACAGTGACAAGTGAAAACATATCATTGTAATGGACAGTTGTTAAGGTTAAACTTAACATATGTAGTTTAACACCCTTCCTTGTTCTCTGGTTTTCACTATGCATTTATGCAGCCGCCTGGGTCCTAACGCAGAACTAGCTTGGGCATCCTGCATTAATTCTTGAGGTTCTTAAATATTTTGGCCAATAGGATCACCTACATCTGACTTTGGCTCAGGTCACGATCTTGCCGTTCATGAGTTTGAGCCCCGTCAAATCCCGTGCTGATAACTCAGAGCCTGGAGTCTGCTTGGGATTCTGGGTCTCCATCTCTCTCTGCCTCTCCCCTGCTCACACTCTGTCTGTCTCTCTCAAAAATAAATAAACATTAAAAAAATTAATTTTTTTGATAAAAAAAATGACTCCTAAAAAATAGCAACCAGCTCCATTGTGAATTAGATTTGAACATTTCTCCAGTCCTGAAAGTCCTTGAGACTTCATGTGTCTCCATAAAGACACCGAGATCCAGGGGCACCTGGCTGGCTCAGTAGGTGGAACATGTGACTCTTGATCTCCGGGTTGTGAGTTTGAGCCCCACACTGGGTGTAGAGATTAGTTAAAAATAAAGTCTTTAGGGAAAAACAAAAAAGACACCAAGGTTGAGAAAGATGGATCAAAGGAGACAGAGTGCGAATTTCCTTTCCTGCCAAGTTTCAAATATGGGCCTTGAACACCTTGAGATCTAAAAGGAGAAGGGACAGGGGCGCCTGGGTGGCTCAGTCGGTTGAGCGGCCGACTTCGGCTCAGGTCATGATCTCACGGTCCGTGAGTTTGAGCCCTGCGTTGGGCTCTGTGCTGACAGCTCAGAGCCTGGAGCCTGTTTCGGATTCTGTGTCTCCCTCTCTCTGACCCTCCCCCATTCATGCTCTGTCTCTCTCTGTCTCAAAAATAAACGTTAAAAAAAATTTTTTTTTTTAAAAGGAGAAGGGACAGATAAGTGCCAGTGGTTTTTACAGGTTTAGTAATGTGCGGGAGGTGCTGACTTGCTTTTCCCAAGCCTGAGTAGGAAGGAGGGAAACAGATAAGGAGAGAACAGGGCAAGAGGCAACTGGCCCAGGGAGGGGAAGAGCTGGTAGTGACCTCACCCTCATGCAGAGTGCTGAGGTCCTCCTTCATGCCTGGCCTCCTACCTCCCCCTTTAATTTCCTTTTTGCCTTCTCATAGCCTGATAACCATACCTGTATCCCCACCTGCCTATCTCATTCTTGGGCTGCCATCTGTGGTGTGCTTTAACAGGAAATTCTGGAAAGAGAAGATCCACCAGATCCACAGCAGATGATTCTCCAGTGGTGGAATTTTAGGCACTGAGACCTCTGAGTGCAGGAGATATTTCAGGGCCCCAGGGATAGGTAGGGGGACCCACGGGAGCCTCCCCAGTGCCTCTGGGTCTTACCACCCAGGCAGCTACTTGCCTCTGTTGGCTCCCCACAGCCCCAACCACTGGCAGGCAGCCAGGAGCTGCTTGCTTGGCTTCCTTAATTTAAATGTCCTTTTGGGGGGCACCTGGGTGGCTCAGTGGGTTAAACGTCTGATTTCAGCTCAGGTCATGATCTAACCGCTCATGAGTTCAAGCTCCGCATCGGGTTCTGTGCTGACAGCTCAGAGCCTGGAGCCTGTTTCCAATTCTGTGTCTCCTGCTCTCTCTGCCCTTCTCCTGCTCACACTCTGTCTCTTTCTCTAAAACATAAATAAACCTTAAAAAAATTTTTTTTAGATGTCCGTCTGGCTTTGCAGTAAGTTCAGGGTCTCCAGAAGCTAACAGTGAAGGCCCAGGTAATTGAAAGCTAAGCCAGGCAACCCAGTCCTCAAGATTTTCCCTCCCTGGGAGGGATTTTGAGTGTGTGTTTCAAAGATGCCTTCATTCTGCCAAATAAAGGATCCGAACAAATCTGGTCACAATCGGTATTTTAAAACCTTCTCCCTTTGCACTTAGAGAATTCTTGGCCTGGCCCTGCTTGCAATGATGGCTGATGACAGTGACCCAGGCAGACAGAGGCCACTCATTGGCTCCAAATACCAAGCACATAAATATTTACTGCGGTCCAAGCCAGATCCGTGTGCCTTTTATGTGGTGGGAAAGATGAATGAACCAGGTAGACTGGCAGTTGGGCCGGGAAAGGAAGAGGAAGGGGAGTTTCTTCTCTGGGGAGCAGCCATCTAAGAGCTGGCAGAAGTAGGAGAGGGAGGTGTGCAGCCAGGGCTACTTGGGCATGGGGTGTCCTGAGAGGGTGCACAAGAGGGGAGCCTGCAGGCACTGTAAGGACTGAGCCTCGCCTGAGAGGGCTTTGGATCACTCTTAACAGCAGATGCCAGGGCTGGAGGGGCCCCTGCGGCATTCTCTCCACTGTTCGAAACACTGTGATCTCAGCCTTGTCAAAGGGCCAAAGACAGGAGGAAGGAAGGGAGTCAAGGGAGAGTATTGACCACAGGCCCTTGCTTCCTGCCCCAGGCCAGCAGTGCCACCTGCTGAGGACTGGGTTTCAGAGTCCATGCTGATAAGAAGGCGGTCCTGATGTAGGTCGTGCCAGAGATGGTGTGTCTTCCCCTACACGAGTAACACTAACACCGCACTCACACCCCAGCCCCCAGGGTGAGATTCACAGAACCCACTGCAACTTTATTTCCAATCTCATTGGGGTCAGGGAGGGGCTGGCTGGGAGCAGTAAAGGATGTTCTGAGCAGCTGACCTCACAGGTAGAAACTCGGATCCCGGAGACCCAGGATGAGATACCGGGCAGCCCCAGGGTGCCATCCTTTCTGTCCACTAACTCCTCCCCACACAGGCTGCTACAACAAGGGGAACCACTTAACCCGGGGCTGTTTCTGGGACTTCCCACTTGACCTCTGCTCTGCTCCAAAGGGTGGCCGAGAGAGACAGAAGCAAAGCCGTGGAAGGAACTCCATTCGGCCTCTGTTTCTAACAAAAGGAGATGTCCATCTTCTCCTGAACCAAGCCCGGAAGCCTCCTCCTCTCTGGTTTCCCTTCAGGGGCCCAGGCATGGTGGTCGGGGTGGAGCTGAGGTCTTCTGTGGGTGGGGGAGGGAACACCTTCTCCAGCAGAACCCAGCATTAGAAGCACAGTCTTGGTAGCATGGATTCAGGAGTTCAGTCCTCAGGAAAAGTTTTTGGATTAGGATAGTTTCCATGGCTGCTGATGAGGGGGGCACTGTCAACTGTGCTGTACCGTATAGATAGTTGTTCATTTTTATAAATATTCTATTGGCCTTTGGTGTGAGAAAGTATGCCTTAGTCCAGGACTCACTTCTGCAGGAGAATTATAATAATACCAGCACAACAATAATAACGACCTGTTCTAATTAAGCACTTGCAGTGGGCTAAGGGATTTAATCCTCACAACAACGCTATAAGGTTGGCGCTTTTATTATCCCATTTTAAAGATGAGAAAACTAAGGTAAAGTTACCTACACGCAACTCCGTGGCTAGCAGAGATCCAGGTCAGCTGCACACTGGCTGTAGAAGAGCTTGTCTGGAGAGAACCCTTGCAGCTGGTTGGGTCAAACTCCCTGCCCCAGACCACCACAGACCAGAAGTTAGTCTCCTTTCCTACCTCTTACAGTCATTCAGGGACAGGAAATCTCTGGCCCTAATTCTATAAATCATGGGAGAGGAAGAGGGGGGCCAGGGAACTTGAGAAAAATGCCTAAGATAAAGTGCTTTTTATATATATAATCTGTTCAAGTTCACAATGAGGCGGGAAACCAATTTTCCCCAAACTAAGAATTGAGGAAAGGGCAGTTCTTTGATTCTTACCTCAATCTCTCACCCCTGGGGGCTCAGACGTTTTCCTTTTAATAAAGCAATTTCGAGGGTGTGTTTGGAACTCCAGGGAACAAAAGCCCCGAAGTCTGCCGAGGATGTGAATGGGTCAGACCCATGAGAATTGGCCTCTGAGAGCGTGGGAGGGCAGCCATTTCCTTCACTGTAGTCTTACCGTGTCCTTTCTCACCTCCACCAAGCTGCAAAGGAAGACCCCACCAAATCCCAGGGTGGGGAGCTCCCCCTAGTGGCCCAATGGACCCACTTGCTGATGGCCCCTGGGGTCTTGAAAGGAGAAGGACGCAAATGTTTGAACAAGTCCGGAGTCAGGCCTAAGAAAGAATGGGCCACTTGTAGGTATTATGCCCAAAAGAATTGAAAGCAGGGACTTGAAGGCATATGTGTACACCAAGGCTCATAGCAGCAGTATTCACAAGAGCCAAAAGGTGGAAACGATTTAAATGTCCATTGACTGATGAATGAGTAAAAAGGAACATTATTCGGTCTTAAAAAGGAATGAAATTCTGATACGGGCTACAATGTGGATGACCCTTGAAGACGTTATGCCAAGTGAAAGAAGCCAGACACGAAAGGACAGATATTGTACAATTCCACTTACAGAAAGTACCTACTTAAACTCTTAAAAACAGAAAGTAGACTTGTGGCTGCCAGAGGCTTGAGGGATAAGAGAGTGGGTTTTTAGTTATTTGATGGGCACAGAATTTGAGTTGGGGATGATGAAAAAGTCTGGAGATGGATGGTTGCATAACCATGTGAATATACTTAATGGCACTGAATTGTACACTTAAGAATGGTTAAAATGGTAGGGGCTCAGTCAGTTAAGTGTCCGACTCTTGATTTCAGCTCAGGTCATGATCTCACAGTTCCTGACTTCGAGCCTTACATCAGGATCTGTGCTGACAGCATGGAGCCTGCTTGGAATTCTCTGTCTCCCTCTCTCCCTCCCCCCCCCCACCCCTACTTCTGCTCATTTTCTCTCTCTTTCTCTCAAAAATAAAGAAATAAACATTGAAATAAAATAAAATAACTAAAAAGTGGCGAAAATGGGCATCTGGGTGGCTTGGTCGGTTAAGTGTCTGACTTCAGCTCAGGTCATGATCTCACGGTCCGTGAGTTCGCGCCCCGTGTCGGGCTCTGTGCTGACAGCTCAGAGCCTGGAGCCTGTTTCAGATTCTGTGTCTCCCTCTCTTTCTGCCCCTCCCCTGTTCATGCTCTGTCTCTCTCTGTCTCAAAAATAAATAAACGTTAGAAAAAAATTTTTTTAAAAATGGCTAAAATGGTAAATTTTATGTTGTGTATGTTTTACCATAATAAGAAAAACAAACAATAAAAAAAGAGAAAGAATGGGTTCACTCATTTTCGTGGAAAAAACACACCTTTTTACAGCTTCCTGAAAAAATTTGCAAATCACCCCATTTATGTGGAAATTTCCTGTGCCTGGTCTCAGCCTAATATGAAATCTAAGATGAATATTGTCTTAAAATCCACTCAGTTTCAAAGAATAAAGTGGGAGAAATTACTCTACTCGATGTGAAAACTTACTATATAGTTACAGTAACTGAGACAGTGTGGTCTTAGTGGAAGGACAGAGAACCCAGAAACAGATCCCCACAAGTGTGCCCAACTGACTTTTGGTAAAGATATAAAAACAATTCACCTTTTCAACAAACGGTCAGTGCTGGAGCTACTGGACATCCACAGATTAAAAATGTGAACTTCGATCTACATCTCACACTTTATACAAAATTAATGTGTGTGTGATTAACTACTAGGGAAATGCAAACTAAAGCCACTATGTGCTATCACTACACACGTATTAATGAGTAGCTAAAGTACAAATAAGTGACAATGGCAAATTCTGGCAGAGTATGGAGGAACCGGATTTCTCATACATTGTCAGGGAACATATGAAATTGTACAGCCACTCTGGAAAGTGGTTTGGAAATTTCTTAAAAACCTCAACATACACCGACCACACAATGCACAATTGCACACCTGGCCATTTATCCCAGAGAAATGAAAACTTATGCTCACACAGAAACCTGTATGTGAGAGTTCATAGCAGCTCTATTTGTAATAGCCAAAAATTGGAAACAGCCCAGATACCCTTCAGTAGGTGACTGTTTACACAAACTGTGGCATATCCACACCATAGAATACTATTCAGCAATAAAAAGGAACCAACTATTGGAACATGCAATGATTCGGATGGATCTCAGAGGCATTATGCTGAGAAAAGCCAAACTCAAAAGGTTGCTCCATGATTCCATTTATATAAAAGTCTCAAATGGATAACATTATAAAAATGAGAATGGATTAGTGGTGTCAGGGGTTAAGGATGAGGTGGGAGGGAGGAGGATATGTGTGGCTATTTAGGATAGCATAAGGGGGTGGCAATGAAGCAATTCTCTATCTTGACTGATGAGAATCTACACGTGATAACATTGCTTGGAAACACACATGCATGCAATAAGCACACTGGTGAAATCTGAGTAGGGTCTGGAGATTACACCATCTCAGTTTCCTGGTTTTACTACTGTACTATAGTTATGTAAGATGTGGCCATTGGCAGAAACTAGGTGAAGGGTACAGGGGACGTCTCTGTATTATTTTTGTAACTTCCTGTGAATCTATAATCATTAAAAAAAAAAAAAAAAGACTGGAAAAAAATGCACTTAGCTCTTCAAGAGACAAAGAAGAAAAGGGCCAAGTAAGTGTGATGGAACATTTACCCTTTGCCCAGACCTGAGCCAGGCACTCTCTAAGGATCAGCATTTGACCTCCTCATGGCCCTGCAAAGTGTATATTATCCCATTTTATAGACAGAGAGACAAGGCCGAAAGTGGCAGAATTGTGTTGCAAACCAAGTCTGTCTGACCTTAAAGCCTGTCCTCTTTTAGGGAGCTGAAATGCATATGAGCTTCCGAGGTTGAGTGTGAGAGGAGGAATAAATGATCATCTTTGCTTTGCCTGCCAAAGCACTCAGAAATGAGCCCTGTGCACATATTGCAATTATTGTGAATTGAATGGCTCACTCCTCAGGCTATCCTGTTTGATGGCATCCATGTAAGCTAATCAGAACAAATCCTTGCCTTCTGAAAGCTCATGAATTTTCTTCAACACCACTTTTGCATGTTACTCTCCTGCCCATAAGTCTAGGTGGCCACTGAGAATGAGGGCTGAATCTTTGACTTGGTGCTTGGGCACTTGAGGCCCTGACCGACTGTCTCCTTAAGAAATGTCCAGGGGGCGCCTGGGTGGCTCTGCCGGTTGAGCTTCCAACTCTTAATTTTGGCTCAGGTCATGATCTCACGGGGTTCGTGGGATCAAGCCCTGTGTTGGGTTCTGTGCTGACAGCACAGAGCCTCCTTGGGATTCTCTCTCTCTCTCTCTCTCTCTCTCTGCCCCTCTCCCACTCACATGTGTGTGTACATACGCACACACACACTCTCTCTCAAAATAAATAGAAAACTTTTAAAAAAAGAAAAAGTAATGTCCAGTGGTCCCTCCCGCTGCTGTCCATATGGACTGTCTCCTCCAGCTGAAATATTTTATGCCTCCAGACTGACTTACACACATCATTGTTTCCAGAGATCCTTTCGCTGTCCTTAGCCTATCTAGATTCTATCCATCTTCACAGTCCTCACTGTCTGCGAAGCCCACTCTGCTACCCCAACACTCAAGAGCTTTTGTCTCTACCTAGCACACGGGAGGCACTCAGGTGCATTGAAACAGTGAATTATGATCTTATCACATATGGCCTTGTGTTGACACTGAATGTCTATTTATATGTCTGTTTTACCTTTCTAACAGGATGGTGAGTTTCTTAGCTAATTAGCCCGCTTTGTATTCTCAACAGCCCTTAACCCAATTGGTTAACTGATTTTAAAACAGCCACTAAGGGTGCCTGGGTGGCTGTCAGTTAAGTGTCCAACTCTTGATTTCAGCTCAGGTCAGGATCTCACAGATTCCTGAGTTGGAGCCCCACATCAGGCTCCACCAGGCTGTGCGCTGACAGTACGGAGTCTGCTTGGGATTCTCTCTCTCTCTGTCTCCACCCCTCCCCTCCCCTCTCTCTCCCAAAATAAATAAATAAACATTTAAAAAATAAATAAAACAGCCACTAACAATGAGAGCTTATTCTCACACCCACGACTGGATATCCGTCTTTACCCCTGGTCACCTATTTGGATGAAACTGTCTCAGACACAGTCACCACAGAGCGTAGTGGTGGCCTGAGATACAGCCGCCAGTGATGTTCTAATTCTTTCTTCTTCTCTTCTTTCATGGAGAATTCTGAGTTGCAAAGGTCCCAGATGTGCAATATCTTCACCATAACCCAACCCCCCACCCCTCTCCTCATGATTATTTCCTTCAGCAATTATAACCTTCCTTGGGGGGTTGACTTGGCTCCTTCAGTTTCAAGACATGAGTCTGGAATGAACTCAGACACCAGCACTTAGCCGCGGTCATCCATCTCTCGGGATGAGCACATTAGGAGAGGGCCATAGAACGTGTAACTGAAGAAGAATTAGTGGCTGGGGAAAGGGCTGGGCTGTTACTGAGTGGGCCTGATCTCATCGCCTTTCATAACATAAGTCAAGGCTGAGGCTCTGAGGGAGACAGGCCAGCAGGAGGAGGGTGTTTGTGAAACTCAGATGCCTGGAGTAGCAGCTTGTGTCAAAGGCAGTGAGTGGGAAAGGCCGCCTCTCCTTTCTGTCTCCATGTTCTTCTTGGAGGGTTCTTGAGTCAGTAAGCTGTAGTGGACATCTGCTCAGGGATGCCGTTAAGACAGAAGTTCTGGGTGTTCCTGAGCCTTGATGCTCTGGGGCCAGACTGGGGTTCTGCCATCAACATCGCTTCCCAGAGAAACACATGTAAGATGCTTTCAGGAAGGATTCAGCACATGTGTTGACACTGAGGTCTCTAGTGCCCCTCCTGTTCTCTGATCAAGCAGAAGAAGCAGACCCAACATCACAACTTAGAGACTAAAGTGGCTTTGTAGGGTGAGGGAGGTGGAGTGGTGGCTGAATCTGCATCTCTACTTTCATTGGTTGGGTCAGATCCAGGGTGTCAGAAGGAAAAGGTGAATTCCCTGGAAAGGTATTCCCAGAAGGTACATTTCCCTCCTCTCCACCATGATGCAGACACACACAGCTCTTAACTGATAACATGCCATTCCAATATGGTGGCATAGTAGCATGACCTGTGTGTAAGCCCAGTAACTTCCCGGGAATCCTAGCAAACATCTGGAATTTCAACAAGAGGAAAATGGCGGTCTCCAGAGATTTTTCTCTAGACTAAGTGTTGGCCAACTATATCTCAGGGGTGCAATCCAGACTACTACCTATTTTTGCATGGCCTACAAGCTAAAAATGGCTTTTACATTTTTAAATGGTTGGAAAAAATTTTTTTGAAGACTGATAGTTCATGACATGTGAAAATTATATGATATTCATGTTTCAGTGTCTACAAATAAAGCTTTATTGGAACACATGCAATTATTTACACATTGCTTATGGCTGCTGTAGTGCTGCAGCAGCTTGGCTAAGCAGTTGTATTAGAGACTATATGAACCTGAGAGCAAGCGTGGCTACCAAATTTACCGTACAAAGTGAAAATGTGTGGCCACTTGTTAAAAAATTATTAAGAATTCCACGATGGCAACAATAGAGCATTAAACCCAGTGTGATGGCCCCTCTAAAGGCAGGGTCCTGTGTGACTGCCCATGAAGCCAACACTGACTAAAATATTTACTTTCTGGCTGCTTTCAGAAAAAGTTGGCTACCTTCTGCTCTAAGGATTCAAACACCAACCTAAAAAAAAAAAAGATTAGGTCCCCTGGGTGGCTCAGTCGGTTAAGCTTCCAACTTCAGCTCAGGTCATGATCTCATGGTTTGTGAGCTCAAGCCCCGCACTGGGCTCTGGGCTGATGGCTTGGAGCTTGGAGCCTGTTTCAGATTCTGTGTCTCCCTCTCTCTCTCTCTTCCCTTCTTCCGCTCATGCTCTCTCTCTCTCTCTCTCTCAAAAATAAACATTAAAAAAAAGATTAATGTTATTCTCCAGCAAAACATTTAGAGAAAATTACTAAATTATTTCTGGACACTTTGAAAATAAATTATTACATATTAGGACTCAATTTAGAGTCACTAAAAATCATTCCAAATTACACTCATTTTCTTTTATTTTTTTTAATGTTTATTATTTTTGAGAAAGAGAGAGAGAGAGACAGAATGTGAGTGGAGGAGGGGCAGAGAGAGAAGGAGACACAAAATCTGAAGCAGGTTTCAGGATCCAAGCTGTCAGCACAGAGCCTGATGCGGGGCTTGAACTCATGAACTGTAAGATCAAGACCTGAGCAGAAATCAAGAGTTGGAGGCCTAACTGACTGAGCCACCCAGGTGCCCCAAAAGCATAAATATTTTTTAGTCTTCTTATTTCTCAGATACCACGATAATTCATTTGAAAGACTATTCCAAATACCTTTATAAGGTTGGAAAGTTAATTCTGAAAGTTATTTCAAAGTTATTTGGGCTTTTTTTCCTCAAGCCATTTCAGGGGCTCTCTGTGAAGCTGAATATATATTAACATTTTTTTCAGATACAGAAATTGAATTTGGTGCAAACCTAGGTAGCAAATATAGTTTATGGTTCCAAAATGGAGAAGGGGTGAATCCCCATCTAATCCCCAAAGGTTCGTATCTACTGACAATTTTAGAATCTAAGTGAACATTATAGTTTGGAAGCTGCACACAGTGTTTTGCTGTTTCCACTAGATATCATCAGCTTATTAAATAAATGTGAGCTGCAGTTTCCATAAGAGGCCCTGATGGGGTATCCATTTCTAGGTGCAGTAAATAATATTGATCTTTGCTATTTCTCGTAGAACCGATTTATTCTTGTTGAGGTAGAAAGAAAGGGCTGGGGGATGGTATCCAGGCTCAGGCTGTGTCTAGCCTCTAGCAGACTGGCTCTTGGGTTAACCTCAGGGCAGATGTGCTCTTCATTGCCTGTGGACAGGGAAGTTCCCTGCGCAGGGAGGCACGTTGTCGGGCTACGGCAGGAGGAAGAACTGGCTGTAGTGGGGGAACTCTAGCCAGTGTCTAGTTTAGCTGGAGCTGGGTCACCCCAGCTCAGAAGTCTCATGTGCCATGCTGGAGGGATCCCAAGGCTAAAGAGCAGGGGCCTGGGTGTTGCCGAATTGGGATCTTGACCACATTGCTTATTATTTCTAGACCCTCTTATGTTTATCTTTATTTAGTTTTTCAAGTTTATTATTTTTTGAAAGAGAGAGAGAGAGTTGGGGAGGGGTAGAGAGAGGAGATAGAGAATCCCACGCAGACTCCACACTGTCAGCAAAGTCTGATGTGGGGCTGAACCCATGAAACCATGAGATCATGACCTGGGCTGAAACCCAAGAGTCAGACGCTTAACCAACTGAGCCACCCAGGCTCCCCTCTTCTGTTTAAAATGAAGAGAGTGGACAGGATTATTTCTAAGATCCTTTCCAGCTCTCGTTATCTATGAACCTCTAAGGAAGCGTTTTCTAACATACATATCTGTTCAAAAATAGAACCGGCTGCTTTAGAGAGTAAGAGGGGAAGTTAGGGCAACCCCCACTGTTCTCTGACGATGCCCTTAATCGAAAGCAGCCTTTCTTTAATAGAAAGTGAATTCCTCAGGAGCATTCTGCTCTAAACCAAACAAATCTAATAAAAGGTAGTTGTTTCAACCTCCTAGTGCCCTATTCCCCATTTAGAAAATGGAAGAAGCCCTCAGGTGTAGTTTTAGAGCAGACAAGAGGGAGCAAGAGTGGCCAGACAGCCTGGGCATCAGGGATGGAAGCCCCTGGGCAGTTTGGGGAAATGGCCGCGGCTGGCATGGTGCTGCCTGAGCCATTCACTATTCCAGAGACACTTGCTTTAAAGGGGCCAACGCTGAGCAAAGGAGGTGGGAGGCCCGATGAGCAGTGACCAGACCAGTGGAGAGGCCTTGGTGCCAGGCTGATGAGTTCAGGCTTTATCCTTGGCTAAAAGGAGCCTTTGAAAGATTCTAGTCGAGGGAGTGACAAGGACCAAGTCGCTTGGACCAAGTGTCCAAGACTGTAAGAATCGGGTATGGGAGCAGCTTTTAAAATAAAAAACATAATTGTGGTAAAAAATACATGACATAGAATTTATAATTTTAACCATTCGTAGATATACAGTACAGTGGCACTAAGTATCACAATGCTGTATAACCATGGAGCACAGTCTACACCTAAAACTTTTCCATCATTCCCCAGAAAAACACTATATTAACTCTATTCTATTTTCTGTTTGTATTTATTATTGTTATTTAAGATTTTATTTTATTTTTTAAAGTTTATTTATTTATTTTGAGGAGGGGTTGCAGAGAGAGAGGGAGAGAGAGAGAGAATCCCAAACACTGTCAGCTCAGAGCCCGAGGGAGGGCTTGAACTCACAAACCATGAAAGCATGACTTAAGCAGAAATCAAGGGTCAGACGCTTAACTGACTGAGCCACCCAGGCGCCCCTAAGATTTTAATTTTAAGTAATCTCTACACCCAACGTGGGGCTCAAACCCACAACCCCGAGACAAGAGTCACCGGCTCAGGGAACCTGGGTGGTTCAGTCAGCTGAGTGCCCGACTCTTGATTTTGGCTCAGATCATGATCCCAGCATCATGGGATCGAGCTGAGCATGGAGCCTGCTTAAGATTCTCTCTCCCTCCCTCTGTCTCTCTCCCTCTGCCCCTCTCCCACCCTAAAAAAAAAAGAGTCACATGCTCTACTGACTGATCTAGCCAGGTGCCCCCGTATTTATTATTTTTAATTAAATTTTTTTATGATAACATTTAGATAACATAAAAATGACCATTGTAACCCTGTTTAAGCAGCTCAGTGGCATTAAGCACATTCACATTGTGGCCCCACAATGGCCACTATCATCTCCAGAACACTGTTCGTCTTCCCAGATTGTAACTCTGTGCCCACGAACCACCAACTCTCTTTCTGCCCTTCCTCCAGCCCCTGGTAACCTCTAATCTACTTTCTGTCTCTGTGAATTTGCCTGCTCTAGGTCCCCCATATAAGAGGAATCACACAACATTTGTCCTTTTGTGTCCATCCTAATCACTTAGCATAATGTCTTCAAGGTTCAGCCACATTGTAGCATGTGTCAGAATTGTCTGCCTTTTTAAGGCTGAATAATATTCCACTGAGGGATATTTTGCTTGATGCATTCATCCATTGCTGGCCACTGGGGTTGCTTCCACCTTTTGGCTATTGTGAATGATGCTGCACAAGTGTACAGATATCTCTTCGAGACCCTGCCTTCAATTCTTTGGGGGATAAATACCCAGAAGTGGGATTGGTGGATCATATGGTAATTGTATGTTGAATTTTTTTTTAAAGTAGACTCCATGCCCAGCGTGGCGTCCAACATGGGGCTTGAACTCTGTTACCTGGGCTGAGATCAAGAGTTGGACGCTTAACCGACTGAGCCACCTAGGTGTTTAATTTTTTGAAGAACCACCATACCGTTTGGGGGAATCTTTGAAAGAGCCCCATGAGCTGCATCGAGAGAAGATGAGGAAGATCCATGGAAGGCGGAAAGGAAGGAGCCTGGGCTGAGGGCCAGGCAGGCGTAGACCGCTATCCATCTGGTCATGGCCAGGATGCGAGATTCCACATAAGCAGCATCCCCCTCTGTGCCCCTGTTTCCTTTCCATTCGTTTATGGAACACATTTTTATTGAACACCTAGAATGCTCCAGCCACTCTTCTAAGCACGAGGATGCACTGATGATAAAACAGATGTGGGCCGTGTTCTCGTTCAGCATCTGCATAAAACGTGGACAGTGATCTCAGGAACATATGAAGGGGTTCGCTCAGTGTCTGACTCATCATAAGCACTTAATAAAGGCTTCTTTCCTTCCCTTTAACTCAGCAGCTGGATGATCAAGGATGCTGTATGTTCTCATATAAATAACCTCCTGTTGAGGTATTCGTATAAATAACTCTCTTCTAGTTCTCATTTTTAAAATTCACAGAGGGCCACTGTGAACAACAACAACAACCCCAAGGGGTGCTTTGTGTGAACTGAGAGCTGTGTGTAGTGAAGGGGAGGAAGAGGCAGGCACTGGTGGCCTCGCCAGTTTGGGTCAGCTTGCCGCCTCTGGGCTGGGAGGCGTTAGGAGGCGCAGAGGGGAGCTGGCGGGGCCCAGGTTTGCCCTGGTAACTAAAGTTACCCACAGTCAACAGTGGCTGACGCAAACCTGGAAACAGACACATATCAGCAAACCTCAAAAGGCATCCCAAGAAAAGCTGGTGAGAGGCACGGAACGTAAATGATGGAGTTTCTCCACCAACCTGGCCCAGCTGCCAACAGCTGGGATTCTGTGTCCTGGAGACTCAGGACACATTCCTTCCCAGGCTTGCTGGGAACACATCAGACCTTGAAACCATCCCTAGTCCGCACCTGAATATAGTGACCTCCAGCTTGCAGACCAGCGTAATTCCCAGCCCCTGTGTTTTCCTAATCTGGTTGCTACATATGGAGGAAGAGAAGAAAACAATTGTGTGTGTGTGTCTGTGTGTGTGTGGTGGGATCTTTTTAGGCAAAGATTTGGAAGAGAAAGGGGACCAAGAGGAGGAGATTTTACAGTGCAGAGGGAACCACTCTGAGCTCCAGCCCAAGTTCAGCTTCCATTTGGAAGAGAAAGAAAATAAGGGCAGCTGCTGGGAAAGGCTGGGCAGGTTTGGGTTGGAGAAGCTGTCCCCATGGGGCAGATTAGTGGCAGGTGTGGGTGAGGAGGGCTTAGGTAGAGCAGCCCAGCCTTCCTTCGGTCACGGGCTATCTTCCAGCTGTCAAGAGGAAGTGTGACCCATCACTACAGCCTGTGTGAGCCACCTCCGGGCCCTCATTTCACATGCGGGGCTCGAGGCACACACCTCTCTTTTCTTCCTCTCTCTCTCAGGAGGGAGAATTCAAAGAAACTCTGGGAGGAAGTAATTACATTTAATAGAAGCCCTGCTTTGCAGACACAGATATCCAGGCAAGAATATTTAATTGCTATTTACAGAGGCACCCACAAACACACGTATGTGGGAAATTGTGCCGAGGGGATTAGATGGAGTCCAGCCGGACCCACCCCCACGTTTCAGATCTTTGAAGGTTGCAGAGATTCTGGGCAAAGGCCCTCGGTGCTCCCAGGAGATTACATGAAGGAGACTTAGAAGAATGCTGTGGCTAGTCCCCAGCTATGATTTTTTTTTAAGAATACATTTTATTTTATTATTATAGTAATCTCTACACCCAACGTGTGGCTCAAACTCATGACCCCAAGATCAAGAGTCTCTGTTCTATTAACTGAGCCAGCCAGGTGCCCCTGTGCTGAAGATTTTAACACGTTATAATAAAACCAATATTTTTATTGAGATAGGAAAGATGGCTGAATTCTAGCTGACCAGAAGAAGACCAGTGTGGTCCTGTGTCCACTGACCACAGCTCCTTGCCTTCCTGCCCCCACCAGTGTTGCCTGTGGGTCCTCACCAGCCCCCTCAGATCAGAGATCCCACAGGGGCCAGCTCAGGGATGGAGGGCTTATGTCATGTATAGAATGGGATGGCTTATGCCAGGCACCACAGGGCTCTGCAGAGGCAGGCTCTTGTCCTTGGCTGGCTTGTGTTAGAGACAGGAGATGAGACTCTTCAAGTTCAATGACACAAAGTCACAAGAGACTCTACTGGTTCAGAAATCTCCTCAGAGCTGAAACAGATGGAGGACGGGAGCTGGGCTAAGTGTTAGTGAAGTGCCCGGGGTTGGCAGAGCCATTTTAGGAAGGCATCTTGGAGCTGAACTTGGGCTGGAGCTCAGAGTGGTTCCCTCTGCACTGTAAAATCTCCTCCTCTTGGTCCCCTCCACTCTGATCCCATCCTCCAGCTGCTCACTGCTGATTCATGTCTTTGTTCTGATCCCTCAACTGGATTCAGAACTCCTTGCACGCAGTGATTTTGCTTATATTTCTGTGTCTTGTGGGCATAGTCCCTGCCCCCAGTAAAGGGGCAGCTGATCTTTGGAGGAGGGAGGCTGCCTCAGGTTGGGTGGAGAGGGGCTTTCCTCTTTCCCTCTTGTCTCTCAAAGGCTACTCAGTGGGCAATTTGGGCCAGTTCTGGGACTGGCTGGACTACAAGTTCTGCTGCCCTGCCATGAGTCCTTCAGGTATAAATGAGTCTCCATTTGTTAAGGAAACAGTAGGAAAGGTAGAAAAAAATTCAGTACCCTGAAGGCCTTAACCTGGGATCCGGCCGCATCTCCTCACTCAGCCAGGGTTTGTGGCTGGATCGGAGCGTGGCAGCCCCCACTCCGCCTTCCATAGGTTGGATGGCTTGGCTCATTCCCACTCACTGTCTTCCTCTACTTGATTCCTTCTGGATTAGCTCAGTGTAGCTTTACCCCAAAGACTCTGTCCGAGTTGGCAAGAGTCACACATTGGGCTGTTTGGCTTTTAATAAAGTTTATGATTTAAATCTTGTGCTCTTAACACCTTCTTTGCAAGCCTCAGAGGGAAACAGAAATGTTGAGGTTGTTTACTTATTTCCTTCATAACATGGAGACCCTCACACTTGGCCAGAGCCTACATATACGTGTGTGTGTGTGTATTAACATAGAGTTAGGGTGTATGGCTGTATGTATACACATACTCAGAGGGACAGGAGGAACCTTTAGAAAGACTGGCTGCATTTCAGTCCTTGGCAAGTTCCCAAGACTTTAAATGAGCCCTTCAGCATGAAGATTTTCCTCTGAAGAACTAATACCTGCATTAGATTCTGGGTCTTTGCTCCCTCACCAAGGTCAGTGAGGTCCAGAAGGAGCCCTTATCAGACTTCTTAAGAGCCAGTGGAAGGAAATAAAAGCTCAAAGACACCAGAGGACCCAAGCGAAGAGTTCAGCACAGGGGAGAATAGAAAGGCCCTGGTAAGACCCTCAAACGGGATCTCGAGGCTCGGAGGTCAAACCCGAGCTGCTTTTCTCCCAGCTGTTTGTGTCTGAGATGCAATAACAGGGAGCCTGCTGCTCCCTGGCCTGGCCTGGAAACAAATAATCTGACAGAAGAAGCAGCCGACGGGACTCCCCATGACATCAAGTAGCTCTGGCACAGGCTTGTTCTGACCTGTCCTGCCCACAGGGGAAGTTGGGTTCATGACAGATGTCTGTGTGAATATTTCGGGGATTGATACATTTCCAGTGACATAGGCTAAAACCTGGCCAGCTATGGAAAAGCGTATCCCAGAATACAAACCTCGAGGGAAGCCGACAATGGAGCGAACCAGCTCAAAAGGCTTCGTAAGCTCTGGAGTATGTGCTATGGGCCCGCAGGGGAGCCAAAAAGGAGGCAGACACATTTCCTGCCCTCAGGGGCCTTCCCGGCAGAGGGGACAGGGAGAAGAAGACAGGGACAGAGCAAAAGGAAATGGAGGTCAAAGTGTCCTGTCACTTCTGGGGTTGAATGGGGACAACTCGAGTGCCTTTTGCAAGTTTTAGTCCACGTAGGAGAGCCCAGAGGTATTGGACCCAGGGTTTGTTTGCACGCTGCGGCCTGGACTCCACGACGTGACGTCCTGGCCAAAGAATCCAACGTTGGGCTCCAGTCTCCCTGGGTCTCTTTTGTCACAGTGACTAACAGGCAGGGCAGACAAAGCTTGCATTCAAGAGCCCATCCCTGCAGGAGGATAACACGGCCCCAGCTGATGAGGCAGGCACATTGGCATCTGGGGTTTTTTTCCTCCTAAAGCAGAAGCAATATGATTGTTGGCATCTGGCTCCCCTGGGGGAGGGCACTGCAGCCTAAGCCCGGGGGCCAGACTCCCAGAAGGCAGGCCCAGAGCTGTCTGATGTGCTTTCCTGAGTTCCGGCAGGGCTGGGAGGGAGCCTGGGACAGGGGGAGGGGGTGGAGGTGGGTGGCGATTCCCCCACTTGAGACTCCCCATTCCAGGCCTCAGTTTTCCCATCTGTAGGATTCCACACAGTGGGAAATAGCACTTGTAGGCTCTGGTCAGAGTGAGATGAACTTTTAAACAGGTGATGGTTCATTTTCAAGTCTTGAGGCAAAACAGTATGTAGATTTACTCATAGGCCATGGGGATAATTCTACCCTACCATTGGTGGGTGCTGCCCAGCAAACGGTTCCCAAGCAAGGGACAGCCCCCTTCCCCCCCACCGAGCTTATTAATGCAACAAATAGCTGCTGGGTGCCTCTCCTGCACTTTCCTGTGTGCTATCTTGCCTCACTTCACCATGCACCTGTGAAGTAGACACTGTTATTTCTATTTAAAAAATGAGGGGCACCTGAGTGGCTCCGTCGGTTAAGTGACTCTTGATTTTGGCTCAGGTCATGGTCTCATGGTTTGTGAGTTCCAGCCCCGCATTGGGCTCTGGGATGGCAATGTGGAGCCTGCTTGGGATTCTCTCTCTCCCTCTCTCACTGCCCCTCCCCTGCTCTCTCTCTCTCTCTCTTAAAATAAATAAATAAATTTCAAAGAAAAACACATTAAAAAAGTGATAAAACTGAAGGCCAAAGAGATCTAGTGAATTCTCCAAGGCCACACACCTAATGAGCAGTGCAGATAAGACGAGAACTTAGGTCTTCTTTCATTTTCAAAGCCAAGGTTTCCACATGCCAATCCCTACATTGCCCTTGTTCTCTACCCAGTAAGAGGGATAAGCATCGTGTTCCCCACAGCCATTTGGCCCCACAGACGCTGTACTTGGGCAAGGAGCTAGTGTGGCCCAGAGACAGCCTCCCTGGGGTAGCACAGCCTCTCCTGGACAGGTGTCCTTTCAGAAGCTTCGTGTGGTGGGAATGTCCAGGAAGATAGACTGGCTTCTTCAGTTTTCTTCATTCCTAGAGTCAGATGACTCCTAAAGCTGTAGGATCTTCCTGACATCCATACTCATGATAACGATCAAAGAAAAACTTCAGTCACTCATTCACCCTGGAGCCTGCCCTGTGTTTCCAAGATTGCTGCCTTTGTCCACTTGGTTCTCCATTTACCTGGACGCCTAGCTCACTGCCATGGGAGGGACAGCAGGGCCGTAGCACGTCACACAGAAGTTCTCATTGCTGGGCTTTGTTCCCAGCACATCTATGCCACACAAACACACAGTAAGGAGTTCAGGGATGCCACCCCATTAAATTGTGCACACAACTCCAAGATTGCAAATGGACTCCCTCCAAAGCTTCATTTCCGACAATGCTAAAGAATACAATCATAATAGGGGCAACTGGGTGGCTCAGTAAGTTAAGCATCCGACTTCGGCTCAGGCCACAATCTCATAGTTTGTGAGTTCAAGCCCTGTGTCAGGCTCTGCTGACAGCTCAGAGCCTGGGGCCTGCTTCGGATTCTGTGTCTCCTTCTCTCCGCCCCTCCCCAATTTGTGCTCTATGTCTGTCAAAAAATAAATAAATGTAAAAAAAATTTTTTTTTAAAAGAATAAAATCATAATAAAAAAATCAAGCCCAAGACAAACCAAAAAGGAACCACCTCTTGAGTGTGAATTCCACCAGGGGCCACAGAGGTGGCTTTTTGGCATGGAAACTCTGCGGACATCTGGTGGACATTTTTTCCTTGTGTCCAACACTCCCTCTTAAATGAACATGGTTCAAGTTCTTCACCCTCACAAGCAAGGTTGAAGGGCTGGGGGCACTGAGACTGAGAGACGGGAAGGAGTGTTAATGCAGGAAGGGAAAGATGAAGGTCAGCATGCTGTCGTGGCACAGCTGGAAGCAAGACAGAGGACCAACGCGAGGATGTGCGGATCCCTCAGTCACCCTGTGAATGTTGCTTCTGGTGGGGCAATTACTTCTTCCATCAGACATGGCAAGGGAATGGTCTCTGTGGACAGGGAGGGCTGACGTGGTATTACCAAGGCTTCAAACCTCATTTCTTTCCCATCAAGGGCCGAGAGCATTCATAGTGCTTCATTGCCTGATTCTTGGGGAAGAAATGGCGCCCAGAGCTTAAGAGCACAAAATCCTGTGTGACTCATCCATCCTGCTTGTGAAAGAGCAAGACACATTATTTTCCTCTTCCTTTCAACACCCGCAGCCCCCAGGCTGGCCTCGATGCCTCACACCCTGCAAGGCTAGCAGGGAGTCTCCTCAGAGTCCCGGATCCGACAGAGCCTTCTGGAGAAGGGAACCAAGGACAAAGATTGGCAAACAGACGGACCCAGGTTTGACCCTAGGCCCATCACTTCTTGGCCTTGTAACATTGGGCGATTTCCCTCCAACAGCTCCAGCTACAGCCTGCTCCTATCTCCAGCAGCCTCCATCGTCACTAGGACTGGAGACTTCCTGGAGTTGACCCACCCAGGTGCTTTTCCTTTTCTTTTCTTTAATTTCTTTCTTTCTTTCCTTTCTTTTTCTTTCTTTCATCAGCTCTTGTTGTGGCTGTAGTTATGGTCACTGGTGGTGTGGGTAATGCTCTACCTTGCCTTCCTTTCCAGGACGGTAGAGATCTCTCACAGTATGGGCCCATCCAACCTCCTTTTAAGCTATGTTTGCGGCCTCCCTGTCTTCTCCTCCATGGTTTTGAGCCAAGCAGTATTTGACCTATTGACATTAGACTGCTTGCTATCCCCAAATACATGGTGTCCTTTTCCACCTCCCTGTTTTTGCTCAGGCTCTTTTCTGCCTCCTCCATCCTTGAACTCCTTTGCTGGCAAAATTCAGTTTAGCTTTCAAGGTCAAAGTTGAAAATCTGTGAAGAGCATTGCCTGCTCCTCTGTGTTCCCACAGTTTATTGGGATTCGTCCTGTACTGACTGTGAGCTCCTTAAGAGAAGTGGCCACAGGAATGGGCTGAGAAGCACAAGCTCTGGAGACAGGGCTGGGTTTAAACTCCAGCCCTACTACTTACAGGCTGCAAGACCTGGGGAAAGTTGTTTAACTGGCCCGTGCCTCATCTGTAAAATGGGGGTAACAGCACCTTCCTCATAGGATTGCTATGAAGAGGAGATAAAACGTGTGTGGTGCTGAGAGCTGAGCCTGACACATGGGAAACGTGCCCCAAGCTGGTATTACTTGCATGGCTGGTACCCAGAACACAGCAGAGCATGCACACTGAACTGAGTGCTCTGCTGGCAATTTGTGAAGGCGGGTTACTTGGATCCTCGGGGAAAAGGTGCATGTGTGATGACTGGGCAAGTATAATTGGAGGATGTGACTCTTGAACTCAGGAAAATTCCCAGCACCCGCAATCACAGAATGGTATAATGAAGCCGGTGCACCCAGCCCCCAGCTTCAACAGTTACTGATTCGTGGCCAATATTTCTGTACTTATAACCTGCTCCTCACCACCTCTCAACACACATACTGGATTATCTTAAAGCAAATTGCAGACAAGAAAAAAGCAATTTTATGCTTTACACTCTTAAAGGAGCTTTCAAAAGGGAAACACATAATCATATATTATCCTCATTATGGCTGTGGCTTGTGACCTCGATGAAGGCGGCCTTATTTTCAAGGGGAAGGTTGAAAAGAGGGTGAGAGATCAAGGGGCAGCCAAGGGCTCTGGGCTGGGAAACCAGGGCTTTTTCCAGGACATCTGGGAAAGCTCGTGGATCTCAAACCAGCTCAGAACACTCCCTCACCCCCGGATCTAGCTAGTTCTTAATCATCTTTGAGCCAGCCTGGGACATTCCACCTCAAAAATCAAATAATAGCAGTCTTTTCCCAATTCAGAGAAAAAAAAAAAAAACCAAGTTAATGGATGGAATTCTCAATTGCAAGTTCTCTTCTCACATATTTTCCTTAAACCTTGTGGTCTCTGTGTCCATTTGTCTGCAACTGAGTGCTGGTAGACCGCAGAGTGAATAAACAAATAGTGAAATAAGATTAATGGAAAACCCTGGAAACAGCTGACCAGTGTAATCTGACAGCTTCCTGTGGACACATCTGCTGGCGGTTGGGATTTTATATCCTGCAGTATGATACACGTTCTTCAAGTAGAATCACTCCTGCTTTGTGACGAAATGACGAGCAACGTCAGGTTTCCAGTCCTGCAAATAGCACGGCCTCCCAGGTGCTCCTCCACCTGGTGGGACTTCTCAGCAGCTGTGCCAGCTGGAGGCAGGCAGGGCTAGAGCCCAGGTGCTGGGAGAACCTGCCAGGAGGGGCGACGTCTGACTCTCCGGTCCAATTCCCAAGTGCCAGAGCACAGTGGGCAGCAGTTTCCATGGGAGAGGGAGTGCATGCAGCAAGCAGGTTGATTCCCTTCTGGAGTAGACGCAGAAACGGAGCTAAGTAGAGAGCGAATTCTCACAAAGAAGTCCCCCAGAGTAACTTCTTATTGAGCCTAAGACCAAGACAAATACCAAAGCTGGGGAATTTTCAAACACAGGTTCTCTAGCTCCTTGACTCTTGGTATTGGCACTTTCTGTTGGTTCCTACAAACCCCACATCCCTGAGCTAATACATCAGATGCACCCCTGTGAAGCCCGAGTCCCAGTTAAAAAAAAAAGTTCATTCATTTAGAGAGGGCAAGTGAGCATGAGCAGGGGAGGGGAAGAGAGAGAGAGAGAGACAGAATGAGAAAAGATCCTCAGTAGGCTCCCCTCTGTCAGCGCAGAGCCTGACTCGGGGGATTGATCCCACGAACCATGAGATCATGACCTGAGCCAAAATCAAGAGTCAGATGCTCAACTGACGGAGCCGCCTGGGCGCCCCCTTAGTCCCAGTCCTGAATGAAACCACCTCAGCTATGCCACGGCTGCTCCTTCACCTGAGTACAAGCTCTGGAAACGCAGTTAGATGCGGAACGGGGAAACTGGCTCGGGGCCTAGCATGTAAGGGAGAAAGGAAGGTGGAAATTGACTTTGAAAAGCAATTCAGGGGGCTCCTGGGTGGCTCAGTTGGTTGAGCATCTGCCTTCGGCTCAGGTCATGATCTTGCGGTTCATGAGTTAAGGGCCCCACGGCAGGCTCTGTGCTGACAGCTGAGCCTGGAGCCTACTTCAGATTCTGTGTCTCCCTCTCTCTCTGTGCCTCTCCCGCTCACATTCTCTCTCTCTCACTCTCAAAAATAAATATTAAAATAAAAATTTTTTTAATTAAAAAAAAAAAAAAGGAACTCAGGGGTTGCCAATCCAGAGTTCAGATGGGAGCCTGAAGGAGGCCTACTCATTTGGGGGCATCACCCCGCCAGGCCCTTCAGGACTGAGCCAGCCTTGGGCTCCTCCGGCCCCACCTTAACCTGGAGCCCCACTGGTTCTTGGCTTACTTACCAAAGCGTTAATCTCTGGGAGACCACTGGCTTCTCCCTGCTTTTCTGGCATTTGAGGACTAATCTCACTTGGATAATCAGACTGAATGAGACTCAAAGAAAGACACAGCACACAATTTTTAAATAACTTTATAATTTCCTGATGGATTTAGTTTGTGAATAAAAAAGAAAAAATGGACAAAGTGTTTACAATAATTATCAAGGCAAAGTTGACTATAACACAATTTCTTTGTAATGTCATTATCCTGTCAGTAACATGACTCTGGCCATCACACACACACGCAAACACACACGCACGCACACACACACACAGTTGAAGGCAGCAGGTGCATCTGCATCACAGACACCATCATTGCGGCTGCTACTGTCACCAAAAGGAACTCAAGCTAGGAGTCCGTGCCCAGTGCTCCTCAGCTCCTCACTAAAGTGCAGCTCCCCTCTTCCAAAGCAGAGGGGGCGAGTCCCAGGGAGACCCCCGAGTCCCCATCCTGGACATCCCGGTGTGCTCAGCAGGTTCCTGGGCTAGTCGGCTAGTCCTGCGTGGGCAGACAGGCCAGAACGGATGGTGTGTTGCCCTCAGGTAGGTCTGGCTGCATTGGAGCGTGAATGCAATACTGGTGCGGTGTGGAAAGAAGGGCTGGGCTCAGAGCGCTTGTTCTGGCCCGGGGCGAATTCTCTGGCTTCAGCAGGGTTCCCGTCCTTTCCTGATCAGGGCATCTCTAGGGCCAAGAGAGACAGCCTGGGCCTGGGAGATGTAGGGTCTAAAAAGCTTCAAGGGAAGGAATCTAGGGACTGAAGCCAGAAGGAACTGAGATCTGAGTACAATTCATTCACCTGGATTGCAGGCTCCAGGCTGGCCACTGCTTGGCCCATAGTGGATGAGTCACTGGATGATATAGCACCAAGTGGGCAGGAAAGAGGTTCTGTGGCCTGTACAGGGCTGCCGGGTATGGCGCTTCCGAGTCAAGCCTAGGTTACCACACAGTATTAGGCACACTGAGCTGGGACCAATGTGGGTTTGAGGGTGGTTATGGGGTCACAAAATTTGAAACCTCTACCCAGGGGTCCTGAGGATGTATAGGAAATCTCTGGCACAGTGGGGACTCTCTGAGCCCCAGATTCCAATTCCTTTTACGCAGCAGTTGTCTCTTTCACTCAGGCAGTCCCCTACCTAGAGTGTGGTCATCGTGTTTCCCAAGTGGCTAGTCCAGGTGCCACCTAAGCCAACTTGGGAGGAGGGGGAGGAGTTGGGCTGCCCCATAGCTTGAATTCCTTTATTAACATGATATCATTTTGCATTTTTAAAAACACAGCTCTTTAACTTTTCAGTTCTACAAACTACTTTTTAATATCTTAATAATCTCAACAATGGACACAATGTAACTGCCCCAATGCTCTGAGCCACACAGACAATATCGACAAGCAGAGAAACAAAGAGGAGGTGGGATGGGACAAAAATCCGCTCCCCCCAAATCAATCCCTAAAACCACCTTTCCCCCAAAAGAGTCAGAAGAAATACCTACAATAGGGTCACAGCACTCACCAAACACGTTGGAAGAAATCAGGAGACGCTTGGTTACAGTTTTGACACTAAAAAGTTTGGAAACAGTTTTTGCTTAAAAAGAGTAAATAAAGACAGCCATTTTGTTCAGAAGGATTTCCCTGTAATGTGTGTGTGTGTGTTTTTGCCCAAACGTTCCCCTAGTCCGCATGGGAAAAATGCCAGATTCTTTTTAGAACATGTCTTTGACCAGTTCAAGTCGCTGTTCTGAGAAGCCCAGGGACTGGCAGTGATGGAGGGGTCGGCCTTGCAGGCTTGCAAAGGGTAGCATCCACACCACATCTACTGTCTCCTTACCTGCTTCTCCAGTTCTGAACTCCTGCAGGAGGGACATGAGGCTGGGGAGGCAGACATGGGAGTTACTGATATTGCTGACACAGGGCCCATGGTAACTTAGGAAGTGCCACGTGAGGGTCACATTCGATGCGACAACATATTCTTTGATTTGTTCTTTCCTCAAAACCTCCGAGAGGGGAGCCAGCGGGCCTATGCTTCACTGCTGGGGTCAAAGGGGAGGGCAGGATGGTTCTGGGATCAGCAGCAAATCCAAATGCCAATCCTGAATGTCGCAGGGGAGGGATGACTAATAAAACTTTGTAATGACTTCCTCTTCTCTCTGGGGAGTGGGTGAGCCAATGAGCTCCCGTGGAAAACCAAACAGACTTTTATTGACAAAAGGTGTCAAGTCCCACTGCTACTACTGACACCAAAGGCAGTGTTGGGTCCAGTTTGCTTCACTAATATTTCTAAAGACCAACTGTAAGGAAGAGAGAGAAGCACTTCGATCTTTGTTAGGTTATAAGGTACTAGGTTAAAGGTTAGAGCTGAGATGGATTTAGGGATTCCCATTCATATTTCTTAATATATTAAAGCCTATTTAAAATCTTTTCCATTTCAAATAGTATCCAAGTCTTTGTAAATCTCAATTCAGATACTTCATCAAGAACTCAATGAGTACCTGGAATAGAGGTATATGAAAAGATGAGAAAATCACATTGTATTTCTTCAGCCCCACATTGGATTCCACTCACTCTTCTTCATCTTGTCCCCTTTCGTGATGACCTTGATTTGGGGTACAGATCTTTAGATGCTAAGGGGCAACTAGACTTGCCAATGGAATGGATGAGTTTGGTGAACATAATAGGCAATGTGCAGTGAGCTTTCAAGGCTCTAGACCTTCGGCAGCAGTTGAGTGACCTAGTGAAACCATGAACACCAGAAGAGTGTCATGCAATGATAAGTCTTTGTGTGATGGGAATAGTGCATTTAGTAAAAGTTGGCTCAGTGAGTTATCTCAACTCAAGAAGATACTCTAAGTGCTGGACACTGTATTAATTTTGTCCCTATAATATACAGTCAGGTCATGTTCACTACTAAAGTTTAGCCAGAACCTACTTTCATCTAGAACCAAACAGTCCCCAGAACCATTTGAGATGCTAGAATGACCACCCAAGAGAAATCAAGGAGATCCCTGCTACGGTTCACAGAGACCACACAGATAATGTTTGCCCCAGATATTTTTCTTACTAGAAGTATTTGTCCAAGGACTTCAATAAAGTTTTGGAGAAGAAGCAACAAGAAGGCTTGAAATGAAAAGGGGAAGAAAGGAAGTGCAGTGAGAGTCATGCACCAAGTGGGCAAAAGTGACAGGTATTGTATTTGACAGCAAAGACAGAATGAGCAGGACCCAGGGAGACCTGCTGATGCCTTCCCTTGCCAAAGCTGCTAGAGAACAGCCAGAACCAGGCCACTTCTTTGTGGATGGCCTCTTCTCCTGCCTTCTCTGTTCTGCCGTAGTCCCGTGAAGGCTATTATCATACCTCAGTTCCTTGCATTATGGTAGATAAAGTGAGATGCTAATACACCAGGCTTAAAATACTGGGGGCTATCTACATGATTTATGGGCAGTGCAATAAATACATGGAATTGAGGTGATTGACCACAAACGACCACCACTTACTATCTTACCCCTACATCTCCCACTTCCCCTGCTTCTGGCCAGCCTGGCTATCAGGAAGCATCTCAGTAAGAAGTTTATGAGCAGAGTCCACTTAAACCTTCGATAAGAAACAGTCTACAGCTTCTCATAGGAGAGGCTGTTTTACAGCAGGGAATCAGGGCAGCTGGAGATATGACCATATAAGTTAATGGGACAGTCAAGGGCTGCTGGTGGGAAGATACTGGACTGAAGGCTTGTGATGACTTTACAGGCAGCATCATTCTTTGGGTGAGTAACTGGGGAGGGGGAAAGGACAAAATGCAAGACAAAAGCATTTAGCCCAGCAACTCTTATCAGAAGATGTGAGTATCTGGTGGGCGTCTGGCTGGAGAGGTGGTTAAAGGCTACATTTGGGTTAAGTGGTCTCTTTCTTGGTGCCTGATTATTTATTTATGACTGTCATTGTCAAACCTGGGAAAAATGCCCCTCAAAATGCCAATACCTTCAACCTGATTTGCAACTTTAGGGTCAATTTTTTGATCCGCAACATGGAGCTGGCCAAGTTCCACATGGTGTACACAGATGTGTGAAGAAAACACTATCTACTACTGCAGCCCCCCTAAACACTATACTCTTGCAGGGTAACGACAACAAATAAAAATCCCGAACCACCAAATAAGATCCTGCAGGCAAGTAAGTGACTCAGCTCCCTGCCCCTGAACTCATCAATTACATTATAGTGAGAAATGCTCATCTGTAAAACATTTTTTTATGAAAAAGATAACTTCTACTCAGAAGGAGTAGGGAGAGGATAGGTATACCTTTTACTGCTTTGACTCAAACAAGGTATGTCTCAGAGTCCTTTACATTTCTCCCTCACTAAAAAGAGACTTTTTTTCAAGGATGGATACCTAACAGTGACTTGCACATAGTAGGCATTTCATACATACTATTTGAATGAAAGAATGGAGGAAGGAATGTGTGTGGGATGAGAAACATTCATTTGTGCCAGAAGGGAGGTTCCAGACAATGCACGAGGCTATGGTTATGGGAGTGCACATCAAGAGTAAAGCTAAAAGGGTAGAAGGTGGGTCATGAACTTCAGCAACCGCTGGGCCGCAAGAGCATACATAGAACATGGATGGTGGGAAGGCAGAAGCATTCTTTAGGGGCTCAGGGGACTAGAATGCTGATGAGGGAGATGTTTAGGAGAAACCAGCCTGGGCCCAAGGAGCGGTCATCTTCTACAGAAGCAGAGCAGCAGGTGGTTGATGGCAAGGTTCGTGTCAAACCCCTCTTCTCTTTCAGACTGAGACGTATAATCTGACAGATTAAGTATAATAAGGTCAAAGGTCTTAAACAAGAGGGACCGGGGGAGAACTGTTCACACCATCTTCTTATTAACTGGTTGAGAAGAGCAAGGATGAGTGAGACAAACAGGACTGGGTGAAGACTCCAAACTTGTGGTATTAGTGTTCACTAAGCCCTCATGAGGCCTGCTTGCAGCTCCCCTGCATAAAACATTACATGTGAAAGTGAGCGAAAGAAACAGTAAGAAGAGTCAGTTTCTCTTTGTCCCTGTTCTCTCTTTTCCCCCTCTCTCTTTTTAAGATTTTTTTTTTAACCCTTTTAGGAGAAAGCACCTGTTGTGATATTAGAACACTCAGCTCTCTGGTCCATGGGGAAGTTTCTTTCAATATGTTGAACTCCAAGGAGATTCCAGATTTAGTTCTCATGTCAAGGACAGAAGGTAAACAGGCTACCTACTCCATGTCCCACTGTAAGGGCAGAACCACCAGCTTCCACAGTCCTCCACTGTTGATGACCAGATGGCAGTTCTTCACGGAAACCTGGCCACTTACCTACCCTGGACATCAAGAAAACTAGTGTAGAGACAATATCCAAAGTAGAAAGGCAGAGTTAAGATGAGAGCTGTAGAAAGGGTGCTGGAATCATACTTGAAGGACCAACCAAGATGGGATACAGTTTGTAGTGTTTGCTGGGTGCCAGAAGCTCCTGGGAGCCTGTTCCGTCCAGCTCTTCTTTCTTGGCACCTGGATTTACTATAGCAGGCTGCTGGGCTGGCTACTCCCCATAAAGCAGGGTCAGGATGACTCTTCCAATGCATTGACCACTTGCTCCAGGATGTCGGGGCAATGATCTGCTATCTGCTGGAGAATGGCATTGGCAAACTCCTGCAGTTCTGCATTGTCCCGTTCACCTTTTTCTAGCTCATTCTGAAGCTGAAAGGGAAAGAAAAGATGGATTTCAGATAAAATAAAATTATCCTGTTTGCACTGGGTTAAGAATTATTGTCCATGAATAAAGAAATTGCATTTCCAACAACATGGATGAACCTGGAGGGCCTTGAGCTAAGTGAAATAAACGAGACAGAAAGGCAGATACTGCATGGTATCACTTATAAGTGGGACCTGGGGGGAAAAAGTCAAACTCACAGGTTGCTATCAAGGGCTGGAGGGTGGGGAGATGGAGCAGGTTGGTAAAAGGGCACAAACTTTCAGTTATAACATGAATAAGGTCTGAGGATCTAATGTATAATACGATGACTACAGTTGATAACATCATACTGTAGAATTAAATTTGCTGAGAGTAGAACTTAAGTGTTCTCATAAGGGGAAAAAAGGAAGTATGTCAGATGACAGATGTATTACCTCGACTGTGGGAATCTTCACAATGTCTATCATATCATCACGTGCACTTAATAGATCACAATTTTGTCAATTAAACCTTAAAGCTGAAAATTAAAAAAAAAAAAGAGAGGCACTTTCTATGTGAAGTCTTCCTGCATCAACGTTAACAACCAGGAAAGTGTAAACGTTAACATCAAGTGTTTGTTCGTGAAGGTGTGACTAGTTCACCAGTAATCTGAGGAGCTGGAGCCCCAGCTCCAGTCCCCTCATTCCAGGTGGAACATTCTCTCCACTGTGTCCCAATGTCACACCTCTGTCCAGGATGGGGAAAGGGATACATGCATGACCTCAGGTAGGATCTTAATCTTGTGTAATGGTTCTCATCCTAGGGAAACTTACAATTTAAAAGACTTTCCCCATTTGCTATATACCACTTTTGTTCAGTACATTAGACTATCTGCTCATATAGCTAAAGAGATTATTTTGAGAAACATTTAAGATGCTTAGAAATATAATTCTAACTTCCTGTTGTTTCAAACACTCTCTTGGACATTCCTTCAAGCATTAAAACAACATTTATTGAGGGCCTACTACTTGCTGAAAGATGGAACGGATCTGGTCTTTTCCCTGAAGATCCACTTGGGTTAATGGAAGAAAACACACAAACAGATCATTACAACACAGGATGGTAGGGGCCATGGCCGAGGCTCAGACATGCACTGTAGTGGAAGACATAATAGGGCTGTTTGCATCCTGGAGGAGTGTAAGAAGATGCTACTGAAGGCAGTATGTGGTGTGAATCTTGAAGGCTGAGCGGGAGTTTGCTGGGAGGTCAAAGGCAGAAGAGGCTTTCAAGCACATGAAACAAGGGCAGGTGTGTAGGGCTAAGAAAGGGCGTGGGACCTTGGGGATGAGGGAGCTTCTCAGCATAGCTAGAGCATAAGGTAAGGGGGCTGGGCAGAGAGTGACAGAAAATGAAGCTGATTATGCTAACTAATTTGGATGTAAATTAAAAAAATAAAATTAAAATAAAATAAAAAAAATTAAAAATAAATTAAAAAAAGTAAATGAAGATGAGGACACAGACAGGGCCAGACTGTTTGTAAAGCTAAGGAGTTCAGATTGAATCTGGTTAAAAAACAAAGAAAGAAACACCCACAAAAAGGAAGTCCAAGAGTTTTCAAACAGTGTAGTAACATTGTCAGCTTCATTTTTTTTAGAAGAGACCTGTGAAGATAAAAACATGTTAGCCTGAGTGGAGGGAACACTAAGCTAAAAGAAGTTTTGTGGCAAGCCCAGGTGAGAGTTAAGGAGGGCTAACATGGGGGCACCTGGATGGCTCAGTCGGTTAAGCATCTGACTTTGGCTCAGGTCATGATCTCATGGTTTGTGGGTTTGAGCCCCGCGGCGGGCTCTGTGCTGACAGCTCAATAGATTGAGCCACCCAGGTGCCCCTGTTTTAAGGACTGAATGAGCTATTTATATAAACTGCAGTACAATACCTGACACACAGAAAATTATGTATGTTAGATGTTGTTACAATTATTGTTGAATAGGTAAGATTACCTAGACAGAGCATGTAGATTAAAAGGCAAATAGTACCAAGTTTTTTTTTTTTTTTTTTAAGAACCAAGTTTTAATTACACTGCTGACAGAATCCACATGCTGTGAGCCAAGAATTAGCATGCTGCGTCTTCAAATATATCAAAGAGTTGGGAACAGATTTTGCAATCTTTATTCTGTTAAATGTTGACTGAATACCAGGACATGCAAGGACCAGATTTAGACTACTCTAAGTCTTGACGCATCTCCAGGTCTGACTGTGTCATATGAATATGAATCTCTGAAATGGGGAAACCAAAGAAGCAAAGTGCCTTTTAAATACAGCTGCAAAGAATATAACCCAGAAATACTGCTAGGTGAAAAGGCCACTATTCTCAAATCTCTTGAACAGAACTGAAGTCAATCACACAAAGTAACAGAGGAGGTTGTGAGGTTGTATTGCTTCAGTTTCCCATCTCAGTACTTCCTAGGAATATTGTGAACATCTTTGGTTTATATTCTGAGTCGGGTATCTGCACTTTACTCTCTACAAGTCACATATTCATTTCCTATGAAATATTTTTCTAATTTGGCTTCTGCTAAGCAGATAATCACGAAGTTACTTAATGGATCCATTTTAGTTTAAAATTTTTCAGGTTTTTTTTTCTAATTCAAAAAGTATTACGCATGCATTGTAGAAAAATTTTAAAACAAAAACACCAAGAAAAAAAAAACAACTGTAATATTAGCATCAGGAGATAACCACTGCTACATATTTTGTCATATATTCTTTGAGACTTTGTTTTATTACACACATACACACACACACACACACACACACACACGTGTAATTTTAGAAACAAAATGGCAATGATAGTATATAGATTATTTGTGAGCTGATTTTGTTTTCACCTAAAAATATACTATAAATACATTTCAGACCAAATCCCAAAGGCTCTTTCAGAGCTTGCTAACTAATTCTAAAATTTATCCTTATGTATAAATATACAACAGGAACCAAGAAAATATTTTAAAGGAAGAAAAACAATGTGTGGACTGGCTTACCAGATTACAAAACATACTGTAAAAAGCCACGAATTAGAAGAGTATTGTACTGATGAAATTAGATCAATGGGATTTAGAATATGATCAGGAGGCATTTGAAATCAATTAACTGTATTAGGTCAACTGGGCCCAGTTGTGGTCAGATTCTTGCTCATATCATACATAAACATAAATTTGAAATTACCTAAAGATCCAAATTTAAAAATTATACTGTGAATTCATATTCTTCTCATGTGCATACAAAACATTCTCCAGGATAGATCATATGAAAGCCACAAAACAAATCTTAATAAATTTAAGACTGAAATCACATCAAGCATGTTTTCCAACCACAATGATATGAAACTAGAAATGTTACAAAGTGAAAACAGGAAAATTCACAAATATTTGTAGATTAAACAACATGTGACTGAAAAACCAAAGGGCCAAGAAAGAAATCAAAAATTACCTGAGGAGCGTCTGGGTGGATTAGTTGGTTAAGCATCTGACTCTTGGTTTTGGCTCAGGTCATGATCTCACGGTTTGTGGGTTCGAACCCTGAATCAGGCTCTGTGCTGACAGTGCAGACCCTGCTTGGAATTCTCTCTCTCTCCCTCTCTTTCTGCCCTCCCCTGCTCGCACTCTCTCAAAATACATAAATAAACTTAAAAAAAATTACTTGAGACAAAAATGAAAATACAACATACCAAATCTATGGGCTACAGTAAAAACAGTTCTTAAGAGGGAAACTCATAGTGACAGATGCCTACAGTAAGAAGCAAGAAAGATCTCAAACAACCTAACCTTATACCTCAAGGAATTAGAAAAAGAACTAAGCCCAAAGTTAGCAGAAGGAACAAAATAACAAAAAAGACTAAAAAAACAATAGAAATGAAATTGAGACTAAAAAGACAATAGAAAAGATCAATGAAACTAAGAGCTGGTTTTTTGAAAAGATAAATAGACCAAACTTTAGCTAAATTTACCAAGAAAAAAAGTAAGAGGACTCAAAATTGGAAATTAAAGATGAGATGTTATAACCTGTACCAGAGAAAGGCAAAGAATCAAAAAGATTACTACAAAAAATTATATGCCAACAAACTGGACAACCTAGAAGAAATGCATAAATTCCTAGAAACATACAACCTACATAACTGAATCATGAAGAAATAAAAAATTGGAACAAACAGATTTTTAGCAAGGGAACTGAATCAGTAATCAAAAACCTCCCAACAAACAAAAGCCCAGGACCAAATGACTTCACTGGTGAATTCTATCGAACATTTAAAGAAGAATTAATACCAATCCTTCTCAAACTCTTCCAAAAAATAGAAGAGGAGGGACAGTGCCAGACTCATTTTACAAAGCCAATATTACTGATACCAAAATCAGAAAAGATACCACAAAGAAAGAAAATTGTGGCCAATACTGCTGATGAACATAGATACAAGATCCTCAATAAAATATTAGCAAACTGCATTTCATACTACATTAAAAGGATGTACACCATGATCAAGTGGGATTTATTCTAAGCATGCAAGGATGCTTCAACATCTGCAAATCAGTAAAATGTGATAAACTACAGTAACAACATGAAGGCCAAAAGTCATATGATCATCCCAACAGATGTAGAAAAAGGATTTGATAAAATTCAACATCCATTTATAACAACTCTCAACAAAGAGGGTATAGAGAGAATATACCTCAACATATATTAAAATCAATAAAGGAAAAAAAGACAAAGGATTGGGATCAATGTATTATGAAAGTATTAGGCTTGTATACAAGCCTAATAATAGAAAAATGGGCAGAGGATATGAACAAAAAAACTCATTGAAGAAAAACAAATGGCTAATAAGCACATAAAAAATACACAACCTCACTGAGTATTAATAATTACTAATGAGTAAAGAGATACAAATTAAACAAGATAGAGTTTTGTTCCCCCTATCACACTGGCAAAAGACTGTTAATCCGTGTTGGTATATGTTTGGGGAAGTGGGTACTTTGATACTGCTAAGGGATGGAAGGACTTTCAATTTTACTCTCTATACTTTTTTTTTTTAATTACAGTTGACACACAATATTACATTAGTTTCAGGTGTACAACAGAGTGATTGAACATACCTATATGTTTATGCTATGCTCACCACAAGTGTGGCTACCATCTGTCACCATTACAACACTATCACACTATACCACTGACTATATTCTCTACGCTGTACCTTTTATCCTCATGACTTATTCATTCCATAACTGAAAGCCTGTATCTCCCACTCCTCTTCATCCATTTTGCTCAGTCACCCATCCCCATCCTCTCTGACAACCACCAGTTTGTTGTTTGTATTTATAGGTGTGTTTATGCTTTTTATTTGTTTATTCAATTGTTTTGTTTTTTAGATTCCACATATAAGTGAAATCATATGGTGTTTGTCTTTCTCTGACTTATTTCACTTAGCATAATGCCCTCTAGGTCCATCCATATTGTTGCAAATGGCAAGATTTCATTCCTTTTTTACGGTTGAGTAATATTCCATTGTATATATGTGTATGTGTAGATACGTCTCTCCCTTCCTCCCTCCCTCTCTTTATCTTCTTTATCAATTCTTTATCCATTCATCTATTGACAGACACTTGGATTGCTTCCATAATTTGGCTATGGTAAATAAAGCTGGAATAAACATAGGGAAGAATGTATCTTTTCAAATTAGTATTTTCATTTTCTTTGGGTAAATAGCCATTAGTAGAATTACTTAATCATATGGTGTTTTTATTTTTAATTTTTTTGAGGAGTCTCCACACTGGTTTCCACGTTGTACCAATTACATTACTTCCAAGAGTGCACAAGGGTCTTCTTTTCCCCATAGCCTCATCAACACTTGTTACTTCTTGTCTTTTTGATTCTAACCATTCTGACAGGTATGAGGTGATACCTCATACCTCATCATGGTTTTGATTTGCATTTCCCTAATGATCAGTGATGTTGAACACCTTTTCATATGTCTGTTGGCCACCTGTATGTCTTCTCTGGAAAAATGTCTAGTCCTCTGCCCATTTTTAATAAGATTTTTAATTAATTAATTAATTAATTTATTTATTTTTTGGGTGTTGAGTTGTACAAGTTCTTTATATATTTTGGATATTAACCTCTTACTGGATGTATCCTTTGCAAATATTTTCTCCTATTCAGTAGATTACCTTTTTGTTTTGTTGATGGTTTCCTTCATTGTGCAAAAGCTTTTTATTTTGGTGTAATCCCAATAGTTTATTTTTGCTGTTATTTCCCTTGCCTGAGGAGACAAATCTAGAAAAATGTTGCTAAGGCAAAAATCCAAAGAAATTACTGCCTGTGTTTTCTGCTAGCATTTTTACAGTTTTAGGTCTCAGATTTAGGTCTTTAATTAATTTTGTTTACTCTATATACTTCTATATTATTTAATACCACAAGCAGCATCAATTTTATAAGAAATTTGGATACAAAGATATAATATAAATATTCAAAGCTGCATGTGTTTTTAAACATGTAATTCTGATATTCCAAGACTGAAAAGGGGCAAATAGAAATGTATAAAATATTCATTCAAAAAGTATTGATTGTTTTGCCAATGAAAAGGAATTTAGTTCTGATACATGGTATATAACATGAACCATGAAAACACTATGCTGAGTCAAATAAGCCAGTCAACAGAAGACCACATACTGTATGATTCCATTTTTATGAAATGTCCAGAATAGGCAAATCCAGAGTCAGAAAGTAGATTAGTGGCTGCCTAAGGCTGGGGTGGGATGGGGTAATTGGGAGTGATTGCTAATAAATATGTGTTTCTTTTTAGAATGATGAAAATGTTTGACAATTGATGTGGTGACAGTTGTCCAATTCTGAGAATGTACTAAACCTATTGAATTGTACACTTTAAATAGGTGAATTGCATGGTGTGTGAATTACAGCAAAATAAAACTGCAAAGACAGAAAAAAAGGAAAGAAGGAAGAGGAAGTTTCTTGAAGAGTGTGGCTGTTGAGATGAGGGCAGGAAAGAGGGTCTGGAGAAACAGTATGAACTATTCACAGAGGCACAGAGGAGGAAATGTACTTGGCTGTTCACTGAAGTTCAGGAATACAGGAATTACTGGGTCTTGACAGAAGCAGTACCAGTTCTTTGACGGTGACAAAAGGTCCTTGGGCTGGCTAGGCTTGGGCACTATTCCTCAGAGGACCCTCACTCTATTACATGGTTTCAGTGAAGCCACACCTAGGGCATTGCGTTCCATTTCAGGCACCTTATTACCAGAAAAATGGAGACAAACTGGAATGAGTTCAAAGGAAAATGGCAGGCATGACTAAGAAGCTGAAAGGATCATTTTATGGGGCAGGATTAGAACTAAGTAGTAGACCTGAACTAACTGAAGACTAAGCGAAGGGAATGCGATTATTACCTACAAATGTCAGGAGGGTGTACACAAGAAGCTGGAGGAGTGGTTTAGCAGTGGAAGAGAAAGTATAAGTAGAAGTGGTAGAAAAAGATTAGGGGGAAAAAAAAAACAGAGGCAGACTATAGGCTATGCTTTTTCCAAGGGCTAATGAATGGTTTGCCTGGGAAAAGGTGTTTAAAAAGAGGATCAGAAGAATCAAATAGTTCAGAGAAGGAAAAAAAGAGTTTAGAGAAGGAAGTGTTCCTTCATTAGCTGGAGTTGCTTTCCATCTGGTGGAGCTTTCTCTATTCTCCAGGGATTATGCATGGTTTGCATTTTATCTGAAAGCAGTATTAGATGTGGGCATGGCTGAGCAGGGAGAGAGTTTATTGGCACTTGATCCAATATATGCTAAAATTTCCTGTCTTGAAAAAAATCTCAAAGATCAATTTTTTGTGTGAAACCTGAATTACATTTAAAATGAGGCTTTTTATTTTGACTTCGAAATGTAAAGCTTTAGTCATTCTGAAGTCAAAGGAGTACAGGAATGTGTGAGAGAAAAAAAAGACCACTTAGGAAAGAAAGGCAATGTGAAGCCATCAAACTAAAAATGTAGACAGATGTGTTATACAGCACAGGTGTGAAAACAAATCTTGAAATATATTAGTACCTTGTTATTTTAAAACATTTCTTTAGCATACACATCGCATGTCTAAAAAAGGAAGTTTTTATACGGTATCAGTATGTAGTGGGTCCTATGGATAAATTGGGAAAAGTGTGTTCTAGCTTCTGAAGTATAATTTACCAGATATCTCACTCTTCTTGTTCCCTCTACCCCTGCCCACACCCTGCCCCTATGCCTGCCTATTCAACTCTCACCTCCTCCCCAAAGAAGGCCCCTTTAAGATTTAACATCAGAAAAGAATTTCCCAAAAAGTACAAACATGTAATATTTGGGGTTTAACGTAAATTCTTATTACACCCTAGCTGCTAGGAATTAAATCCTTTCCCCTCCCCTCTTTCCCTTCCTTGTTAAAGCTACATATCCAAACTTAGTGGATATTAAGATTGAGTAATCCAACAAGATCTTCTATTTCCTATTCTCTACTTTCTAATATTGGCAGGCTAATTCCACCACTGCAAGTACTGAGGTGAAAAATACTGTCTTCTTGGTTTACTTTCTTAAAACACCATAATTATATGCAGCACCTAAGTTTGCACAATGCCCTCTCTAGATAGAAAAATGCAATTTTCTGTGTACATATTGAAAGCTTTGCATCTAAACCAAACAACAAATTTAAAAACACTTCTAATGTAAAATAATTTCTACAAAACTGCAAAGTGGATTTGTTCCCACGAATCCCGCAAGCTCCTGCTGCAATTTAAGCATTAAATCCCTTATCTCAGCACCCTCGTTTCCCTCCATATATAAAATATCACTACAAAATCTTCCTCAAATCTCTTGGGTACCTCAAGATTGAGTGGAAAAACCCAATTCTACTAAACCTTAATTTGATGAAGATACTCTGAAGGAAGAGATTATTGTAGTAATAGATGAATAGGTATGTACAGTAGAGAAAATATAAAATAACATGCTTTGCTCAATGAAATAGGGATTTGAAAATGTGGATTAGGGATGACTATGAGGGCAACAAGTCTTGCTGCTCCAAACATTCTGCACATGGGGTCTGGGGCCATTAGTGACCAAGAGCACAGCACTCATGATGGGTTAGTACCATTCACTGAATAAGCAACCAGTGAGTCTGAGGAAATTGTTACTAAGGTAATGCAGACATGAAACACACTACACCTCAAAACAACCTCACAACATTCCTTGTTCCTAATCTATTTTCCAGGTACCCTGTAGCCACCCTTCTATGACCCTGTCCCTTCAATTAACTCTGTGTTTCCAATCTCTCCTCTCCCCTGGTCTTTCACCATGGCTTCAGAGGGCACTCTCATCCTGAAATGACCTGTTGAATCTGCTTCCCTCACAAGCTAGTCCCAATTTTTCTCTTTCTTTCACTACCAAACATCTCAAAAGAACAGTCTATATTTGCTACCTCTGTTTCCTATTTTCCTCCTTAGCATCTAAGAATTTAGTTTTTGCTATTCACTGAAACTGCTCTCTCAAAAGGTTACTAAGCTAAGACTCCCACACTGAAAACTGTAAAACATTATTTACAGAAATAAAAGATATCTTAAATGGAGGAATACAATATGATCATGGATCAGAAGACTCAATAGTATAAAGAATTAATTCTGCCCAAACTAATCTACAGATTCAATTCAATCCAAATAAAACACTCTGGCATGTGTGCATGTAAAGTGACAAGCTAATTCAAGGCGTAAGTGGAAACGCAAAGAACCAAGAAGAGCCAAAGCAATCTCAAACAACAAAGTGATAAGAACATGAACTATGTTACTGTTATTAGCATAGCTTGCTATTGGCACGAGAACAGGCAAACAGACCAATGGAACAGACAAGGGGACCCAGAAAAACAGCCCAAATCTGGGAATAACCCCAATGCCCACCAACAACTAGGCGATAAATTGTGGTATATTCATTCATACAATGGAATATCATACAGCAATGAGAATGAATGTGTATGTATATCATAATAGACACATTTCATAAACATGACATTGAATGAAAGAAGCTAGACACATACTCTGTGATTCCAGGTATATAAAATTAAAAAACAGGCAAAATGAAGTGTTAGAAGCCAGGTTACCCGTGGAGGGTGGAGTAGTGGCATGACAAGAGATTTCCGAGGTGCTGGTAACTTTCTGCTTCTTCAGGTGTTCATTATAGGAGTGTGTAAAAACTCATTGAGTTGCATACTTATGATTTGTGTAGTTTCTGTATGCATGTTATAAAAAAACAAACAAACCAAACCTCAAGGATTACCTAACAGCACAATCCAGTGGTCTTAACTGTCTTATCCTTGAACTCCTCTGTGATACTTGTTCTGATAACACCTCCTTCTAAAATCTCTCTCCCACTTGACTTTCTGGCTCTTCTCTGCCTGTCCCTATATTTCTTGTCTGTCTTGCTGCTGTTCCTCTTCTTTCTGCTTCCTCCCACACATGCAAAACCTGAGTTTTAGGGGACATTCCTCTGTTCTTCGTCTTTTGTCCTCTGCTTAGACTGTTTTCCTTGAGCTTTATTTATAAAGTGGTAATAATAACAGCAACTAACTTACTGGACATTTATTGTGGACCAGGTATTATTCTAAGTGCTTTAGTACATTGACACAATCTACTTTCTTTGCCCATTTTATGATTTCTTTTGGGGTAAGTTTTTGTGGGTTTTGTTCAACTTTAAGCATAGAAAATTTCACACATACACAAAAGAAAACAGTAAACGAACCCTCACGTGACCTAAATTTAAGGATTATCAGGGTATGTCAACATAATTCTAATTCCCTTCTCTCCTGAATTTGACTATTTTTCAAATGCTTAATAAATACTTCTTTATTTATTTATTTATTTATGAATGTTCCACTTATACATCAACTCGTACTGTTCATACTGTTTAATAAACTGTTGTTTTCACTTAATTACTACAAGGAGTTTTTCATGTGATTATAAATTCTTCTAAAATACAACTTGTATTTTTATTAAAAATTTTTTAAAAATATTTATTTATTTCTGAGAGACAGAGAGAGACAGAGTGTGAGCAAGGGAGGGACAGAGAGAGAGGAAGACACAGAATCCAAAGCAGGCTCCAGGCTCTAAACTATTAGCACAGAGCCTGACGCAGGGCTCAAACCCCCAAGCCATGACCTGAGCTGAAGTCAGACACTCAACCAACTGAGCCACCCAGGCGCCCCTAAAACACAATTTTTAAATGGGTCATACTGTAATCAAGTTTATTGATGTATTTTAATTTAAATAATTCCATTATTAGAAATTTAGTTTGTTTTCAATTTTTTCTTTTTATAAATAGTGACCTGTTGAGTTTGCTAGTACATAAGTCTTTGCGTATTTATGATCGTTTTCTTTAAATTCCTGGATCAAAGGGTATACACCTCTTTAAAGCTTTTGACATCTTACCAAACTGTTCCAGAAGAGCTGAACTAATATTCAGCCCACAGACAACAAATATGGGTGCTCATTTCCCCACCCACTCAATATAGTGGGGCAACACACATGCACACACGCACACACACACCCTGATCTTGCAGATATGACAGGGCTATTTTCATTTGCATTTCTTTGTAATTCTTTTCATTTATAGCGAAGCCAAAAATTGAGGCAAAACATTCATAAATATATTTATTGGCCATTTCTTCTTCTGGGAAATTCCTGTTAACGCCCTTTCCAGGCTATGTTTCTTTTGGTTTAGTTTCTTCCTTGCTGATCTCATGGTCACTACCCTAACACAAGCTATCTTATCCTAGATCTTTTGCTTATTGTAATAGCGTCACATGCACATCAACCCTGGTTTTAAGAGCACTCTTTCTAAAAACATGTTGGATTAGGTTCCCTTCTCCTCTTCCAACGTCTTAAATGATTTCCTACCTACAAAACGGAGGCCAGTCTCTTTGGCATGGCAACCACAGTCTGGCTCCATCCTACTGTCCCAATTTCATCCTCTGTTATAGCCTTGCCATGTGCAAATAGCCTCCTGGTATATGCTCTTGTCTTTGCTTTTACTTTGATGTGGTTCCCTCATTCTAGAATGTGGATAATCTTCCCTCCTACACACCTCTCTTCCCTGTCTTACTCATTCTTTATGATTGAGCTCAACTGGCTCTTCTCTCTATGAAGGTAGAGGTAAATATTGCTGTTCTTCTCTGTTCTCTTCAGAGGTAAATATTGCTGAAGTATTAATTTTGTCTTGAGTTTCAAGAATTGGCTATTTAATTCCCCAACTCTTCTTCAAACTCCTTGATGGATTCTTTTTTACATATCAATGCTGCCTAGCAAAATACCCTGCACATAACTAGCAATTGAGAAACGACTGGTGTATAGACAGAAGGAATGCATGCTAATCCTGGATGGGGGAGGGGGACACTGATAACTTTCCAAAGAGTTTTTTTTCTCTAAGTTTGTTTGTTTGTTTATTTGTTTAGAGAGCATGCTAACAGGGGAGTGGCAGAGAGAGAGGGAGAGAGAATCCCAAGCAGACTTTGCACTGGCATCAGGCCCAACGCGGGGCTTGAACCTATGAACCATGAGATCATGACCTGAGCAGAAGCCAAGAGTCAGGTGCTTAACTGACTGAGCCACCCAGGTGCCCCTCAAAGAGCTTTTTAAGATAAAATGTGAAGCATCTCAAAATCAAGACTGTGTGATGATACAGACCTTACAGCAGGGCACATAAACCATATACTGTAGCATCTCACTTTGTTTAACGTTCTCAAAAGATGGAGTATGGGCCAAGTAAAGGATACTAAGGTGGTCTCTGGCAAGAATTTTCTGGCTTTGTCTGCTGAATGTTATTATAATGTATTCTGTTCCTAGTAGCTATTCCAGCCCTCCCTGAACTCAGAGTAGTAATATGATTTCTAGAGGGACTCGAGCCAAGAATCACAAACGCAAAAGCAACTCAATCTGAATGCTCGAAGCAACACAAGCTGGAAGTGTGTGAACACAAGGGAAGGAGAGAATGTTTCAGCCTCCACCACTGCTCAGGGGACCAGCAGGCAGTGGAAGCTCAGAATGAGGTTTGTCAGAGATGATGTTCTACAACCTCACACCCACCAAAAATATTCTTATGAAAGCCTAGCTGTAAGGGAAACCAACCGAGTTCCCTTTCTACCTTCAATGTTAGGACTGTTCTCTGTAGGAGAACAGAGCTGATGGTATGAAGAATAATAAGGAACATAGCTGGACTAGATGGAGGAACAGAAGTGCAGCTGAGGGATAGGCGGATTTGTTCAGGGAGTTGCCCCTGCTCAGCACAGGTCATGATTTCAGAATAACTACCATATCTCTCCATAGCCAAGTAAAGGCATAGGGAGAGCTAACAAACTCACTAATTTGACAGTCTTAAAGGAGAGAAAATAGCCTCATTTCAAGGTAAACAGCTCTATTCACAGTCATAGGGGATGAGGTGAAAGAAAAGGATGTATGGATGGATATACAGAAGAGATGGTTACAAGAGAGGTAACTGAATAAATTCAGTTGTGGTTGGCAGTGACTCAGATTAATTCCTTTCCGGAGATAGCTTTGTGGTGGGCAGAAAATTATACAGAGATGCTTAGTTTGGTTTAAGCAGACAAGAATCTGAACTTGAGGTTTTTAACAGCTAGGTCTCAGGATGCATGGGCCATGAGGTCTGAGCTGGTCACCGGCATGATAATTGGAGCCTTTCAGCGGTGATGGATCAAGCTGAAACAGTCCTCCACCCTGGCCAGATCTGGGCTAGAGTCCCCCAGCCCAAATCAGCAGGCTGTTCAACTACATCTGCTTAGGTGATATGAAGACATGAAATAACTTCTGAGGTTGGATTTTTGAGAAATGAGAATAAAATGAAACACATTTTTTAAAAGAGTCCTTCACTGTTTTGGCATCTTTTTTTTTTTTTTTTAAGTTTATTCATTTTGTGAGATAGAGAGAGAGAGAGAGAGCATGTGCGAGCAAGTGCATGCACGGGGGTGGGGGGAGGGGTAGAGAGAGAGGGAGAGAGAGAATCCCAAGCAGACTCTGTGCTGCCAGTGCACAGTCCGATGTGGGGTTAAAACTCACAAACCAGGAGATCATAACCTGAGCTGAACTCAAGTCAAATGCTTAACCAACTGAGCCACCCAGGTGCCCCTAAAATGAAATGCATTTTGCCATAATATCTATTCATAAAATACAAAATGTATGTGGTCAGAGGGATCTGAGCACACAGTGGGTATTTCTTGCCTAGTTATTTACTTTTCTAGAGGTATCTGGCCACTTTTTCACTCTGTAGAATCCCTCTAGCATTTAGTAACAGGGAAAACTAAAGTTGTTCTTGAAGTATTTGTCCTATGATTATTTCCCACAGATTAAGACCAACTCCACGGGTGCCTGGGTGGCTCAGTCGGTTGAGCGTCCGACTTCAGCTCAGGTCATGATCTCACAGTTTGTGGGTTCGAGCCCCGCATCAAGCTCTGTGCTGACTGCTTGCTCAGAGCCTGGAGCCTGCTTCAGATTCTGTGTCTCCTTCTCTCTCTGCCCCTCCCCCACTCATGCTTTGTCTCACTCTGTTTCTCAAAAATAAATAAATTAAAAAAAAAAAAAAAAAAGACCAACTCCAAAACCTTCTCTTCCCTGGTATTCCAAGTCTGAGCTTGCAGCCTAAATCTCCCAGTTTTCTTCCTCAAGTCTCCACCCGCCCCAGTTGCTTGTCATGTTACAGCCTAAAGCAACTGCCACCACAGCCCTAGGCTCTGTGTAATGCTGAGTGGAAGTGGTAATGACCATGAGGTTGCTACTGGGCCTTCTCCTTCTCCTTAACTTGTAATGAACTCCTTTGTCAGGCAATATCTGATTTTGTTCTCATAGGAAAAAAAGGCTTTTGCTGCTTAGGCCCAAAGTAAACAGATGCTGCTGCTCCTCCATGACTAATCTTAAACAAAATGGCATAATAAAAATAAGAGTTTAGCTCCATTCGAGCAAGGGGACCTGCATATACATCATCCAAACTCAAAATTCCACTCCTGAACACTGTGATATTTCAAAGTGATCTCCCCAAGATTCCTTTGGTTTTATATCACTAAAGGAACTTCCTCCTATCATTCCCTTATGACAGAAGCATCAAGGTAGGAGGGAACTCCAGGTACTTAAGCCTTTCAGAGAAGAAAATCATAAATTACACCCTACTATTTTCTAGTACTTTCAAGAGCATGTCATGCCTGGCACATATGAGGTGCTCCCTAAATATTGATTAAATGAATGCATGCCATTTGCCTTGGGGTAGCTAGATTTTTCAGTGTAATATCATCATGTATTTTTACCTTTAGTTTTCAAAGGTTAAAAAGAAAACAAAAACAAAGCAACTAAAAAGCTGCTCTCTTTCTTAGCTACAGCTCTGCAAATTCTGCAGTTCTACCCTGGCAGCTCCCCAACTTTGAAGGAAATAAAGAGTTAAGATTTTTTTTTTTTTTTTTTAAATTTTTTTCAACGTTTATTTATTTTTGGGACAGAGAGAGACAGAGCATGAACGGGGGAGGGGCAGAGAGAGAGGGAGACACAGAATCGGAAACAGGCTCCAGGCTCTGAGCCATCAGCCCAGAGCCCGACGCGGGGCTCGAACTCACGGACCGCGAGATCGTGAACCTGGCTGAAGTCGGATGCTTAACCGACTGCGCCACCCAGGCGCCCCTAAAGAGTTAAGATTTTTAAGGAGTCTATATTAATACAAAGCATAAAACTTAGTTTTCTACACTAACCCCCACCAGTTCAATTCTCTAACCTTGTAAGTAAGACAACTACAGCCTAAGGGGATAAAGTGGCCAGTATAATTTAGATTGACAGAAATGTCTGCCTCAGGAACACTTATGCATCATCCTTCAAGCCCAACCACTGAGTAGCTAGGGGATCAAACTCTACTGTCTCCAGATGCACAAGGTCTCCATAGAAAAGAGGAAGTCTCCCCTGCCTCAGAGGAAAATCCTACGAGAAATTTGGTCTTGCTAGCTAACTATCAGACATCTAAGAGTTGTCATATTACTCACTGTTGCTTATTATTCTTTTGAAAGTTAGGGGCACCTGGGTGGCGCAGTCGGTTAAGCGTCCGACTTCAGCCAGGTCACGATCTCGTGGTCCGTGAGTTCGAGCCCTGCGTCGGGCTCTGGGCTGATGGCTCGGAGCCTGTTTCCAATTCTGTGTCTCCCTCTCTCTCTGCCCCTCGCCCGTTCATGCTGTCTCTGTCCCAAAAATAAATAAACGTTGAAAAAAAAATTTTTTTTAAAGAAAGTTAGAATGAGTCATGATTTTGTGAAAGGCAACAAGTGAGAGGTCAAGTAGCCCAGGTAAAATGAATTGGGGTCAGTGGCAATCTAAGGGACCAAACACTTGTTGCTAACTAACACCTGCCACTCTAAATTAATCTCCTTACACAGAGCAGGAGCTGGAACCAGGCAAGTACAATGGATGTAGCAATCCAGATTTAGAAAGTTATGTGTACATAAACCAGCACAAACTTTTGCTTTCTGATAACTCTAACTCTAGTTTGTATTTGCAGATGTCACTAACATTTTAATTTCTAAGCTATTTACGTCTAGACACCTCAAAAATGCTGGCTGCTGCTTTCCTGCCTAAAGCATTCTTCCCACTGAGATAATTTGAGTTTTCTCTATGTGGTATTCTGTGCCTGTAAGAACCTCTCAGGTTACCAACTTTCCTACAAGACTGTATCTTGATATAGGTGTTATACCTTCTCTGTGCAAGTGAAGGGAGTGAACAGAGAAAGAGTAGGACAAGAAAAAAGAAGACGTGACTGCAAAAGGTAAGAGTGGAAATAGAAAGCCCCCCAGGAAACCCAATAGGAGATTTATATTGGTCTGATTGGTCTCTGATACAAGAGAATGGGATATCATCTTTAGTGTAAAAACTTTCCTGGAACATCAAAGGAACTGTGATGTATCATCCCCTCAAAGAATAAGCCTACAGTTGGTAACACCGTATTGTATAATTGAAATTTGCTAAAAGAGTAGGACTTAAAAAACAGTAGATATGTGAGGTGATGGATTGTTAATTAGCTCAAAGGGGGGAAATCCTTTCACAATGTATAGGTATATCAAGTACATTGTACACTTTAAACATCTTACAACTTTTTCAGTTATACCTCAGTAAAGCTGAAAAGAAAAAGAATAAGCCAGTTACCCATCTGGGTGGAGTGCTCACATGAAGCACACTCCTGAGGCAAAGAGATGGACAGGTTGTTCTCCACAAGGCTTTACCAGTCCAAAGACTTGTTGAGGTAAAACTTGAGGCTTGAGAAAGTGTAGAGTGTTATAAACAAATAACCATATTTTCCACTGAGGCAGAATTTTAATATGGCTGCCTAAGTTGATTTGGTAGTATCTCACATTATCTCTTACAAATCTGTTAAGTGAGGTGAATAGAGACATTAATATTAGGGGTCTGTCATTATCAAAATGGAGAAAAATTTCCCTCTTTGCCAAAGGGATCCATCAGAACAGCAGCACAGTTCTGGGAATCTCAGACACAGACAGGCCGGCCAGCCCAGTGTGTTTGGTTTGGCTCTCAGAAAAGAAAAGTGTCAAAAGGGAGAGAGTAAAAAAACAAAACAAAACAAAACCCAAACAACTAATAAGAAATCTAATGCCGAAACTGTCAGAGTGGTCAAGAGCAGGGTTTTGTTGCAGCTGAGATTTTAGTGCTAAACCGGCACAGTGCCTAATCCAGTTCCAGAGAATCTCTCTGGCCAAGCAGGAAGAGAGAAGGAAATTTCCTCCACCACAGTGGCAGTGGCATGTGCTCAGTGCACACTCTATGTTCAGGACTGCTGTGTGTTGTTTCCAGCACATGGATCGGATTCTGATGAGACTGTGGCAGGGAGAGACTGGAAAGCCTCCCACAGGGAACTGTGGATCTTGCTTGAGTTTTTCTTTTTAATTTCTTTAATTTTTTAAACGTTTTTATTTTATTTTTTGAGAGACAGAGCATGAACAGGGGAGGGGCAGAGAGAGAGGGAGACACAGAATCCGAAGCAGGCCCCAGGCTCTGAGCTGTCAGCACAGAGCCTGATGCAGGGCTCAAACCTATGAATGCAAGACCATGACCTGAGCCGAAGGTGGATGCTCAACTGACTGAGCCACCCAGGCACCCTAAGTTTTTCTTTTTTTACTGCCAACCTGACACATTCCTTGGGTGGTGTCTCCTGATTCCTTGGTGAGATGACAGAATGATTCTTTGTGTGGCACAAGTTCCTGGCCCAGTAACAAGGGCCTTGGAAGGGGTGCCATTACTGACCAAGGCTCTGGAGTCATGTGGGCTGTTCTGAGCGACTCCCCTGGGTACACATGGCCATCTTATGGAGGATCATGAGCAGTGGTGAGAGGCAAGCGTAATACAATGATATGGCAAACTGGGTCTCATGTGACGTGGAGAAGGTTGAGGATGAGGTGGGGGTCTGGAGTTGTATCTTGTGGCTCAGTCGGTTGAGCGTCTGACTTTGGCTCAGGTCATGATCTCACAGTTTGTGAGTTTGAGCCCCGTGTCAGGCTCTGTGCTGTCAGTTCAGAGCCTGGAGCCTGCTTCAGATTCTGTGTCTCCCTCTCTCTCTGCTCCTCCCCCACTCAAGCTCTGTCTCTCCCTCTCAAAAAATGAATAAATGTTAAAAAAATTTTTTTAAAATAAATTAAAAAAAAAAAAAAAAAAAGAAGGGTGAGAATGAGAGGCTCCAGGGACATCTCCAGGCCAGCCTGGCTCAGTGAATGCTGAGGTTCACCATGTTCATGAGCACAGTTCCCCCAAAATGTGAGGGAAAAGCCATAGCAGTCCAGAGCTCAAATGGCCTCACCCAGCTTTATTTCCACATGGAAGGAATGACCAAGCTTGTGAAGGAAAGTCCACACCAAAGCAAGTACTTCTGGGAAGTTTCACCTAGATTATCGAAGAGAAGGATCACCAGATCTTTTCTCTCTACTTCTCTTCCTGAGAAAGCAGCTGGAGGGAGGTGAGCTCAACCTTCAGAAGCAGCCAAGTGAGAAAGTGAGTTCTTCAAGAGAAGATGGAGAAGGCATAGGATCATCCCACCCCACACAACCTAAGGAGGCCAAATAAATAGCCCCAGTATCTCCTGCATGTGGCTCTTTCCAGTTATGCCCAGTGCCTACAGGACTGCTGCCTGTGGGCTGCAGTATCGTAGATGGTATTGAAGAGATAAACACTAAGGGTTCAACTGAGTGTGCAGAGCGCAAGAGAGGTGGTGGCAAAGATACAGCCCTCAAGGAAGTTAAAGAAACTTAATAGATATTTTAAATTATCTAATATTTACTTTTCTCCCCCAAAGAAAGTCACAGTGCTTAGTCTGCACACAATGCAGGAACAGACATGCATCTACGTGCTGTTATCTGTTGCTGACACATACTCTGCTTGGGCTAGAAGGCAAATGGCCTTGCAGCGTCCTGCAGATTATTTAATATCACTATAGGAGAATACAGTTATTACTACAGCTTCCTCTGAGGGGCTAAGAACATCTTCTTCCAAAGAGGGCTACAAGGTGCAATAATGGGAAAATGTCTGAAATGGAAGGAGACGTCCAGTCCCAACTGTGCCACTAAGCTTTATCATCTTAGGCAGGTCACTTCACCTCTCTGGCCTCAGCTTCTTCATGTGCAAAAGAAAAAGGTGTGTGTGGGGGGGATCCAAAGATCTCTAAGTTCTCTCCAGCTTTAATCAATCCATGAATAAATATAGCTCATTCCTGATATTAAAATAATATTAGAACAGTGATCCCCAACTTAAAGCCTGCAGGCTATTTCTAGTTAGAGGAGTTTTTCAGCTCTCATGAGGATTTCTCATTGTGCCTTCTGTGTGTCTCATCATAGGATGCTTGAGAAAACCCAAGCATGCAAATGTTGCAAAAGTTTCTTGCATCATCTTTCTGATGATTCCCTACCTTCCTGCTAGGTGCATCCTCACATCTAGCTGCGGTAAACTTCCTTCCTTCCTTTCCTTTCTTTCTCCTTTCCTTCCCTCCTCTTCTCTCCCCTCCCCTCCCCTCCTAACCTCTCCTCTCCTTTCCTTTCTTTCTTTTTAATGCTTATTTATTAATTTTGAGAAAGAGAGAGAGAGAGCACACAAGCAGGGGAGGAACAGAGAGAGCGGGAGAGAGAGAGAATCCCAAGCAGGCTCCACACTGTCAGCGTGGAGCCGGACACCGGGCTTGAAACCACCATGAGATCATGACCTAAGCCCAAACCAAGAGTTGGATGTTTAACCTTCTGAGCCACCCCAGCGCCCTGCTGAACTTTTTTTTTTTTTTAAGGAATAGTATCTGTTGGCTCAAATTTAGGCTAAAAGCTCCTGAAAGGTTGGTGTGATTTCCCACATACTCTTGATGTATCAAATAGCTGAAAATCAGAGAATTCAAAGTATAATGATGCTTTATCACCAGGCCTGGGTTATGCTGAGGAGATTAATGTTTTTTTATTTAAAAAAAAAATTTTTTTTTTAATTTTTTTTTTTCAACGTTTATTCATCTTCATATTCATGAAAAAAGAGAGAGACAGAGTATGAATGGGCGAGGGGCAGAGAGAGAGGGAGACACAGAATCGGAAACAGGCTCCAGGCTCTGAGCCATCAGCCCAGAGCCCGACGCGGGGCTCGAACTCACGGACCGCGAGATCGTGACCTGGCTGAAGTCGGACGCCCACCCGACTGCGCCACCCAGGCGCCCCTATTTTTAAAAATTTTTAACGTTTATTCATTTTTGAGAGACAGAGACAGAGCATGAAAGGGGGAGGGGCAGAGGGGGAGGGGCAGAGAGGGAGGGAGACACAGAATCTGAAGCAGGCTCCAGGCACCAGGCTCCGAGCTGTCAGCACAGAGCCCGACATGGGGCTCGAACCCAAACTGCAAGATCATGACCTGAGCCGAAGTCAGATGCTTAACTGACTGAGCCATCTAGGTGCCCCTAATCTGGTTTTTAATCTGGCAATTTGGTCTTTTTTGACCTCTTCTGAGTTACTCACTATTCTAATCATTCTGGTGTTCAGATACCCTACCAGACATGCTAGGTGGTAATGTCAATGTGCTATCCTTCCTAGAAATTCCTGCATTTAAAAAGGCAGTACTTTGGTGGGATACAGGATTCAAAGGAATAAATTGAACAGTGAAATTTAAGAACAGATGAAATCAGGCAGGAGCTTTATCAAACATCCTATGATACTACTTTTAAGCCACTACCATATCATGCTTTTCTGTTAAGTTGGCAATAGGATGTTAGCGTCTGACCTTTGGCTTAGGGTTTACATTAGAAAAGGGTAGGATTTTTTTTTTTTTACTCTGATAACATTAAAACCTAATCTATCAATCAAAACCTAATCTTTAGGGCTTCTAAGCATCACTACAATTTATAGCAAGATCTGTTCAGTGTTAAAATTAAAGGCTCCCTTTCACCAGGACAGAATATGCTGGATAGGGAGATTTTCTTTTGTGCCTAGGTGGTCTTTTGTATAAGAATTAGTAGACAAAGCAATAAGATAGCATTCATACAGTATAGAACACCTCCAAAAATTCCTGATTTGATTCATTCACTAAACAAGTGTCTACTTTATGTTTGGTGCTTTTATATCTATTACACAGCTTTTAAAGAAAGGTCCAGTTGCTAAGTTCTTTTCATAGTATTCTGGATTGAAGTCACCAGTATGCCCTGCAACTCCCCTAAGGGAGTATTTTGTAATTGGTGGGTGTGAGTAACAGATTGTGCAGTACCCTCCTACCTTTTAAAATTTTTTTTTTTTTTCAACGTTTTTTATTTTATTTATTTTTGGGACAGAGAGAAACAGAGCATGAACGGGGGAGGGGCAGAGAGAGAGGGAGACACAGCATCGGAAACAGGCTCCAGGCTCTGAGCCATCAGCCCAGAGCCTGACGCGGGGCTCGAACTCACGGACCGCGAGATGGTGACCTGGCTGAAGTCGGACGCTTAACCGACTGCGCCACCCAGGCGCCCCACCCTCCTACCTTTTAATAGGCAGGGCCCCAGGATTTATTTGGAATGCCGTTTCCAGAGTTTGAAAGTCAGTTGTTTGAAACCCAGAAACAATTACCTAAGTAGTAGTTAGGTTCCCCAGTAGTCCCCATGAGACTACTGACCCATAATATTTGTTACAGGCTGAATCATGCTCCCTCCCCCAACTCACATGTTGAAACTCTAATCGCATATCCTCAGAATGTGACTGTAGGTGGAGATGTGACTTAAAGAGGTGTATTTAAAGAGATAACTGAGTTAAGATGAGGCTGTTAGGGTATGTTCTATTCTGATGACTGGGTGTCTTTGTGAAGAAGAGGAGGAAATCTGGACAGAGACATCAGGGATGCACATACACGAAGGAAAGGTCACGAAGAGATATGGTGAGGAGGTGGCCATCTGCAAGCCAAGGACAGAGGCTTCGGGAGGAAGCAAGCCTGCCAACACCTTGATCTTGACTGCTAGCTTCCAGAATGGTGAGAAGTAAATTACTGCTGTTGAAGCTACCCAGTCTGTAATGTCTTGTTATGGCAGCTTTGCAAACGAATACAATATTGTTGGTGTAAGGAGTCACAGAACTTAACCACCATTCATAACGTTTTACATACTGCAAGATGCCTTCTGGGTTCTAACTCCAGACATCAAAAACACATCTTCACTTGCCCCAGTGGCAAGTGAGTATGGCCTAGTCCCACCTTTCTGACTTAGCAGAAAACCTCACTTCTATGGCAGTGGCTCCAGCAAACAGGCTGTTCTTATAAGGGGTGCAGGAGGTTCTCTTAGAGACTCGGGGAATACAGCAGTAATAGCTAGTGGCTGTTGTGAAGGGCTAGGTCATTCGAGTAGCAGGGACTCTTCAGACTAGTGAACAGTATAGGAAAAGAGGTTGTGGTAGCATTTCCCCTGTACTTTCTGGGGGAAGCAGGGCTTTACGTTATGGGGCACAGGAGAGCCAAGTCAGGAATGGCAGTACTGTCTGTATGGAAAGACTGCTTACATTTTATGGTACCCTTTTGATTTTACACCTAAGAGGTCATGTCCCACTGGGAGAGGGGTTTGGTACCACACCTTTTGTCTTTTCGTAAGTTTAAACAGGTCTCCCTTAGAGAATTACTTTTGTACCTCGCCACCGTTACCATAGGAGCTTTGAATCCTTCTGGTATGCTGGGCCAGAAACATGGCTGTGAGTCCCTGGCATACACCAGAGGAGATACTCTGCCCATAAAAAATTTGTTACTTCTATTTCTGGACTGTCCCACCAAACCTTTGGTAAAGAATTAAATAGTTTGGAAGAAAACTAAGGACCATTTATTTCAAATCCTCTGACTAGACCAAAAAACTGTCATTTCCAAGTTTCCGTGCCTATGCTGGTCATGTTTTTTTTTTTTTTTTTTTTTTTCCATCCACAGCATTAATTTTCTTCTTTGCTTAGTTGGAGGAGCATTATCTCTGCAAGATGACATTGGAGACGACAGACCCGTGTTTAATGTACTGGACTGTAGTAATTGTTAAGACTCATTAAAATTCCAAGACGGTAAATAATTGCTCCTGTAGGAGCTCTACAGAATCAGTAGTGTTAACCTCTTCTCCCATGGAAATACTTTAAACACAAAGGAAAAAATGCAATTAGGGCAGCTAGAAAACATTAAGATCTCTATAAATATAGAGCTTTGTAATTAAAAAATATTCCATATTCATATTTTAGAACTCTAAAGGGTCCAGTGCAAGACTGAGGTCATAAAAACTGAAAAAGTTTCTTGCTTTTTTTTTGCTGCAAAGCCAAGGACACGTGAGACCTGAATTCAGAGTAGGTGTTTTATGTTCACTTTTATTTAGTCCAGGCTAGTTGGAGGTAGGCACCAGTAATGGGGACCAAGAGCTATCCTAGGCAAGAAGTGGAGGGCAAGATCTACAGACAAAACAGAAACAGGAGAATTCCCCTTCTCTGAGGCAAATTAAAAAAGGAAATGGTTCAATGGATCCTTTCTATCAAAAAAAGTTTTGTCTAGCAGGGTCTCTTAACCTCTCTCTCCACAAGCAAGATTATTCTACATTCTGCCCCAAACCTATAGTTTTGTCCCTAGTTAACTGAAGCCTTTCATGTGCACACCATAAGGCTACTCTCACATTGAGAGCGAGCTGCGGATAATGCTTAGTATCTGTGTAATTTCAACTATGTAAAAGAGGTCCTTATTGCTTTTATATTCAAATCCTCATTTCCTCTTCCTTTCCCCAACTCAGCTTTTGGGGATTTTATCAGCAGTTAAGGCAGTGCAGTTTTGTGTCCTATGGCCCAGCTTAGTACCCTGTCAGCCCCTGTCCTCTCTCGTGGGGTCTGCCCAGCTCTTCCCTATCTTTCTTTCCTTTTTTTTTCTTTTTTTGAACAAGCTTTCCTCTGCCAAATTTTCAACATCCAATTGGCAAGATACTCTGCTCTTTGCACAAAAAGGTTAATGGCAGCTGTCAGAAGGAGGAGAAAGTGCCAGACTGTGTGAGAGCAGATAGGAGAGAAACAGTGAGGCTACTCCACAGGATTTTTCTCATAAATTTGTTAAGACATGCACACACACACACACACACACACACACACACACACACTTCTCAAGCCCAGTCCTGATACAGGCACACATTTATCTTCTCAGCTCTGCAGTTATTTTTGCTGGATTGCTGGTCTTGCCTCTCTCAGCCTCTCACACTCTGCTGCTCTTAGTTTTTTGGACAAGAGTTCAACATTGGAGCTAAGGAAACAAGTTCAAACATCACAAAAAGAAGAAAACCAGATCAGAAACATTCAGGCTGGGAACCAGAACAAAGTTTGTTGCCCCACAAAGAACCATTCTTTTTCTTTCTTTCTTATTTTCTCTTGCTGTTGCCCCCTGTCCCTTGCCCCCCAACAGCTCCTAAGTCCATTTGGCTCACTTCTGTGGTACAGCAATCTGTGCAGATGCTAAAACAGGAGGATGAAATGTCATGTTGTGACTGATGACTGATGCACTCCCTGAGTGAGGGAGAGGACTTTTAGGTCCTGTGCCCAATACTGGCCCCAGCATTTAACCCCCCGATTCACCACCTTGAAAAGAGAGGGATACATGCCAAAGAGTGATTGATCAAAATCAAGAAAACAAATGGAAGAAGAAATCCAGGGAGAGGGCAAGGTCTGAGCCAAGTTTTGGAACAATACTTCCCTGGAAATTAAAAAATGGGACAGAGTGCTGGGAAAGGGAGATGGAATCCAAAGCTCCATGACCCACAGAACAGACTGGCTGATACAAGTTCATTCCAGTGTGGTCGGGCCCCTGATGGGAGGCTGGCATTCATGGTGGAGAAAAGGAATTTGTACTCTAGGGAGAAATTCCATCTTAAGTTTTAGCAGGATCTGCTTATCAGTCCAACTTCTTCAAAAAGTTAAAAAGGAGCCTGGCAGTGGGGAATGATTTTTCAGTTTTCATTTTTTTTATTCAAGTTTTTTTTAGTTTATTTAATTTTTTTTTTTTTTTAGTAATCTCTATACCCAATGTGGGGCTCAAACTCAAGACCCCAAGACCAAGAGTCACATGCTTGTCCGACTGAGCCAGCCAGGTGCCCTTCTGTTTTCATTTTAATTTAACTATCATTGACATATTGTGAAATGCACAGATCTTTAAGTGTACAATTTGACAAATTTTGATAAATACATATATCCATATAACCATCACCCCAACCATAACACAGAACATTTCCAACATCCCAGAAAGTTTCTTGTACTATCTTTCAGTCAATTCCTACAGGAAACCAGTGTTCTAATTTTACCACCATAGATTATTCTGCTCATACATTAATTACATTTTATTTTGTATCTGGTTTCTTTTGTTTGATATTGTGTTTTTGAGATTCATTCATAAAGTTGCTTGTATTTAGTTCATTGTTGTTTACTGCTTAGTAGTATTCCATTTCATGATATAAAATAATTAAAAATACCTGTTTTGTTAATGAACATGTGGACTGTTTCCAGTTTTGGACGTTTACAAATAAAGTTGTCATGAACACTCTTGTACACATCTTTTTGTGGACACATCTCTTGAGTAAGTAAGAAGGGAACTGCTGGATTACAGGACAAGAGTATATCTAATTAGGAGTATTAGAGTATTTCTAATTTAATAAGAAACTGCCTAATGGCTTCCCAAAGTCTTGTACCACTTTAAATTCTCACCAGTATCAGAGTTCCAGCTGTTTGACACCTAACAAGTGGTATTACCAGTTTTGTCAATTTTAGCCATTTTTGTGGGATTATAGCACAATCTCATTGTGGCTTTCATTTGTGTGAGCATTTTTCCATGTGCTTAATTTGTGTATCTTCTTTGTGAATTGTCTATTCAAGTCTTCTGCCCATTTATAAATTGTATTGTTTTGTCTTTTTGTTACCAACTTTTAAAATATCTTTGCGATAGAAGTCCTTTGCTCAATATACACACACGTGTGCACACACATATAAAGTGAATGTTCTGATGAGCACAAGTTTAAAGTTTTGATAAAGTCCAATTTTTTTTTTTTCATTTTTCCCTTATGTTTAGTGTTTTATGTTCCCTATGTCTGCCAAATTGGGGGTAATTTTAGCTATCGATGGGCCATTTGGCGAACATCTGAAATTAAAAAACATTTCTTTATTAAGGCTTAAAAACAACTACCCATTGCTAATCCTTGTTTACAAAGGCTCAATTTTGGAACCAAAAACACTGGCTTTACCAAAATTCCAGGGCTACTAAAGTTTTACAAATGAAGGTTTGCTTTCAAAAATATTTGCATTCAACATACAGGTCATATATATTTACTGACAGCATGAGATGATCTATATCAAATGGGCACAATATGATAAGTGTGATGGGGTTAGGGAGGGGGGCACTAAGTGTCTGGGACTCAACTTTAGTTTTTAAATCTCTCTGAAAGGAAATTCTACCATATCCCTTTGAAATTTATTCCATGTCCACAGATCTTTCCCTATGTTTAACTGAAACATATCTTTTTGTAATTTAATATACTCTCTCATTCTGCCCTTAGATGAATAGAAAAAAGGAGAAACCTGGGCCCTCGGCATTTAGACAAAAGCCTTTACCCTATAATTAAGTTCTGTACTTTTAATTTCTCTATGTAACCTGCCCTTTTGAAACAATTGTTTATTTTTAAACTATTCCTACCTTCTGCTTTTCAAATCTTTTACCTAATTTATTTTTTGAGTTTGAGTTACAATGTCATATTCAAATACAGTCTTAAAATTTTGGGGGCTAGGGCTGTTTACATTCCCTTTACCCTAGAATGACAGACAACCAGGATTGGGGGCAGGGGGGAAACATCTTGGAAATAATCTGACTCAAATAATCTCCAAATGCTGAATTCTTTCTTTCTTTCTTCCTTCCTTCCTTCCTTCCTCCCTCCCTCCCTCCCTCCCTCCCTCCCTTCCTTCTTTTCTTTCTTTTCTTTCTTTCTTTCTTTCTTTCTTTCTTTCTTTCTTTCTTTCTTTCTTTCTTTCTTTCTTTCTTTCTTTCTTTCTTTCTTTCTTTCTAAAACATTTCTTTTAAAGTCTTATTTATTTTTGAGGCAGAGAGAGACAGAGCATGAGCAGGGGAGGGGCAGAGAGAGAGGGAGACACAGAATCTGAAGCAGGCTCCAGGCTCCGAGCTGTCAGCACAGAGCCCAACGTGGGGCTCGAACTTATGAACCGTGAGATCATGACCTGAGCTGAAGATGGAAACTTAACCAACTGAGCCACCCAGGTGCCCCAATACGCAAGTGAGCAGCTTCTCCAAGAAAGAACTAATTTCCTATATGGCTATCCATTTTTTTTTTTTTTTTTTTTGGTTGACAGATACAAAAGTTTTTTTTTCTGTTAAAGTAAAAGCTGCCTTATAATGTCTACCCACTGGTTGTGGGGTTATGCAATTAGTCTATGTATAAAACGTTCATTCTTTTTTTTCCCCACAATTTTATTTATTTAAGTGATCTCTACACCCAATAGGGGCTTGAACTCACAACCCCAAGATCAAGAGTTGCATGCTCTTCCCATTGAGCCAGCCAGGTGCCACACCCCCTGCCCCCAACCCAAATTCATTCTGTAAAGGGTTGCATCATCTTGTTGCTGCCTATGGGTAATATTTTGGAGTCATCTAGACTAATACACTTCTTAATATTTTCAATACTCTAAAGCACCTCCATTTTCACAAGATGATGAAAATCTGAACCCCATATTTACTGACTTAAATTTTTAAAACTTTTTTACTTTGAAATAATTTCAAACTTACAGAAAAGTTGCAAGAATACAAAGAACTCTCCAACCCTTTATCCAGATTACTTAACTGCTAACATTTTGCTATCTTTGCCTCTATCATTCATTTACTGTATCTCTATATAACTTTATATGTTTCCTAATTGTTAAATTTAGATTACATACTGTGTAGCAGAAAAACACCTGTGTTCTTCTCAGTGCATATAATCAGAAAGCATGTAATGTTGATCTGTACCACTAAGGGTGATGTTAAACTTTAGTTACTTGGTTTAAATGGTATCTATTGGGTTTTTCCAATGCAAATTAACTAAAAGAATTTTGTGCTAATTAAGTGGGATAGTTTTTTTGTGAAGAGATACTTTCAGACTATGTAAATACAAACTTCTACCTACTGTTTTTCACATTTATTGATGATTCTTGCCCAAAGCAGTTACTACTATGATGGTTGCTAAATAGTGATTCTCTAATTACATCATTCCTTCCACCTTTACTAGCTCACATTCTACTATAGGATACAGCTTTTTCCTTTCTCCCCCATTTGTTTATTCATTCATTTCTTCATACCAGTATAGATTCACAGATTTCTATTTTATTCAATGGGTTATAATCTGCTACTATCAATATTTATTTTGCTGCTCAAATTCTTCAACATTTTGCCATTGAGAGCCTCATGTCCTTCTGAAATATACCATCGCTCTTGGAACACTTTCTGGTATAACTATAAGATGTTCTGGATTTATGCTGTACTATTGCCACACGTAGCCTTAGACTCTGTCATGGCTCCAAGGAGTCCTGAATACCTGAGTACTTGGGCAGCAATATTTAGGGTCTCCTGAAAATAATTTCTGTTGAAATGAACTCTGGTGTTATGATATTGTTGAGATGTTAAAGAAAAAAAGACTATGAAACTCATAGTAGTATATACTGGAAAGACAATAAAGATGTTGCTTGTAATTTGATTCTGTATGAGCACCCATGGGGGCTCCTGGTATGTTTTAATCTTTCAGGATACTACAAACTGCATAAGTAATCAATTTTCTCTCCTGACAGTGCCTGAGAGTTCACTCCTGGATTCACCTTATTTTTCTCTAACCTCATTTCCCCTTGATTATTAGAATCACGAAGATGGGAATGTAGAGTAGAGGACAGTTCTTTGGGAGATTCTGATATCCTCTATCATTTCAGAGAAGTGCTGCTCCAGAAGTATTCACTCAATTTGGAGTACAGTAAGGTGTACAACTGAGTTTCTGGTTATTCATTCCATCCTTTTGGAACATGCTTCCCTTTAACCTCAATGCTGAATGAATACAATATTGTGAATATAACTTCTAATTTTATATGATAAGAAGTAAAAATGCATAATGTGAGTTAGAAAAAAAATTACCTGAAGGATAAAATAGTGGATGTTCTTTTGTGTACCCAAGATATTTAAAAACAAGGCTTCTCTGGCCATAAACTATCTCAAATGTGACCTGTACCAAATTTACTTGGTTGTTGGAACTTGACAAGATCACAGCTAGAGACGAAATAGCCTTAATTTCACTATTTGAACAATGTATGCCTGGTAAAGTGTAGAGATAAAAACCCAAAGGAATAGGACCCAAGTCTTCAAAATATAATTTCCATGTATCCATTCACTTGCAAACCAAAATACTGAAAGTGTATATAATTAACTATAGGTATTCCCAAATGAATCAATTTAGTCTTTGATGATTATATTGATTCTGGCCAGTGTGCATAAAATCACAATACACACAATTTCTTCAAACCAGGATACTTTGACCCATGAACAATATTATGCTCCAACCTGGTTACAACATTCACTTTATATGAGCCATTGTGCTGGTGACAAGTTGAAAAGCTGTTCATTGTTGCAGGGAAATTATGTTATACAAAACAGAAGTGTATGAATAAGAGAGTCATAGGAGACTTATAAATGCTTCCTGTCCTCACTGTAAAGTTGAACATAATCACTTGCAGCTATGTTATACATAGGAGTGTGGTCTTTCAGATATCTGTACCTACAAATATCTGGAGTGTCCCAACTTGTTACATCTTTCTGAAAACAAGGAACTGTTATGTAGCAATATAACCTTTAAAAAACATACATAATACTTATGTTAAACTCATTGTTGTCCCTCCCAAATACACCAAGACCCAAATTCTCAAGCTCTATTGAAAGTAAGTCTGAAAACTTAAAGTCTCAAATTGTCTGCATATACAGAAAAGTTTTAGTTGAAAAGTTTCCACAATTTTCCCAACAGTTCTATAATACTTGCCCCAAGAACCAATAATCCAACTCCTTGAGTAGATGTTAGTTATATGTTAGCTAGTATCAATTCAGTGCTGGATTTATGGAGACACTAACAAGATTTCCTGCCTAAGAGCTGGCAAGAGGACTTGGCAAAGAAATGAAGGCACCTGGGGTGCCTGGGTGGCTCAGTTGGTTAAGTGTTCGACTTCAGCTAAGGTCATGATCTTGTCATGAGTTCGAGTGCCGTGTTGGGCTCCATACTGACAGCTCAGAGCCTGGAGCCTGCCTCAAATTCTGTGTCTCCCTATCTCTCTGCTCCTCCCCTGCTCATACTATGTCGCTCTCTCTCTCAAAAAGAAAGAAACATTAAAAAAAATTAAAAAAAAAAAAAAAGGAACAAAGGCACCTTATGTAGAAGAAGATAGAAGTGTAGTGTGGGAAATACAGACCTGTAATTTCCATTGTGAGCTGCGATACTGGAAGATAACAGACAGTGGTCAAATATGGGACTAAAATAAACAGAGAAGATGTTTAAATCTAAAATTGAACTTAATAAAACTTTTTCTTAATGCTAGGCACTTTGTACCATAATAGCATTCTACTTTGACACTATCTCAATCTAGTTTTTCAAACTTTGTACCATAATAGCATTCTACTTTGACACTATCTCAATCTATTTTTTCAAAGACAGCTTCTTTTCAACGTTTATTTATTTTTGGGACAGAGAGAGACAGAGCATGAACGGGCGAGGGGCAGAGAGAGAGGGAGACACAGAATCGGAAACAGGCTCCAGGCTCTGAGCCATCAGCCCAGAGCCCGACGCGGGGCTCGAACTCACGGACCGCAAGATCGTGACCTGGCTGAAGTCGGACGCTTAACCGACTGCGCCACCCATGCGCCCCAAGACAGCTTCTTTAGGGCTCCAGAACCATATGTAAAATGGTAAAAAATGTATATTTATTTGAAAAAATTTCAACAATGTCTCTTTTTCCAATACTAAGTGACTAGAGAGCCTGGGAATAGTAAACAATAAAGAACAGAAAGATGGTCTAAGTAGTATGATGCCACTTATTTCAAATTTGTATCATACTAAATCATATTGCATATTGTTTACGGAAACAAATATGTACATTATTAAAAAGGTAAAAAAGTAGACTGCAAAAATGCATACCAATTTTGGATAGCAGTTGCCACTACAGATGAAACAGGAAAAATGCAACTGAGAAGGGGTATGAAGAAGACTTTAACTATATTTAGCATTAAAAAAAGCTCTGAAGGGGTGCCTGGGTGGCTCAGTTGGTTAAGTGTCAGACTCTTGATTTTAGCTCAGGTCATGACCTTACATTTCATGAGATCGAGCCCCACATCAGGCTCTGTGCTGACAGTATGGAGCCTGCTTGAGATTCTCTCTTTCCCTCTCTCTCTGCCCCTCCCCCATGCTCGCTCTCTCTTCCTCTTTCTCAAAATAAATAAGTAAATACTTCAAAAAAAATTTAAAAGCCCTGAAGAATCCTCTTACATATTGGTGGGAATGCAAACTGGTAAAGCCACTCTGGAAAACAGTATGGAGATTCCTCAAAAAATTAAAAATAGGACTACCCTACAATTTAGCAATGGTGCTACTAGGTATTTACCCAAAGGATACAAAACTACAGATTCAAAGGGATACATGCACACTGATATTTATAGCAGCATTGCCAACAATATCCAAACTATGGAAAGAGGCCATATGTCCACCGACTGATGAATGGATAAAGATGATGTGGTATATATATACAATGGAGTATTACTCAGCCATCAACAAGAATGAAATCTTGCCATTTGCAACAACGTGAATGGAGCAAGAGCATATTATGCTAAGTGAAATAAGTCAGTCAGAGAAAGACACATGCCATATAATTATACTCATATGTGGAATTTAAGAAACAAAATAAATGAACGTAGCGGGGAAAAAAGGAGGTAAACCATAAGAGGGAGACTCTTAACTATAGAGAACAAACTGAGGGTTGATGGAGGGAGGGGGAAATGGGCTAAATAGGTGATGGGTATTAAGGAGGGCACCTGTTGTGATGAGCACTGGGTATTATACATAAGGGATGAATCTCTAAATTCTACACTTGAAACCAGTATTATACTACATGTTAACTAACTAGAATTTAAATAAAAACCTGAAACAAAAACAAATAAAAATTAAAAAAACCTAACACAGATAGAACAAAGTAGTGTTTGTTAATTCTGAGTATAAAGCTGATGTTATATTAATCTCTATGCTTTTTCTGAAAGCTTGAAATGTTTCATTAAAAATAATTTGGTATAACCACAAAGAAGAACATGTGGACATAAAAAATGGCAACTATAGGTTTTCTCAATCTTCTGCAAACCATTTTTGTGATTCCTAAAATATCTATACTTAAGACTGCTCTCTTAGATCACAACATGGATACACAATGATAGGAAGCTTGAAATTAAGAAAGCACAGGTATAGCTAAAGATTTAGGGTCAGACTTTTTCAGGCTCAAGATTCTAGAACAAGGCAAAATTCCAAGGTTGATGTGGAACTCAACAGGCAGTCTGAGTAAAATATTAACCAAAAATAATGAGCATGTAAACAGTAATAACTATCATCTACCATTTATCATCTCCCATGAAGCTGACACCTGTAGCACATGACACTAATGTATACATGCTTGCCTGTCATCCATGTCAAGTTCATCCAATCAAAACTAATATATCACACACAAAGACAACTCCAAAGAGTATAAAATTTGGGGGCAGACCTACAAAACCTCAGAAATTAAAAGTCACTGCTATGAACAATTTCAAGGTAGAGCCTAGAAAGAATATATCACATTCTTCCATCTAGCTATTCTATAATTATCATTAAGCTACCAACCTATTGATAGGTTGAGAAAAAACTTTAATAGTTCTATGGGTATACATAATCTTCCACCTTTCAAAAAAGGGATGTTTTTATTGGAGTAAGTCCATGCCAGTTCTGTGAACATAGCACGAGGAGTAAAAATGACATCAATCCTCGTATTTCCTAAATGGACCGTTAGAGAATTCTGTACAATGTTAAGACTTTACTTCCTAATTCTATTGGCTGTTACAGTGTGTTAGTTAGAAAGATTAGGGACAGAGTGGGAATCCCAAGATAGCCCTACCTCCATGGTACAGGAAGTGGGGTCTGGCAAGGTTTGAGGGTAGAGCAGTAGCACTACAGAAATCTATCCATACTGGGGCGCCTGGGTGGCGCAGTCGGTTAAGCGTCCGACTTCAGCCAGGTCACGATCTCGCGGTTCCAGCCCCGCGTCAGGCTCTGGGCTGATGGCTCAGAGCCTGGAGCCTGTTTCCGATTCTGTGTCTCCCTCTCTCTCTGCCCCTCCCCCGTTCATGCTCTGTCTCTCTCTGTCCCAAAAATAAATAAACGTTGAAAAAAAGAAAAAAAAGAAATCTATCCATACTTTAGACGCTGTCTGAGCACAAGTTGCAATGCCTGCCATGAGAGGACAGGTACACAAGACCCACTTGCACCCTGGACTCTTCTTGGGTATAAAGCAAGCGTGCTAGGGGAGGCAAGAAACCTTTCAGTGCCTAGGGCCTGATTCTGCTTTGACAAGAAAAGCAGTGTGTGCTGGGGGCAGGGCAGGAACCCTGTTCCTAAAGACTGGCTGCCACTGCAATAGTAAAAAATCTATCCTATCTTGCATTGACACTAGGCAAAGGAATCTATCACCAGAGAAGAGATAGGGAGTCCACTATGCCCCCAAATTCTGAACTGATTCAAAGCAGAAGTCTGCTGCTTCTGGAGAAGAGAAGGAAATCTGCCTGCAGTCTAGACCTTGAGAGTAGGGAGAATTGTCTGTCACTGGGGTGGGGCAGGAACACTGAAATGGAGGCTGCCTACGACTGAAAAATGAAGAAACCTCCCCTGACCCAACCATGAACAATGGACTGAGTAACAAGAGCAGTCTGCTACTTGGAGAAGGGCAAGAGGATAAAGAAAGAGCCCCCCATGACACAGGCATGAGGAACGTACTGAAAGCTGAGAACAAAGTAGGAAAACAAAAAAAAGTCAATACTCTAGAACTTATATTAAATATATGATAGTGGCAATTTGCTGGAAAATTTAAAGCCTGTGTGCAATGAAGTAACTACTGCTAAAACAAAACTCAAATCCAGCTCAATTACTGACTTACTTGACTCAGTTCCCAACACTAATGGCCTGATGGAAGAGGAATGCCTATTTCCAGACATAAATATTATTGACTTCAGTTTCAACTGTTCTTTTACATATAGCATTTGCCATTTAATAAAAAAATTATGAGACACACAAAAAACGCAAGTGAACTTGAAGACAGATCAACAGAAATCACCCAAGTTGATAGTAGGAATCTCTAAATATAACATGAAAGACAAAACAAAACAGATATCCAAGAAATGTGGGACATGATCAAATGACCTAACAAATATACAACTGTAGTCAGAGAAGGAAAAGAGACAAAGAGGCAAAGACATATATAAAGAGAAAATGGCCAAGAATTTTCTAAAATTAATGAAAGACAACAAAATGCAGGTCCAAGAGACTCAGAGATCCAAAACAGGATTTTAGTCCAAACAGGAAATACAAAGAAAAACACAAGTAGGCACATTAGTTTCAAATGGTTGAAAACAAAAGATAAAAAGAAAATCTTGAAAGCAGTCAGAGAAAAAAAGAAACATGACAAAGAAAAAGTATATATATGAATATAAAAGACTTTTCATATGAAACTTATGTAAGCCAGAAAAAAATGTAACAGCATCTTTAAAGTATTAAAAAACAGAAGAGTCAACCTAGAATTCCATATCCAGACAAGAATAGCTTTCAAAAAGAAGGCATATTAATATGCAAGGCTGCCATAACAAAATACCAGACTGGGTGGTTTAATAACAGAAATGTATTTTCTCACTGGTCTCGAAGTTAGAAGTCCAAGATCAAGGTGTTGGTTGGGTTGATTTCTTCTGAGTCCTCTCTCCTTGGCTTGCAGATGACTGCCTTCTTTCTGTGTCTTCACATGTTTTTTTTACCTCTGTGATCACATACCCCTAGTGTTTCTCCATATGTTCTAATCTCTTCTTCTTATATGGAACCAGTCAGATTGGATTAGGGCCCGCACTCTCAGTCTAATTTCAACTTAATTACTTCATTGAAGGCTCTGTCTCCAAATACAGTCACATTCTTGGAGTTTGGGTTTCAATATAAAAATTTGAGGGGACATAATTCAGCCCGTAATACCCCACCTCCATGTGTTTCTCACATGCAAAACACATTTACCCCCATCCCAATAGCCCAAAAGTCCTTTTTTTTTTTTTTAAGATTTTATTTTTAAGTAATCTCTATACCCAACCTGGAGCTCAAATCTATAACCCCAAGATCAAGAGTTGCACACTCCTCTGACTGAGCCAGCTGGGCATCCCCCAACAGCCCAAAAGTCTTAACTCAGTTCAGCCTCAACTCTAAACTGCAAATCTCATCTAAATATTATCTAAATCAAATGTGGAAAAGACTCAAGGTATGATTCACCTTGAGGCAAAAATTCCTCTGTAGATGTGAACCTGTTGAAACCAAATTATCTACTTCTAAAATACAATGGTGGGACAGGCATAGGCTAGCCAATCCTATTCCAGAAGGGATCATGGGTCCCAAGCAAATTCAAAACCTCACAGGGCAAATTCCACTAGATTTTAAGGCTTGAGAATAATCCTCTCTGGCTGGATGCTCTGTGCTCCAGGCCCACTGGGGTGGCAACTCCACCCCTCTGGCCCTGGGTGATAGCCTAGCCTATTGAAACCTAGGAGGTAGCCTTGCCCTCTGGAACCAAGGAGGAAGAGACAGCCCTTCCCCCTAGACCTGTGCCCTCTGGGTTGGTGGGATATATACTAGACAGTATATACCTGTGACAAGAAACTCATTTCACATATAAAGACATAGACAGCTTAAAAGCAAATATATGGTAAAAGATATACCATGCATGCACTAACCTAAAAAAAGTTAGAACGGTTATGTTAATATCAGGCAAAGCACATGGAATACCATCAGATTTCAAGAAAGACATACAATGATAAAAGAATCAATTCATCAAGAAGATATAATAATCGTTAATGTATATGCACTCAATAACAGAGCTTCAGGATACATAAACCAAAACCAGTGAGTAAAAAAAAAGAAATTCCAGGAACTCTTATAAATAAATCTTATAAATAAGATTATATTTCTATAGGCCAGGAGGTTGTAGATTATAGGATTATGGCTCAGGATGAGTCTGAAGGGTTCCTGACATCAATAGTCAGATTATCCAAAGCTACTGAATGGCACTGAGAAAATTGTCTTGGATTGCCAAATAAATAATCAGCTAAGTATATAGTAAACATTCTCTATACATGTAGTATTCTGCTAGGCACTTTAGAAATATAAGACATGGTTCTGGCAGTGAAGGATCTTTTGTAGTTGGAGAAATAAGAATCTCAAATATGAAATACAAACTAGTAAACTAATGCAGAACTCACTAGAATTCACTCACTCGTTTAAGTTCCTGAGCAAGTGGTACTTGTTGATGTGGTGCTAATTTTAAGATGAAAATTATATAGCTCATGTCTTCAACAGACAGAAAGCTTAAAATGGGAAGACAGATATGAAAACAAGTAAGTGTAAGTGTTACAGGTAATACAAAAACCCTAAAGAGGGAGCAGCACATTCTGCCTGGGGTTTCAGGAAAGGATGCATAGAAGAAATGATGTCTTAGCTGAGCTTAAAAACACAGATTCCTGGGATGCCTGGGTGGCTCAGTTGGTTAAATGTCTGACTTCGGCTCAGGTCATGATCTCACGGTTCATGAGTTCAAGCCCTGCAAGGGGATCTCTACTGTCAGTGCAGAGCCAGCTTCAGATCCTCTGTCTTCCCTGCTCTCTCTCTGTCCCTCTCCTGCTCACACTCTCTAAAAAATGAATAAACATAAAAAAAAAAAAACCAAAAAACAAGAAACTCAGATTCCTATTTAGGTACTGTCCAGGGAGACAAAGTAGGGAAGGGCACATTAGGCACAAGGATCAATATGAGCAAAAGGACAGAAGTATAGAAACTGTAAATAGTTTAAAACGAAGTGGCTGGGTATGCTTCACGGCTAGGATGAGAAGGGATGTGTATTTAATAAATAAGCCAAATGAAAGAAAGTCTTGTAGGATGTGATAAGGAGTACAGAATTTACCCTACTGTCTTCTGTCTCTTATTCATTCAACAAATATTTACTGAGCAGATACTATACGCTAAGCATCTTTCTTGATATAGACAAGATTCCTGTCCTGTCCTCATGAGGGTGTTACTGGGGACAGTGAAATACACTGGACACACAGATTTGGATAACAAATGTCAGTTGCAGAAGACTCTACATCCCCAAAACAAAAATGTAAACAGAATACATACACATAAAATAAACCAATGGGTGTATCTGGCAGTGATTCATGTCATATGTTTCTAGGGCTTCAAAAAGTAAAGTCAAACCTTGAACATAATACTTTCATAGACAAATCATTTTGTAGTATTAAGGGTCATCTTTCTCAATAGCCTGCATTGTTCCCTTAAATTCTTACTTGTGGTGAGGCAGAAAATTGATTGGTTTCTCCACCAATAGAAGGTGGTGTTGGTTGCTGTATTCTTTTACAGATAACCTAAGTCCCCTGTTTCCCAGGTTTTCCAGGGAAGCCTGCTAAAAGATACAACTTCACACACTTCAAGCAATAACTTCAGTGACTGAAGCACATTCTCAATCAAGAAGAAACATATTAACACAATTCATGTATATGAGCAAAATTGTTTTGATGTTTACAGTAGCTTGATTTTAACATAACGTGTAATGCAAGTCTATTAGTGAATTCCTGGTTTCATTCACTCAAAACTTTTTGAAAAATTCTTAGTTCGAAATTTTCGATTTTGGTCTCATCCTGGAGATTTTTTTTTTCCCCTTAGAGAGACTGAGTTAAGCCCATTCAAGCATATTTGAAAAATGGAACTAAGCTAAAATACTTTCTTCATTTCAAAGACAGGCTGTTACACGAAGAAATAATTTAATGCCAGTTAAACTTTGATACATTACTATGGTCAGTGCTTTAAGAAGCATTGTTCTTCTGTAAAATTTTGAAGTAAAAGTTTTTTAAATAAAAAAAACTTTTTTTTATTTGAGAGAGAGCGAGTGAGCATGAGTGGGAGAAGGGCAGAGAGAGAGAGAGAGAGAGAGAGAATTTGAAGCAGGATCCAGGCTCGGAGCTGTCAGCACAGAGCCTGACATGAGGCTCGAACTTCCGAACCATGAGATCATGACCTGAGCAGAAGTCAGACGCTCAACCGACTGAGCCACCTATGTGCCCCTGAAGTAAAAGTTTTGAAAATTAACCAGCCATGTGTTCTGCTTCCAGTGGGCTTTCAGTTGCATCTTCACTACATGGTTATTAACATCCAAAGGAGCTACTCGGAATCCAATTTCATTCTGTCCTTTGGATTTTTCTCTTTCAAGAAGAGAGAAATTAAAATTTCTATGGCAACATGCTACATTTGAGAGACAGGCCTTACCTTTTTACTAATTAAATAAGTGAGGTAGATAACTAATTAGGCTGTTAAATATGTGTTCTATGAGGCAATATCCATATCAGGGGTAAGTAAGTACGGCTCTACAACTCCAGTCTGCATTTCTTGATCTGTGGGTTAATACTGCTGTCTTTAACATTATACCATGGAAGTATCTGTATTTAACACAATTTTCCTTCACACATTGTAAGTGAACAAATAGTGCTTAACAAATAGCAAGGATTTAGCTGGACAACAGCATACCGCTTCAAAATTCTGCAGAATTTTAGTAAATTTACACCACCAGTGCAGTTAAGTCTCTTGGTTAGTATGATTATAGCCTAGTTAGGGATATCATCAACCCCATCTATAAACTAGGAACAAAAGGAGCTTAAGACTTAATGTTTTAAAAACTGTTCTCTTTCTCTGTATTTATTCAACTTTTCTTTCCTTCACTTTCTATGTCTGCTCTCTATAGCTCTCCTCATTCATTTTTATGTTTCTTTTATTCACAGTTTTTCTGTCCAGAATAGCCTTTCTCTATTAAACAAAAGAACAAAAAATAAAATAAAATCACAATATGAATAAAAGAGAATCACTGGGTATTTTACAGGCAACAGGAGGCAGAAAATGTAGCATGGGAAGCAACATTAACTAATTCATCGAATGGTTCTTTTACTTAAAAACTTAAGTGTGTTGTAACCCACTGTTCCCTAGAGACAACTGAAGATATATGCTACTGACTTGTCAAGAATCCTTTATCCAAGTATCCTTAACTCAGATTTTCCTTCAGTACCCATAATTATCAGTGGTCATCGCTTCTATGAAACAACACATGGCATATGAGCAGACTGTCCTTAACCCTCTCCTTTCTAAGGAGCCCTTTTCTTCCCCCCAATATGTGAAATTTATTGTCAAATTGGTTTCCATACAACACCCAGTGCTCATCCCAAAAGATGCCCTCCTCAATACCCATCACCCACCCTCCACTCCCTCCCACCCGCCATCAACCCTCAGTTTGTTCTCAGTTTTTAAGGGTCTCTTATGCTTTGGCTCTCTCCCACTCTAACCTCTTTTTTTTTTTCTTCCCCTCCCCCATGGGTTTCTGTTAAGTTTCTCAGGATCCATATAAGAGTGAAAACGTGGTATCTGTCTTTCTCTCTATGGCTTATTTCACTTAGCATAACACTCTCCAGTTCCATCTACATTGCTACAAAGGGCCATATTTCATTCTTTCTCATTGCCATGTAGTACTCCATTGTGTATATAAACCACAATTTCTTTATCCATTCATCAGTTGATGGACATTTAGGCTCTTTCCATAATTTGGCTATTGTTGAGAGTGCTAAGCAGCCCTTTTTGATACTTGAGCAAGTCACACTGAGGGAAGAATAAAGTGGTACTTTTGCAAATGGTAATTCCTATTATCTGTTGAAGAACTACCCTTTGCTAAGAATCCTGAATCTGGACACTGAGTTTCCAAAGGTAGCTCCTACTGCATCAATCTAAATAGCAGCTGAATTTTAACAGTGTCTTGTCAAAGTTCAAGTGAGAGACTTACCTGCTCCTGGGTCATCTTCTGCAGCTCATTCTCCCAAGCTGCCTGGTCATCGTCCAAGTTATAGGAAGCTGGTGGAGTGAGTCCACGAAGAATCAGGGGGTCTCGGTCATGGCAGAGGGCTGTCAGGTGTCCAATATACAACTTTAATTTGCTTCTATTCTGGTCAAGTTCTAAGAGGGGCTGGATGATCTGAAGTGAAAAAATTGAGGAAAGTCAAGGTCAGTCTGAAACAAGAAGTTCAAATATCTTTGTCTTCCAAGTCAAAGAAAAGTGGCCAAAGACTCAAACTGCTCTAACCACCACTGAAATCTTCAGGATTATAAAAAGATACAGTTCCACACACTTGCACATTTACACTGTCACATCTAAACCCCCTTTTGGGAGACAGGTAGGGAATGCTGGCTTAGTCTATCAAGATGAAACTGAGAGTTCTGTACTTAGGCAGGGGATTAAACACAGGACTAACTTGTTTTTACCATGATGACATTCATGATACAGAAAGACTCCAGTTACCTCATGATTTCTCTTCCCATTTATAAGAGGTTACAAAAAAAAAAAATGCTAGCGAAATTTGCTCACTGAAAGCCTGGACAGCATATACTTCATGTGTTCCTTCACCTCCCGGAATGGAAGAAAAATTCTGTCGCTGGAGAAGGTGCAAGTTTTTCTTGGCCATGAGATGTGATGAGTGAACTCATTACTAAATCTGCCTCATCCTGGCTTAAGCGCCCCTCATTCATTTCACAGAGGTATCCAATATTCTTTTTAAACAGTGATTGATAAATTCTTATATAACACCAAACACCTGACTCACAGCCAAGGCCTCTCTGAAATTCTCTCAGTTGTAACACTGGTGTGATGTTTATCTTGAAAAACAGTCCTGCACTTTTTTTTTTTTTTTTTTGATATTCCCTTTACCCTGGATGAATAACTATCCCTTGATTCCACTTGGAAGCACATGACAGATGACTTCTACCCCAGAATTTCATTTGACAGCTCTCATGACAATACTCTGGTCAGGTACTTGGTAGTTGGTCAAAGCCTGGCGCGTTTAGGAAGAGTTGGGCCAGATCTCACATCTCAGAACAAGGAAATGTTAGAGCAGCACCTGCTTGATACATAGCAGCTGTGAGAGTTGCAAAGCTCCACCAAAATGCTGGCAATTCTCAAAATGTTCCCAGGGCTTAAAAGGCAGAGGTCTGCACCTGTTACATGTCACTAGGCTGGCATTTTTCATGTACAGGACACCTCTAACCCACCTAATGAATAAAGGAGCTCAGTAATCTTCTTTACAGAAACAAGGACTGGCATTACTTTCCAAAGTGACACTGATTTCTCCCTGGCCTCCCGAGAGGCCTCCTCCTGCTGCTTTCCTTTATTTCTCTTTAAGAGTTTTTTTTAAATGAATAAAGTTTTACATATTATATGAAATTAATACATATTTTACTCTGAAAAATATGGGAAAAAAGTATAAAAGAAGTGACAAAATAGGCTATAGGCATTACCATTTGCAATGTTGGGTGATTTTCTTCTAAGTCTTCTAATAAACTTATATAAACCAACTTTAGCAGTATCACACTTCATATTTTGCTTGATACACTGTTTATCCATTTAATGTTATAAACATTATGAGTACTATTCAAACATTACCTATTCCTGGGAAAACATGGTTTTTAATGGTGGCTTTATAAATACATCACATTTCCTGTGTTTTCTAATATTAATTCCATGAAATAATTGAGAGGGAAGAGCCAGGGGCACCTGGGTGGCTTAATCGGTTAAGCATCCACCTTCAGCTCAGGTCATGATCTCATGGTTTGTGAGTTCGAGCCCTGCATCGGGCTCTGCATCTGGACAGTGTGGAGCCTGCTTGGGATTCTTTCTCTCTCCCTCTCTCTCTGCCACTCCCTAACTTGTGCTCTCTCTCTCTCTCAAAATAAATAAAAACTTAAAAAAAAAAAAAGAGAGGGAAGAGCCAGGGCATAGTGACTAAAACAATCTTTAGCTTACTAAAGAGATCAGAGTTCAGAGGTTAGGCCTATCTAGTATTACATATTATAGAAGTTGAAGCCTGGCTAGACAAACCAGAGAAAGTAAATCAACTTAGCATTATTTTGTTTTTTAAACTCATACACACAATTCTATAAGGATAAAGGTTAAACACTTAGGTGCTAGTATGGAAAGCTCTTGGCTTCTATAAGAAACCCCTAATCAGCAGGCTCATGGTACCAGTTTGTGCTGGCATTTCCTACCTATGATAGACATATTGGCCCTGCCAGTCACAGAAGGAAGGGACTCTTTGAATAAAGCAGAGGATTTAGAGAGTGGGGAAGTTGGATAATTTTTCACTAACATCACCAATCTCTCAAAAAGAATTGTATTTTATTTCTGGCCACAAATGCATACTCACTGCAGAAAATTTTATAAAGAATTCCAAAGCATAATCTTTAAAAGCAATATAAAGGCAATATTCCCTTAAATGCATGCACACTTTGCACTTCAATAACTAAACTGCCTAGTCATGGTAATAGAACCATAACACACCACATCCCTGAGGCCTCCACACAATGTAGCCCTATTTCTTTTCTTTCTTTCTTTTTTTTTTTTTTTTTTTTGGTTGTTGTTGTTTTTAGCTTGGCCTTGTCTTCCATTGATAAAAAAAATTTGGCGGGGGAGGGGGAATTCACTTTTGGGACTACCACTTATTCTGTGTGTGTGTGTGTGTGTGTGTGTGTGTGTGTGTGTGTGTGTGTGTGTGTGTTGGGGGGGGGGGACTATAGATGTTATCACATCTGGGCTGCAAGGCTGAAAAAGCTGATATTTTAGGTAATTACTGTTTGAATAAGCAAACTGGCATGAAAGAATATGACCACAGAGGAAGGGGACAATGTGATAAATGGTAGTAATGGAAAAGTCAAATTTCTGATAGTAAATGACATTTAGAAAAATACTACCTCATTACTACATGACTTGAAATGAAAAAGCTTATTTTTCAGGTCCTTGTTCTTAAAGGTAAATTTAAATTGATTTAAATGCATTTCATGTTGAAGTGCTAACTGACTAAAAAACATGATAGTCTTTTGCACTCTATAATTCCTCAAAGTCCAAATTGAAAAGTTAAAAAATGATGGAATTTGAAATTCTTTCCAGAATAAAAATTCATCTATGCAACAGCCCAGATGTCTGTCCTTTCTTCCCATGGCTAAAGGAATTGCTTTAACAAAACAAAACAAAAACCCCATAGGGCTTACTATGTGAAGGCATCGGAAACAGCCCAAGTAGCACAGCTCTCAAATCTACCCTCTTAAAAAAATCACTTTGGCCTCTCTGGGACACATTTAACCACGTCAATCATGTGGGAAATGCCCTTATCTCTTCCTTTTCCCCCTATCTGACTTGGGCAGGCCACTTAGAAAAGAAATTGCATTTCCCACAAGGTAGAACTGCCACTGCCTAATCTCAAGAGGGAAAAGGGACGCTTGTCAAGTGGAATGAGGATGCCTTACAGGATCTGTAAGTTATGTCTTCTGTCCACATGCAACCTCAGTACATTGGCAAGAAGTCCTACCAAAAACTATCAGAAATGTGGTCAGGCTTAGTTCCATAGCTATGCAGAAAAATAGTTATACATCCTTTTTTGTCAAAATGAAGTTAAAAAATGAACTTATCAAGATTAATTTCTGCTTGTATCAAATGTAATGCCAAAAGGCAATGTTCCCCTAGTCTTAATATTTACCAAATTATTAAGGAAAAGAATTTAAATTACAAAAAGGGATAAAATATTTTTGGTTGACTTACTGATAGCTTTGTTTCTTCTCTAAAGGATTTATTTGCTTATGTACTAGATTCTCAAACTGACTTCAGAGGCCAGCATTTGATGACATATGATGACAGAGGACAGTGATCTTCTGAGGTATTTATTTTAACCTCCTTTCCACTTAAGTGAGATTAGATGGGTAAAGGTCTTTTGGAAAACAGATGAATTGCTCCTGTATTGTTCAGTGTAGACTGTGAGTGAAAATTCCACAGTTTTCCATTTCTGCAACCCATGTATCTATGATATCTGAACACACTTTCTTAGACCATTTGACTCTTCAATACCAGGATGGAATGTGCACAGTGAAAGACTTTTAACTAGTCCATTATTTAGCCTCCTTTTCTCCCTCTACTGTTTCTTTGTCAGACACTCTAAGTATAGATTAGTTCGTTGTAACACATTCTAGGCACTGGTTTTATTTTTTTAATTTTGTTTTTTATTTATTTCCTTATTTATTTTGAGAGAGGATGTGAGAGCATGAGCGGGGGAGGGACAAAGAGAAAAGAGAGAATCTTAAGCAGGCTCCGCACTGCCGGCATGGAGTCCGACACCAGGGCTTGAAACCACAAACTGTGAGATCGTGACCTGAGCCAAAATTAAGAGTCAGAACCAACTGAGCCATCCAGGCATCCACCCTAGGCACTCATTTAAAAAGGAGTGGTGTAGCTTCATCATAAAGGCTGAATGAATAGGTACTCAATATTATTTGGAACTTAAGATTTTGGGGTAACTAGTATTTTGCTGTTTGGAAGATGCCATTTGTTATTATATATTATTTATTTATGTTAAAGTAGTCTTCAGGCCCAGTGTGGAGCCCAACATGGGGCTTGAACTCATGACCCTGTGATCAAGACCTGAGCTGAGATCAACAGTCGGATGCTTAACCAACTGAGCTATGTAGGCACCCCAAGAAGATGCCACTTTAAAAAATATTTTATTTTTGAGAGAGAGAGAGAGAGAGAGAGAGAGAGAGAGCAAGCATGAGGAGGGGAGGGAGAAGGAGAGAGAGAATCTCAGCCTCCATGCCCAGCACAGGCCCAATGTGGGGCTTTGAGATCATGACCTGAGCCCAAATCATGAGTTGGACACTTAATGGACTAAGCACCACCCAGACACCCCAAGAAGATGCCATTTTTAAAAATGTTTATTTTTGAGAGAGAGTGAGTGAGTAGGAGGAGGGGAAGAGACAGAGGGACAGAAGATCTGAAGCAGGCTCTGCACTGATAGCAGACAGCCCAATGTGGGGCGTGAACTCAAGAACCATGAGACCATGACCTAACCTGAAGTCAGACACTTAGTTAAGTGATTTAAAGTTAAGGGTGACTGAGCCACCCAGATGCCCTGAAGATGCCATTTTTTAAAAAGCTAACATTTATCCATCATTTACTGTGTTCCTGGAAAATTATTTTTACATTTGCTGTGATTCTTCTGTGGCTAGCTGACTACCCTTAATTGGCTATAAAATCTTCTTGTTCCTCTTTATATCTGCTGCTGAAGTCTTCAGAGACAGGTTCACCTGCCCATATATTAATGGCAAAAATGCTAGTGGTAGTTTTGATTTCTCACTGGTTATCATTACACTTCTGTCCCCCAGTGTAGGTGTATCAAGAAAGTCCCAGAACAAATAACATTAACTGCCTAGAGACATTAGTCTCTTAACTGTATTTTTGTCTAGAGGCTCCAGCAGAGGGCTAACTCTGAAAAGTAAAAAAAAAAAAAAAAAAATAAATAAATAAATAAATAAATAAATAAATAAATAAAATTAATCAATCTAGTCTCAAAGTCTTTTCTCCTTCAATAACTAAGTTTATCTTCTTGGCCAATTATATACTTCAGGATAAGAAAGATGAAGGCTAGTGTTAAGTTTCTTTACAAAAGTCTGGAATTTTGTGTTATGTTCTCACTTAAATGCAGTTATTTGTGAAAGAACAGAGTTCTTTCAAAAAATATAGCATATCAAATGACATATATTGAAACTAAAAAGTTATATAATTCACTTAACAAACATTTAGTGAATGCCTTTGTGTCATGCCATATCCAGTTTTAGCTGGTGGGAATATTAAGAATAAGGTGTGGTTCTACTCTACATTAAAAAAAGTCATGAAATAATGGAGCTAATGTGTTGAGTGTATACAAGAATTAAAATGCATAAATTCATGGTTTATCTTCAAGTTTACTTTTGAAATCAACTTCAGGCAAACAAATTGCTAAATAAACCTCTGTGCCGTGCTGTGAAGCTTAGTTTAACTTTGTCTTCATATATAAGGTTATAAAATTCAAGTTTTTTCTTCTTTAAAAAATTTTTTTTAATGTTTATTTTTGAGAGAGAGAGAGAGAGAGAGAGGCAGACAGAAAGTGGGGGAGGGGCAGAGAACGAGGGAGACACAGAATCCGAAGCAGGCTCCAGGCTCTGAGCTGTCAGCACAGAGCTCGATGCGGGCTTGAACTCACAAACCTCGAGATCATGACTTGAGCTGAAGTCAGATGCTTAACCGACTGAGCCACCCAGGCACTCCTCAAGTTTTTTATTCTTAATGGTCTCTGAGATCCAACTTCTTAATTAGCTTTCTCATTTGAAGCCCAAACAGAAGGACAACTAATGGATTCCCTAAATGTTTTTGGTGGTACAGTCTTACCCATTTTTAACCCTACCAAATAGAAAAAAATATACTTTTGAGAATGGCCCTCACTAGACACTTTTCCTGCAAGAGAGAGAATAGCTTTAGACTTACTTTGTACTTAGAGGGCTAGTAACTGAAAAACAATTCTAGTATAGCATAGCTGCCTTTCTTTTAGGGGTAAGTTAATAAACTTCTAAAATTCCAGGAAAAATTAACAGATAATCTAAAGTTAAAGGCAAGTTTGGGGCGCCTGGGTGGCGCAGTCGGTTAAGCGTCCGACTTCAGCCAGGTCACGATCTCGTGGTCCGTGAGTTCGAGCCCCGCGTCAGGCTCTGGGCGGATGGCTCAGAGCCTGGAGCCTGTTTCCGATTCTGTGTCTCCCTCTCTCTCTGCCCCTCCCCCGTTCATGCTCTGTCTCTCTCTGTCCCAAAAATAAATAAACGTTGAAAAAAAAAATTTATAAAAAAATAAAGTTAAAGGCAAGTTAAAGTTAAGGGCTCCAAATCCTAACCCTTACTTCATTAACTATTTTTCATGTTTAACTATTTGACTCCCCAAATTTTATAGAATGTGACTTTCCTGTATTTGTCTCCTAAACCAAAAATAAAAATGACAAAAGCAAAACAATCATTTATATCATAAATATTTTCTAAGTACCTAAAATAGGTGTGTTATAGTAAGCAGAATCTGTTCTTTCAGCCTCCCTTACAGATGACCTACTATTACTACTATAGTAAATGAAATATTTGGACTGGGGAATCACTTAGGCTCACTTAACCCTCTCATTATGTTATCTATATACTGGTGGCAAAGATTCTCACCAAACTTTAGTTAGGTTCTCCCTGAACTCTCTTCTCAACTGGCCCTAATTTTGGGCTCATCTCTAGCTCTATCAAGAATTCTGCTAAATTGGTTTATCAAGAATCTCTCAACCTTGAGGAGTGCCTGGGTGGCTCAGTCGGTTGAGTGGCCGACTTCAGCTCAGGTCATGATCTCGCGGTCCGTGAGTTCGAGCCCCGCGTCGGGCTCTGTGCTGACAGCTCAGAGCCTGGAGCCTGTTTCAGATTCTGTGTCTCCCTCTCTCTGACCCTCCCCTGTTCATGCTCTGTCTCTCCCTGTCTCAAAAATAAATAAAACGTTAAAAAAAAAAAAAAAAAAGAATCTCTCAACCTTGATATTTGATTACTCTCAATATATTATATGGTTCCTCATCCTCCCTCATTCTCCAGGTGATCGCTGGCCTGCCTTCAGCAAGGATCTTATTAGGTCAGTTTAGCCAGAATGTGCCCTTATCCCTGGTGTTTTGTCTTGGTAAGTGTCCATATACTGATCCCAACCCTGCTTCTTGGCCATGAATTTCCAGTTTTCCTTACCGTATTCAGTTCAAAGATTGTTAAGCACAATCTTTCTCCCCACTGAACAACTCCATTGCACTGCTTCCTATCCCTACCACAGTTGTCTTGAATAAAGTCTGTCTTACTGTTTTAAAAAGGGAATGGATAATTTTTTTCTTTAACACTGAGTAAAGGAATAGTAAATACTCAGTTACACTAGGAATTCAGGTTCAGGGACTATTGGGTCACTGAGATGAATAAATGTTAATCAGAAATCTTACTACAAACAGAAATATCTAGTTCTTAAAGTAAAAACTCTCTCCAAAGGTTTTAGATTTTAAAAAGGCTTTATGGTTTGTTAAAGTTTAAATGTGTCTATCAAAATTGCCAAAGGCTACAGGTTTTGAAGTACAAACAAAAGTGGTAATCGTTTTATAAAAAACTGGGGGCTCAGTTGGTTAAGTGTCTGACTTCAGCTCAAGTCATGGTTTCACAATTTGTGGGTTCAAGCCCTATGTCAGACTGTGCTGACAGCTCAGATCCTGGAGCCTGCTTCAGATTCTGTGTCTCTCTCTCTCTCTGCCTGTTCCCCGCTCATGTTCTCTCTCTCTCTCTCTCTCTCTCTCAAAAATAAACATTAAAAAATTTTTAAATACCATGTGGTCATTTCCTCTTAGTTTCATGGCTCAGAAATCCGTTGTCAACTTTTCTTTAAGTATATACTACCACTTCAGCAAAACAAAACATTTTCTACTTCTTGATCTGGATACAGAGAGAGAGAAAAAAAATCTGTACTCAAAGTTGTAAGGAGACAGGAAACAGGGTACAGAATAAAATGAATCTTGAAGTCTGAACTACAGAGCTGCTCACTATATTTTGCCTAGTTACTCTTCATTTAGTTAAAACCTATCCTATTTTATGCAGTATAATAAATGCTACTCAAATACAGCAAAAGTGTTGCGGGCCTGCCCACTGGTAAGGGAAGGGCATCTCCCACTGGGCCCTTTTATTCATATGCTCATGGAGGATGTTAAAGGCTGTAGGTATTTCAAATACCTGCTTTAACACTTGGAAATTTGTAAGATACATGAAAATAAGATCATTTACCAATAAGGGGGCAGACAAGTATGTACAAATGAAGAAGTGCAGATAAATGGACATTAGGTGGAGAGAATGCTACTATGAGGCACAGAAGCTACTACAAGCTAACCAATCAGGGGGACACATAGTAGGCACCCTGAAGATATGGTCAGATGAGAGAAAGAGAACTAGATTCAAGAAAACCACCCACTCTGCTAGATTAAGAAATGCTAAGAATAGGTGCATGCTCCAAAATTCTTCCTCGCTCTTAAGAGCTAATAAAGATGGGAAAGCATCTTCAATTCAGTTCTTGGCTGAAGGCTTGCCTCTCCACAATAAATCATTTATTGTATTTTAGTGAACAATGTAGGGGTTAAGTATTTGTGTGTACACCTAAAAGTGTACACAATAAAACAGGTAAGTGACCACCCCATTCTATACTAAAGTTCCATGGCTATTCACTCATGAATGAGAAATTACAGGGAAAAGATTCTAGGCATGGGGGAGAAAAATGAGGCAGAAGAGGGAGAAAAGAGGTTCACACTTTTGGAACAGGCGAGCCAAATGAATACTGATGCTGCATTGAAAAGGAAAAACTAGTTAGGCAGTTGGCCGCAAGCAAAAATGGTGGCCTCAACTCCTTGCATGCCTGTGCACCTACCTGAGTGTTGAAATTAATAACTCACACTCCATTCTGATCCTCTGAGGTGTGGGGCCTAAAGTGCTCCTGCTATAATTGTTTGTTGCAGTCGTGCACAACAACACTTCTTGGCATTATTACATGTCTGCTAGACAGATGGATCTGAAAAACAGCAACATGCTTGTTGCCTGCTGGGCAAACCACAATAACAACCTTATCACAACATTTCATTTTCTTCTCTTTCCAATGGTACATTTACCAATTGCACTGGAAGAGGAAGAGAAGGCCAAGTGGAGGTACCCAAGGTAAACAAAAGGAACCTCCTGGCTTTGACAGTCTTTCAATAAATAGGGAATGATCTAACAAAGAATGTACATTATAGGGAACACATTCACTAGCTCCTTCTCATAGTCTAGTCTACAGGAATATGGAGAAGAAAACGGCCAAGTATGATTATCTAGTAACTATGAGATTTGATAACATATCTGTATAAGGGCTCCCAGAGGCCAGTCTCTGGAGGAGACTGTTTTGTGATTAGCTTATTTTAAGGTCAGGTTAAAGCTGTGTGTGTGTGTGTGTGTGTGTGTGTGTGTGTGTGTGTGTGCGCGCGCGTGCGTGTGTGTACGTACACCTAAAAGAGTTGGAGGAGTAGACAGAGGTAGTTTGCCATTAGTCACATTATTATTTCAACTCTCGTGTCAAATCAAACACAGCAGGACCATGCAGATATTTAGAAGTCTACTATAGAATGCTCACTGATAGGCTGTGGCCACTGAGGGGCTCATTCTATCTGAAGACAGACATGGTAGACATGGCTCCTCATCAAACAGTGCTTAACAAGAATGTACCCCCTACAAGGGTACAGGTGGGAGAGGAGAGTTTATCTATCACATTTGGAATGCAGGGGAAAATATCTATAGCTGTGGAGAGATATCAGAAATGGGTATTTCTGCTATTTAGAGAAGAACTAATTTTCATATAGGAATTTGATCTCTTAATGCTAAAGTTAGAAATGTCAAAGTCTAAACTGTGACAGTTTAGACACGTGATTTGGTGTGTATAAGAAGGCAAACGGATATCCTTGCAGTGGGAAGAGGACGGCAAGGGCAAGATGGAAGGGAAGATCTGAGCAAAATGGCCCTTAGCCATTATATTCAGGTTTAGCACAGCTCAGAAATCTGCAAACTGAGAGGATGGAAGTGTTTCTGAATATCATAAAAGAGCACTTCAAGAACTGAAACCAGTACCAGGACAGGAGACACAGGGTGTCTGTCTCTTTAACTTCTCCTTCTCATTAGTATACATTAAATAAAGCTAGGCCCCCAGTGAGCTAAGGCTAATTCCAGGAAAGGTGCCCTATTTTAGCCCCAGTAGCACCATCATTCTCTTCCTTTCCTCTTCTACCTCTCTCTCCTCCTGACCTACCCACACGAAGAATCTGTATTTCCACTCCACACATACATACCAAAAAATGTCAGATATCTGAGAATTGGAAAGGGATCTTGGCTGCTCTGACAGAGCCGTCCTTCCTGGATTTATGTCTGCCGTAGTCAATCAGGAAATCATATTTAAAAAGCAAATTCTTGGGGCGCCTGGGTGGCGCAGTCGGTTAAGCGTCCGACTTCAGCCAGGTCACGATCTCGAGGTCCGCGAGTTCGAGCCCCGCGTCGGGCTCTGGGCTGATGGCTCAGAGCCTGGGGCCTGTTTCTGATTCTGTGCCTCCCTCTCTCTCTGCCCCTCCCCCGTTCATGCTATGTCTCTCTCTCTCTCCCAAAAATAAATAAACGTTGAAAAAAAAAAAACTTTAAAAAAAAAAAGCAAATTCTTTCTGAAAATCTTATACACCATGAACAAATCCCATGGATTAATGATTTCCAGACATTACCCTTTTACCTTGGGAGTAACCCAGGCTTTGGGTGGAAAAAAAGATTTGGGAAAAACAAAAATTAAGAAGATGGTTTTCTCTACCCATTTTCTTTATTTCAGAATAAAACCTCCCAAATAGTCACTGAATTAATCTCCCCTCCTTCTCCTCTCTGAAAGTTAAAATTGCTTAGCAAAGCACAAGCTCTGATAGATATCACCATTACATTATTACTAGTAGTTGATGCTTAAGCAAAGCTTTTATTATTTGAGGATAGAAAAGTTACTATGACAAAATACCAGAAATCCTGTTATAAGTTAACAGCCAGAGGAATTCAGGATTAAGTAACCTGGAGCAAATCAAGCCTTTTTGTGTATATATGACCCAATTTTTGGAAGAAGGATTCATGTGCCCAGATTCCCTCTGATCCAATACAGAGTTCAGTAAGTGCTGACTGAAGATCAGCTCTGAAGTACAGTGGCAGAGTGCAGCAGTCCCACTGGAAACTGAGGAACAGAGGAAAGAGCAACACACTCTGTGACACAGCTGACAGATCCTAAGAGAAGAGCAGCGGAGTACTTGCAGGTAAAAGAATGGAGTGCCAACAGACCAAGGGAGAAAGTTCCAAGGAATTAGAAATGGGGGTGTATCTAGACTGCAAGAAGGTAAAGTTACATGATATTACAGAGGAAGGAGGCTCTTAGTATAGTTATAAAGTGACTTGACAGTGGGGGAAAAAGGTACGGTTGTACAGAATCTTCCTAATTTGTTTCATCTACAAGCCTCTAGCTCCAGCTTTTGGTACTCATGATAAAGCTACCATACATATGGACACACATCCAATTCTGTAGCAGTTTTCATGGGAAACACAAAGGACAGAGACCATGTTTCTAAAATAATCAGAGTACCTAATATTTTATTGGGCTTAGAAAATAGGAAACAATGAAAAAGTGCAGTGGAAACTCCAACCCTGAAAATCAACCAAAGAGGAAAAGCAACAAGAGAATGTAGAACACACCTTTTCTTTACCATGTTAATCTGTTCATGTCGCTAGTGCTTTTCCTTGGTCTCTTTCCAGGGAGTATACTTTTAGTGTCATAGACTTTCACGGCAACTAACAGGAGGAACAGCTCTCTCCACGCTTCAAGCAATCTGCCCAAATATATGCATACCTCAATTCTGGGGGATTCTTTACACTAAGTTGCTTTGTAGGCTTCAGCAGCTGTAATCTTCTGTATGAGATGCTATTGCTGACAACAATTAGAAAGCCCTAGATCATCCACAGGCAGCAAGGTCTCTGCCATTCTCACCTAAACAATAAAGTCTCACGCCATTTGGTCTGGTGTACTTCTGTATTCATCTATCTAATACACCATCCATATACCATTTCCCAGATGTACCATTTCAAAGAATATTGCAAAGCCATCCTAAGGCTGACATTTGTGTCTCAGACTATCTTGTGAGTTCAGTGTTGTACATTCTATGTACCTGAAGGTTTTCAGCTCTGATTTAATTAACATGCCCATCTAAGCAATCATACTTTTTTGTGCACAACAATAGAGCATCAGGTTCACATGTTACACATGCGTGCGTGCGTACACACACACACACACACACACACACACACACACACACACACACACACAATATGCGGTTTGATTACAGGGGCCAGGCTCCTCTAAACTGGAACTCTTGCATCCCAGTGTCTCCTGAAGCAATTACAACTTGTACCTTCTAGGAAAGCAGAGTTGTTTGCCTGGCTGCTTGCCTTATCTGCTCTCATGTTAGTTACTTCACTCATGAAATTTTTGCTAATTAGCCATGGAATTAAAGTAACTTAGATGGTCTTCTGTATCTTATGATTTTACTAAGAATCTTATCGACTTGAATATTTCTCCAGAAAAAGCTGCTAGGGCATCTCATACTTTATAGCACTATAATCCAAGCAGACAAAGTAGTCTCCATTCTTTACTGCCAGGGAAGGCAATGTGGCTGGCTGTGGCCACAAGCATGACTCATTCAAACACTGTAGCCATAAGCATGTAGGCCCTTGGCTGGTAATGTTAATTACTGGGCATCCAGTTTCAAAGCCTGGTGAAAAAAGGCTTTTTCACCCAGAGGCTGTCCTCACCAGAAAGACAGATTTGTATTCCTCACATTATGTGGCTATAAAATGTCTGCATTGTACCAAAAACTCTGTGAGGAAGTACAGAACTATGGAACAATACTGTGCAGTAGTTAAAAGCATGGGCTCTGGAGACAGACTGGTTTAACTCCAAGCTCGGCAACATTCTAGCTATGAGACCAAGGACAAGCCACTTTGGGGACAGTGTATTTTATGTGATTGTAATAATCCATGTGTCTACCACAGAGGAAACTTGTTCAATAATTATTAACTATTACTATTTTTTTTAACTATTACTATTTTCAAGAATCTGTTTCATCATCTATAAAATAGATCTGAATAGATGTAAAATACAAGTTATTCTTGATAATTTTAGCTGACACTCTGATCCTTAAGACATTTTAACCCTATCACTGTGCTTCACTCCACCACCAACCGTGGATGGTGAGACAACCACTGGATGCGGAGTAATGAGAAAAACAAAGAGCTGGATCAGCAATAGACCAGAGGCTGGTAAATTACAGTCCGTGGACCAAATTTAACACCACCGCCTGTTTTTCTGTAATCCATCTTCTAAGAATGGGTTTTACATTTTCAAATGGTTGAAAAAAATGAGAGGAAGAATATTTGGGTGACATATGGAAATTACATACAAATCAAATTTCAGCATCCATAAATAAAGTTATATTAGATTGTGAGTCATGCTCCTTTATTTACATATTACCTATGGTTGCTTTTAATCTACAAACCTTTACCCAAAACTTTGCCAATCCGTACAATAGATCAATTCCAGACAGTGGGGTAACTATAATATTAGGAAATTCTTATAACGGTCTCACAGATTAGTTAAGAAATAAATAATAACTACCATTAAAAAATTCAATTCATAACTACAATGAGACATCACCTCACTCCTGTCAGAATGGCTAAAATCAAGAACACAAGAGACAGCAAGTATTGGTGAGGATGTGGAGAAAAAGGAACCTTCATGCACTGCTGGTGGGAATGTAGCCTGGTGTAACCACTGTGAAAAATAGATGGAGGTTCTTCAAAAAACTGAAAATAGAACTACCCTACAATCGAGTAATCACATTACTGGGTATTTATCCAAAGAATACAAAAACACTAATTCAAAGGGATACATGCACCCTTACGTTTATTGTAGCACTATTTAAAATAGCCAAATTGTGAAAGCAGCCCAAGTGTCTGAAAGATGAATGGATAAAGAAGATGTGGTGTATATATATATATACAATGGACTATTACTCAGCCATAAAACAGAATGAAATCTTGCCATTCACAGTGACCTAGATGGAGCTAGATAGTATTATGCTAAGCAAAATAAGTCAGTCAGAGAAAGGCAAACACCATATGATTTCACTCATATATGGAATTTAAGAAATAAAACAAATGAGCAAAGGAAAAGAAAAGAGAGAGAGACAAACCAAAACAAAGACTTAACTATAGAGAACACATTGATGGTTACCAGAGGGGAGGGGGTAGGAGGATGAGAAAAATAGGGGATGGGGATTAAAGAGAGTACACTTATCATGATGCAAAAAAAAAAAAAAAAAAAAAAAAAAAAAAAATATATATATATATATATATAAAAGAATCAATTCATAATGAATATTATTTGCATCAATAGTGATATTAACATAAAATAAAACATTGATGTAATAGAAAAGTGAATTTGGCAATAGGCAAATGGAAAAGAAAGGATACTAAAATGATTCAGCAAAATACTAGAATAAGAATATTGAATAAGAATATTGAAAACGTTAGCCATTTTCAATTACATGTATGGAACACTGATAAAGAAATTAAATAGAATTAACTTAGTTTCAGCTCCCGCAAAAATTCAGTGAAAATTCCTTGACACTGGTATATCCTGATTTAAATGTTTGTGAATAGGTCAAATATTTCTATAGAGTCAAACATTCTCAAGGTTAAACAAGCGTGAAACACTAATTGGACCAAAACAGCATCTTGTACTCATTTTCAGTACAGAGCTAAAAGATGGGAGGAATTTTAAAGATCATGTAGGTAATCTATTCCCCTTCTCCTTGCCCTACTTTCTAAATGAAAAATTCAAGACCTCGAGAGGTAACCTGACTTGTAAACATGGTTAGGAGCTATGTTACTCAGCTAGTGGCTGTGGATCACAGCTTGATGCTTCTCCCCTTGGCTTTATTCACTGCTTTTTATTTGAATAGTTCCTGTGGGCAAGTTAACTTCCTAAACCATAACTGGGCTTTTATACTATGTTCTCTATTTTCTAACCCAAAAAAGATTGGAAACGGTTGGAGACATTTCTTAGAAGAACCAAAGTTTCTTGATAATGAATATATTCCCACTTTATTAACTCTTCCATCTTTGCATCTATTCAGAATAGGCCTTCAGCATCACTCTCCAAGACAAAATAAGCAGCTAATCTTAACTGACCTTCTCGTTTCCAGTATTCTCTTTCTGTCCATCCTGTACAGATTACATGGCATACTAAGGTCTTCATGATCTACCTGCTGACTGCACCAGCTTTCATGGCTTGCCCTCCTCCTACCCTGATACTCTCTGGTGTTTTAAAATAACTCCAAAATTCTTTTGACATGCCTCTCTTCAAAAAGTAGAGCCTGAGATACTCTGCTCCATTAAATGTGGGATGGTCTTAGTGACTTGCTTCTAAGAAACAGAATATGGTAAGAATATGGTAAGACCTCTGATTCTAGGTCACAGAAGGCATTTGTGGCTTCTTCCTTATTCTCTTCTCCAGATTCATTCACTTTGGCTGAAGTTGGCCACCATGTCACGAGGATATTCCAGCAGCCTTATGGAGAGATCCACACAGGGAGGAACTGAAGGCTCTTGCCAACAGCCAACATGAACTGTAGATGAGCCATCTTGAAATTGAATGCTCCATTCCCAGTCAAGCTTTTGGATAACTGCAGTCCCAACTGACATCTTGACTGTAACCCCATGAGACTCTAAGTAAGGACTACCCAGCTAAATGGCTCCTGAATTCCTGACCCACAGATACCTCTGAGATAACAAAGGCTTATTATCTTTTATGCTGACAAGTTGGGGGTAATATGTTATGTAGAAATAATTAATTATACCTTAAGCATTATCCACAGTGAACTACTAAGAGTATACCAAATTTGTTATGCTGTTTATGCTTCCTTGTCTAAAATTAGATCTGTTTGGCAAATGAGAACTGCTCCTTCAAGAGGCAGCTCACTGTCACCTTCTCAGTGAAACCTTGAGTTTCTTGGAGAGGCCTGGGTTTTCCTACTGTACCTTGTATAATTTTTTCTGTTGGAGAAAATGTGGTTTAGTATTTGTTTTACAGTCTTGAAACATATATATATATATTTTTTTTCAACGTTTTATTTATTTTTGGGACAGAGAGAGACAGAGCATGAACGGGGGAGGGGCAGAGAGAGAGGGAGACACAGAATCGGAAACAGGCTCCAGGCTCTGAGCCATCAGCCCAGAGCCTGACGCGGGGCTCGAACTCACGGACCGCGAGATCGTGACCTGGCTGAAGTCGGACGCTTAACCGACTGCGCCACCCAGGCGCCCCTTGAAACATATATTTTAATCCATATACCTAGTGCAGTATTTGGATTGGAAGTAGACTCCCAAAAAATATTTTTGACTTAATTTTCTCATTTCAGTCAGTTTTAAACCAAACAATAAAAACCTCAAACCACACTTATGGAATTATTCTATGTGAACTTAGGACCCAGATGTCAATGATAAAGGAGTATGGAGAATGTGCTTTTCAGCTTATTAAAACATGAAGTGAGGGATAAACATTCTGATTCAATTTCTGGAGGATATAACAATATGAATGTTAGATTCTAAATAGTGACCCACTAACAAAATGACTATGAAAATTTAAACATTTAAGATGTTTTCACTTAATATCCAAAATGACAAAAGCAAAATTTGAATAACTTATTTTATATTCACATGAAAAGGAACGCAGACAGTCCAAGTGCTTTCTAGGTTTGCCAAATCCCTCCTCATACAAAAAGTTTGTAATTCTAGTCTTGAAATTGAGGAAGAAAGAGTGGTACATATTCAATGTTGACTATCTTTCAATGAAAAGAAATGAAGTCTTGCTAACAAGTGGTTTGCCTTAAAACCTGAATTTTCACCAAAAAGAACCAGCCATCTGTTTCAAATATTTTAAAGACTAAGGCCCATTTTGTGCTCTGCTTTGATCTCCCAGGATAATAGGAAGACAGTGATACAGTCCAGCTACACCTCAATCAAGTGTGCTCATTTAATTTATCCCAGAAATGCTAACTGCCAAATCCAGCTGGAAACTTTAGCCTCGTCATCTTCGGATCAGGAAGAAGGAGGAAGACACATCAATGGAGAATAACTCTTTTGTTTTGGTTGATGATGCATTTTTGTATTTCAGAAAATATTCCTTTAACCTAAAACAGATAGTAATCCTAAAGACAGAGAGAATGTATAGAAAATAACAAATTAGTGAGAAGCTGAGGACAAGTTAATGAAAGGAATACTGTAGAACCCTATAGTAACAAGATTGTTGTTTAATAGTTCAGATAAAATGTGATTCAAATCATGTCCTCCAAAACATAACTCCACAAAATAAAAATGTGATATAATAGGCAACTGCTAAGCCTGTCTTCCAAAACTATTAAAAGGGGGCCCTATCATATGGTAACTGGTGGGTGTGCATGGTGAACTTAATGGCATATTCTAGAATGTGCACTAGATACTGACTGGAGCTAGATCAGTCTGGAAAACTGATACACAAGAATAGAGTCAGATTATAGGATAAATAACCTGTTAAGGTACAGAAGAATTTAAAAGATTAAAAATATCTGGTACTAATGCATAAAAACTTAAACAAATTATATGCAACTTCCCTTTATGGTAAAAACTCACAAGCTTTTTCATTTGATAAATATATACTGAGCTCTGCAGGGTCTCCACATTTTCAGATGACTGTGAAAATCAACTGAGATGTGAAAACTTTTATTTTGCACAAAGTGTAAGGGTATTTTTATTGTCCAGGAAGAATGTCTCAGTCACAAACTGCACCTCAAACAGGAGAAAGACAGCTCTTCCCCATTAGTCAAATGCTCATAATCATTAAGATAAGGACCAATGGTGGGGCACCCATGTGGCTCAGTCGGTTAAGCGTCCAACTTTGGCTCAGGTCATGATCTTGCGGTTTGTGGGTTTGAGCCCCACATCGGGCTCTGTGCTGACAGCTTGGAGCCTAGAGCCTGCTTTGGGTTCTGTGTCTCCCCCGTGTTCTGCCCCTCCCCCCACTTGCATTCTTTCTCAAAAAAAAAAAAATAAAACACTTAGAAAAAAATTTTTTAAAGGATCTGAGAGCATATGTTCCAGAAACATTTAAAATACCGTAGTTCTGAGTCTAAGAAATAAATCACATGAGTCACAGGACAATGTCACCTTAAATCATTCAGCAGAAACTATAAAAATGTAGGATGTACCTATGGAACAGTATAAATGATGTCTTAAGAATACATCAGGAGAAAGGTTTCTCTCCCAAATTACTTACAACTTTCTCATGTAGTCTAAGAGGTCTTTGCCTCTGTGGAACTTACGTAATTTTCAAGTGTGTCCAGAATTACTTTAGACTCCAGTATAGAGGTGGTGGTTTCTACTTCTTACTATTGCCTGAAAATCACCTTCAGGTCAGAAAACTCCAGAATAAGTCACCTGCCATCATGGGGTGCTCCTTAAAGGTAATCAGGTCTGACTTAATATGTATGGCTAACATCCCATGCCTTGAGGCCTTGGAGAGGTACCTATATTGTTGCTCAGGCACTACTGGTAAACTTTAACAATTCAATTAGAGATTCAGAAAAGAAGATTAATTTCTTTTGCTGCAGGAAAAAATAATTACTAGGATCGTGGGTTACCTGTGCAATTAAAGTAATGTTACTCTAGGGGCGCCTGGGTGGCTTGGTTGGCTAAGCGTCCGACTTTGGCTGAGGTCATGATCTCACAGTCCGTGAGTTCGAGCCCCGCGTCGGGCTCTGTGCTGACAGCTCAGAGCCTGGAGCCTGTTTCAGATTCTGTGTCTCCCTCTCTCTCTGCTCCTCCCCTGTTCATGCTCTGTCTCTCTCTGTCTCAAAAATAAATAAACGTTAAAAAAAAAAATTAAAAAAAAAAGTAATGTTACTCTATTAGGAGGCAGGAAAAATCTATAAAATAAATAGTAGCATCAATGGGTCTCATAAATATTCCAGGGTTGTATCACAGCCACTAAGAATGTCTTTGCTACTGTCATTTATTTAGCACTTCCTACATGCCAGGCAAAGGGTTAAGTGCACTAAATACCTTATTATATTTAATCTGCACAATAGCCTTTGCTGCAGGTTTTATTATTGCCATTTAACAAATGAGGAACACTTAGAGAAGAGGTTAAGTGATTTGTGGGAAATTACATAGCTACTGAGCAGCATTCAAATTAGGTCTAAAGACAAACACCCTTTACCACCAAGGTAAAAGGCCATAAAAATAATATAACTGCCTTATAAAGGACACAAAAGAAAAAAATATTTTGTCAGTTTCATAGGTGGGATATAATAGTACATTTAAAAAAAATTTTTTTTAACATTTATTTATTTTTGAGACAGAGAGAGAGCATGAACAGGGGAGGGTCACAGAAAGAGGGAGACACAGAATCTGAAACAGGCTCCAGGCTCTGAGCTGTCAGCACAGAGCCCGATGCGGGGCTCAAACCCACGGACCGTGAGATCATGACCTGAGCCGAAGTCGGACGCTTAACCGACTGAGCCACCCAGGTGCCCCATAATAGTACATTTTTAAGAAAGTAGAAATTTTTTTCTTTTTTTAATTAAAAATTTTTTTTTCATTTATTTATTTTTGAGAGACAGAGTGTGAGCAGGGGAGTGGCAGAGAGAGAAGGAGACATAGAATCTGAAACAGGCTCCAGACTCTGAGCTGTCAGTACAGAGCCCCACGCAGGGCTCGAACTCACAAACCGTAAGATCATGACCTGAGCCAAAGTCAGACGCTTAACCAACTGAGCCACCCAGGCGCCCCAGAAAGTAGAAATTTTTAAGTGCACTAATGTGCATGTATCACAGTTATGACAATACCTAAGAAAGAAATACCTAAGAAAATACCTAAGAAAAACAATAACACTGGACTATGAGACAAGAGAATGTTAACTGAGATTGCATCAGAGTGGTGGGATTATGGGTAATTCTTTCCCTTTCGAAGTTAAGTGATTAGTGTTGACTACAAATCCAATTTTTCTCAATCTGCCTTCCTTAAGACTCCTAGTTCTCACACAAAGAAAGTCCCCACACAGTCATTTATGCACAGAAGTGTGCATTCTGACAAGTAGAGAGAAGAGAGTATATATAAATCTAGGAGATACAGTGAGACCTATTCCTTTCCTGTCTGCTGCTGGAATGGGGAAATGGGGCTGGGCATGCCTCTGTCTATCTTCATGGTCATCCAGTTCTGGAAGACTGTCTAGGCTTTAAGGGAAGAAAAAAAAAAAAAAAAAGTGAAAGGCCAGGGAGGGGGGAAGTTCTGAGATACTTCCAGGTTGGTGACCAGTTATCAGAGAAATCCTAATCGGGAAGAAGATGTATAAATTCACCAGGAGTACCAGTGTGTTGTGGCTCCTGGGGGCCTAAATACCCTAGTGGGCTTTTAGAAGGAGAGCAGAGGCAGCCATCTTGAAGGAATCCCAACAGTTATAATACCTCTACAGCAGAAAAATGTTTTCATGAGAAAAAGCGGAGCTCTTGGGTGCTTGCTTCCAAGATGACCAGGGAAAGAAGAAACAATTATCATGAAGAAAAGGGCCGCCAACATTATGTGCAGCTTGTTCATTGCACCCGCTGTGCCTGATGTGTGCCCAAGGACTAGGCCACTAAAACGTTCATGGTTTGAAACACAGCAGAGGCTATAGCTATCAGGACATTTCTGAAGCAAGGGTCTTTCACACCTTTATGCTTCTCAAGCTCTAAGTGAAACTACATTACTGCAGGAGTTGTGCCATTTGTAGCAAGGTAGTAGGGTATGACTTTTGTGAAGCCCAGAAGGACCAAACACCCCCCAATGGGATTTAGATCTGCAGGTGCTACCCTATCACCTCTGCCAAAGCCAATGTAAGGAGGTGAGTTTTTAAGTCTGAAGAAAAGCTATCCTCTGGAAAACAAATAAAATGGAAATCATACTTTAAAAAAAGGAAAGAAAAAGAAAAACATTGAAGATAAAATCTGGTTCAGTCACAAATCATTCTAAATCATGAAGGAAGAAAGAATGGTAAGCTGAATTTAGAAGTACAAAGGTACACAAAACAGTGAAAAAACTGGGGAATGATTATAGTTAGTAAATAAAAGCAGTATTCTATTTCTATGATAATGTTGATAGAGCTTTCATATTGTAGCTAGCATGCATTACTTTATCTTACTATATCAACTATTACAGTCCACAAAGCGTGTAACATAGTTGTAGTCTGAATCTGGCAAAAACTGTAGTCTAGAGCAAAGGTTCTAGAATTCTGAGAGTATCTGCAGGCTATCACAAAGCACAGTGACTTCAGAAAATGTTGACTAACGCTAAAAATACAGAAAGTTGGTGTTTAAAATACAGAGATTTGGTGTCAAACAACTATATCCTTTTCCCATCAGCATTCCTTTGATGTATCTGTAAAAAATGTTCTAAAACTAAAAATGAAGACTGCCTGTGTTACACTTCAAATACCACACAAAAGCTATCTGAAGTGAATGCTGGCTGTGCACCTACTATTTGCATAGCAGCTTATGGACTTATAAACACCTTTCACACTCACTACACTGCCTTAAAAGAAATAGGACAGTTATCATCACACTCATTTTAGAGATGAATAAACTAAGGATCTAAGAGGTTAATGAATTACTTAAAATATATGACCTTCATTTAATGTTTTTTTAATTATACAAACAGCTGTCTACATTTTTCTTGGATAATTCATGTGAAACAGAAAAGACATATTTGAAGTTTGAGGAATTTAATATCTAAGGGCCAGAAAAATGATAGTTGATCCTAACAGTCAGTCTGTCAGAGAAAAAACAACTTTGGCAGTTGAAAGGTTGTGCTAAAAACCTAACAGCTCTGTCCAAGTCATATAAACAGATCAACATTGTCCCACAGTTATTCTGGAAAGGCCAAAACACATCAAGGAGGAATGATGTGAACCTTTGTTCACAGAGGAGTGATTATTTTTGTGACGAATTCTTTTTGTTTCACTCTTTGCTGTGAGATAAGGCTGAGCAGGTATAGATGACTGGCACCTCTCTTAGTTGAATAAGAGAGTCAGGATCTGGTGAGGCTGGTGAGAACACTGGTATACAATGCTTGGTTCTCCGCTCTGTTTATCAAGGGCTCTTATAAGTTTGGGGGAAAGAGGACAGCAGGAAGTAGAAGCGGAAGCATCCACTCTTGCAGGAAAATATTACTATCCCCACAGGAGAAGTAGCAAAATCACATACCAAAAAGTACTCTCACTCCCAACTATTAAACACAATTCAGTATAAGTGCCTTAACAAAATTATATACACGTACCCTTTTATAGAAGAGAAATACCACTTTGAAAGAAATAATTCCTGACAGCAAAAAATCTTAATTTTCCTCTAGTCTAAGCAGAAAAGTGCTATTCCAAAGCTAAAAAGAGATTAACAACCAATTCAACAGAAAGAAAAGAAAAGAAAAGTTTCTTAGGTTTTAAAGATTCAAATAAAAGCTTCTTGAGGTCCCAAGCTATTCTGGTATTTTCTCTGGCTATGGGTTAGTGAGTTACTGTTGACCTGTGAAGTATATATATCATCAGCTCTTCTCATGACATAATGTTTCAGCAGATGGCCAGTAAAGAAAATCACAGGGGACTACTTCAGTGTTTACTTTATTTCTCTTTAAAATGTTAAAACCAATCTAAGAGGGAAGTTCATAGTGATAAATGCTTACCTCAAAAGACAAGAAAAGTCTCAAATAAACAATCTAACTTTACACCTCAAGGGGCTAGAAAAAGGACAAATAAAGGCCAAAGTTAATAGAAGGAGGAAATGCTGAAGATCAGAGCAGAAATAAAGGAAATAGAAACCAAAAAGACCATAGAAAAGATCAATGAAACTAAGAGCTGGTGTTTTGAAGTGACAAACAATAGCTAGACTCTCCAAGGAAGAAAAGAGAGAGGATTTAAATAAATAAAATCAGAAATAAAGGAGGAGATGTTACAACTGATACCACAGAAATACAAAGGCTCATAAGAGACTACTAGGAACAATTATATACCAACAAATTGGATAACCTAGAAGAAAAGGATACATTCCTATAAACGTACAACCTATCAAGTTTGAATAATGAAGAAATAGAAAATCTAAACAGACCAATATTGAGTAAGGAGATTGAATCAGTCATCAAAAATCTCCCCAAACAGAAAAGCCTGGGACCAGATGGTTTCACTGGTGCATTCTACCAAACATTTAAAGAATTAACAGCAATTCTTCTCAAACTCTTCCAAAAAACAGAAGAAGGGAAACTCTTGAAAACTCATTTTATGAGGCCAGTATTACCCTGATACCAAAACTAGAAGAAAACAGAAATGCCACAAGAAAGAAAATAATTATAAGCCAATATCTCTGATGAACATAGACACACACACACACACACACACACACACACACAAACCTCAAGAAAATATTAGCAAACTGAATTCAACAATACATTAAAAGGATCACATCTTGGATCTGGTGGGATTTATTCCAGGGGTACAAGGATACTTCAACGCCTGCAAGTCAGTCAATGCAATACACCGTTAACAAAATGAAGGATAAAATGATGATAGTTATCTCAATAGAGGCAGAAAAAGCATTTGACCATATTAAACATCCATTTGTGATAAACTCTCAACTAAGTGGGTATAGAGGGAACACACATCAACATAATAAAGGTCATATATGACAAGTCCACAGTTAACATATTCAGTAACAAAAAGCTGAGAGCGCTTCCTATAAGATCAGGACAAAACAAGAATGTCTATTTTTACCAGGGCTCCTGGGTGGCTCAGTGGGTTAAGCGTCCGGCTTCAGCTCAGGTCATGATCTCACAGTTTGTGAGCTCGAGCCCTGTGTTGGGCTCTGCGTTGTCAGCACAGAGCCTGCTTCGGATCCTCTGTCTCCCTCTCTCTCTGCCTCTTCCTAGCTTGCACACACACTCACTCTCTCTCAAAAATAAATAAACATTAAAAAAAAAAAAGAATGTCTATTTTTACCACATTTTTTTTAGTATTCGAAGTCCTAGCCAAAGCAATTAGGCAAGAAAAAGATATAAAAGCCAACCAAATCAAAAAGGAAGATGTAAAACTGTTACTATTTGCAGATGACATATTATGTATAGAACACCCTAAAGACTGTGCCAAAAAATTGTTAGAATACATGAATTCTGTAAAGTTGTAGGATACAAAATCAATACGTAAAAAACTGTTGTGTTTCTATACACTAATAATAAACTATCAGAAAGAGAAATTAAGAAAACAATCTTGTCTACAATTACATCAAAAAGAGGGGCGGCTAGGTGGCTCAGTTGGTTAAGCATCCAACTTCGGTTCAGGTCATGATCTCACAGTTCGTGGGTTCAAGCCCCATGTCGGGCCCTGCGCTGACAACTCAGAGCCTGGAGACTGCTTTGGATTCTGTGTGTGTGTGTGTGTGTGTGAGTGTGTGTGTGTCTCTGCCCCTCCCCCACTTGTGCTCTCTCAAAAATAAATAAATGTTAAAAAAAAAAAAAAAAAAAGAATAACATACCTAGGAATAAATTTAACCAAGAAGGTAAAAGACTTGTATATTGAATACTGTAAGTCATTAATGAAAGAAATCAAAGAAGACACAAATAAATGGAAAGATATTCCATGCTCAAGGACGGGAAGAACTGATATTATTAAAATGTCCAAACTACACAAAGCAATCTAACCTATGGATTCAATGCAATCCTTATTTAAATACCAATGACATTTTTCACAGAAATAGAATAAATAATCTTAAAATTTCTAAGGACCCATAAAAGGTCATGAATTATCTAAAAGTAATCTTTTTTTTTTTTTTTTTTTAACATTTATTCATTTTTGAGAGGCAGAGCATGAGTAGAGGAGGGGCAGAGAGAGAGGGAGACACAGAATCCAAAGCTAGCTCCAGGCTCTGAGCTGTCAGCATAGAGCCTGATGCAGGGCTCGAACTCACGGACCGTGAAATCATGACCTGAGCTGAAGTCAGACGCTTAACTGACTGAGCCACCCAGGCGCCCCTATCTAAAAATAATCTTGAGAGGGGTGCCCAGGTGGCTCAGTCAGTTAAGCATCCGACTCTTGATTTTGGCTCAGGTCGTGATCTCACGGTTCAGTTCGTAACTTCTAGCCCCATGTTGGGCTCTGTGCCAACAGACAGGAGCCTGCTTGGGATTCTCTGTCTCCTTCCCTCTCTGACCCTCTCTCTCTCTAAAGTAAATAAACATTAAAGAAAAGAAGAAAAGCAATCTTGAGAAAAACTAAAGCTGGAGAAAGTCAATATTCAAGAAGTATTCATTGAATGCCTGTTAATTTGCCAGACAACACTTAAGTGACCTCTACTGTCACTTTACATTGCTCCCTGTTGGTTTAAGACTAATAATTTAAAGACAAAGGGTATTATTAAAAATAAGGATATTTCATAATGACAAGAAGAATAGTTTAATAAGAGTACAATCATAAATGGGTATGCAAATAATAACAATGTCAAAATATATGAAGCAAAAATCGAAGAATTCAAAGGACAAATACAAAAATTCCAATTATACTTGAATATTTTAATATTTCTTTCTCAGCAACTAATAGACATCTCCATCTCATGAGTTTTTGGTAAAGTCATGCAATTTGTGAGCAATTTTATCAACCACCTGGACCTAACTGATATTTATAGAACACTATATGCAATAACTAAAGAATACCATTCCTTTCAGGAGCACATGTATTTTCATCAACATGGACTGTATTCTGGGACATAAAATGAAAGCCTCAGAAAATATAAAATATTAAAATAATACAAAGTATATTCTCTGATCACAATGAGATTCACCTGGAAATCAATAAAAATATGACCCAATTTGCAATTAGACACTTTAGCAAATCTGTAGGAAGAAGAGAAAATATTTTAAACTAAATAATAATAAAACTGCCAGGATAAGTGAGGTAAGCAAAACTGTAAGGTATTTCAATATAAAAAACAACAACTGTATTTTTATATATTTGCAGCAAACAACTGAAATAAAACATTGTAGATACAAGTTAAAGAAGATCTAATTAAATGGAGAACTATACTATGTTCATGGTTTGAAAGACTTAATAGTGTTAAAATGTCAACTATCCCCAAACTAGTTTACAGAATCAATGCAATCTAAATACCCTCCCTGCATGATTTGTCATAGAAACTGACAGATTAAAATCTATATGAAAATGCAAACAACCTGAAATAACTATAACAACTTTAATAAAGACTAACAATTTGATGTGGCACCTGGGTGACTCAGTCAGTTAAGTGTCCAACTCTTGATTTTGGCTCAGGTGATGACCTCATGGTTTGTGAGTTCAAGCCCTGCATTGGACTCTGCCCTGACAGTGTGGAGCCTACTTGAGATTCTCTCTCTTCCTCTCTCTCTCTGGCCCTTCCCCACTTGTGCTCTCTCAAAATGAATAAATAAACTTAAAAAAAAAGTTAACAATTTGAAAGACTTACACTACCTGATTTTAACATATTATGAAACTATAGCAAGCAATTAAGGCAGCGTGGTAATATAAAACAGAAGAGGCACAAACATAGACACATATTTACATCTTTGATTTTTTTACAAAGGTGCACAGGAATTCTATAGAGAAAGAATAGTATTTAAGAACAACTGGATATGCATTTGGGGAAAAAAAAGAAACTTGACCCCTTACCTTACCAAAATATATCAAACTTAGAGGTGGATTACAGAACTAAATGTAGACACAAAATGATAAAGTGTCTGGAAAAAGGAAAAAAAAAACAGAATATTTTAGCTTTTATGTGTTAGGCAAAAGTTTCTTAGAAACTAGAAAGCAATAACCATTAGAAACTGATAAATTAGACTTCAGTAAATTAAAGACCTGATAATGAAAAAATACCATTAAAAAACTGAACACACATGCCACAGACTAGGAGAAAATATTTGCAAGATATGTATCTCAAAAAGGACTGGTATCTAAACCATATAAAGAATGCTTACAACTTAATAAAACAAAAATTCAATTAAAAATAAAAATGTGAACAGATGCTTCAGAAAGGAAAACATGCAAATAGCCAGTCAGCACATGACAAAGTGCTCATCACTAATCAGTGACAGAATTAAAATGAAAACCACAATGAAATACCTGTATACAGCCATAAAAATGGTCAAAATCAAAAAAAAAAAAAAAAGGAAAGTATCAAATGTTTAGAAGGATGTGGAACAACCAGAAGTCTCATTTGTTGCTGGTGGGAGCAAAAAATATGATATAACCACTTTGAAAAAGTGGCAGTTTCTTATAAAACTCAAGAGATACCTATCAAATAACAAAGGTAAGTCCATTTGTAGGTAGTTACCTGAAGAAATAAAGGCATCTGTCCACCTAAAGATGTGTTTAAGAATAGTTTTATCCATAATTGCCCCAAACTGGAGACAGGCCAGACATCAAAGAGATCCAAATGAACTGTGATCAGTCACCACACAATGGAATACAACTAAGCAATAAAAATGAACTACATCTACAATTAAAAAAATGAATGATTTTATTTTTTATTTTATTTTATTCCAGTGTAGTTAATGTACAGTGTTGTAATAGTTTCAGGTGTACAATACAGCGATTCAAAAACTCTATACATTAGTCAGTGCTCATCATGATAAGTGTACTCTTAATCTTCACCTATATCACCCATCCTCTCACCCATCTCTCTGCTGGTAACTACCAGTGTGTTCTCTATAGTTAAGGGTCTGTTTTTTGGTTTGTCTCTTTTTTTTCCCCCTTTATTCATTTGTTTCTTCAATTCCACAGATGAGTGAAATCATATGGTATTTTTCTTTCTCTGGCTTATTTAGCTTAGCATAATACTCTCTTGATCCATCCATGGTACTGCAAATGATAAAATTTCATTATTTTTTTATGGCTGAATAATATTCTATTGTATATATATACCATATATTCTTTATCTATTCATCTGTTGATGGACACTTGGGCTACTTTCATAATTTGGCTATATTGTAAATGTTGCACTAAACACAGGGGTGCATAAATCCCTTTGAATTAGTGTTTTGTATTCTTTGGCTAACTACCCAGGAGTGTGATTACTGGATTGTAGGGTAGCTCTATTTTTAATTTTTGAAAAACCTCTGTATTGTTTTTTACTGTGGGTGCACCAGTTTGTATTCCCACCAACAGTGCATGAGGGTTCCTTTTTTTCCCACGTCCTTCTAACACTTGTTATTTCTTGAGATTTTGATTTTACCTATTCTAACAGGTGTGAAGTGATATCTCATTGTGGTTTTGATTTGCATTTCCCTGATAATGAGTGATGTTGAGCATCTTTTCATGTGTCTGAGGGGCATCTGGATGTCTTCTTTGGAGAAATGTCTGTTCATGTCTTCTGCCCATTTTTTAACTGGATTATTTATTTTTTTTAGTGTTGAGTTATGTGTAAGTTCTTTACATCTTTTGGATACCCCTTATCAGATATGTCATTTACAAATATCTCCCATTCAGTAGGATGTCTTTTAGTTTTGTTGGTTGTTTCTTTGCTGTGAAGAAGCTTTTAATTTTGATGTAGTCCCAATAGTTTATTTTTGTTTTTATTTCCCTTGTCTAAGGAGACATATCTAGAATGATGTTGGTACATTCGATGTCAAAGACCTGTGCTCTCTGTTCTCTCTTCATGGTTTCAGGTCTCACATATAGGTCCTTACTCAAAAAAAACGAATGAAATTTAAATGTATTATGCTGAGTAAAATAAATCTTACACAAGAGGACAGACTGTATGATTCCATTTATATGTGGTTCTAGAACAGGCAAATTAATTTATGTCAAGCAAACACACAAACATTAACTGTGTTTGCTTCTAGGTGTGAGTACGTAGGTACAAACTGGGCAATGACAAGAGGTGAGAGAAAATTTTCTTGGGAGATGTTAATACTCTGTATCAGGGCCTGGCAAACAACAATGACCAAATGATCTAAATCCAGACAGCCGTTATTTTTGCATGTCTGTTGGCTAAGAATAATTTTTGCACTTTTTAATGGTTGGAGAAAACTATTTCATGATATGTAAAAATTCTATGAAATTCAAATCTCAGTGACCATAAATAAAGTTTTATTGGAACAGAACCATTCTTATTTAATTACTTATTGTCCACTAATGCTTTCTCACTACAGTGGTAGACTTAAGTAGCTGCTACAGAAACCTAAATATTTACTATGTAGCTCTTAAAAAAATATTTGCTAACCCCTTTCTATATCTTAATAGGAGTTTAGGTCACACAAAACTCATAGAATAGCATAGCTTAAGATTGGTGCATTTCACTAATAAAAAAAGAAACCATAAATTTTTGAATTTTCATAAAATTTTCATAAAAATTCGTAAAATTTTGAATTTTAATTAATAAGCAGGGGGTGATGGATACAAGTGTCTCTTACTTTGAAATGCATGAAAAAATGAGACCGGTTGACATACAGATGGGAAGATGTGATAAAGTAAACATAACAAAATCTTAGAGACTCTAGGTTTAAGACACAATTTTTTTCAACTTTCCTGTATGTTGGAAAAGTTTCATAATAAGATGTTGAAAAAAAAAAAAAAGCAAAGATCCCATATAATTGAAGTTGGTAAAATTACTTAGTGTTTCAACTCACTTAAAAACTCAGCATGTAGCTGCTAGGTTGGCTACATAAAGTCTTGGTAGTAAGTATGGGTTGTGTACCTTTGTTAAAGTAAGCCCCAGTGTGAACATATTTAAAAACAATAAATTATGTAAATGATCCTTTTGGAGGAGCTTCCTATCCTAAGTAGTTCAACTCACGGAAGCCCCGCAAACAGTACAAATTCTTTAATATGCTAAGAGATCAACTACTAAAATCAATAGCTCTGTTCCCAAGTAGAGAACAAAAAGCTAAACAAAAGCTCAAAGGCAGTCCTTTTCCATTTCAAAACTTTAAGATATTTATCTGGGAAAGAAGGGTGCCTCTCTGTCTTACTTATATAATGTTTCAAATAATAGTGCATATTTTGAATACATTTTGCCAGAAGATCACCATTAGTTGTTTTTCACTAAAAACGTTGTTTAAATTGTGGCAAAAACCCCCCACAAAAAACAAAAAACCTGTAGTAAAACACACATAACATAAAAATTTCCATTTAACCATTTTTAAGTGTACAGTTCAGTAGTGTTAAGTATATTCACACTGGTGTGCAACCAACCTCTGTATTTTTCACCTTCCAAAACTGAAACTCTA